>NC_053039.3:251389621-252014621 GCF_002575655.3 Aegilops tauschii subsp. strangulata
CCAGAGCTTCTGACAACAAGCATGATGGTTTTCGGTAGGGAACGTCCCACCTTTGGGGACGAAACGATATCCATTGCCTCTTATTGCTTTCAAATTTTATTCTCGTGTCAACATAGAACAACAGGAGTGTTCTGTGAATTTTTGTGATTTTTCGCGGTTCGTTTGAACATTTTTAGGCATTAACTGAGTTTTCAATGGATTTATGTGCATAATTCAAATTTGAACTACATGCAGATGCTCCAGTGCATATAAATTAGTCAAAAAATCAAATCTGTATCCTTGGGTGCATGCTTAGGTCCCACAAGAAATGGGAATGAATTTCAAACACCAGGGCACCGTTGATTGCTGACAAAACATTGAGATGCCTGGTTTTTAAAATATAGTAAATCCAAAACTCATCTGAAATTAATGAAACTTGGCATGCTATCATCGAGCGGCATCAACATGCCGTGGTAAATTTTTTGTCCCATATGGGGCAGGTTTGGGTATATGCTTCTCACAAACCGGAGCTTCTCACAACAAGCATGATGGTTTTTGGTAGGGAACGTCCCACCTTTGCGGACGAAACGATATCCACCGCCTCTTATTGCTTTCAAATTTTTTCTCGTGTCAACATAGAACAACAGGAGTGTTGTGTGAATTTTTGTGATTTTTCGGGGTTCGTTGGACATTTTTATGCATTAACTGAGTTTTCAATGCATTTATATGCATAATTCAAATTTGAACTACATGCACATGCTTCAGTGCATATAAATTGGTCGAAATATCAAATTTGTGTCCTTGGGTGCATGCTTAGGTCCCATGCAAGAAATGAGAATGAATTTCAAACACGAGGGCACCATTGATTGCCGGCAAAACATTGAGATGCGAGGTTTTTAAATTCTAGTAAATCCAAAACTCATCTAAAATTCATGAAACTTGGCATGCTATTATGGAGCGGCATCAACATGCCATGGTACAAATGTTGTCCCATTTGGGGTAGGTCTGGGTATATGCTTCTTACAAACCGGAGCTTCTCACAACGAGCATGATGGTTTTTGGTAGCGAACGTCCCACCTTTGCGGACGAAACGATATCCATTGCCTCTTATTGCTTTCAAATATTTCTCGTGTCAACATAGAACAACAGGAGTGTCGTGTGGATTTTTGTGACTTTTCGGGATTCGTTTGGACAGTTTTATGCATTAACTGAGTTTTCAATGCATTTATGTGCATAATTCAAATTTGAACTACATGCACATGCTCCAGTGCATATAAATTGGTTGAAAAATCAAATCCGTGTCCTTGGGTTCATGCCTAGGTCCCGTGCAAGTAATGGGAATGAATATCAAACACCAGGGCACCGTTGATTGCCGACAAAACATTGAGATGCCTCATTTTTAAATTATAGTAAATCCAAAACTCGTCTGAAATTCATGAAACTTGGCATGCTATCATGGAGCGGCATCAACATGCCGTGGTAAAAAATTTGTCCCATATGGGGCAGGTTTGGTTATATGCTTCTCACAAACCGGAGCTTCTCACAACAAGCATGATGGTTTTCGTTAGGGAACGTCCCACCTTTGCGGACGAAACGATATCCATTGCCTCTTATTGCTTTCAATTTTTTTCACGTGTCAACATAGAACAACAGGAGTGTTGTGTGAATTTTTGTGACTTTTCGGGGTTTGTTTGGACAGTTTTATGCATTAACTGAGTTTTCAATGCATTTATATGCATAATTCAAATTTGAACTACATGCACATGCTCCAGTGCATATAAATTGGTCGAAAAATCAAATTTGTGTCCTTGGGTGCATGCTTAGGTCCCATGCAAGAAATGAGAATGAATTTCAAACACGAGGGCACCATTGATTGCCGGCAAAACATTGAGATGCGAGGTTTTTAGATTCTAGTAAATCCAAAACTCATCTAAAATTCATGAAACTTGGCATGCTATTATGGAGCGGCATCAACTTGCCATGGTACAAATTTTGTCCCATTTGGGGTAGGTCTGGGTATATGCTTCTTACAAACCGGAGCTTCTCACAACGAGCATGATGGTTTTTGGTAGCGAACGTCCCACCTTTGGGGACAAAACGATATCCATAGCCTCTTATTGCTTTCAATTTTTTTTCTCGTGTCAACATAGAACAATAGGAGTGTTGTGTGAATTTTTGTGATTTTTTGGGGTTCGTTTGGACATTTTTATGCATTAACTGAGTTTTCAATGCATTTTTGTGCATAATTCAAATTTCAATTACATGCACATGCTCCAGTGCATATAAATTGCTCAAAAAAATCAAATCTGTATCCTTGGGTGCATGCTTAGGTCCCATGCAACAATTTGGAATGAATTTCAAACACCAGGGCACCGTTGATTGCCGACAAAACATTGAGATGCCTGGTTTTTAAATTATAGTAAATCCAAAACTCGTCTGAAATTCATGAAACTTGGCATGCAATCATGGAGCGGCATCAACATGCCGTGCTAAAAATTTTGTCCCATATGGGGCAGGTTTGGGTATATGCTTCTCACAAACCGGAGCTTCTCACAACAACCATGATAGTTTTCTGTAGGGAACGTCCCATCTTTGCGGACGAAACGATACCCATTGCCTCTTATTGCTTTCAAAAATTTTCTCGTGTCAACATAGAACAACAGGAGTGTTGTGTGAATTTTTGTGATTTTTCGGGGTTCATTGGACATTTTTATGCATAAACTGAGTTTTCAATGCATTTATGTGCATAATTCAAATTTGAACTACATGCACATGCTCCAGTGCATATAAATTGGTCGAAAAATCAAATTTGTGTCCTTGGGTGGATGCTTAGGTCCCATGCAAGAAATGGGAATGAATTTCAAACACGAGGGCACCGTTGATTGCCGGCAAAACATTGAGATGCGAGGTTTTTAAATTCTAGTAAATCCAAAACTCGTCTGAAATTCATGAAACTTGGCATGCTATCATGGAGCGGCATCAACTTGCCGTGGTACAAATTTTGCCCACTTGGCGTAGCTTTGGGTATATGCTTCTCACAAACCGGAGCTTCTCTCAACAAGCATGATGGTTTTTGGTAGGGAACGTCCCACCTTTGCGGACGAAACGATATCCATTGCCTCTTATTGCTTTCAAATTTTTTCTCGTGTCAACATAGAACAGTAGGAGTGTTGTGTGAATTTTTGTGACTTTTCGGGGTTCGTTTGGACAGTTTTACATTAACTGAGTTTTCAATGCATTTATGTGCATAATTCAAATTTGAACTACATGCACATGCTCTAGTGCATATAAATTGGTCGAAAAATCAAATTTGTGTCCTTGGGTGCATGCTTAGGTCCCATGCAAGAAATGGGAATGAATTTCAAACACGAGGGCACCGTTAATTGCCGGCAAAACATTGAGATGCGAGGTTTTTAATTTCTAGTAAATAAAAAACTCGTCTAAAATTCATGAAACTTGGGATGCTATCATGGAGCGGCATCAACTTGCCGTGGTACAAATTTTGTCCCATTTGGGGCAGGTTTGGGTATATCCTTCTCACAAACCAGAGCTTCTCACAACAAGCATGATGGTTTTCGGTAGGGAACGTCCCACCTTTGGGGACGAAACGATATCCATTGCCTCTTATTGCTTTCAAATTTTTTTCTCGTGTCAACATAGAACAACAGGAGTGTTCTGTGAATTTTTGTGATTTTTCGCGGTTCGTTTGGACATTTTTAGGCATTAACTGAGTTTTCAATGGATTTATGTGCATAATTCAAATTTGAACTACATGCAGATGCTCCAGTGCATATAAATTGGTCAAAAAATCAAATATGTATCCTTGGGTGCATGCTTAGGTCCCACAAGAAATGGGAATGAATTTCAAACACAAGGGCACCGTTGATTGCCGACAAAACATTGAGATGCCTAGTTTTTAAAATATAGTAAATCCAAAACTCATCTGAAATTAATGAAACTTGGCATGCTATCATCGAGCGGCATCAACATGCCGTGGTAAAGATTTTGTCCCATATGGGGCAGGTTTGGGTATATGCTCCTCACAAACCGGAGGTTCTCACAACAAGCATGATGGTTTTTGGTAGGGAACGTCCCACCTTTGCGGACGAAACGATATCCACCGCCTCTTATTGCTTTCAAATTTTTTCTCGTGTCAACATAGAACAACAGGAGTGTTGTGTGAATTTTGGTGATTTTTCGGGGTTCGTTGGACATTTTTATGCATTAACTGAGTTTTCAATGCATTTATATATATAATTCAAATTTGAACTACATGCACATGCTCCAGTGCATATAAATTGGTCGAAATATCAAATTTGTGTCCTTGGGTGCATGCTTAGGTCCCATGCAAGAAATGAGAATGAATTTCAAACACGAGGGCACCATTGATTGCCGGCAAAACATTGAGATGCGAGGTTTTTAGATTCTAGTAAATCCAAAACTCATCTAAAATTCATGAAACTTGGCATGCTATTATGGAGCGGCATCAACTTGCCATGGTACAAATTTTGTCCCATTTGGGGTAGGTCTGGGTATATGCTTCTTACAAACCGGAGCTTCTCACAACGAGCATGATGGTTTTTGGTAGCGAACGTCCCACCTTTGCGACGAAACGATATCCATTGCCTCTTATTGCTTTCAAATATTTCTCGTGTCAACATAGAACAACAGGAGTGTTGTGTGGATTTTTGTGACTTTTCGGGGTTCGTTTGGACAGTTTTATGCATTAACTGAGTTTTCAATGCATTTATGTGCATAATTCAAATTTGAACTACATGCACATGCTCTAGTGCATATAAATTGGTCGAAAAATCAAATTTGTGTCCTTGGGTGCATGCTTAGGTCCCATGCAAGAAATGGGAATGAATTTCAAACACGAGGGCACCGTTAATTGCCGGCAAAACATTGAGATGCGAGGTTTTTAATTTCTAGTAAATAAAAAACTCGTCTAAAATTCATGAAACTTGGGATGCTATCATGGAGCGGCATCAACTTGCCGTGGTACAAATTTTGTCCCATTTGGGGCAGGTTTGGGTATATCCTTCTCACAAACCAGAGCTTCTCACAACAAGCATGATGGTTTTCGGTAGGGAACGTCCCACCTTTGGGGACGAAACGATATCCATTGCCTCTTATTGCTTTCAAATTTTTTTCTCGTGTCAACATAGAACAACAGGAGTGTTCTGTGAATTTTTGTGATTTTTCGCGGTTCGTTTGGACATTTTTAGGCATTAACTGAGTTTTCAATGGATTTATGTGCATAATTCAAATTTGAACTACATGCAGATGCTCCAGTGCATATAAATTGGTCAAAAAATCAAATATGTATCCTTGGGTGCATGCTTAGGTCCCACAAGAAATGGGAATGAATTTCAAACACAAGGGCACCGTTGATTGCCGACAAAACATTGAGATGCCTAGTTTTTAAAATATAGTAAATCCAAAACTCATCTGAAATTAATGAAACTTGGCATGCTATCATCGAGCGGCATCAACATGCCGTGGTAAAGATTTTGTCCCATATGGGGCAGGTTTGGGTATATGCTCCTCACAAACCGGAGGTTCTCACAACAAGCATGATGGTTTTTGGTAGGGAACGTCCCACCTTTGCGGACGAAACGATATCCACCGCCTCTTATTGCTTTCAAATTTTTTCTCGTGTCAACATAGAACAACAGGAGTGTTGTGTGAATTTTGGTGATTTTTCGGGGTTCGTTGGACATTTTTATGCATTAACTGAGTTTTCAATGCATTTATATATATAATTCAAATTTGAACTACATGCACATGCTCCAGTGCATATAAATTGGTCGAAATATCAAATTTGTGTCCTTGGGTGCATGCTTAGGTCCCATGCAAGAAATGAGAATGAATTTCAAACACGAGGGCACCATTGATTGCCGGCAAAACATTGAGATGCGAGGTTTTTAGATTCTAGTAAATCCAAAACTCATCTAAAATTCATGAAACTTGGCATGCTATTATGGAGCGGCATCAACTTGCCATGGTACAAATTTTGTCCCATTTGGGGTAGGTCTGGGTATATGCTTCTTACAAACCGGAGCTTCTCACAACGAGCATGATGGTTTTTGGTAGCGAACGTCCCACCTTTGCGACGAAACGATATCCATTGCCTCTTATTGCTTTCAAATATTTCTCGTGTCAACATAGAACAACAGGAGTGTTGTGTGGATTTTTGTGACTTTTCGGGGTTCGTTTGGACAGTTTTATGCATTAACTGAGTTTTCAATGCATTTATGTGCATAATTCAAATTTGAACTACATGCACATGCTCCAGTGCATATAAATTGGTCGAAAAATAAAATTTGTGTCCTTGGGTGCATGCTTACGTTCCATGCAAGAAATGGGAATGAATTTCAAACACGTGGGCACCGTTAATTGCCGGGAAAACATTGAGATGCGAGGTTTTTAAATTCTAGTAAATCCAAATCTCGTCTGAAATTCATGAAACTTGGGATGCTATCATGAAGCGGCATCAAGTTGCCGTGGTACAAATTTTGTCCCATTTGGGGCATGTTTGGGTATATGCTTCTCTCAAACGAGAGCTTCTCACAACAAGCATGATGGTTTTCGGTAGGGAACGTCCCACCTTTGGGGACGAAACGACAACCATTGCCTCTTATTGCTTTCAAAAAAAAATTCTCGTGTCAACATAGAACAACAGGAGTGTTGTGTGAATTTTTGTGATTTTTCGGGGTTCGTTTGGACATTTTTATGCATTAACTTAGTTTTCAATGCATTATGTGCATAATTCCAATTTGAACTACATGCACATGCTCCAGTGCATATAAATTGGTCGAAAAATCGAATTTGTGTCCTTGGGTGCATGCTTAGGTCCCATGCAAGAAATGGGAATGAATTTCAAACCCGAGGGCACCGTTAATTGCCGGCAAAACACTTAGATGCGAGGTTTTTAAATTCTAGTAGATCCAAAACTCGTCTGAAGTTCATGAAACTTTGGATGCTATCATGGAGCGGCAACAACTTCCCGTGGTACAAATTTTGTGCCATTTGGGGCAGGTTTGGGTATATGCTTCTCACAAACCAGAGCTTCTCACAACAAGCATGATGGTTTTCGGTAGGGAACGTCCCACCTTTGGGGACGAAACGATATCCATTGCCTCTTATTGCTTTCAAATTTTTTTCTCGTGTCAACATAGAACAACAGGAGTGTTGTGTGAATTTTCGTGATTTTTCTGGGTTCGTTTGGACATTTTTATGCATTAACTGAGTTTTCAATGCTTTTATGTGCATAATTCAAATTTGAACTACATGCACATGCTCTAGTGCATATAAATTTGTCAAAAAATCAAATTTGTATCCTTGGGTGCATGCTTAGGTCCCATGCAAGAAATGGGAATGAATTTCAAACACCAGGGCACCGTTGATTGCCGACAAAACATTGAGATGCCAGGTTTTTAAATTATAGTAAATCTGAAACTCGTCTGAAATTCATGAAACTTGGCATGCTATCATGGAGCGGCATCCACATGCCGTGGTAAAAATTTTGTCCCATATGGGGCAGGTTTGGGTATATGCTTCTCAGAAACCGGAGCTTCTCACAACAAGCATGATGGTTTTCGGTAGGGAACGTCCCATCTTTGCAGACGAAACGATACCCATTGCCTCTTATTGCTTTCAAATTTTTTCTCGTGTCAACATAGAACAACAGGAGTGTTGTCTGATTTTTTGTGATTTTTCGGGGTTCGTTGCACATTTTTATGCATTAACTGAGTTTTCAATGCATTTATGTGCATAATTCAAATTTGAACTACATGCACATGCTCCAGTGCATATAAATTGGTCGAAAAATAAAATTTGTGTCCTTGGGTGCATGCTTAGGTCCCATGCAAGAAACCGGAATGAATTTCAAACACGAGGGCACCGTTGATTGCCGGCAAAACATTGAGATGCGAGGTTTTTAAATTCTAGTAAATCCAAAACTCGTCTGAAATTCATGAAACTTGGGATGCTATCATGGAGCGGCATCAACTTGCCATGGTACAAATTTTGTCCCATTTGGGGCAGGTTTGGGTATATGCTTCTCACAAACCGGAGCTTCTCACAACAAGCATGATGGTTTTCGGTAGGGAACGTCCCACCTGGTTTTTCAATTCTAGTAAATCCAAAACTCGTCTAAAATTCATGAAACTTGGGATGCTATCATGGAGCGGCATCAACTTGCCGTGGTACAAATTTAGTCCCATTTGGGGCAGGTTTGGGTATATGCTTCTCACAGACCAGAGCTTTTCACAACAAGCATGATGGTTTTCGGTACGGAACGTCCCACCTTTGGGGACGAAACGATATCCATTGCCTGTTATTGCTTTCAAATTTTTTTCTCGTGTCAACATAGAACAACAGGAGTGTTGTGTGAATTTTTGTGATTTTTCGGGGTTCGTTTGGACATTTTTATGCATTAACTTAGTTTTCAATGCATTATGTGCATAATTCAAATTTGAACTACATGCACATGCTCCAGTGCATATAAATTGGTCGAAAAATCAAATTTGTGTCCTTGGGTGCATGCTTAGGTCCCATGCAAGAAATGGGAATGAATTTCAAACCCGAGGGCACCGTTAATTGCCGGCAAAACACTTAGATGCGAGGTTTTTAAGTTCTAGTAAATCCAAAACTCGTCTGAAATTCATGAAACTTGGGATGCTATCATGGAGCGGCAACAACTTCCCGTGGTACAAATTTTGTGCCATTTGGGGCAGGTTTGGGTATATGCTTCTCACAAACCAGAGCTTCTCACAACAAGCATGATGGTTTTCGGTAGGGAACGTCCCACCTTTGGGGACGAAACGATATCCATTGCCTCTTATTGCTTTCAATTTTTTTTTCTCGTGTCAACATAGAACAACAGGAGTGTTGTGTGAATTTTTGTGATTTTTCAGGGTTCGTTTGGACATTTTTATGCATTAACTGAGTTTTCAATGCTTTTATGTGCATAATTCAAATTTGAACTACATGCACATGCTCCAGTGCATATAAATTTGTCAAAAAATCAAATTTGTATCCTTGGGTGCATGCTTAGGTCCCATGCAAGAAATGGGAATGAATTTCAAACACCAGGGCACCGTTGATTGCCGACAAAACATTGAGATGCCAGGTTTTTAAATTATAGTAAATCTGAAACTCGTCTGAAATTCATGAAACTTGGCATGCTATCATGGAGCGGCATCCACATGCCGTGGTAAAAATTTTGTCCCATATGGGGCAGGTTTGGGTATATGCTTCTCAGAAACCGGAGCTTCTCACAACAATCATGATGGTTTTCGGTAGGGAACGTCCCATCTTTGCAGACGAACCGATACCCATTGCCTCTTATTGCTTTCAAATTTTTTCTCGTGTCAACATAGAACAACAGGAGTGTTGTCTGATTTTTTGTGATTTTTCGGGGTTCGTTGCACATTTTTATGCATTAACTGAGTTTTCAATGCATTTATGTGCATAATTCAAATTTGAACTACATGCACATGCTCCAGTGCATATAAATTGGTCGAAAAATCAAATTTGTGTCCTTGGGTGCATGCTTAGGTCCCATGCAAGAAACCGGAATGAATTTCAAACACGAGGGCACCGTTGATTGCCGGCAAAACATTGAGATGCGAGGTTTTTAAATTCTAGTAAATCCAAAACTCGTCTGAAATTCATGAAACTTGGGATGCTATCATGGAGCGGCATCAACTTGCCATGGTACAAATTTTGTCCCATTTGGGGCAGGTTTGGGTATATGCTTCTCACAAACCGGAGCTTCTCACAACAAACATGATGGTTTTCGGTAGGGAACGTCCCACCTGGTTTTTCAATTCTAGTAAATCCAAAACTCGTCTAAAATTCATGAAACTTGGGATGCTATCATGGAGCGGCATCAACTTGCCGTGGTACAAATTTAGTCCCATTTGGGGCAGGTTTGGGTATATGCTTCTCACAAACCAGAGCTTTTCACAACAAGCATCATGGTTTTCGGTAGGGAACGTCCCACCTTTGGGGACGAAACGATATCCATTGCCTCTTATTGCTTTCAAATTTTATTCTCATGTCAACATAGAACAACAGGAGTGTTGTGTGAAGTTTTTGTGATTTTTCGGGGTTCGTTTGGACATTTTTATGCATTAACTGAGTTTTCAATGCTTTTATGTGCATAATTCAAATTTGAACTACATGCACATGCTCCAGTGCATATAAATTTGTCAAAAAATCAAATTTGTATCCTTGGGTGCATGCTTAGGTCCCATGCAAGAAATGGGAATGAATTTCAAACACCAGGGCACCGTTGATTGCCGACAAAACATTGAGATGCCAGGTTTTTAAATTATAGTAAATCTGAAACTCGTCTGAAATTCATGAAACTTGGCATGCTATCATGGAGCGGCATCCACATGCCATGGTAAAATTTTTGTCCCATATGGGGCAGGTTTGGGTATATGCTTCTCAGAAACCGGAGCTTCTCACAACAAGCATGATGGTTTTCGGTAGGGAACGTCCCATCTTTGCAGACGAAACGATACCCATTGCCTCTTATTGCTTTCAAATTTTTTCTCGTGTCAACATAGAACAACAGGAGTGTTGTGTGATTTTTTGTGATTTTTCAGGGTTCGTTGCACATTTTTATGCATTAACTGAGTTTTCAATGCATTGATGTGCATAATTCAAATTTGAACTACATGCACATGCTCCAATGCATATAAATTGGTCGAAAAATCAAATTTGTGTCCTTGGGTGCATGCTTAGGTCCCATGCAAGAAACCGGAATGAATTTCAAACACGAGGGCACCGTTGATTGCCGGCAAAACATTGAGATGCGAGGTTTTTAAATTCTAGTAAATCCAAAACTCGTCTGAAATTCATGAAACTTGGGATGCTATCATGGAGCGGCATCAACTTTCCATGGTACAAATTTTGTCCCATTTGGGGCAGGTTTGGGTATATGCTTCTCACAAACCGGAGCTTCTCACAACAAACATGATGGTTTTCGGTAGGTAACGTCCCACCTAGTTTTTCAATTCTAGTAAATCTGAAACTCGTCTGAAATTCATGAAACTTGGGATGCTATCATGGAGCGGCATCAACTTGCCGTGGTACAAATTTAGTCCCATTTGGGGCAGGTTTGGGTATATGCTTCTCACAAACCAGAGCTTTTCACAACAAGCATGATGGTTTTCGGTACGGAACGTCCCACCTTTGGGGACAAAACGATATCCATTGCCTCTTATTGCTTTCAAATTTTTTTCTCATGTCAACATAGAACAACAGGAGTGTTGTGTGAATTTTTGTGATTTTTCGGGGTTCGTTTGGACATTTTTATGCATTAACTTAGTTTTCAATGCATTATGTGCATAATTCAAATTTGAACTACATGCACATGCTCCAGTGCATATAAATTGGTCGAAAAATCAAATTTGTGTCCTTGGGTGCATGCTTAGGTCCCATGCAAGAAATGGGAATGAATTTCAAACCCGAGGGCACCGTTAATTGCCGGCAAAACACTTAGATGCGAGGTTTTTAAATTCTAGTAAATCCAAAACTCGTCTGAAATTCATGAAACTTGGGATGCTATCATGGAGCGGCAACAACTTCCCGTGGTACAAATTTTGTGCCATTTGGGGCAGGTTTGGGTATATGCTTCTCACAAACCAGAGCTTCTCACA
This sequence comes from Aegilops tauschii subsp. strangulata, assembly GCF_002575655.3. Classification (NCBI taxonomy): domain Eukaryota; kingdom Viridiplantae; phylum Streptophyta; class Magnoliopsida; order Poales; family Poaceae; genus Aegilops; species Aegilops tauschii. The sequence continues at coordinate 251,401,279 of NC_053039.3, forward strand.
ACAAGCATGATGGTTTTCGGTAGGGAACGTCCCACCTTTGGGGACGAAACGATATCCATTGCCTCTTATTGCTTTCAAATTTTTTTTCTCGTGTCAACATAGAACAACAGGAGTGTTGTGTGAATTTTTGTGATTTTTCAGGGTTCGTTTGGACATTTTTATGCATTAACTGAGTTTTCAATGCTTTTATGTGCATAATTCAAATTTGAACTACATGCACATGCTCCAGTGCATATAAATTTGTCAAAAAATCAACTTTGTATCCTTGGGTGCATGCTTAGGTCCCATGCAAGAAATGGGAATGAATTTCAAACACCAGGGCACCGTTGATTGCCGACAAAACATTGAGATGCCAGGTTTTTAAATTATAGTAAATCTGAAACTCGTCTGAAATTCATGAAACTTGGCATGCTATCATGGAGCGGCATCCACATGCCATGGTAAAAATTTTGTCCCATATGGGGCAGGTTTGGGTATATGCTTCTCAGAAACCGGAGCTTCTCACAACAAGCATGATGGTTTTCGGTAGGGAACGTCCCATCTTTGCAGACGAAACGATACCCATTGCCTCTTATTGCTTTCAAATTTTTTCTCGTGTCAACATAGAACAACAGGAGTGTTGTGTGATTTTTTGTGATTTTTCAGGGTTCGTTGCACATTTTTATGCATTAACTGAGTTTTCAATGCATTGATGTGCATAATTCAAATTTGAACTACATGCACATGCTCCAATGCATATAAATTGGTCGAAAAATCAAATTTGTGTCCTTGGGTGCATGCTTAGGTCCCATGCAAGAAACCGGAATGAATTTCAAACACGAGGGCACCGTTGATTGCCGGCAAAACATTGAGATGCGAGGTTTTTAAATTCTAGTAAATCCAAAACTCGTCTGACATTCATGAAACTTGGGATGCTATCATGGAGCGGCATCAACTTGCCATGGTACAAATTTTGTCCCATTTGGGGCAGGTTTGGGTATATGCTTCTCACAAACCGGAGCTTCTCACAACAAACATGATGGTTTTCGGTAGGGAACGTCCCACCTGGTTTTTCAATTCTAGTAAATCCAAAACTCGTCTAAAATTCATGAAACTTGGGATGCTATCATGGAGCGGCATCAACTTGCCGTGGTACAAATTTAGTCCCATTTGGGGCAGGTTTGGGTATATGCTTCTCACAAACCAGAGCTTTTCACAACAAGCATCATGGTTTTCGGTAGGGAACGTCCCACCTTTGGGGACGAAACGATATCCATTGCCTCTTATTGCTTTCAAATTTTATTCTCATGTCAACATAGAACAACAGGAGTGTTGTGTGAAGTTTTTGTGATTTTTCGGGGTTCGTTTGGACATTTTTATGCATTAACTGAGTTTTCAATGCATTTTTGTGCATAATTCAAATTTGAACTACATGCACATGCTCCAGTGCATATAAATTGCTCAAAAAAATCAAATATGTATCCTTGGGTGCATGCTTAGGTCCCATGCAAGAAATGGGAATGAATTTCAAACACCAGGGCACCGTTGATTGCCGACAGAACATTGAGATGCCTGGTTTTCAATTTATAGTAAATCAAAAACTCGTCTGAAATTAATGAAACTTGGCATGCTATCATCGAGCGGCATCAACATGCTGTGGTAAATTTTTTGTCCCATATGGGGCAGGTTTGGGTATATGCTTCTGACAAACCGGAGCTTCTCACAACAAGCATGATGGTTTTTGGTAGGGAACGTCCCACCTTTGCGGACGAAACGATATCCATTGCCTCTTATTGCTTTCAAATTTTTTCTCGTGTCAACATAGAACAACAGGAGTGTTGTGTGAGTTTTTGTGATTTTTCGGGGTTCGTTGGACATTTTTATGCATTAACTGAGTTTTCAATGCATTAATGTGCATAATTCAAATTTGAACTACATGCACATGCTCCAGTGCATATAAATTGGTTGAAATATCAAATTTGTGTCCTTGGGTGCATGCTTAGGTCCCATGCAAGAAATGAGAACGAATTTCAAACACGAGGGCACCATTGATTGCCGGCAAAACATTGAAATGCGAGGTTTTTAAATTCTAGTAAATCCAAAACTCATCTAAAATTCATGAAACTTGGCATGCTATTATGGAGCGGCATCAACTTGCCATGGTAGAAATTTTGTCCCATTTGGGGCAGGTCTGGGTATATCCTTCTCACAAACCGGAGCTTCTCACAACAAGCATGATGGTTTTTGGTAGGGAACGTCCCACCTTTGCGGACGAAACGATATCCATTGCCTCTTATTGCTTTCAAATTTTTTCTCGTGTCAACATAGAACAATAGGAGTGTTATGTGAATTTTTGTGACTTTTCGGGGTTCGTTTGGACAGTTTTACATTAACTGAGTTTTCAATGCATTTATGTGCATAATTCAAATTTGAACTACATGCACATGCTCCAGTGCATATAAATTGGTCGAAAAATCAAATTTGTGTCCTTGGGTGCATGCTTAGGTCCCATGCAAGAAATGGGAATGAATTTCAAACACGAGGGCACCGTTAATTGCCGGCAAAACATTGAGATGCGAGGTTTTTAATTTCTAGTAAATCAAAAACTCGTCTGAAATTCATGAAACTTGGGATGCTATCATGGAGGGGCAACAACTTGCCGTGGTACAAATTTTGTCCCATTTGGGGCAGGTTTGGGTATATCCTTCTCACAAACCAGAGCTTCTCACAACAAGCATGATGGTTTTCGGTAGGGAACGTCCCACCTTTGGGGACGAAACGATATCCATTGCCTCTTATTGCTTTCAAATTTTTTTCTCGTGTCAACATAGAACAACAGGAGTGTTCTGTGAATTTTTGTGATTTTTCGCGGTTCGTTTGGACATTTTTAGGCATTAACTGAGTTTTCAATGCATTTATGTGCATAATTTAAATTCGAACTACCTGCACATGCTCCAGTGCATATAAATTGGTTGAAAAAACAGATTTTTGTCCTTGGGTGCATGCTTAGGTCCCATGCAAGAAATGAGAACGAATTTCAAACACGAGGGCACCATTGATTGCCGGCAAAACATTGAAATGCGAGGTTTTTAAATTCTAGTAAATCCAAAACTCATCTAAAATTCATGAAACTTGGCATGCTATTATGGAGCGGCATCAACTTGCCATGGTAGAAATTTTGTCCCATTTGGGGCAGGTCTGGGTATATCCTTCTCACAAACCGGAGCTTCTCACAACAAGCATGATGGTTTTTGGTAGGGAACGTCCCACCTTTGCGGACGAAACGATATCCATTGCCTCTTATTGCTTTCAAATTTTTTCTCGTGTCAACATAGAACAATAGGAGTGTTATGTGAATTTTTGTGACTTTTCGGGGTTCGTTTGGACAGTTTTACATTAACTGAGTTTTCAATGCATTTATGTGCATAATTCAAATTTGAACTACATGCACATGCTCCAGTGCATATAAATTGGTCGAAAAATCAAATTTGTGTCCTTGGGTGCATGCTTAGGTCCCATGCAAGAAATGGGAATGAATTTCAAACACGAGGGCACCGTTAATTGCCGGCAAAACATTGAGATGCGAGGTTTTTAATTTCTAGTAAATCAAAAACTCGTCTGAAATTCATGAAACTTGGGATGCTATCATGGAGGGGCAACAACTTGCCGTGGTACAAATTTTGTCCCATTTGGGGCAGGTTTGGGTATATCCTTCTCACAAACCAGAGCTTCTCACAACAAGCATGATGGTTTTCGGTAGGGAACGTCCCACCTTTGGGGACGAAACGATATCCATTGCCTCTTATTGCTTTCAAATTTTTTTCTCGTGTCAACATAGAACAACAGGAGTGTTCTGTGAATTTTTGTGATTTTTCGCGGTTCGTTTGGACATTTTTAGGCATTAACTGAGTTTTCAATGGATTTATGTGCATAATTTAAATTTGAACTACATGCAGATGCTCCAGTGCATATAAATTGGTCAAAAAATCAAATCCGTATCCTTGGGGGCATGCTTAGGTCCCATGCAAGAAATGGGAATGAATTTCAAACACCAGGGCACCGTTGATTGCCGACAAAACATTGAGATGCCTGGTTTTTAAAATATAGTAAATCCAAAACTCATCCGAAATTAATGAAACTTGGCATGCTATCATTGAGCGGCATCAACATGCCGTGGTAAATTTTTTGTCCCATATGGGGCAGGTTTGGGTATATGCTTCTCACAAACCGGAGCTTCTCACAACAAGCATGATGGTTTTTGGTAAGGAACGTCCCACCTTTGCGGACGAAACGATATCCACCGCCTCTTATTGCTTTCAAATTTTTTCTCGTGTCAACATAGAACAACAGGAGTGTTGTGTGAATTTTTGTGATTTTTCGGGGTTCGTTTGGACATTTTTATGCATTAACTGAGTTTTCAATGCATTTATATGCATAATTCAAATTTGAACTACGTCCACATGCTCCAGTGCATATAAATTGGTCGAAAAATAAAATTTGTATCCTTGGGTGCATGCTTAGGTCCCATGCAAGAAATGGGAATGAATTTCAAACACCAGGGCATCGTTGATTGCCGACAAAACATTGAGATGCCTGGTTTTTAAATTATAGTAAATCCAAAACTCGTCTGAAATTCATGAAACTTGGCATGCTATCATGGAGCGGAATCAACATGCCGTGGTAAAATTTTTGTCCCATATGGGGCAGGTTTGGGTATATGCTTCTCACAAACCGGAGCTTCTCACAACAAGCATGATGGTTTTCGGTAGGGAACGTCCCATCTTTGCAGACGAAACGATACCCATTGCCTCTTATTGCCTTCAAATTTTTTCTCGTGTCAACATAGAACAACAGGAGTGTTGTGTGATTTTTTGTGATTTTTCGGGGTTCGTTGGACATTTTTATGCATTAACTGAGTTTTCAATGCATTTATGTGCATAATTCAAATTTGAACTACATGCACATGCTCCAGTGCATATAAATTGGTCGAAAAATCAAATTTGTGTCCTTGGGTGCATGCTTAGGTCCCATGCAAGAAATGGGAATAAAATTCAAACATGAGGGCACCGTTGATTGCCGGCAAAACATTGAGATGCGAGGTTTTAAAATCTAGTAAATCCAAAACTCGTATGAAAATCATGAAACTTGGCATGCTATTATGGAGCGGCATCAACTTGCTGTGGTACAAATTTTGTCGCATTAGGGGCTGGTTTGGGTATATGCTTCTCACAAACCGGAGCTTCTCACGACAAGCATGATGGTTTTCGGTAGGGAACGTCCCACCTTTGGGGACGAAACGATATCCATTGCCTCTTATTGCTTTCAAATTTTTTTCTCGTGTCAACATAGAACAAAGGGAGTGTTGTGTGAATTTTTGTGACTTTTCGGGGTTTGTTTGGACAGTTTTATGCATTAACTGAGTTTTCAATGCATTTATGTGCATAATTCAAATTTGAACTACATGCACATGCTCCAGTGCATATAAATTGGTCAAAAAATCAAATTTGTGTCCTAGGGTGCATGCTTAGGTCCCATGCAAGAAACGGGAATGAATTTAGCACACGAGGGCACCGTTAATTGCCGGCAAAACATTAAGATGCGAGGTTTTTAAATTCTAGTAAATCCAAAACTCGTCTGAAATTCATGAAACTTGGGATGCTATCATGGAGCGGCATCAACTTGCCATGGTACAAAATTTGTCCCATTTGGGGCAGGTTTGGGTATATGCTTCTCACAAACCAGAGCTTCTCATAACAAGGATGATGGTTTTCGGTAGGGAACGTCCCACCTTTGGGGACGAAACGATATCCATTGCCTCTTATTGCTTTCAAATTTATTTCTCATGTCAACATAGAACAACAGGAGTGTTGTGTGAAATTTTGTGATTTTTCGGGGTTCGTTTGGACATTTTTATGCATTAACTGAGTTTTCAATGCTTTTATGTGCATAATTCAAATTTGAACTACATGCACATGCTCCAGTGCATATAAATTGGTCAAAAAATTAAATCTGTATCCTTGGGTGCATGCTTAGGTCCCATGCAAGAAATGGGAATGAATTTCAAACACCAGGGCACCGTTGATTGCCGACAAAACATTGAGATGCCTGGTTTTTAAATAATAGTAAATCCAAAACTCGTCTGAAATTCATGAAACTTGGCATGCTATCTTGGAGCGGCATCAACATGCCGTGGTAAAAAATTTATCCCATATGGGGCAGGTTTGGGTATATGCTTCTCACAAACCGGAGATTCTCACAACAAGCATGATTGTTTTTGGTAGGGAACGTCCCATCTTTGCAGACGAAACGATACCCATTGCCTCTTATTGCCTTCAATTTTTTTCTCGTGTCAACATAGAACAACAGGAGTGTTGTGTGATTTTTTGTGATTTTTCGGGGTTCGTTGGACATTTTTATGCATTAACTGAGTTTTCAATGCATTTATGTGCATAATTCAAATTTGAACTACATGCACATGCTCCAGTGCATATAAATTGGTCGAAAAATCAAATTTGTGTCCTTGGGTGCATGCTTAGGTCCCATGCAAGAAATGGGAATAAATTTCAAACACGAGGGCACCGTTGATTGCCGGCAAAACATTGAGATGCGAGGTTTTAAAATTCTAGTAAATCCAAAACTCGTATGAAAATCATGAAACTTGGCATGCTATTATGGAGCGGCATCAACTTGCTGTGGTACAAATTTTGTCCCATTTGGGGCAGGTTTGGGTATATGCTTCTCACAAACCGGAGCTTCTCACGACAAGCATGATGGTTTTCTGTAGGGAACGTCCCACCTTTGGGGACGAAACGATATCCATTGCCTCTTATTGCTTTCAAATTTTTTTCTCGTGTCAACTTAGAACAACAGGAGTGTTCTGTGAATTTTTGTGACTTTTCGGGGTCTGTTTGGACAGTTTTATGCATTAACTGAGTTTTCAATGCATTTATGTGCATAATTCAAATTTGAACTACATGCACATACTCCAGTGCATATAAATTGGTCGAAAAATCAAATTTGTGTCCTAGGGTGCATGCTTAGGTCCCATGCAAGAAACGGGAATGAATTTAGCACACGAGGGCACCGTTAATTGCCGGCAAAACATTGAGATGCGAGGTTTTTAAATTCTAGTAAATCCAAAACTCGTCTGAAATTCATGAAAGTTGGGATGCTATCATGGAGCGGCATCAACTTGCCGTGGTACAAATTTTGTCCCATTTGGGGCAAGTTTGGGTATATGCTTCTCACAAACCAGAGCTTCTCACAACAAGCATGATGGTTTTCGGTAGGGAACGTCCCACCTTTTGGGACGAAACGATATCCATTGCCTCTTATTGCTTTCAAAAAATTTTCTCATGTCAACATAGAACAACAGGAGTGTTGTGTGAATTTTTGTGATTTTTCGGGGTTCGTTTGGACATTTTTATGCATTAACTGAGTTTTCAATGCATTTATGTGCATAATTCAAATTTGAACTACATGCACATGCTCCAGTGCATATAAATTGGTCAAAAAATCAAATCTGTATCCTTGGGTGCATGCTTAGGTCCCATGCAAGAAATGGGAATGAATTTCAAACACGAGGGCACCGTTGATTGCTGACAAAACATTGAGATGCCTGGTTTTTAAATTATAGTAAATCCAAAACTCGTCTGAAATTCATGAAACTTGGCATGCTATCATGGAGCGGCATCAACATGTCGTGGTAAAATTTTTGTCCCATATGGGGCAGGTTTGGGTATATGCTTCTCACAAACCGGAGCTTCTCACAACAAGCATGATGGTTTTCGGTAGGGAACGTCCCATCTTTGCAGACGAAACGATACCCATTACCTCTTATTGCCTTCAAATTTTTTCTCGTGTCAACATAGAACAACAGGAGTGTTGTGTGATTTTTTGTGATTTTTCAGGGTTCGTTGGACATTTTTATGCATTAACTGAGTTTTCAATGCATTTATGTGCATAATTCAAATTTGAACTACATGCACATGCTCAAGTGCATATAAATTGGTTGAAAAATCAAATTTGTGTCCTTGGGTGCATGCTTAGGTCCCATGCAAGAAATGGGAATAAATTTCAAACACGAGGGCACCGTTGATTGCCGGCAAAACATTGAGATGCGAGGTTTTAAAATTCTAGTAAATCCAAAACTCGTATGAAAATCATGAAACTTGGCATGCTATTATGGAGCGGCATCAACTTGCTGTGGTACAAATTTTGTCCCATTTGGGGCAGGTTTGGGTATATGCTTCTCACAAACCGGAGCTTCTCACAACAAGCATGATAGTTTTCGGTAGGGAACGTCCCACCTTTGGGGACGAAACGATATCCATTGCCTCTTATTGCTTTCAAATTTTTTCTCGTCTCAACATAGAACAACAGGAGTGTTGTGTGAATTTTTGTGACTTTTCGGGGTTCGTTTCGACAGTTTTATGCATTAACTGAGTTTTCAATGCATTTATGTGCATAATTCAAATTTGAACTACATGCACATGCTCCAGTGCATATAAATTGGTCGAAAAATCAAACTTGAGACCTAGGGTGCATGCTTAGGTCCCATGCAAGAAACGGGAATTAATTTAGCACACGAGGGCACCGTTAATTGCCGGCAAAACATTGAGATGCGAGGTTTTTAAATTCTAGTAAATCCAAAACTCGTCTGAAATTCATGAAACTTGGCATGCTATCATGGAGCGGCATCAACATGCCGTGGTAAAAAATTTCTCCCATATGGGGCAGGTTTGGGTATATGCTTCTCAGAAACCGGAGCTTCTCACAACAAGCATGATGGTTTTTGGTAGGGAATGTCCCATCTTTGCAGACGAAACGATACCCATTGCCTCTTATTGCCTTCAAATTTTTTTCTCGTGTCAATATAGAACAACAGGAGTATTGTGTGATTTTTTGTGATTTTTCGAGGTTCGTTGGACATTTTTATGCATTAACTGAGTTTTCAATGCATTTATGTGCATAATTCAAATTTGAACTACATGCACATGCTCCAGTGCATATAAATTGGTCGAAAAATCAAATTTGTGTCCTTGGGTGCATGCTTAGGTCCCATGCAAGAAATGGGAATAAATTTCAAACACGAGGGCACCGTTGATTGCCGGCAAAACATTGAGATGCGAGGTTTTAAAATTATAGTAAATCCAAAACTCGTATGAAAATCATGAAACTTGGCATGCTATTATGGAGCGGCATCAACTTGCTGTGGTACAAATTTGTCCCATTTGGGGCAGGTTTGGGTATATGCTTCTCACAAACCGGAGCTTCTCACGACAAGCATGATGGTTCTCGGTAGGGAACGTCCCACCTTTGGGGACGAAACGATATCCATTGCCTCTTATTGCTTTCAAATTTTTTCTCGTGTCAACATAGAACTACAGGAGTGTTGTGTGAATTTTTGTGACTTTTCGGGGTTCGTTTGGATAGTTTTATGCATTAACTGAGTTTTCAATGCATTTATGTGCATAATTCAAATTTGAACTACATGCACATGCTCCAGTGCATATAAATTGGTCGAAAAATCAAATTTGTGTCCTAGGGTGCATGCTTAGGTCCCATGCAAGAAACGGGAATGAATTTAGCACACGAGGGCACCGTTAATTGCCGGCAAAACATTGAGATGCGAGGTTTTTAAATTCTAGTAAATCCAAAACTCGTATGAAATTCATGAAAGTTGGGATGCTATCATGGAGCGGCATCAACTTGCCGTGGTACAAATTTTGTCCCATTTGGGGCAGGTTTGGGTATATGCTTCTCACAAACCAGAGCTTCTCATAACAAGCATGATGGTTTTCGGTAGGGAACGTCCCATCTTTGCAGACGAAACGATATCCATTGCCTCTTAGTGCTTTCAAATTTTTTTCTCATGTCAACATAGAACAACAGGAGTGTTGTGTGAATTTTTGTGATTTTTCGGGGTTCGTTTGGACATTTTTATGCATTAACTGAGTTTTCAATGCATTTATGTGCATAATTCAAATTTGAACTACATGCACATGCTCCAGTGCATATAAATTGGTCAAAAAATCAAATCTGTATCCTTGGGTGCATGCTTAGGTCCCATGCAAGAAATGGTAATAAATTTCAAACACCAGGGCACCGTTGATTGCCGACAAAACATTGAGATGCCTGGTTTTTAAATAATAGTAAATCCAAAAGTCGTCCGAAATTCATGAAACTTGGCATGCTATCATGGAGCGGCATCAACATGCCGTGGTAAAAATTTTGTCCCATATGGGGCAGGTTTGGGTATATGCTTCTCACAAACCGGAGCTTCTCACAACAAGCATGATGGTTCTCGGTAGGGAACGTCCCATCTTTGTAGACGAAACGATACCCATTGCCTCTTATTGCCTTCAAATTTTTTCTCGTGTCAACATAGAACAACATGAGTCTTGTGTGATTTTTTGTGATTTTTCGGGGTTCGTTGGACATTTTTATGCATTAACTGAGTTTTCAATGCATTTATGTGTATAATTCAAATTTGAACTACATGCACATGCTCCAGTGCATATAAATTGGTCGAAAAATCAAACTTGTGTCCTTGGGTGCATGCTTAGGTCCCATGCAAGAAATGGGAATAAATTTCAAACACGAGGGCACCGTTGATTGCCGGCAAAACATTGAGATGCGAGGTTTTTAATTTCTAGTAAATCAAAAACTCGTCTGAAATTCATGAAACTTGGGATGCTATCATGGAGGGGCAACAACTTGCCGTGGTACAAATTTTGTCCCATTTGGGGCAGGTTTGGGTATATCCTTCTCACAAACCAGAGCTTCTCACAACAAGCATGATGGTTTTCGGTAGGGAACGTCCCACCTTTGGGGACGAAACGATATCCATTGCCTCTTATTGCTTTCAAATTTTTTTCTCGTGTCAACATAGAACAACAGGAGTGTTCTGTGAATTTTTGTGATTTTTCGCGGTTCATTTGGACATTTTTAGGCATTAACTGAGTTTTCAATGGATTTATGTGCATAATTTAAATTTGAACTACATGCAGATGCTCCAGTGCATATAAATTGGTCAAAAAATCAAATCCGTATCCTTGGGTGCATGCTTAGGTCCCATGCAAGAAATGGGAATGAATTTCAAACACCAGGGCACCGTTGATTGCCGACAAAACATTGAGATGCCTGGTTTTTAAAATATAGTAAATCCAAAACTCATCCGAAATTAATGAAACTTGGCATGCTATCATTGAGCGGCATCAACATGCCGTGGTAAATTTTTTGTCCCATATGGGGCAGGTTTGGGTATATGCTTCTCACAAACCGGAGCTTCTCACAACAAGCATGATGGTTTTTGGTAAGGAACGTCCCACCTTTGCGGACGAAACGATATCCACCGCCTCTTATTGCTTTCAAATTTTTTCTCGTGTCAACATAGAACAACAGGAGTGTTGTGTGAATTTTTGTGATTTTTCGGGGTTCGTTTGGACATTTTTATGCATTAACTGAGTTTTCAATGCATTTATATGCATAATTCAAATTTGAACTACGTCCACATGCTCCAGTGCATATAAATTGGTCGAAAAATAAAATTTGTATCCTTGGGTGCATGCTTAGGTCCCATGCAAGAAATGGGAATGAATTTCAAACACCAGGGCATCGTTGATTGCCGACAAAACATTGAGATGCCTGGTTTTTAAATTATAGTAAATCCAAAACTCGTCTGAAATTCATGAAACTTGGCATGCTATCATGGAGCGGAATCAACATGCCGTGGTAAAATTTTTGTCCCATATGGGGCAGGTTTGGGTATATGCTTCTCACAAACCGGAGCTTCTCACAACAAGCATGATGGTTTTCGGTAGGGAACGTCCCATCTTTGCAGACGAAACGATACCCATTGCCTCTTATTGCCTTCAAATTTTTTCTCGTGTCAACATAGAACAACAGGAGTGTTGTGTGATTTTTTGTGATTTTTCGGGGTTCGTTGGACATTTTTATGCATTAACTGAGTTTTCAATGCATTTATGTGCATAATTCAAATTTGAACTACATGCACATGCTCCAGTGCATATAAATTGGTCGAAAAATCAAATTTGTGTCCTTGGGTGCATGCTTAGGTCCCATGCAAGAAATGGGAATAAAATTCAAACATGAGGGCACCGTTGATTGCCGGCAAAACATTGAGATGCGAGGTTTTAAAATCTAGTAAATCCAAAACTCGTATGAAAATCATGAAACTTGGCATGCTATTATGGAGCGGCATCAACTTGCTGTGGTACAAATTTTGTCGCATTAGGGGCTGGTTTGGGTATATGCTTCTCACAAACCGGAGCTTCTCACGACAAGCATGATGGTTTTCGGTAGGGAACGTCCCACCTTTGGGGACGAAACGATATCCATTGCCTCTTATTGCTTTCAAATTTTTTTCTCGTGTCAACATAGAACAAAGGGAGTGTTGTGTGAATTTTTGTGACTTTTCGGGGTTTGTTTGGACAGTTTTATGCATTAACTGAGTTTTCAATGCATTTATGTGCATAATTCAAATTTGAACTACATGCACATGCTCCAGTGCATATAAATTGGTCAAAAAATCAAATTTGTGTCCTAGGGTGCATGCTTAGGTCCCATGCAAGAAACGGGAATGAATTTAGCACACGAGGGCACCGTTAATTGCCGGCAAAACATTAAGATGCGAGGTTTTTAAATTCTAGTAAATCCAAAACTCGTCTGAAATTCATGAAACTTGGGATGCTATCATGGAGCGGCATCAACTTGCCATGGTACAAAATTTGTCCCATTTGGGGCAGGTTTGGGTATATGCTTCTCACAAACCAGAGCTTCTCATAACAAGGATGATGGTTTTCGGTAGGGAACGTCCCACCTTTGGGGACGAAACGATATCCATTGCCTCATATTGCTTTCAAATTTATTTCTCATGTCAACATAGAACAACAGGAGTGTTGTGTGAAATTTTGTGATTTTTCGGGGTTCGTTTGGACATTTTTATGCATTAACTGAGTTTTCAATGCTTTTATGTGCATAATTCAAATTTGAACTACATGCACATGCTCCAGTGCATATAAATTGGTCAAAAAATTAAATCTGTATCCTTGGGTGCATGCTTAGGTCCCATGCAAGAAATGGGAATGAATTTCAAACACCAGGGCACCGTTGATTGCCGACAAAACATTGAGATGCCTGGTTTTTAAATAATAGTAAATCCAAAACTCGTCTGAAATTCATGAAACTTGGCATGCTATCTTGGAGCGGCATCAACATGCCGTGGTAAAAAATTTATCCCATATGGGGCAGGTTTGGGTATATGCTTCTCACAAACCGGAGATTCTCACAACAAGCATGATTGTTTTTGGTAGGGAACGTCCCATCTTTGCAGACGAAACGATACCCATTGCCTCTTATTGCCTTCAATTTTTTTCTCGTGTCAACATAGAACAACAGGAGTGTTGTGTGATTTTTTGTGATTTTTCGGGGTTCGTTGGACATTTTTATGCATTAACTGAGTTTTCAATGCATTTATGTGCATAATTCAAATTTGAACTACATGCACATGCTCCAGTGCATATAAATTGGTCGAAAAATCAAATTTGTGTCCTTGGGTGCATGCTTAGGTCCCATGCAAGAAATGGGAATAAATTTCAAACACGAGGGCACCGTTGATTGCCGGCAAAACATTGAGATGCGAGGTTTTAAAATTCTAGTAAATCCAAAACTCGTATGAAAATCATGAAACTTGGCATGCTATTATGGAGCGGCATCAACTTGCTGTGGTACAAATTTTGTCCCATTTGGGGCAGGTTTGGGTATATGCTTCTCACAAACCGGAGCTTCTCACGACAAGCATGATGGTTTTCTGTAGGGAACGTCCCACCTTTGGGGACGAAACGATATCCATTGCCTCTTATTGCTTTCAAATTTTTTCTCGTGTCAACTTAGAACAACAGGAGTGTTGTGTGAATTTTTGTGACTTTTCGGGGTCTGTTTGGACAGTTTTATGCATTAACTGAGTTTTCAATGCATTTATGTGCATAATTCAAATTTGAACTACATGCACATACTCCAGTGCATATAAATTGGTCGAAAAATCAAATTTGTGTCCTAGGGTGCATGCTTAGGTCCCATGCAAGAAACGGGAATGAATTTAGCACACGAGGGCACCGTTAATTGCCGGCAAAACATTGAGATGCGAGGTTTTTAAATTCTAGTAAATCCAAAACTCGTCTGAAATTCATGAAAGTTGGGATGCTATCATGGAGCGGCATCAACTTGCCGTGGTACAAATTTTGTCCCATTTGGGGCAAGTTTGGGTATATGCTTCTCACAAACCAGAGCTTCTCACAACAAGCATGATGGTTTTCGGTAGGGAACGTCCCACCTTTTGGGACGAAACGATATCCATTGCCTCTTATTGCTTTCAAAAAAATTTCTCATGTCAACATAGAACAACAGGAGTGTTGTGTGAATTTTTGTGATTTTTCGGGGTTCGTTTGGACATTTTTATGCATTAACTGAGTTTTCAATGCATTTATGTGCATAATTCAAATTTGAACTACATGCACATGCTCCAGTGCATATAAATTGGTCAAAAAATCAAATCTGTATCCTTGGGTGCATGCTTAGGTCCCATGCAAGAAATGGGAATGAATTTCAAACACGAGGGCACCGTTGATTGCTGACAAAACATTGAGATGCCTGGTTTTTAAATTATAGTAAATCCAAAACTCGTCTGAAATTCATGAAACTTGGCATGCTATCATGGAGCGGCATCAACATGTCGTGGTAAAATTTTTGTCCCATATGGGGCAGGTTTGGGTATATGCTTCTCACAAACCGGAGCTTCTCACAACAAGCATGATGGTTTTCGGTAGGGAACGTCCCATCTTTGCAGACGAAACGATACCCATTACCTCTTATTGCCTTCAAATTTTTTCTCGTGTCAACATAGAACAACAGGAGTGTTGTGTGATTTTTTGTGATTTTTCGGGGTTCGTTGGACATTTTTATGCATTAACTGAGTTTTCAATGCATTTATGTGCATAATTCAAATTTGAACTACATGCACATGCTCCAGTGCATATAAATTGGTCGAAAAATCAAATTTGTGTCCTTGGGTGCATGCTTAGGTCCCATGCAAGAAATGGGAATAAAATTCAAACATGAGGGCACCGTTGATTGCCGGCAAAACATTGAGATGCGAGGTTTTAAAATCTAGTAAATCCAAAACTCGTATGAAAATCATGAAACTTGGCATGCTATTATGGAGCGGCATCAACTTGCTGTGGTACAAATTTTGTCGCATTAGGGGCTGGTTTGGGTATATGCTTCTCACAAACCGGAGCTTCTCACGACAAGCATGATGGTTTTCGGTAGGGAACGTCCCACCTTTGGGGACGAAACGATATCCATTGCCTCTTATTGCTTTCAAATTTTTTTCTCGTGTCAACATAGAACAAAGGGAGTGTTGTGTGAATTTTTGTGACTTTTCGGGGTTTGTTTGGACAGTTTTATGCATTAACTGAGTTTTCAATGCATTTATGTGCATAATTCAAATTTGAACTACATGCACATGCTCCAGTGCATATAAATTGGTCAAAAAATCAAATTTGTGTCCTAGGGTGCATGCTTAGGTCCCATGCAAGAAACGGGAATGAATTTAGCACACGAGGGCACCGTTAATTGCCGGCAAAACATTAAGATGCGAGGTTTTTAAATTCTAGTAAATCCAAAACTCGTCTGAAATTCATGAAACTTGGGATGCTATCATGGAGCGGCATCAACTTGCCATGGTACAAAATTTGTCCCATTTGGGGCAGGTTTGGGTATATGCTTCTCACAAACCAGAGCTTCTCATAACAAGGATGATGGTTTTCGGTAGGGAACGTCCCACCTTTGGGGACGAAACGATATCCATTGCCTCATATTGCTTTCAAATTTATTTCTCATGTCAACATAGAACAACAGGAGTGTTGTGTGAAATTTTGTGATTTTTCGGGGTTCGTTTGGACATTTTTATGCATTAACTGAGTTTTCAATGCTTTTATGTGCATAATTCAAATTTGAACTACATGCACATGCTCCAGTGCATATAAATTGGTCAAAAAATTAAATCTGTATCCTTGGGTGCATGCTTAGGTCCCATGCAAGAAATGGGAATGAATTTCAAACACCAGGGCACCGTTGATTGCCGACAAAACATTGAGATGCCTGGTTTTTAAATAATAGTAAATCCAAAACTCGTCTGAAATTCATGAAACTTGGCATGCTATCTTGGAGCGGCATCAACATGCCGTGGTAAAAAATTTATCCCATATGGGGCAGGTTTGGGTATATGCTTCTCACAAACCGGAGATTCTCACAACAAGCATGATTGTTTTTGGTAGGGAACGTCCCATCTTTGCAGACGAAACGATACCCATTGCCTCTTATTGCCTTCAATTTTTTTCTCGTGTCAACATAGAACAACAGGAGTGTTGTGTGATTTTTTGTGATTTTTCGGGGTTCGTTGGACATTTTTATGCATTAACTGAGTTTTCAATGCATTTATGTGCATAATTCAAATTTGAACTACATGCACATGCTCCAGTGCATATAAATTGGTCGAAAAATCAAATTTGTGTCCTTGGGTGCATGCTTAGGTCCCATGCAAGAAATGGGAATAAATTTCAAACACGAGGGCACCGTTGATTGCCGGCAAAACATTGAGATGCGAGGTTTTAAAATTCTAGTAAATCCAAAACTCGTATGAAAATCATGAAACTTGGCATGCTATTATGGAGCGGCATCAACTTGCTGTGGTACAAATTTTGTCCCATTTGGGGCAGGTTTGGGTATATGCTTCTCACAAACCGGAGCTTCTCACGACAAGCATGATGGTTTTCTGTAGGGAACGTCCCACCTTTGGGGACGAAACGATATCCATTGCCTCTTATTGCTTTCAAATTTTTTCTCGTGTCAACTTAGAACAACAGGAGTGTTGTGTGAATTTTTGTGACTTTTCGGGGTCTGTTTGGACAGTTTTATGCATTAACTGAGTTTTCAATGCATTTATGTGCATAATTCAAATTTGAACTACATGCACATACTCCAGTGCATATAAATTGGTCGAAAAATCAAATTTGTGTCCTAGGGTGCATGCTTAGGTCCCATGCAAGAAACGGGAATGAATTTAGCACACGAGGGCACCGTTAATTGCCGGCAAAACATTGAGATGCGAGGTTTTTAAATTCTAGTAAATCCAAAACTCGTCTGAAATTCATGAAAGTTGGGATGCTATCATGGAGCGGCATCAACTTGCCGTGGTACAAATTTTGTCCCATTTGGGGCAAGTTTGGGTATATGCTTCTCACAAACCAGAGCTTCTCACAACAAGCATGATGGTTTTCGGTAGGGAACGTCCCACCTTTTGGGACGAAACGATATCCATTGCCTCTTATTGCTTTCAAAAAAATTTCTCATGTCAACATAGAACAACAGGAGTGTTGTGTGAATTTTTGTGATTTTTCGGGGTTCGTTTGGACATTTTTATGCATTAACTGAGTTTTCAATGCATTTATGTGCATAATTCAAATTTGAACTACATGCACATGCTCCAGTGCATATAAATTGGTCAAAAAATCAAATCTGTATCCTTGGGTGCATGCTTAGGTCCCATGCAAGAAATGGGAATGAATTTCAAACACGAGGGCACCGTTGATTGCTGACAAAACATTGAGATGCCTGGTTTTTAAATTATAGTAAATCCAAAACTCGTCTGAAATTCATGAAACTTGGCATGCTATCATGGAGCGGCATCAACATGTCGTGGTAAAATTTTTGTCCCATATGGGGCAGGTTTGGGTATATGCTTCTCACAAACCGGAGCTTCTCACAACAAGCATGATGGTTTTCGGTAGGGAACGTCCCATCTTTGCAGACGAAACGATACCCATTACCTCTTATTGCCTTCAAATTTTTTCT
Source organism: Aegilops tauschii subsp. strangulata (assembly GCF_002575655.3). NCBI lineage: Eukaryota > Viridiplantae > Streptophyta > Magnoliopsida > Poales > Poaceae > Aegilops > Aegilops tauschii. The sequence goes on from NC_053039.3 coordinate 251,419,195, forward strand.
CGTGTCAACATAGAACAACAGGAGTGTTGTGTGATTTTTTGTGATTTTTCAGGGTTCGTTGGACATTTTTATGCATTAACTGAGTTTTCAATGCATTTATGTGCATAATTCAAATTTGAACTACATGCACATGCTCAAGTGCATATAAATTGGTTGAAAAATCAAATTTGTGTCCTTGGGTGCATGCTTAGGTCCCATGCAAGAAATGGGAATAAATTTCAAACACGAGGGCACCGTTGATTGCCGGCAAAACATTGAGATGCGAGGTTTTAAAATTCTAGTAAATCCAAAACTCGTATGAAAATCATGAAACTTGGCATGCTATTATGGAGCGGCATCAACTTGCTGTGGTACAAATTTTGTCCCATTTGGGGCAGGTTTGGGTATATGCTTCTCACAAACCGGAGCTTCTCACAACAAGCATGATAGTTTTCGGTAGGGAACGTCCCACCTTTGGGGACGAAACGATATCCATTGCCTCTTATTGCTTTCAAATTTTTTCTCGTCTCAACATAGAACAACAGGAGTGTTGTGTGAATTTTTGTGACTTTTCGGGGTTCGTTTCGACAGTTTTATGCATTAACTGAGTTTTCAATGCATTTATGTGCATAATTCAAATTTGAACTACATGCACATGCTCCAGTGCATATAAATTGGTCGAAAAATCAAACTTGAGACCTAGGGTGCATGCTTAGGTCCCATGCAAGAAACGGGAATTAATTTAGCACACGAGGGCACCGTTAATTGCCGGCAAAACATTGAGATGCGAGGTTTTTAAATTCTAGTAAATCCAAAACTCGTCTGAAATTCATGAAACTTGGCATGCTATCATGGAGCGGCATCAACATGCCGTGGTAAAAAATTTCTCCCATATGGGGCAGGTTTGGGTATATGCTTCTCAGAAACCGGAGCTTCTCACAACAAGCATGATGGTTTTTGGTAGGGAATGTCCCATCTTTGCAGACGAAACGATACCCATTGCCTCTTATTGCCTTCAAATTTTTTTCTCGTGTCAATATAGAACAACAGGAGTATTGTGTGATTTTTTGTGATTTTTCGAGGTTCGTTGGACATTTTTATGCATTAACTGAGTTTTCAATGCATTTATGTGCATAATTCAAATTTGAACTACATGCACATGCTCCAGTGCATATAAATTGGTCGAAAAATCAAATTTGTGTCCTTGGGTGCATGCTTAGGTCCCATGCAAGAAATGGGAATAAATTTCAAACACGAGGGCACCGTTGATTGCCGGCAAAACATTGAGATGCGAGGTTTTAAAATTCTAGTAAATCCAAAACTCGTATGAAAATCATGAAACTTGGCATGCTATTATGGAGCGGCATCAACTTGCTGTGGTACAAATTTGTCCCATTTGGGGCAGGTTTGGGTATATGCTTCTCACAAACCGGAGCTTCTCACGACAAGCATGATGGTTCTCGGTAGGGAACGTCCCACCTTTGGGGACGAAACGATATCCATTGCCTCTTATTGCTTTCAAATTTTTTCTCGTGTCAACATAGAACTACAGGAGTGTTGTGTGAATTTTTGTGACTTTTCGGGGTTCGTTTGGATAGTTTTATGCATTAACTGAGTTTTCAATGCATTTATGTGCATAATTCAAATTTGAACTACATGCACATGCTCCAGTGCATATAAATTGGTCGAAAAATCAAATTTGTGTCCTAGGGTGCATGCTTAGGTCCCATGCAAGAAACGGGAATGAATTTAGCACACGAGGGCACCGTTAATTGCCGGCAAAACATTGAGATGCGAGGTTTTTAAATTCTAGTAAATCCAAAACTCGTATGAAATTCATGAAAGTTGGGATGCTATCATGGAGCGGCATCAACTTGCCGTGGTACAAATTTTGTCCCATTTGGGGCAGGTTTGGGTATATGCTTCTCACAAACCAGAGCTTCTCATAACAAGCATGATGGTTTTCGGTAGGGAACGTCCCATCTTTGCAGACGAAACGATATCCATTGCCTCTTAGTGCTTTCAAATTTTTTTCTCATGTCAACATAGAACAACAGGAGTGTTGTGTGAATTTTTGTGATTTTTCGGGGTTCGTTTGGACATTTTTATGCATTAACTGAGTTTTCAATGCATTTATGTGCATAATTCAAATTTGAACTACATGCACATGCTCCAGTGCATATAAATTGGTCAAAAAATCAAATCTGTATCCTTGGGTGCATGCTTAGGTCCCATGCAAGAAATGGTAATAAATTTCAAACACCAGGGCACCGTTGATTGCCGACAAAACATTGAGATGCCTGGTTTTTAAATAATAGTAAATCCAAAAGTCGTCCGAAATTCATGAAACTTGGCATGCTATCATGGAGCGGCATCAACATGCCGTGGTAAAAATTTTGTCCCATATGGGGCAGGTTTGGGTATATGCTTCTCACAAACCGGAGCTTCTCACAACAAGCATGATGGTTCTCGGTAGGGAACGTCCCTTCTTTGTAGACGAAACGATACCCATTGCCTCTTATTGCCTTCAAATTTTTTCTCGTGTCAACATAGAACAACATGAGTCTTGTGTGATTTTTTGTGATTTTTCGGGGTTCGTTGGACATTTTTATGCATTAACTGAGTTTTCAATGCATTTATGTGTATAATTCAAATTTGAACTACATGCACATGCTCCAGTGCATATAAATTGGTCGAAAAATCAAACTTGTGTCCTTGGGTGCATGCTTAGGTCCCATGCAAGAAATGGGAATAAATTTCAAACACGAGGGCACCGTTGATTGCCGGCAAAACATTGAGATGCGAGGTTTTAAAATTCTAGTAAATCAAACCTCGTCTGAAATTCATGAAACTTGGCATGCTATTATGGAGCGGCATCAACTTGCTGTGGTACAAATTTTGTCCCATTTGGGGCAGGTTTGGGTATATGCTTCTCACAAACCGGAGCTTCTCACAACAAGCATGATGGTTTTCTGTAGGGAACGTCCCACCTTTGGGGACGAAACGATATCCATTGCCTCTTATTGCTTTCAAAATTTTTCTCGTGTCAACATAGAACAATAAGAGTGTTGTGTGATTTTTTTTGATTTTTCGGGGTTCGTTTGGACATTTTTATGCATTAACTGAGTTTTCAATGCATTTATGTGCATAATTATAATTTGAACTACATGCACATGCTCCAGTGCATATAAATTGGTCAAAAAATCAAATTTGTGTCCTTGGGTGCATGCTTAGGTCCCATGCAAGAAATGGGAATGAATTTCAAACACCAGGGCACTGTTGATTGCCGACAAAACATTGAGATGCCTGGTTTTTAAATTATAGTAAATCCAATACTCGTCTGAAATTCATGAAACTTGGCATGCTATCATGGAGCGGCATCAACATGCCATGGTAAAAAATATGTCCCGTATGGGGCAGGTTTGGGTATATGCTTCTCACAACAAGCATGATGGTTTTCGGTACGGAACGTCCCACCTTTGGGGACGAAATGATATCCATTGCCTGTTATTGCTTTCAATTTTTTTCTCATGTCAACATAGAACAATTGGAGTGTTGTGTCAATTTTGTGATTTTTCGGGGTTCGTTTGGACATTTTTATGCATTAACTGAGTTTTCAATGCATTTATGTGCATAATTCAAACTACATTCACTTGCTCCAGTTCATATAAATTGGTCAAAAAATCAAATCTGTGTCATTGGGAGCATTCTTAGGTCCCATGCAAGAAACGGGAATGATTTTCAAACACCAGGGCACCGTTGATTGCCAGCAAAACATTGAGATGCCTGGTTTTTAAGTTCTAGTAAATCTAAAACTCGTCTGAAATTCATGAAACTTGGCATGCTATCATGGAATGGCATCAACATGACGCGGTAAAAATTTTGTCCCATATGGGGCAGGTTTGGGTATATGCTTCTCACAAACCGGAGGTTCTCACAACAAGCATGATGGTTTTCGGTAGGGAACATCGCACCTTTGGGGACAAAACGATATCCGTTGCCTCTTATTGCTTTCAAATTTTTCTCGTGTCAACATAGAAAAACAGGAGTGTTGTGTGAATTTTTGTTATTTTTCGGGGTTCATTTGGACATTTTTATTCATTAACTGAGTTTTCAATGCATTTATGTGTATAATTCAAATTTGAACTACATGCACATGCTCCAGTGCATATAAATTGGTCGAAAAATCAAATTTGTGTCCTTGGGTGCATACTTAGCTCCCATGCAAGAAATGGGAATGAATTTCAAACACCAGGGTACCGTTGATTGCCGGCAAAACATTGAGATGCGAGGTTTTTAAATTCTAGTAATTCCAAAACTCGTCTGAAATTCATGAAACTTGGCTTGCTATCATGGAGCGGCATCAACTTGCCATGGTACAAATTTTGTCCTATTTGGGGCAGGTTTGGGTATATGCTTCTCACAAACCTGAGCATCTCACAATAAGCATGATGGTTTTCGGTAGGGAACATCCCACCTTTGGGGACGAAACGATATCCATTGCCTCTTATTACTTTCAATTTTTTTTCTCGTGTCAACATAGAACAACAGGTGTGTTGTGTGAATTTTTGTGAATTTTCGGGGTTAATTTGAACATTTTTATGCATTAACTGAGTTTTCAATGTATTTATCTGCATAATTCAAATTTGAACTACATGCACGTGCTCCAGTGCATAAAAATTGGTCAAAAAAATCAAATTTGTGTCCCTGGCTGCATGCTTAGGTCGCATGCAAGAAATGGGAATGAATTTCAAACACCAGGGCACCGTTGGATGCCGGCAAAACATTGAGATGCCTGGATTTTAAATTATAGTAAATCCAAAACTCGTCTGAAATTCATGAAACTTGGCACGCTATCATGGAGCGGCATCAGCATGCCGTGACAAAAAATTTGTCCCATTCGGGGCAGGTTTGGGTATATGGTTCTCACAAACCGGAGCTTCTAACAACAAGCATGATGCTTTTCGGTAGGGAACGTCCCACCTTTGGGGACGAAACGATATCCATTGCCACTTATTGCTTTCAACTTTTTTCTCGTGTCAACATCAATAGGAGTGTTGTGTGATTTTTTGTGATATTTTGGGGTTCGTTTGTACATTTTTATGCATTAACTAAGTTTTCAATGCATTTTTGTGCATAATTCAAATTTGAACTACATGCACATGCTCAAGTGCATATAAATTGGTTGAAAAATCAAATTTTTTTCCTTGGGTGCATGCTTAGGTCACATGCAAGAAATGGGAATGAATTTCAAACACCAGGGCACCATTGATTGCCGACAAAAAAATGAGATGTCTGATTTTTAAATTATAGTAAATCAAACCTCGTCTGAAATTCATGAAACTTGGCATGCTATCATGGAGCGGCATCAACATGCCGTGTTAAAAATTTTGTCCCATATGGGGCAGGTTTGGGTATATGCTTCTCACAAACCGGAGCTTCTCACAACAAGCATGATGGTTTTCGGTAGCGAACGTTCCACCTTTGCGGACGAAACGATATGCATTGCCTCTTATTGCTTTCAGATTTTTTCTCGTGTCAACATAGAACAATAGGAGTGTTGTGTGATTTTTTGTGATTTTTCGGGGTTCGTTTGGACATTTTTATGCGTTAATTGAGTTTTCAATGCATTTATGTGCATAATTCAAATTTGAACTACACGCACATGCTCCAGTGCATATAAATTGGTCGAAAAATCAAATCTGTGTCCTTGGGTGCATGCTTAGGTTCCATGCAAGAAATGGGAATGAATTTCAAACACCAGGGCACCGTTGATTGTCGGCAAAACATTGAGATGCCTGGTTTTTAAATTCTAGTAAATCAAAAACTCGTCTGAAATTCATGAAACTTTTCATGCTATCTTGGAGCGCCATCAACATGCCGTGATAAAAATTTTGTACCATTTGGGGCAGGTTCGGGTATATGCTTCTCACAAACCGGAGCTTCTAAGAACAAGCATGATGGTTTTCGGTAGGGAACATCCCACCTTTGGGGACGAAACAATATCCATTGCCTCTTATTGCTTTCAAATTTTTTCTCGTGTCAACATAGAACAAAAGGAGTGTTGTGTGATATTTTGTGATTTTTCGGGGTTCATTTGGGCAGTTTTATGCATTAACTGAGTTTTCAATGCATTATGTGCATAATTCAAATTTGAACTACATGCACATGCTCCAGTGCATATAAATTGGTTGAGAAATAAAATATGTGTCCTTGGGTGCATGCTTAGGTCCGATGCAAGAAATGGGAATGAATTTCAAACACCAGGGCACCGTTGATTGCTGGCAAAACATTGAGATGCCTCGTTTTTAAATTCTAGTAAATCCGAAACTCGTCTGAAATTCATGAAACTTGGCATGCTATCATGGAGCGGCATCAACATGCCGTGGTAAAAATTTTGTCCCATATGGGGCAGGTTTGGGTATATACTTCTCACAAACCGGAGCTTCACACAACAAGCATAATGGTTTTCGGTGGGGAACGTCCCACCTTTGGGGACGAAACGATATCATTGCCTTTTATTGCTTTCAATTTTTTTCTCGTTTCAACATAGAACAACAGGAGTGTTGTGTGATGTTTTGTGATATTTCGAGGTTCGTTTGGACATTTTTATGCATTAACTGAGTTTTCAATGCATTTTTGTGCATAATTCAAATTTGAACTACATGCACATGCTCCAGTGCATATAAATTGGTCGAAAAATCAAATTTGTGTCCTTGGGTGCATGCTTAGGTCCCATGCAAGAAATGGGAATGAATTTCAAACACCAGGGCACCGTTGATTGCCGGCAAAACATTGAGATGCCTGATTTTTAAATTATAATAAATCAAAACACTTCTGAAATTCATGAAACTTGGCATGCTATCATGGAGCCGCATCAAAATGCTTGGTAAATATTTTGTCCCATATGGGGCAGGTTTGGGTATATGCTTCTCACAAACCGGAGCTTCTCACAACAAGCATGATGGTTTTCGGTAGCGAACGTCCCACCTTTGCGGATGAAACGATATCCATTGCCTCTTATTGCTTTCAAATTTTTCATCGTGTCAACATAGAACAACAGGAGTGTTGTGTGATTTTTTGTGATTTTTCGGGGTTCGTTTGGACATTTTTATGCATTAACCGAGTTTTCAATGCATTTATGTGCATAATTATAATTTGAACTACATGCACATGCTCCAGTGCATATAAATTGGTCAAAAAATCAAATTTGTGTCCTTGGGTGCATGCTTAGGTCCCATGCAAGAAATGGGAACGAATTTCAAAACCAGGGCACCGTTGATTGCCGACAAAACATTGAGATGCCTGGTTTTTAAATTATAGTAAATCCAATACTCGTCTGAAATTTATGAAACTTGGCATGCTATCATGGAGCGGCATCAACATGCCATGGTAAAAAGTTTGTCCCGTATGGGCAGGTTTGGTATATGCTTCTCAACCAAGCATGATGGTTTTCGGTAGGGAACGCCCCACCTTTGCGGACGAAACGATATCCATTGCCTCTTATTGCTTTCAAATTTTTTCTCGTGTCAACATAGAACAACAGGAGTGTTGTGTGAATTTTTGTGATTTTTCGGGGTTCGTTTGGACATTTTTATGCATCAACTGAGTTTTCAATGCATTATGTGCATAATTCAAATTTGAACTACATGCACATGCTCTAGTGCATATAAATTTGTCGAAAAATCAAATTTGTGAGCTTGGGTGCATGCTTAGGTCCTATGCAAGAAATGGGAATGAATTTCAAACACCAGGGCACCTTTGATTGCCGGCAAAACATTGAGATGCGAGGTTTTTAAATTCTAGTAAATCCAAAACTCGTCTGAAATTCATGAAACTTGGCATGCTAACATGGAGCGGCATCAACTTGCCGTGGTACAAATTTTGTCCCATTTGTGGCAGGTTTGGGTATATGCTTCTCACAAACCGGAGCTTCTCACAACAAGCATGATGGTTTTCGGTAGGGAACGTCCCACCTTTGGGGACGAAACGATATCCATTGCCACTTATTGCTTTCAAATTTTTTCTTGTGTCAACATCAACAGGAGTGTTGTGTGATTTTTTGTGATATTTTGGGGTTCGTTTGGACATTTTTATGCATTAACTAAGTTTTCAATGCATTTTTGTGCATAATTCAAATTTGAACTACATGCACATGCTCAAGTGCATATAAATTGGTCGAAAAATCAAATTTTTGTCCTTGGGTGCATGCTTAGGTCACATGCAAGAAATGGGAATGAATTTCAAACACCAGGGCACCGTTGATTGCCGGCAAAACATTGAGACGTCTGATTTTCAAATTATAATAAATCAAACCTCGTCTGAAATTCATGAAACTTGGCATGCTATCATGGAGCGGCATCACCATGCCGTGGTAAAAAATTTTCCCATATGGGGCAGGTTTGGGTATATGCTTCTCACAAACCGGAGCTTCTCACAACGAGCATGATGGTTTTCGGTAGCGAACGTTCCACCTTTGCGGACGAAACGATATGCATTGCCTCTTATTGCTTTCAGATTTTTTCTCGTGTCAACATAGAACAATAAGAGTGTTGTGTGATTTTTTTGTGATTTTTCGGGGTTCGTTTGGACATTTTTATGCATTAACTGAGTTTTCAATGCATTTATGTGCATAATTATAATTTGAACTACGTGCACATGCTCCAGTGCATATAAATTGGTGAAAAAATCAAATTTGTGTCCTTGGGTGCATGCTTAGGTCCCATGCAAGAAATGGGAATGAATTTCAAACACCAGGGCACCGTTGATTGCCGACAAAACATTGAGATGCCTGGTTTTTAAATTATAGTAAATCCAATACTCGTCTGAAATTCATGAAACTTGGTATGCTATCATGGAGCGGCATCAACATGCCATGGTAAAAAATTTGTCCCGTATGGGGCAGGTTTGGGTATATGCTTCTCACAAACCGGAGCTTCTCACAACAAGCATGATGGTTTTCGGTAGCGAACGTCCCACCTTTGCGGATGAAACGATATCCATTGCCTCTTATTGCTTTCAAAATTTTCATCGTGTCAACATAGAACAACAGGAGTGTTGTGTGATTTTTTGTGATTTTTCGGGGTTCGTTTGGACATGTTTATGCATTACCCGAGTTTTCAATGCATTTATGTGCATAATTATAATTTGAACTACATGCACATGCTCCAGTGCATATAAATTGGTCAAAAAATCAAATTTGTGTCCACGGGTGCATGCTTAGGTCCCATGCAAGAAATGGGAATGAATTTCAAACACCAGGGCACCGTTGATTGCCGACAAAACATTGAGATGCCTGGTTTTTAAATTATAGTAAATCCAATACTCGTCTGAAATTCATGAAACTTGGCATGCTATCATGGAGCGGCATCAACATGCCATGGTAAAAAATTTGTCCCGTATGGGGCAGGTTTGGGTATATGCTTCTCAACCAAGCATGATGGTTTTCGGTAGGGAACGCCCCACCTTTGCGGACGAAACGATATCCATTGCCTCTTATTGCTTTCAAATTTTTTCTCGTGTCAACATAGAACAACAAGAGTGTTGTGTGAATTTTTGTGATTTTTCGGGGTTCGTTTGGACATTTTTATGCATCAACTGAGTTTTCAATGCATTATGTGCATAATTCAAATTTGAACTACATGCACATGCTCCAGTGCATATAAATTTGTCGAAAAATCAAATTTGTGAGCTTGGGTGCATGCTTAGGTCCTATGCAAGAAATGGGAATGAATTTCAAACACCAGGGCACCTTTGATTGCCGGCAAAACATTGACATGCGAGGTTTTTAAATTCTAGTAAATCCAAAACTCGTCTGAAATTCATGAAACTTGGCATGCTAACATGGAGCGGCATCAACTTGCCGTGGTACAAATTTTGTCCCATTTGTGGCAGGTTTGGGTATATGCTTCTCACAAACCGGAGCTTCTCACAACAAGCATGATGGTTTTCGGTAGGGAACGTCCCACCTTTGGGGACGAAACGATATCCATTGCCACTTATTGCTTTCAATTTTTTTTCTTGTGTCAACATCAGCAGGAGTGTTGTGTGATTTTTTGTGATATTTTGGGGTTCGTTTGGACATCTTTATGCATTAACTAAGTTTTCAATGCATTTCTGTGCATAATTCAAATTTGAACTACATGCACATGCTCAAGTGCATATAAATTGTTCGAAAAATCAAATTTTTGTCCTTGGGTGCATGCTTAGGTCACATGCAAGAAATGGGAATGAATTTCAAACACCAGGGCACCGTTGATTGCCGGCAAAACATTGAGATGTCTGATTTTTAAATTATAATAAATCAAACCTCGTCTGAAATTCATGAAACTTGGCATGCTATCATGGAGCGGCATCACCATGCCGTGGTAAAAATTTTGTCCCATATGGGGCAGGTTTGGGTATATGCTTCTCACAAACCGGATCTTCTCACAACAAGCATGATGGTTTTCGGTAGCGAACGTTCCACCTTTGCGGACGAAACGATATGCATTGCCTCTTATTGCTTTCAGATTTTTCCTCGTGTCAACATAGAACAATAAGAGTGTTGTGTGATTTTTTGTGATTTTTCGGGGTTCGTTTGGACATTTTTATGCATTAACTGAGTTTTCAATGCATTTATGTGCATAATTATAATTTGAACTACATGCACATGCTCCAGTGCATATAAATTGGTCAAAAAATCAAATTTGTGTCCTTGGGTGCATGCTTAGGTCCCATGCAAGAAATGGGAATGAATTTCAAACACCAGGGCACCGTTGATTGCCGACAAAACATTGAGATGCCTGGTTTTTAAATTATAGTAAATCCAATACTCGTCTGAAATTCATGAAACTTGGGATGCTATCATGGAGCGGCATCAACATGCCATGGTAAAAAATTTGTCCCGTATGGGGCAGGTTTGGGTATATGCTTCTCACAACAAGCATGATGGTTTTCGGTACGGAACGTCCCACCTTTGGGGACGAAATGATATCCATTGCCTCTTATTGCTTTCAATTTTTTTTCTCATGTCAACATAGAACAATTGGAGTGTTGTGTCAATTTTGTGATTTTTCGGGGTTCGTTTGGACATTTTTATGCATTAACTGAGTTTTCAATGCATTTATGTGCATAATTCAAACTACATGCACTTGCTCCAGTTCATATAAATTGGTCAAAAAATCAAATCTGTGTCATTGGGAGCATTCTTAGGTCCCATGCAAGAAACGGGAATGATTTTCAAACACCAGGGCACCGTTGATTGCCAGCAAAACATTGAGATGCCTGGTTTTTAAGTTCTAGTAAATCTAAAACTCGTCTCAAATTCATGAAACTTGGCATGCTATCATGGAATGGCATCAACATGACGCGGTAAATTTTTTGTCCCATATGGGGCAGGTTTGGGTATATGCTTCTCACAAACCGGAGGTTCTCACAACAAGCATGATGGTTTTCGGTAGGGAACATCGCACCTTTGGGGACAAAACGATATCCGTTGCCTCTTATTGCTTTCAAATTTTTCTCGTGTCAACATAGAAAAACAGGAGTGTTGTGTGAATTTTTGTTATTTTTCCGGGTTCATTTGGACATTTTTATTCATTAAGTGAGTTTTCAATGCATTTATGTGTATAATTCAAATTTGAACTACATGCACATGCTCCAGTGCATATAAATTGGTCGAAAAATCAAATTTGTGTCCTTGGGTGCATACTTAGCTCCCATGCAAGAAATGGGAATGAATTTCAAACACCAGGGTACCATTGATTGCCGGCAAAACATTAAGATGCGAGGTTTTAATTCTAGTAATTCCAAAACTCGTCTGAAATTCATGAAACTTGGCTTGCTATCATGGAGCGGCATCAACTTGCTGTGGTACAAATTTTGTCCTATTTGGGGCAGGTTTGGGTATATGCTTCTCACAAACCGGAGCATCTCACAATAAGCATGATGGTTTTCGGTAGGGAACATCCCACCTTTGGGGACGAAACGATATCCATTGCCTCTTATTGCTTTCAATTTTTTTTCTCGTGTCAACATAGAACAACAGGAGTGTTGTGTGAATTTTTATGAATTTTCGGGGTTAATTTGAACATTTTTATGCATTAACTGAGTTTTCAATGTATTTATGTGCATAATTCAAATTTGAACTACATGCACATGCTCCAGTGCATAAAAATTGGTCAAAAAATCAAATTTGTGTCCCTGGCTGCATGCTTAGGTCGCATGCAAGAAATGGGAATGAATTTCAAACACCAGGGCACCGTTGGATGCCGGCAAAACATTGAGATGCCTGGTTTTTAAATTATAGTAAATCCAAAACTCGTCTGAAATTCATGAAACTTGGCACGCTATCATGGAGCGGCATCAGCATGCCGTGACAAAAAATTTGTCCCATTCGGGGCAGGTTTGGGTATATGGTTCTCACAAACCGGAGCTTCTAACAACAAGCATGATGGTTTTCGGTAGGGAACATCCCACCTTTGGGGACGAAATGATATCCATTGCCTCTTGTTGCTTTCAAATTTTTTCTCGTGTCAACGTAGAACAACAGGAGTGTTGTGTGATTATTTGTGATTTTTCGGGGTTCGTTTGGACATTTTTATGCACTAACCGAGTTTTCAATGCATTTATGTGCATAATTCAAATTAGAAGTACATGCACATGCTCTAGTGCATATAAATTGGTCAAAAAATCAAATCTGTGTCCTTGGGTGCATGCTTAGGTCCCATGCAAGAAATGGGAATGAATTTCAAACACTAGGGCACCGTTGATTGCCGGCAAAATATTGAGATGCCTGGTTTTAAATTCTAGTAAATCAAAAACTCGTCTGAAATTCGTGAAACTTGTCATGCTATCATGGAGCGACATCAACATGCCGTGATAAAATTTTTGTCCCATTTGGGGGAGGTTTGGGTATATGCTTCTCACAAATCGGAGCTTCAAACAACAAGCATGATGGTTTTCGGTAGGGAACGTCCCACCTTTGGGGACGGGACGATATCCATTGGCTCTTATTGCTTTTAAATTTTTTCTCGTGTCAACATAGAACAACAGGAGTGTTGTGTGATTTTTTGTGATTTTTGGGGGTTCGTTTGGACATTTTTATGCATCAACTGAGTTTTCAATGCATTATGTGCATAATTCAAATTTGAAATACATGCACATGCTCCAGTGCATATAAATTGGTTGAAAAATAAAATCTGTGTCCTTGGGTGCATGCTTAGGTCTCATGCAAGAAATGGGACTGAATTTCAAACACCAGGCCACCATTGATTGCCGGCAAAACATTGAGATGCCTGGTTTTTAAATTTTAGTAAATCCAAAACTCGTCTGAAATTCATGAAACTTGGCATGCTAACATGGAGCGGCATCAACATGCCGTGGTAAAAAATTTGTCCCATATGGGGCAGGTTTGGGTATATGCTTCTCACAAACCAGAGCTTCTCACAACAAGCATGATGGTTTTCGGTAGGGAACGTCCCACCTTTGGAGACGAAACGATATCCATTGCCTCTTATTGCTTTCAAATTTTTTTCTCGTGTCAACATAGAACAACAGGAGTGTTGTGTGATTTTTTGTGAAATTTCGGGATTTGTTTGGACATTTTTATGCATTAACCGAGTTTTCAATGCATTTTGGCGCATAATTCAAATTTGAACTACATGCACATGCTCCAGTGCATATATGTTGGTCGAAAAATCAAATTTGTGTCCTTGGTGCATGCTTAGGGCCCATGCAAGAAAAAGGAATGTATTTCAAACACGAAGGCACCCTTGATTGCCAGCAAAACATTGAGATGCGAGGTTTTTAAATTCTAGTAAATCCAAAACTCGTCTGAAATTCATGAAACTTGGCATGCTATCATGGAGCGGCATCAACTTGCCGTGGTACAAATTTTGTCCCATTTGGGGCAGGTTTGGGTATATGCTTCTCACAAACCGGAGCTTCTCACAACAAGCATGATGGTTGTCGGTAGGGAAAGTCACACCTTTGGGGACGAAACGATATCCAAATCCTCTTATTGCTTTCAAATTTTTTTCTCGTGTCAACATAGAACAACTGGAGTGTTGTGTCAATTTTTGTGATTTTTGGGGGTTCCTTTGGACATTTTATGCATTAACTGAGTTTTCAATGCATTTATGTGCATAATTCAAATTTCAACTACATGCACATGCTCCAGTGCATATAAATTGGTCGAAAAATCAAATCTTTGTCCTTGGGTGCATGCTTAAGTCCCACGCAAGAAACGGGAATAATTTTGAAACACCAGGGCACCGTTGATTAAAAGCAAAACATTGAGATGCCGGGTTATTAAGTTCTAGTAAATCTAAAACTCATCTGTAATTCATGAAACTTGGCATGCTATCATGGAGCGGCATCAACATGCCGCAGTAAAAATTTTGTCTCATATGGGACAGGTTTGGGTATATGCTTCTCACAAACCGGAGATTCTCACAACAAGCATGATGGTTTTCAGTAGGGAACGTCTCACCTTTGCGGACGAAACGATATCCATTGCCTCTTATTGTTTCAATTTTTTTTCTCGTGTCAACATAGAACAACAGGAGTGTTGTCTGAATTTTTGTGATTTTCGGGGTTCGTTTGGACATTTTTATGCATTACCTGAGTTTTCAATGCATTTATGTGCATAATTATAATTTGAACTACATGCACATGCTCCAGTGCATATAAATTGGTCAAAAAATCAAATTTGTGTCCTTGGGTGCATGCTTAGGTCCCATGCAAGAAATGGGAATGAATTTCAAACACCAGGGCACCATTGATTGCCAGCAAAACATTGAGATGCGTGGTTTTTAAATTCTAGTAAATCCAAAACTCATCTAAAATTCATGAAACTTGGCATGTTATGATGGAGCGGCATCAAGTAGCCGTGGTACAAATTTTGTCCCATTTGGGGCATGTTTGGGTATATGCTTCTCACAAACCGGAGCTTCTCACAACAAGCATGATGGTTTTTGGTAGGGAACGTCCCACCTTTGCGGACGAAACGATATTCATTGCCTCTTATTGCTTTCAAAAAATTTTCTCGTGTCAACATAGAACAACAGGAGTGTTGTGTGAATTTTTGTGATTTTTCGGGGTTCGTTTGGACATTTTTATGTATTAACTGAGTTTTCAATGCATTTATGTGCATAATTTAAATTTGAACTACCTGCACATGCTCCAGTGCATATAAATTGGTTGAAAAAACAAATTTGTGTCCTTGGGTGCATGCTTAGGTCCCATGCAAGAAATGGGAATAAATTTCAAACACCAGGGCATCGTTGGTTGCCGGCAAAACATTGACATGCCTGGTTTTTAAATTATAGTAAATCCAAAACTCGTCTGAAATTCATGAAACTTGGCATGCTATCATGGAGCGGCATCAACATGCCGTGGTCAAATTTTTTTCCCATATGGGGCAGGTTTGGGTATATGCTTCTCACAAACCGGAGCTTCTCACAACAAGCATGATGGTTTTCAGTAGGGAACGTCTCACCTTTGCGGACGAAACGATATCCATCGCCTCTTATTGTTTCAATTTTTTTTCTCGTGTCAACATAGAACAACAGGAGTGTTGTCTGAATTTTTGTGATTTTCGGGGTTCGTTTGGACATTTTTATGCATTACCTGAGTTTTCAATGCATTTATGTGCATAATTATAATTTGAACTACATGAACATGCTCCAGTGCATATAAATTGGTCAAAAAATCAAATTTGTGTCCTTGGGTGCATGCTTAGGTCCCATGCAAGAAATGGGAATGAATTTCAAACACCAGGGCACCGTTGAATGCCAGCAAAACATTGAGATGCGTGGTTTTTAAATTCTAGTAAATCTAAAACTCATCTAAAATTCATGAAACTTGGCATGCTATCATGGAGCGGCATCACCTAGCCGCGGTACAAATTTTGTCCCATTTGGGGCATGTTTGGGTATATGCTTCTCACAAACCGGAGCTTCTCACAACAAGCATGATGGTTTTTGGTAGGGAACGTCCCACCTTTGCGGACGAAACGATATTCATTGCCTCTTATTGCTTTCAAGTTTTTTTCTCGTGTCAACATAGAACAACAGGAGTGTTGTGTGAAATTTTGTGATTTTTCGGGGTTCGTTTGGACATTTTTATGCATTAACTGAGTTTTGAATGCATTTATGTGCATAATTTAAATTTGAACTACCTGCACATGCTCCAGTGCATATAAATTGGTTGAAAAAACAAATTTGTGTCCTTGGGTGCATGCTTAGGTCCCATGCAAGAAATGGGAATAAATTTCAAACACCAGGGCACCGTTGGTTGCCGGCAAAACATTGACATGCCTGGTTTTTAAATTATAGTAAATCCAAAACTCGTCTGAAATTCATGAAACTTGGCATGCTATCATGGAGCGGCATCAACATGTCGTGGTCAATTTTTTGTCCCATATGGGGCAGGTTTGGGTATATGCTTCTCACAAACCGGAGCTTCTCACAACAAGCATGATGGTTTTCGGTAGCGAACGTCGCACCTTTGGGGATGAAACGATATCCATTGCCTCTTATTGCTTTAAAAAAATTCTCGTGTCAACATAGAACAACAGGAGTGTTGAGTGAATTTTTGTGATTTTTCGGGGTTCGTTTGGACATTTTTATGCATTAACTGAGTTTTCAATGCAATTATTTGCATAATTCAAATTTGAACTACATGCACATGGTCCAGTGCATATAAATTGGTCGAAAAATAAAACTTGTGTCCTTGGGTGCATGCTTAGGTCCCATGCAAGAAATGGGAATGAATTTCAAATACCAGGGCACCGTTGATTGCCAGCAAAACATTGAGATGCGAGGTTTTCAAATTCTAGTAAATCCAAAACTCGTCTAAAATTCATGAAACTTGGCATGCTATCATGGAGCGGCATCAACCTGTCGTGGTACAAATTTTGTCCCATTTTGGGCAGTTTTGGGTAGATGCTTCTCACAAACCGGAGCTTCTCACAACAAGCATGATGGTTTTCGGTAGGGAACGTCCCACCTTTGGGGACGAAACAATATCCATTGCCTCTTATTGCTTTCAATTTTTTTCTCCTGTCAACATAGAACAACAGGAGTGTTGTGTGAATTTTTGTGATTTTTCGTGATTCGTTTGGAAATTTTTATGCATTAACTAAGTTTTCAATGCATTTATGTGCATAATTCAAAATTGAACTACATGTGCATGCTCCAGTGCATATAAATTGGTCGAAAAATCAAATCTGTGTCCTTGGGTGCATGCTTAGGTCCCAAAGAAATGGGAATGAATATGAAACACCAGGGCATCGTTGATTGCCGACAAAACATTGAGATGACAGGTTTTTAAATTCTAGTAAATTCAAAACTCGTCTGAACTTCATCAAGCTTGGCATGCTATCATGGAGCGGCATCAACTTGCCGTGGTACAAATTTTGTCCCATTTGGGGCAGGTTTGGGTATATGCTTCTCACAACAAGCATGATGGTTTTCGGTAGGGAACGTCTCACCTTTGGGGACGAAATGATATACATTGCCTCTTATTGCTTTCAAATTTTTTTCTCGTGTCAACATAGAACAACAGGAGTGTTGTGTGAATTTTTGTGATTTTTCTGGGTTCATTTGGACATTTTTATGCATTTACTAAGTTTTCAATGCATTTATGTGTATAATTCAAAATTGAACTACATGCACATGCTTCAGTGCATATAAATTGTTCGAAAAATCAAATCTGTGTCCTTGGGTGCATGCTTAGGTCCCAAAGAAATGGGAATTAATATCAAACACCAGGGCACCGTTGATTGCCGACAAAACATTGAGATGCAGGTTTTTAAATTCTAGTAAATCGAAAACTCTTCTGAAATTCATGAAACCTGGCATGCTATCATGGAGCGGCATCAACTTGCCGTGGTCCAATTTTTGTCCCATTTGGGGCAGGTTTGGGTATATGCTTCTCACAAACTGTAGCTTCTAACAACAAGTATGATGGTTTTCAGTAGGGAACGTCCCACCTTTGGGGACAACTCGATATCCATTGCCTCTTATTGCTTTCAAATTTTTTTCTCGTGTCAACATAGAACAACAGGAGTGTTGTGTCAATTTTTGTGAATTTTCGGGGTTCGTTTGGACATTTTTATGCATTAACTGGGTTTTCAATGCATTTATGTGCATAATTCAAATTTGAACTACATGCACATGCTCTAGTGCATATAAATTGGTCGAAAAATCAAATATGTGTCCTTGGCTGCATGCTTAGGTCCCATGCAAGAAATGGGAATGAATTTCAAACACTAGGGCACCGTTGATTGCCAGCAAAACATTGAGATGCCTGGTTTTTAAATTCTAGTAAATCAAAAACTCGTCTGAAATTCATGAAACTTGGCATGCTATCATGGAGCGGCATCAACATGCCGTGATAAATTTTTTGTCCCATTTGGGGCGGGTTTGGGTATATGCTTCTCACAAACCGGAGCTTCTCACAACAATCATGATGGTTTTCGGTACGGAACGTCGCACCTTTGGGGTCGGAACGATATCCATTGCCTCTTATTGCTTTCAAATTTTTTTCTCGCGTCAACATAGAACAACAGGAGTGTTGTGTGATTTTTTGTGATTTTTGGGGTACGTTTGGACATTTTTATGCATTAACCAAGTTTTCAATGCATTTATGTGCATAATTCAAATTTGAACTACATGCACATGCTCCAGTGCATATAAATTTGTCGAAAAATCAAATTTGTGTACTTGGGTGCATGCTTAGGTCCCATGCAAGAAATGGGAATGAATTTCAAACACCAAGGCACCGTTGATTGCCGGCAAAACATTGAGATGTCTGATTTTTAAATTATAGTAAATCCAAAACTCGTCTGAAATTCATGAAACTTGGCATGCTATCATGGAGCGGCATCACCATGCCGTGGTAAAAATTTTGTCCCATATGAGGCAGGTTTGGGTATATGCTTCTCACAAACCGGAGCTTCTCACAACAAGCATGATGGTTTTTGGTAGGGAACGTCTCACCTTTGCGGACGAAACGATATTCATTGCCTCTTATTGCTTTCAAATTTTTTTCTCGTGTCAACATAGAACAACAGGAGTGTTGTGTGAATTTTTGTGATTTTTCGGGGTTCGTTTGGACATTTTTATGTATTAACTGAGTTTTCAATGCATTTATGTGCATAATTTAAATTTGAACTACCTGCACATGCTCCAGTGCATATAAATTGGTTGAAAAAACAAATTTGTGTCCTTGGGTGCATGCTTAGGTCCCATGCAAGAAATGGGAATAAATTTCAAACACCAGGCACCGTTGGTTGCCGGCAAAACATTGACATGCCTGGTTTTTAAATTATAGTAAATCCGAAACTCGTCTGAAATTCATGAAACTTGGCATGCTATCATGGAGCGGCATCAACATGCCGTGGTCAATTTTTTTCCCATATGGGGCAGGTTTGGGTATATGCTTCTCACAAACCGGAGCTTCTCACAACAAGCTTGATGGTTTTCAGTAGGGAACGTCTCACCTTTGCGGACGAAACGATATCCATTGCCTCTTATTGTTTCAATTTTTTTTCTCGTGTCAACATAGAACAACAGGAGTGTTGTCTGAATTTTTGTGATTTTCGGGGTTCGTTTGGACATTTTTATGCATTACCTGAGTTTTCAATGCATTTATGTGCATAATTATAATTTGAACTACATGCACATGCTCCAGTGCATATAAATTGGTCAAAAAAACAAATTTGTGTCCTTGGGTGCATGCTTAGGTCCCATGCAAGAAATGGGAATGAATTTCAAACACCAGGGCACCGTTGATTACCAGCAAAACATTGAGATGCGTGGTTTTTAAATTCTAGTAAATCCAAAACTCATCTAAAATTCATGAAACTTGGCATGCTATCATGGAGCGGCATCAACTAGCCGTGGTACAAATTTTGTCCCATTTGGGGCATGTTTGGGTATATGCTTCTCACAAACCGGAGCTTTTCACAACAAGCATGATGGTGTTTGGTAGGGAACGTCCCACCTTTGCGGACGAAACGATATTCATTGCCTATTATTGCTTTCAAATTTTTTTCTCGTGTCAACATAGAACAACAGGAGTGTTGTGTGAATTTTTGTGATTTTTCGGGGTTCGTTTGGACATTTTTATGCATTAACTGAGTTTTCAATGCATTTATGTGCATAATTTAAATTCGAACTACCTGCACATGCTCCAGTGCATATAAATTGGTTGAAAAAACAGATTTTTGTCCTTGGGTGCATGCTTAGGTCCCATGCAAGAAATGGGAATAAATTTCAAACACCAGGGCACCGTTGGTTGCCGGCAAAACATTGACATGCCTGGTTTTTAAATTATAGTAAATCCAAAACTCGTCTGAAATTCATGAAACTTGGCATGCTATCATGGAGCGGCATCAACATGCCGTGGTCAATTTTTTGTCCCATATGGGGCAGGTTTGGGTATATGCTTCTCACAAACCGGAGCTTCTCACAACAAGCATGATGGTTTTCGGTAGAGAACGTCGCACCTTTGGGGATGAAACGATATCCATTGCCTCTTATTGCTTTAAAAAAATTCTCGTGTCAACATAGAACAACAGGAGTGTTGAGTGAATTTTTGTGATTTTTCGGGGTTCGTTTGGACATTTTTATGCATTAACTGAGTTTTCAATGCAATTATTTGCATAATGCAAAGTTGAACTACATGCACATGGTCCAGTGCATATAAATTGGTCGAAAAATAAAACTTGTGTCCTTGGGTGCATGCTTAGGTCCCATGCAAGAAATGGGAATGAATTTCAAATACCAGGGCACCGTTGATTGCCAGCAAAACATTGAGATGCGAGGTTTTCAAATTCTAGTAAATCCAAAACTCGTCTAAAATTCATGAAACTTGGCATGCTGTCATGGAGCGGCATCAACCTGTCGTGGTACAAATTTTGTCCCATCTTGGGCAGGTTTGGGTAGATGCTTCTCACAAACCGGAGCTTCTCACAACAAGCATGATGGTTTTCGGTAGGGAACGTCCCACCTTTGGGGACGAAACAATATCCATTGCCTCTTATTGGTTTCAATTTTTTTCTCCTGTCAACAAAGAACAACAGGAGTGTTGTGTGAATTTTTGTGATTTTTCGTAATTCGTTTGGAAATTTTTATGCATTAACTATGTTTTCAATGCATTTATGTGCATAATTCAAAATTGAACTACATGTGCATGCTCCAGTGCATATAAATTGGTGAAAAAAATCAAATCTGTGTCCTTGGGTGCATGCTTAGGTCCCAAAGAAATGGGAATGAATATGAAACACCAGGGCATCGTTGATTGCCGACAAAACGTTGAGATGACAGGTTTTTAAATTCTAGTAAATTCAAAACTCGTCTGAACTTCTCGAAACTTGGCATGCTATCATGGAGCGGCATCAACTTGCCGTGGTACAAATTTTGTCCCATTTGGGGCAGGTTCTGGTATATGCTTCTCACAACAAGCATGATGGTTTTCGGTAGGGAACGTCTCACCTTTGGGGACGAAATGATATACATTGCCTCTTATTGCTTTCAAATTTTTTTCTCGTGTCAACATAGAACAACAGGAGTGTTGTGTGAATTTTTGTGATTTTTCTGGGTTCATTTGGACATTTTTATGCATTTACTGAGTTTTCAATGCATTTATGTGTATAATTCAAAATTGAACTACATGCACATGCTTCAGTGCATATAAATTGTTCGAAAAATCAAATCTGTGTCCTTGGGTGCATGCTTAGGTCCCAAAGAAATGGGAATTAATATCAAACACCAGGGCACCGTTGATTGCCGACAAAACATTGAGATGCCAGGTTTTTAAATTCTAGTAAATCGAAAACTCTTCTGAAATTCGTGAAACCTGGCATGCTATCATGGAGCGGCATCAACTTGCCGTGGTCCAATTTTTGTCCCATTTGGGGCAGGTTTGGGTATATGCTTCTCACAAACTGAAGCTTCTAACAACAAGTATGATGGTTTTCGGTAGGGAACGTCCCACCTTTGGGGACAACTCGATATCCATTGCCTCTTATTGCTTTCAAATTTTTTTCTCGTGTCAACATAGAACAACAGGAGTGTTGTGTCAATTTTTGTGAATTTTCGGGGTTCGTTTGGACATTTTTATGCATTAACTGGGTCTTCAATGCATTTATGTGCATAATTCAAATTTGAACTACATGCACATGCTCTAGTGCATATAAATTGGTCGAAAAATCAAATATGTGTCCTTGGCTGCATGCTTAGGTCCCATGCAAGAAATGGGAATGAATTTCAAACACTAGGGCACCGTTGATTGCCAGCAAAACATTGAGATGCCTGGTTTTTAAATTCTAGTAAATCAAAAACTCGTCTGAAATTCATGAAACTTGGCATGCTATCATGGAGCGGCATCAACATGCCGTGATAAATCTTTTGTCCCATTTGGGGCGGGTTTGGGTATATGCTTCTCACAAACCGGAGCTTCTCACAACAATCATGATGGTTTTCGGTACGGAACGTCCCACCTTTGGGGTCGGAACGATATCCATTGCCTCTTATTGCTTTCAAATTTTTTTCTCGCGTCAACATAGAACAACAGGAGTGTTGTGTGATTTTTTGTGATTTTTTGGGGTACGTTTGGACATTTTTATGCATTAACTGAGTTTTAAATGCATTTATGTGCATAATTCAAATCTGAACTACATACACATGCTCCATTGCATATAAATTGGTCGAAAAATCAAATTTGTGTCCTTGGGTGCTTGCTTAGGTCCCATGCTAGAAATGGGAATGAATTTCAAACACCAGAGCACCGTTGATTGCCAGCAAAACATTGAGATGCCTGATTTTTAAATTCTAGTAAATCCAAAACTCGTCTGAAATTCATGAAACTTGGGATGCTATCATGGAGCGGCATCAACATGCCGTGGTAAATTTTTTGTCCCATATGGGGCAGGTTTGCGTATATGCTTCTCACAAACTGGAGCTTCTCACAACAAGCATGATGGTTTTCGGTAGGGAACGTCCCACCTTTGCGGACGAAACGATATCCATTGCCTCTTATTGCTTTCAAATTTTTTCTCGTGTCAACATAGAACAACAGGAGTGTTGTGTGTATTTTTGTCATTTTTCAGGGTTTGTTTGGACATTTTTATGCATTAACTGAGTTTTCAATGCATTTATGTGCATAATTCTAATTTGAACTACATGCACATGCTCCAGTGCATATAAATTGGTCGAAAAATCAAATTTGTGTCCTTGTGGTGCATGCATAGGTCCCATGCAAGAAATGGGAATGAATTTCAAACACCAGGGCACCGTTGATTGTCGGCAAAACATTGAGATGCGAGGTTTTTAAATTCTAATAAATCCAAAACTTGTCTGAAATTCATGAAACTTGGCATGCTATCATGGAGCGGCATCAACTTGTCGTGGTACAAATTTTGTCCCATTTGGGGCAGGTTTGGGTATATGCTTCTGACGAACCGAAGCTTCTCACAACAAGCATGATGGTTTTCGGTAGGGAACGTCCCACCTTTGGGGACGAAACGATATCCATTGCCTCTTATTGCTTTCAAATTTTTTTCAGGTGTCAACATAGAACAACAGGAGTGTTGTGTGTTTTTTTGTGATTTTTCGGGGTTCGTTTGGACATTTCTATGCATTAACTGAGTTTTCAATGCATTTATGTGCATAATTCAAATTTGAACTACATGCACATGCTCCAGTGCATATAAATTGGTCGAAAAATCAAATTTGTGTCCTTGGGTGCATGCTTAGGTCCCATGCAAGAAATGGGAATGAATTTCAAACACCAGGGCACCGTTGATTGCCGGCAAAACATGGAGATGCAAGGTTTTTAAATTCTAGTAAATTCAAAACTCGTCTGAAATTCATGAAACTTGGCATGCTATCATGGAGCGGCATCAACTTGCCGTGGTACAAATTTTGTGCCATTTGGGGCAGGTTTGGGTATATGCTTCTCACAAACCGCAGCTTCTCACAACAACCATGATGGTTTTTGGTAGGGAACGTCTCACCTTTGGGGACGAAACGATATCCAATGCCTCTTATTGCTTTCAAATTTTTTCTCGTATCAACATAGAACAATAGGAGTGTTGTGTGAATTTTTGTGATTTTTCGGGGTTCGTTTGGACATTTTTATGCATTAACCGAGTTTTCAATGCATTTATGTGCATAATTCAAATTTGAACTACATGTACATGCTCCAGTGCATATAAATTGGTCGAAAAATCAAATTTGTGTCCTTGGGTGCATGCTTAGGTCCCATGCAAGAAATGGGAATGAATTTCAAACACCAAGGCACCGTTGATTGCCGGCAAAACATTGAGATGTCTGATTTTTAAATTATAGTAAATCCAAAACTCGTCTGAAATTCATGAAACTTGGCATGCTATCATGGAGCGGCATCACCATGCCGTGGTAAAAATTTTGTCCCATATGAGGCAGGTTTGGGTATATGCTTCTCACAAACCGGAGCTTCTCACAACAAGCATGATGGTTTTCTGTAGGGAACGTCCCACCTTTGCAGACGAAACGATATCCATTGCCTCTTGTTGCTTTCAAAGTTTTTCTCGTGTCAACATAGAACAACAGGAGTGTTGTGTGAATTTTTGTGATTTTCAGGGTTCGTTTGGACATTTTTATGCATTAACTGAGTTTTGAATGCATTTATGTGCATAATTCAAATTTGAACTACATGCACGTGCTCCAGTGCATATAAATTGGTCGAAAAATCAAATTTGTGTCCTTGGGTGCATGCTTAGGTCCCATGCAAGAAATGGGAATGAATTTCAAGCACTAGCACTACTAGGGAAAAGCCTATACACATAATCTTACCAGCAGCACGCTTTAAAATAAGGCGCTGCTGCTAACTAGCAGTAGCGCGTGCGCACAAAACATGCTGCTGAAATAAATGTATCAGTAGCGCGCCCGGTCTAAGGCGCACTACTGCTATAATTGCCACGACGCCGCCGCGAGGCTAGTTCTAGTAGCAGCGCGTTAATATTAAGAGCGCTGCTGCTATGGATCATAGCAGAAGCACGTTTGCACAATAACCGCTACTGCTAAGTTTACTAAAAAAATTAGTCCCACCTCGCTCCATGAAGGGAGTTTGTACCACCTTAAATATGTTACTTCTCAAACTTTCACAAGCACTTGGTCTTCATTGAACTCTATGTGTAGAATTTGTGGCCGCAATATGAGTCTTCACCAGTTCCTAATCTGGCGAGGACTCATATTGACAAATCAGATTGTACACAAAAAGATCATTGATGATCAATGTATTTTTTTATGTCTATTCTTACATGCTGACACATAGCAGTAGCGCATTCTTTTTGAAAGGCGCTTCTGCTAGGTCGTTTACCAGTAGCGCCTTTTGCTATAGCGCGCTACTGCTAAGCCATTCCATCTCCCCCCTCCTCTAGATCTATCCGATCCACACTCACTCGATCTCCCCCTCACCCACGCCAGTCCTCCCCCGTCACCCCTCCTCCGATCTTCACCGCCGTCACCTCCTCCTCCTCGCTGGACTCGGTACCGGCATCCTCCTCCATCCTCCCTCTAGTGTCTCCGCTGGCCGGCCCCTCCTTTCTTCGCCTTCCTCCTCCGTCCTCCCTCCACTCGCCGCTGGCCGGCCCCTCCTCGCTCCGTCTTCCTCCTCCGTCCTACTCTCTTCTCCCTCCTCGAGTCGCCCCTCCTTCTCCCTCCTCCCTCCTCCATCCACAACCCCTCCTCCCTGCTACATTTTGATTTAGTAGGCTAGTTGATTTAGTACGTTAGTTGATTTAGAACATTTTGATTTAGTTGATTTAGTATGCTAGTTGATTTAGTTGATTTAGAACACTTTGATTTAGTTGATTTAGTATGCTAGTTGATTTAGAACATTTTGATTTAGTTGATATAGTAGGCTAGTTGATTTAGAACATTTTGATTTAGTTGATTTAGTATGCTAGTGGATTTAGTAGGCTAGTTGATTTAGTTGATTTAGTATGCACCATTTTATTGTTATTTTTTCTGTACATGGATAGGTAGATGCTTTTGTTTTTTTGTAATAAGTTATTTTTTGGCAAAATGTAGGTGCCAATTTAGTTAAATTTGCCACTTGATTTTCAAGGAAAATGGCGCCACCACCACCACCACTATGTCGACTGTGCAAGTCAAGGTGCGCCAGCAGCCTTGCAACTGGCAAGCTGTTCGGCATCTACTTGCAAATGCTTTGTGGAATCTAGTCGATGATATGCTTTAGTGTAGAGTGTGATCACATGCTTATTAGTGTAGAATCCAAGGAACTATTAATAGTGTAGATAATCCATATATACTTATTAGTAGAATTCATGATTAGTTAGTACAACTGCATAGTACTATGTCTTTTGATAGTGTAGAAATCTAGACTTAATACAAATATATTTGCAAGAGTATGTGCGACGCTATTTATTAATTGATATGTTTTTCTTATTCAGAAATTGCCAAAGAACCTATGTGTGAGTTGTGGTATCGAGCCTGATTAAGAAGGCTCAGCTGGACTACGCCTTACCGCAAGGGGCTCCGTCACCACCTGTACTTACCGCATGGACACAGACGGTCGCACACACTTAAACTCGGTTGGGTGGAAGAGATTCCTCGTTGGCAAGAATCTTCGTGTTGGACAGGCCATCCTAATTACTATCAGGAACACCCACCGCCCAGGCTTGAGGATGATGATCGTCGTCGATATCATCTAGAACTACATATGTGTGTGTGGCTATATCATCTAGAACTACATATGATGATCACCTTGTACTGCTTGAGGATGCATGTTCAGTATATCTGAAATTGTTATCTAGTACTCCCTCCGTTCCAAATTACCATCATGGTTTTAGTTCAAATTTGAACTAAAAACCACGATGAGTAATTTGGAACCGAGGGAGTACTACCTAGTACCTATAATGCTTTATGAAATTGATATCTAGTAGTACCTAGTATCTAGAAATTGCAGTTTATTGAAGCTGAAATGGGGTAAATGATGGACGATATAGCAGTAGCGCGGGGCCAGGAAATCGCTACAGCTAATTAATAGTAGCGCGCTAAGGAAACGCGCTGCTGATATAGTACATAGTAGTAGTGCGGGTACAGACCGCGCTACTACTAACAGTTAGCTGTAGCGCCTTATTGGTAGCGCGGCTGCCCGCGCTGCTGATAGCCTCAAAACCCGCGCTACTACTAGGGTTTTCCCTAGTAGTGTAGGGCACCGTTGATTGCCGGCAAAACATTGAGATGTAAGGTTTTTAAATTCTAGTAAATCCAAAACTCATATAAAATTCATGAAACTTGGCATGCTATCATGGGGCGGCATCAACTTGCCGTGGTACAAATTTTGTCCCATTTGGGGCAGGTTTGGGTATATGCTTCTCAAAAACCGGAGCTTCTCACAACAAGCATGATGGTTTTCGATAGGGAACGTCCCACCTTTGGGGACGAAACGATATCCATTGTCTCTTATTGCTTTCAAATTTTGTTCTCGTGTCAACATAGAACAACTGGGGTGTTGTGTGAATTTTTGTGATTTTTCGGAGTTCGTTTGGACATTTTTATGCATTAACAGAGTTTTCAATGCATTTATGTGCATAATTCAAATTTGAACTACATGCACATGCTCCAGTGCATATAAATTGGTCGAAAAATCAAATTTGTGTCCTTGGGTGCATGCTTAGGTCCCATGCAAGAAATGGGAATGAATTTCAAACACCAGGGCACCGTTGATTGCCGGCATAACATTGAGATGCAAGGTTTTTAAATTCTAGTAAATCCAAAACTCATCTGAAATTCATGAAACTTGGCATGCTATCATGGAGCGGCATCAAATTGCCGTGGTACAAACTTGGTCCCATTTGGGGCAGGTTTGGGTACATGCTTCTCACAAACCGGAGCTTCTCACAACAAGCATGATGGTTTTCGGTAGGGAACGTCCCACCTTTGGGGACAAAACGACATCCATTGCCTCTTATTGCTTTCAATTTTTTTTCTCGTGTCAACATAGAACAACGGGAGTGTTGTGTGAATTGTTGTGATTTTTCGGGGTTCGTTTGGACATTTTTATGCATTAACTGAGTTTTCAATGCATTTATGTGCATAATTCAAATTTGAACTACATGCACATGCTCCAGTGCATATAAATTGGTCAAAAATCAAATTTGTGTCCTTGGGTACATGCTTAGGTCCCATTCAAGAAATAGGAATGCATCTCAAACATGAGGGCACCGTTGATTGCCCGCAAAACATTGAGATGCGAGGTTTTTAAATTCTAGTAAATCCAAAACTCGTCTGAAATTCATGAAACTTGGCATGCTATCATGGAGGGGCATCAACTTGCCGTGGTACAAATTTTGTCCCATTTGGGGCAGGTTTGGGTATATGCTTCTCACAAACCGGAGCTTCTCACAACAAGCATGATGGTTTTCGGTAGGGAACGTCCCACCTTTGGGGACGAAACGATATCTATTGCCTCTTATTGCTTTCAAATTTTTTCTCGTGTCAACATAGAACAACAGGAATGTTGTGTGTATTTTTGTGATTTTTCGGGGTTCGTTTGGACATTTTTATGCAATAACTGAGTTTTCAATGCATTTATGTGCATAATTCAAATTTGAACTACATGCACATGCTCCAGTGCATATAAATTTGTCAAAAAATCAAATTTGTATCCTTGGGTGCATGCTTAGGTCCCATGCAAGAAATGTGAATGAATTTCAAACACCAGGGCACCTTTGATTGCCGGCAAAACATTGAGATGCGAGGTTTTTAAATTCTAGTAAATCCAAAACTCGTCTGAAATTCATGAAACTTGGCATGCCATCATGGAGCGCATCAACTTGCTGTGGTACAAATTTTGTCCCATTTGGGGCAGGTTTGGGTATATGCTTCTCACAAACCGGAGCTTCTCACAACATGCATGATGGTTTTCGGTAGCGAACGTCCCACCTTTGCGGACGAAACAATATCCATTGCCTCTTATTGCTTTCAAATTTTTTCTTTTGTCAACATAGAACAACAGGAGTGTTGTGTGAATTTTTCTGATTTTTTGGGGTTCGTTTGGACATTTTTATGCATTAACTGAGTTTTTGTGGCACCCCGGCTCAGAGCAACCGGTTTACCATGCATTGCCAGCCCAGAGACCTTGTCTTCTGGCAACACACAACAACTTGGTACAGAAAACAACCGCTTTGTTGATGCTAGCGGATCAGAGTTTATATTACAATAGTTAGCGAGGCCAAGCGGCACACACGGTGCGGCTGAACAATATGTACATTATTTAGTGAACATAAAGGGGCCTTAACGATGACAACTACGCGGCAGTGGAACAACGTCGTAGCGGGACTCCATAGCACAGGGACACCGATGTGGACACGATCTAGACTCGGACAGCTCTCCTCTCCAACGGGACTTTCCTGAAATCTGGCATGACAGGCCAGGTCAGTACATTGAATGTACTTGCAAGCTCACAACAAGCATAAACATAATCACAAACAATTAACCAATTAATAACAATGCAACAATATATCCAACATGCTGTGACCATGCTCTTGTGATAATCGTCCCCCGGACTGGCTTACTGAACATGATCATTTCCGGATCACAAACGTGTCAAACCCAGAGACAATCTCGTGATCCTTACGACGATCACAACCACGACCAATAAATGGCCCGTGATCCCTACGGCGATCACAACCACGACCAATAAATGGCCCGTGATCCTTCGGCGATCACAACCACGACCTATAAATGGCCCGTTATCCTTACGGTGATCACAACCATGACCAATAAATGGCCCGTGACCCTTACGACGATCACAACCACGACCACACCTGGTCCAACTCAACACGATGGCCTTTCCGCCACCACCACAATGCAAACTTCATACTTAGTGTGCAAAATTCATTAAATGTTGACCCATGGTGTGACCTACTTTCAAGCGTGTCCTTAACCGTGGACTCAGCTATCGATAGATTAATACACTCTGCAGAGGTAGCGCACTGGACCCACACCATGGAACCCATGGCCTCGCACTCCCATTCGGGTGGACCAACGGCATTCCGACGAAACCACTCCATTGCCATGACACTCTCCCGGCCACTCCGACTCAATCCCCATCGGGCTAGTCCTAGGTGGCCCCGTGTCTACCACAAGACACAACGACCACCGTCGTGGCCACGATCCACTCTGGGACCCGGTACCAAAAACTTAACAACGGGCTCACAAGGTTATGCCTGCTTACCGGGCCACGGTACAGCACGCCCATAACCTTCCTAGATGGAGGCACCGACCAGAGGCACAACAATGAAACGAATTAAGGCCGTCCCATACCGGCAAATGTGGTTGCACTGGGAAAGACTCGATTCAGCGGAACCATGACCCGGTCAACAACATATTCAAGTTGAGTTATTATCAGGTTCAACTTAAAGTGAAAGTAACCGGCGTCATAATGCCATGACATGCATCACCAACATATGCATCACATATCAAAAAAAAAATTGAGTCAACTACGCTCTCGCTGAGCAATCAACAACTCATGATACTCCTCTAGTTAAGATCGAACCTCACTTTAACCAGAATCTTTTCTAGCAAATTTATCATTTTTCATCATGCAAAAATAATCTCACTAATTATTTATCTCCATAACCATATTATCTTCTCATTACTCATAACTAAATCCTTGTTAGCTTACTAACTAGGTTCACTACAAACTTTCTATAAATCAAGCATATTTACTATAACAAGCATCTAACAGAATATAATTAACATATTAATAATTTAAATGCATGAATAATCATTAGTTCAAGTAGGAAAATCACAAATATTGAAGTGGCACTATGAAAATGTTGCTGTCGCTTGCCTTAGTGCAGATGAGGTTCACAAGCCTCCTGGTGATCCTCAAGACAAGCCTGCTCTTCTGAAAAGAAAAAAAGAAAAACACAAAAAGAACACATCAAGAAACCTTCTGAAATTCACCAGAAAATCTAGACAGCAAGGAAAAATCCCATCTTTTGGGAGCTGCTAGATTTTTGGACAAAGAACACAATGCAAAAAGAATCATTGCATTTGGACTTATAGATAAAAAGTTATGGTTGTTTGAAGTTCTCTGGATTTAAATGAAATTTGAATAAAAATAAAACAGACGGGGGGTGACGTCGAAGGCGTAAAAGCCCAGGGCGCCACCACTCGTACCGCTTCGCGCGCGTACAGAGTGGCTGACTTGCGGGCTCCGCTAGTCAGGTGAGGAGGAGGGGGAGAGGGAAACAGGGAGCGGCGGAGCTTCACCGGAGCTCACGCCGGCGGCGAGGGCTCTTGGGCCAAAACTAGAGGGGGGATCGATAAAGGAGACGGAGGCGCACCTGCTCGTACCCGTAGAGTGGCTAGGGGTGGTCGGACGGCATCGGAAACAGCCTCTCCAGCGGAGGGAGAGCGCAGCGGTCGCCGGAGATGAAGACGACGGCGGCTAGGGGCAGCTCCAGGGGCTCCAACAGGGCGGAACGGCTCCATCGGAGAGTGGCGGAGGCCCTGGCAGGGTTGCCCTGGCCTGGGAGGGGCTGGAGTTGCGGGGATGACCCGAGGGGATCGCCGGCGAGCTTGATCTCAGGGACGGCAGCCCAAGGCCTGCCCGGTCGGGCTGCGGCTTTCTACTAGCTTGTGGGGTGTGTGAGAGTGGATGTGGGTGCTCGAGGAGGCTGGGGGTGGCCGTATTTATAGGCGAGCGGCGAGGGGGTTTCGGGCTCCACCGGAGGACACCTGTCCACGGCGCCCCGTGACGAACGGCGCCACTGAGAGAGGGGGAAGAGGACGGAGCTCACGCGGGAACTGTTGGCGAGCGCGGACGAGCACAGGGGCGAGAGGAAGACGACGAGCACAGTGCGCCGCGCACTGTGGCGTTGGCCGGACAGTGCCCGTGCCCGCTGCGGCGAGCTCCAGCATCGGCGAGTGCCAGGGCGGAGTTAAGTGGGTGGAGACGGAGATGGTGGCACGATTTGGCACGCTCGGGCAGGCTGGGCAGCGAGCACGCGCGCAACAGAGCGCTCGGCGGCACTCAGAGCGCGTGTTCTGCATGCCAGCACGCCTGGACAAATGTGGTCACCGCGTGAACTATGACATCAGGCCAACCTAAGCTTAAACTTCATGTCTGGTGTGTAGTCCGTGGTAGTTTTGAGTGTTCCCAGGATTGGGTTGGGTTCCAGGTGTAGTAGAAATGGGTTTACACTCCAGGTAAGTGTCTAGACAGTAACTTTGGTTTGGAGGTTTACCGAGGTCAAACCACTGGGAGTTGAGGGTTGGGCTTAGGAGGCTAGCCAACACTTACTAAGGTAAAGGTGCACAAGAAAAACCAGCTACAATGGAGCTAGTAAAATGGTAGTTGCTGTAGAAACTACCATTTCTGTCTAGAAGTGAAAATATTTTCTGTAGCCAAAATATTCCAAAGAGTGATGAAATATTTTTGCTCAGAAAGGTGCCCTAGGGTTCAAAGAATAATTGGGATTTTTCTCAGGATTTTATGGGCAAGAAAAATTAGGGTTGCTTTGGAGCACAAAGGGCTAGCTAGGGTTTAGGAGGGGAAATTGAATATTTTTCATTAAAGAAAAATATTCCAAATGATATTATGAGGTGAACCAGAGAGGGAGTGATGGTTTGGGAAGGAGTTCAAGCACTTGGGTGAAAGTCAAGGGGTACCCAAGTGGTTAAGTCCAAATGAAAGATTCAAAAACTCCAAACTCAAATTCAAACCAACTGAAAACCAGGCAAAGAAGAGAGGGCAAAAACCAGGCTATCACAAACCTCCCCCACTTAGAATGAATCTCGTCCTCGAGATTCGGTTGCTTGGGAAAACCATTCTGGATAATTTGCCCTTATAAATTCTTCTGATTCCCATGTTGATTCTGACTCTGTGTGATGCTTCCATTGGACTTTGTAAAACTTCCTTGCTTTACTGCGAGTGACTCTTTCCATTTGATCCAAGATTTTAACTGGCCTCTCTTCGTAGGTTAAATCCTTTGCCAGCTCTATTTCTGTCACATCAGTCTTTTTCTCAGGCTGCGATATGCATCACAGTAATTGGGAAACATGGAACACGTTGTGCACGTCTGACAATTCAGGGGGTAGCTCCAACTGATATGCAACAGTTCCCACTCGTGTCATAACAAGAAATGGACCAATAAATCTGGGTGCCAATTTTCCACGAGTCTGAAATCTCTTGACCCCTTTCATAGGCGTGACTCGAAGGTATACATGCTCTCCAGGTTCAAAACTATCTGTCGGTGCTTTGCATCATAATAACTCTTCTATCGAGATTTGGCCAACTGCAATCTGTCCCTGATTTCCTTGACTTGTTTCTCGGCTTCTAGCATGAGATCCATTCCGAAAATATGGCTATCTCCGGTTTGAGACCAATTTAATGGAGTGCGGCACTTACGGCCATACAAAGCTTCATACAGTGACATCTTTAAACTGGTCTGGAAGCAATTTTTATAAGAGAACTCGGCATACGGCAAACAGTCTTCCCATTTTGGGCCTTGGGCCAAAGCACAGGCTCGCAGCATATCTTCGAGTATTTGATTTACCCGCTCTGTCTGTCCATTAGTCTGAGGATGATAAGCGGTACTGTATTTCAATTCTGTCCCCAATGCTTGGTGGAGACGGGACCAAAAAGCGGAGGTAAAAAGTGAACCTCGGTCAGAAGTGATGGTTCGAGGTACTCCATGCAGACTGACTATTCTGGATACATACAGTTGTGCAAGCTCATCTGCTCGATATGAGGTTCTGATCGGGATGAAGTGGGCTACCTTGGTTAATGTATCCACTATGACCCAGATTGCATCATTGCCCCATCGGGTCTTAGGTAGTCCTGTGCTGAAATCCATGCAGATATCATCCCATTTCCATTGTGACACTGGCAGCGGTTGGAGAAGTCCGGCTGGCTTCTGATGTTCTGCCTTCACTTTGTTGCATATGTCGCAACAGGCCACGAAATATGCAATGTCTTTCTTCATTCCATCCCACCAGAATATTTGTCGAAGGTCTTCGTACATTTTCATACCTCCAGGGTGAATTGAATACTAGGATTCGTGGGCTTCTGACAGGATCTTCTGCTTTAAATCCGCTTGATTGGGCACACAAATCCTTCACCGGAATCGGAGGGTACCGAACTGATCCTTTGAGAAATCGGAAGTCTGACTTGCCACCATATGCTTGGCACGTTTCTGCAGATCGGTGTCATCTGGCTGGGCCTTGCGGATCTCTTCCTCAAGTGTGGGGGTAACTTCCAAAAGATTAGCAAGGCCAACCTCAACTATGACCAGGTTGAGCTGAGCAATCTCTTCTTGAAGTTCAGGAGGCAAATATTCCAATATGACATTTAATCTGACGGGCTTTCAACTGAGTGCATCGGCAACCACGTTGGCCTTACCCAGGTGGTAATTTATTCCAAGGTCATAATCATTGACCAACTCAAGCCATCTTCGTTGACGGAGATTTGAATCTAGCTGAGTAAATATGTACTTGAGGCTTTTGTGATCGGTAAAAATTTGGCACCTTTTCCCGATGAGATAGTGTCTCCAAATTTTTAAAGCATGAACCACCGCGGCCAACTCCAAATCATGAGTAGGATAATTCCCCTCGTGGGGTCGTAGCTGTCGCGAGGCGTAAGCTACTACCTTGCCGTCTTGCATAAGTATCCAACCCAGTCCTTGCCTGGAAGCGTCGCAATATACATCAAAACTGCGGTAGATATCTGGAAGAGTCAGTACCGGAGCAGCTGTCAGCCGTTTCTTTAACTCATTGAAACTTTTCTCACAGTCCTCAGTCCATTCAAACTTCTTATCCTTCTTGAGAAGCTCTGTCATGGGTTTAGCAATCTTGGAGAACCCTTCAATGAAACGATGGTAATATACGGATAACCCAAGAAAACTCCGGATCTGAGATACGGTCGTGGGTGGTAACCAATCGAGTACATCCTTTACTTTGCTCGGGTCCACGGCTATACCTTCGGCGGATAGCACATGTCCAAGGAATCCAACTTGCTTGAGCCAGAACTCACATTTACTGAATTTGGCGTATAACTGATGTTCGCGGAGTCGTTGTAACACTGCTCGAAGGTGTTCTTTGTGTTCTTCCTCACTTCTTGAGTAAATGAGTATATCATCGATTAAGACTACCACAAACTTATCGAGGAAGTCCATGAATAGTTTGTTGATCATATGCATGAAGAAGGCAGGGGCGTTGGTGAGACCAAAATACATAACTGTATATTCATAAAGACTGTATCGAGTGGTGAATGCGGTCTTAGGAATATCCTCCTTTTTAATCTTGAGCTGATAGTATCCAGTCCGTAAATCAATCTTGGAGAATACCTTGGCCCCACTGAGCTGATCAAACAGGTCATCAATCCTTGGCAGTGGATATTTGTTTTTTATTGTGACGTCATTCAGCTGATGGTAATCCACACACATGCGGAGGCTGCCATCTTTCTTGTCCACGAAGATAGCAGGTGATCCCCATGGTGAAGAGATGGGACGGATATATCCCTTCTGGAGCATTTCATCAAGTTGTTTCTTTAGCTCCACTAACTCTGATGACGGCATTCGGTAATACTTCTTGTGTATTGGTGTGGTCCCGGGCACAAGATCTATTGCAAACTCAAGCTCTCGATCAGGTGGCATGCCTAGCAGTTCTTCTAGAAATACATCAGGAAACTCACTGACCATAGGAATTAATTCCAACTCAGCCACGGCTGTGAAAACCATTTCCTTTGAGGGTATGCTTCTGCGAGCATAGAATTTTGTAGTCTGCCCTTCTTGGCTGCTCAAAGTGACTTCTCGGGTCGCACAATTTATGCATACTTGGTACTGAGTCAGCCAATTCATACCCAAGATAACATCCAACATATCAGACTCAATAAGTATCAAGGAAGTTGGAAAACAGACTCCGTTGACATTGACTTCCAGTTTGCGGCAGACTAGATTGCTTCTGATTAGAGATCCCGGGGTTTGTACCAGCATATTCTTGCCCAAAAGCGAACATGGAAATTTGTTTTGGGCAACAAAACTCCGAGAAATAAAAGAGTGGGAAGCCCCAGAGTCAAATAAAATCACTTCAGGTATGTTATTAACAGAGAACATACCAATGACGACTTCGGGGTTCTCTTGGGCTTCATCGGCGGAGATGTGATGAACGTATCCCGTGATGTTGTGCTAGTTCGGCCATGCCTCCATACAATGGACTTGT
The DNA here is from genome assembly GCF_002575655.3 of Aegilops tauschii subsp. strangulata. Taxonomy (NCBI): domain Eukaryota; kingdom Viridiplantae; phylum Streptophyta; class Magnoliopsida; order Poales; family Poaceae; genus Aegilops; species Aegilops tauschii. Next base: position 251,455,407 of record NC_053039.3, read on the forward strand.
GGCCTGAATATAGCATTCGTCCGGTTGTTCTTGGGACACTGTTTGGCATAATGTCCGGTTTGCCCACAACTGTAACAAGAATTGCTGCGCAGACGCTCGTCTTGCATTGGGTTGGGTACGATATTCTTGACTTGGGTGGTGGTCTTGTTAACATTTTGTTGCCCATTGGGCTTGTATTCTACCTGAGTCTCTTGCCAGGTACGAGCCTTCTGCACTGGTAGTATTTCCTTCCTTGGCTCAAACTTGCGCTTGTGATCGTTGTTGGCAGACTTATTATCCAATACAAGCTTGTGCTCTCTTTCAGCAATGAAAGCCTTGTTCACCAGGGTTTGGAAGTCTGGGAAATCGAACATACTGAGAGTACACCGGAGTTGCGGGTTTAATCCACCAAGAAATCTGTCAATCTTTCTTTCTTCAGTGGCCACGTCATATAGGGAGTAACATGGCAGATGATTGAATTTCTGCAAATATTCTCCCACAGACTGACTTCCTTGGAGGAGCGCGAGAAATTCACGCTGCTTAGCCTTCATAATTCTCGCAGGGATATGATATTTCCGGAATCGTTCCTTGAATCTTGACCAGGTAATTTCTTCATCAGCGGACCACATGGCTCTTTCATTTTCCCACCATATGGCAGCAGCGCCTTCAAGATAGTGTGTTACAAATGGAACCTTATCTCCTTCTTCAGTACGAGCAATCTCAAGCTTCTTCTCCATAGTTCTCAACCAATCATCTGCATCCAAGGGATCAATGGTCTGACTGAAACTGGGAGGCTTTGTCCTTTGAAAATCTGATAGCTTGGAGTGATGACTGGGCTGATTCCCATTCTATCCAACCACAGCTTGTAAACTTCTTAATATTTCAATCAGATCATTATTCCGTCTTTCCTCAAACATACACAGAAGTTGTTCGGTGGAGGGCGGATTTGGTGGTGGAGGCGGTGGTGGAACGTGCGGCTCGGGTGAGTGTCCTGCCTGTCGTGCGGAATGACGAACAGGAGAACCCTCGCGAACGTTGCTACTGCTGCCTCCCCGCATCATCCTAATATGATTTTTCCCAAGACAACGCAACCGAGATAAGAAGCATTCAAATAAATGGGGGAAAGCCAGCAACAAAAGTCCGAGAAAAACCGAAATGGCGAAGAAAATATGGTGAATAAAATAAAGTTCCAACATAATTATACATAGACTCATACATGAAAGATAACAACATGCCGGGTTCAACTACTCTCATACATGAAACAAACATCATGACTCGTACGACTACATCCGTACTCCATCCTGACGACTGCGAATACTCGGAAGTTCTACTGCTCTGCTGGTGCTGCGGGGTCCTCTCCCGAAGCGGACTCGGATCCTAAACTGACGGGGTTAACTGAGACCTCCGGGTTAAAGGTGACACGACGACGCTGCCTCGAGGGCTCTCCCTCCGGGGCAGGTGGAGGGTGAATCATCGGGGCTACAGGAGTGGCGAGAAGTGAAATCCACTCGGCAGGAGCACTAAGTGGACTCACTGTCGCGGTGCCCGAGCTACTCGGAGGAGTAACTGGGGAAACAGGGGAACTAGAACTGGCAGGAATATAGGGAATAAATCCTACAGATGCTGGAGTAGTGACTGATCTAGCAGAGGCTAAAGCAGTACGGGCACGACTCAGCTCTCGAGCCAGCTCGTAGATCAGAAGATAGCTAGCAGTGACATAGCGAGAAAGGTGGCTAGCAACACTATCAGACTCCGGATCAATGACAGGGAAATGGACACGACCATTATCATGCAGAGAAGGATAGTAGTAGAAACCTAGGTGGTTCTGCATCCGGACCTCGTTGTAGCGGAGCTCAACAAGTACCTCGAATGCAGCAAACTGGACGGCCTGAGAAGCGGTAGAAGCGTAACCGCTCCGAGAGGTACGAGTGTAAGTGCTGGAATCGGAACTGGTGCACAGAGTAACCACGGCGTGATACTCATACACTGAGTCAGCTAGACGCTCCCGGTACACATGATAGGCTGGGTCGTCACCGTGGGGGTACAGCCGATGCCACACGTTACGAAGGAGATGCGGCGACGTGTACGGCATCAGCTGTAACTGGCACAGATACAACACCGGAGCCATCTACACTCACAACCATTAGCAGGTTAGTATAAAAATAAAATCAGTGCATGCAATGCAAAAACCAGCTACAAATTCTACCGGCACTCAACTACAACTCGTATCTAGCGTCCGGTTAACTCGTCGTAGTCTAGCGTGGCCTATAGTCAGCGCGGCTCTGATACCAAGCGTTGTGGCACCCGGCTCAGAGAAACCGGTTTACCATGCATTGCCAGCCCAGAGACCTTGTCTTCTGGCAACACACAACAACTTGGTACAGAAAACAACTGCTTTATTGATGCTAGCGGATCAGAGTTTATATTACAACAGTTAGCGAGGCCAAGCGGCACACACGGTGCGGCTGAACAATATGTACATTATTTAGTGAACATAAAGGGGCCTCGACCATGCAACTACGCGGCAGCGGAATAACGTCATAGCGGGACTCCATAGCACAGGGACACCGATGTGGACACGATCTAGACTCGGACAGCTCTCCTCTCCAACGGGACTTTCCTGAAATCTGGCATGACAGGCCAGGTCAGTACATTGAATGTACTTGCAAGCTCACAACAAGCATAAACATAATGACAAACAATATCATGACAATTAACCAATTAATAACAATGCAACAATATATCCAACATGCTGTGACCATGCTCTTGTGATAATCGTCCCCCGAACTGGCTTACCGAACGTGATCATTTCCGGATCACAAACGTGTCAAACCCAGAGACAATCTCGTGATCCTTACGGCGATCACAACCACGACCAATAAATGGCCCGTGATCCTTATGGCGATCACAACCACGACCAATAAATGGCCCGAGATCCTTACGGCGATCACAACCACGACCAATAAATGGCCCGTGATCCTTACGGTGATCACAACCACGACCAATAAATGGCCCGTGGTCCATACGGCGATCACAACCATGACCAATAAATGGCCCGTGGTCCTTACGGCGATCACAACCACGACCACACCTGGTCCAACTCAACATGATGGCCTTTCCGCCACCACCAGAATGCAAACTTCATACTTAGTGTGCAAAATTCATTAAATGTTGACCCATGGTGTGACCTACTTTCGAGCGTGTCCTTAACCGTGGACTCGGCTATCGATAGATTAATACACTCTGCAGAGGTAGCGCACTGGACCCACACCACGGAACCCATGGCCTCGCACTCCCATTCGGGTGGACCAACGGCATTCCGAAACCACTCCATTGCCATGACACTCTCCCGGCCACTCCGACTCAATCCCCATCGGGCTAGTCCTGGGTGGCCCCGTGTCTACCACAAGACACAACGACCACCGTCGTGTCCACGATCCACTCTGGGACCCGGTACCAAAAACTTAACAACAGTCTCACAAGGTTATGCTTGCTTACCGGGCCAGGGTACATAACCTTCCCTAGATGGAGGCACCGACCAGAGGCACGACAATGAAACGAATTAAGGCCGTCCCATAAAGGCAAATGTGGTTGCACTGGGAAAGACTCGATTCAGCGGCACCATGACCCGGTCAACAACATATTCAAGTTGAGTTATTATCAGGTTCAACTTAAAGTGAAAGTAACCGGCGTCATAATGCCATGACATGCATCACCAACATATGCATCACATATCAACGAAAATAACTGAGTCAACTACGCTCCCGCTGAGCAATCAACAACTCATGATACTCCTCTGGTTAAGATCGAACCTCACTTTAACCAGAATCTTTCTAGCAAATTTATCATTTTTCATCATGCAAAAATAATCTCACTAATTATTTATCTCCATAACCATATTATCTTCTCATTACTCATAACTAAATCCTTGTTAGCTTACTAACTAGGTTCACTACAAACTTTCTGTAATTCAAGCATATTTACTATAACAAGCATCTAACAGAATATAATTAACATATTAATAATTTAAATGCATGAATAATCATTAGTTCAAGTAGGAAAATCACAAATATTGAAGTGGCACTATGAAAATGTTGTTGTGGCTTGCCTTAGTGCAGATGAGGTTCACAAGCCTCCTGGTGATCCTTAAGACAAGCCTGCTCTTCTGAAAATAAATAAATAAAAACACAAAATGAAAACATCAAGAAACCTTCTGAAATTCACCAGAAAATCTAGACAGCAAGGAAAAATCCCATCTTTTGGGACCTGCTGGACAAAGAACACAATGCAAAAAGAATCATTGCATTTGGACTTATAGATGAAAAGTTATGGCTGTTTGAAGTTCTCTGGATTTAAATGAAATTTGAATAAAAATAAAACAGACTGGGGTGGGGGTGACGTCGAGGGCGTAAAAGCCAAGGGCGCCACCACTCGTACCGCTTCACGCGCGTACAGAGTGGCTGACTAGCGGGCCCCGCTAGTCAGGTGAGGAGGAGGGGGAGAGGGAAACAGGGAGCGGCGGAGCTTCACCGAAGCGCACGCCAGCGGCGAGGGCTCTTGGGCCAAAATGAGAGGGGGTCGATAGAGGAGACGGAGGCGCACCTGCCCGTACCCGTAGAGTGGCTAGGGGTGGTCGGACGGCGTCGGAAATAGCCTCTCCAGCGGAGGCAGAGGGCAGCGGTCGCCGGAGACGAAGACGACGGCGGCTAGGGGCGGCTCCAGGGGCTCCAACAGGGCAGAACGGCTCCACCGGAGAGTGGCGGAGGCCCTGGTAGGGTTGCCCTGGCCTGGGAGGGGCTGGAGCTATGGGGACGACCCGAGGGGATCGTCGGCGAGCTCGAGCTCGGGGACGGCAGCCCGCGGCCTGCCCGGCCGGGCTGCGGCTTTCTACTAGCTTGTGGGGTGTGTGAGAGTGGATGTGGGTGCTCGAGGAGGCTGGGGTAGCCGTATTTATAGGCGAGCGGCGAGGGGGTTTCGGGCTCCGCCGGAGGACACCTGTCCACGGCGCCCGGCGATGAACGGCGCCAGTGAGAGAGGGGGAAGAGGACGGAGCTCACGCGGGAACTGTTGGCGAGCGCGGACGAGCACAGGGGCGAGAGGAAGACGACGAGCACAGTGCGCCGCGCACTGTGGCATTGGCCGGACCGTGCCCGTGCCCGCTGCGGTGAGCGCTGGCATCGGCGAGTGCCAGGGCGGAGTTAAGTGGGTGGAGACGGAGATGGTGGCGCGGTTTGGCACGCTCGGGCAGGCTGGGCAGTGAGCACGCGCGCAACAGAGCGCTCGGCGGCACTTCATTGAGATGCGAGGCTTTTAAATTCTAGTAAATCCAAGACTCGTCCGAAATTCGTGAAACTTGGCATGCTATCATGGAGCGGCATCAACTTGCCATGGTACAAATTTTGTCCCATTTGGGGCAGGTTTGGGTCTATGCTTCTCACAAACCGGAGCTTCTCACAACAAGCATGATGGTTTTCGGTAGGGAACATCCCACCTTTGGAGACGAAACGATATCCATTGCCTCTTATTGCTTTCAAATTTTTCTCGTGTCAACATTGAACAACAGGAGTGTTGTGTGTATTTTTGTGATTTTTCGGGGTTCGTTTGGACATTTTTATGCATTAACTGAGTTTTTAATGCATTTATGTGCATAATTCAAATTTGAACTACGTGTACATGCTCCAGTGCATATAAATTGGTCGAAAAATCAAATTTGTGTCCTTGGGTGCATGCTTAGGTCCCGTGCAAGAAATGGGAATGAATTTCAAACACCAGGGCACCGTTGATTGCCGGCAAAACATTGAGATGCGAGGTTTTTAAATTCTAGTAAATCCAAAACTCGTCTGAAATTCATGAAACTTGGCATGCTATCATAGAGCGGCAACAACTTGCCGTGGTACAAATTTTGTCCATTTGGGGCAGGTTTGGGTATATGCTTCTCTGAAACCGGAGCTTCTCACAACAAGCATGATGGTTTTCGGTAGGGAACGTCCCACCTTTGGGGACGAAGCGATATCCATTGCCTCCTATTGCTTTCAAATTTTTTTCTCGTCTCAACATAGAACAACAGGGGTGTTGTGTGAATTTTGTGATTTTTCGGGTTCGTTTGGAAATTTTTATGCATTAACTGAGTTTTCAATTCATTTACGTGCATAATTCAAATTTGAACTACATGCACATGCTCCAGTGCATATAAATTGGTTGAAAAATCAAATTTGTGTCCTTGAGTGCATGCTTAGGTCCCATGCAAGCAATGGGAATGAATTTCAAACACGAGGGCACCGTTGATTGCCGGCAAAACATTGAGATGCGAGGTTTTTAAGTTCTAGTAAATCCAAACACGTCTGAAATTCATGAAACTTGGCATGCTACCATGGAGCGGCATCAACTTGCCGTGGTACAAATTTTGTCCCATTTGGGGCAGGTTTGGGTATATGCTTCTCATAAACCGGAGCTTCTCACAACAAGCATGATGGTTTTTGGTAGGGAACGTCCCACCTTTGGGGACGAAAGGATATCCATTGCCTCTTATTGCTTTCAAATTTTTTCTCGTGTCAACATAAAACAACAAGGGTGTTGTGTGAATTTTTTTGATTTTTCGGGGTTCATTTCGACATTTTTATGCCTTAACTGAGTTTTCAATGCATTTATGTGCATAATGCAAATTTGAACTACATGCACATGCTCCAGTGCATATAAATTGGTCGAAAAATCAAATTTGTGTCCTTGGGTGCATGCTTAGGTCCCATGCAAGAAATGGGAATGAATTTCAAACACCAGGGCACCTTTGATTGCCGGCAAAACATTGAGATGCGAGGTTTTTAGATTCTAGTAAATCCAAACTCGTCTGAAATTCATGAAACTTGGCATGCTATCATGGAGCGGCACCAACTTGCCGTGGTACAAATTTTGTCCCATTTGGGGCAGTTTTGGGTATATGCCTCTCACAAACCAGAGCTTCTCACAACAAGCATGATGGTTTTCGGTAGCGAACGTCCCACCTTTGCGGACGAAACGACATCCATTGCCTGTTATTGCTTTTAAATTTTTCTCGTGTCAACATAGAACAACAGGAGTGTTGTGTGAATTTTGTGATTTTTCGGGGTTCGTTTGGACATTTTTATGCATTAACTGAGTGTTCAATGCATTTATGTGCATAATTCAAATTTGAACTACATGCACATGCTCCAGTGCATATAAATTGGTCGAAAAATCAAATTTGTGTTCTTGGGTGCATGCTTAGGTCCCATGCAAGAAATGGGAATCAATTTCAAACACCAGGGCACCTTTGATTGCCGGCAAAACATTGAGATGCGAGGTTTTTAAATTCTAGTAAATCCAAAACTCGTCTGAAATTCATGAAGCTTGGCATGCTATCATGGAGCGGCACCAACTTGCCGTGGTACAAATTTTGTCCCATTTGGGGCAGGTTTGGGTATATGCCTCTCACAAACCGGAGCTTCTCACAACAAGCATCATGGTTTTCGGGAGCGAACGTCCCACCTTTGCGGACGAAACGACATCCATTGCCTGTTATTGCTTTTAAATTTTTCTCGTGTCAACATAGAACAACAGGAGTGTTGTGTGAATTTTTGTGATTTTTCGGGGTTCGTTTGGACATTTTTATGCATTAACTGAGTTTTCAATGCATTTATGTGCATAATTCAAATTTGAACTACATGCAACAACTCCAGTGCATATAAATTTATCGAAAAATCAAATTTGTGTCCTTGGGTGCATGCTTAGGTCCCATGCAAGAAATGGGAATGAATTTCAAACACCAGGGCACCTTTGATTGCCGCAAAACATTGAGATGCGAGGTTTTTAAATTCTAGTAAATCCAAAACTCGTATGAAAATCATGAAACTTGGCATGCTATTATGGAGCGGCATCAACTTGCTGTGGTACAAATTTTGTCCCATTTGGGGCAGGTTTGGGTATATGCTTCTCACAAACCGGAGCTTCTCACAACAAGCATGATGGTTTTCGGTAGGGAACGTCCCACCTTTGGGGACGACACGATATCCATTGCCTCTTATTGCTTTCAATTTTTTTCTCGTGTCAACATAGAACAACAGGAGTGTTGTGTGAATTTTTATGATTTTTTGGGGTTTGTGTGGACATTTTTATGCATTAACTGAGTTTTCAATGCATTTATCTGCATATTCAAATTTGAACTACATGCACATGCTCCGGTGCATATAAATTGGTCGAAAAATCAAATTTGTGTCCTTGGGTGCATGCTTAGGTCCCATGCAAGAAATGGGAATGAATTTCAAACACGAGGGCACCTTTGATTGCGGGCAAATCATTGAGATGCGAGGCTTTTAAATTCTAGTAAATCCAAGACTCATCCGAAATTCGTGAAACTTGGCATGCTATCATGGAGCGGCATCAACTTGCCATGGTATAAATTTTGTCCCATTTGGGGCAGGTTTGGGTCTATGCTTCTCACAAACCGGAGCTTCTCACAACAAGCATGATGGTTTTCGGTAGGGAACATCCCACCTTTGGAGACGAAACGATATCCATTGCCTCTTATTGCTTTCAAATTTTTCTCGTGTCAACATTGAACAACAGGAGTGTTGTGTGTATTTTTGTGATTTTTCGGGGTTCGTTTGGACATTTTTATGCATTAACTGAGTTTTTAATGCATTTATGTGCATAATTCAAATTTGAACTACGTGCACATGCTCCAGTGCATATAAATTGGTCGAAAAATCAAATTTGTGTCCTTGGGTGCATGCTTAGGTCCCGTGCAAGAAATGGGAATGAATTTCAAACACCAGGGCACCGTTGATTGCCGGCAAAACATTGAGATGCGAGGTTTTTAAATTCTAGTAAATCCAAAACTCGTCTGAATTTCATGAAACTTGGCATGCTATCATAGAGCGGCAACAACTTGCCGTGGTACAAATTTTGTCCATTTGGGGCAGGTTTGGGTATATGCTTCTTTGAAACCGGAGCTTCTCACAACAAGCATGATGGTTTTCGGTAGGGAACGTCCCACCTTTGGGGACGAAGCGATATCCATTGCCTCCTATTGCTTTCAAATTTTTTTCTCGTCTCAACATAGAACAACAGGGGTGTTGTGTGAATTTTGTGATTTTTCGGGTTCGTTTGGAAATTTTTATGCATTAACTGAGTTTTCAATGCATTTACGTGCATAATTCAAATTTGAACTACATGCACATGCTCCAGTGCATATAAATTGGTTGAAAAATCAAATTTGTGTCCTTGAGTGCATGCTTAGGTCCCATGCAAGAAATGGGAATGAATTTCAAACACGAGGGCACCGTTGATTGCCGGCAAAACATTGAGATGCAAGGTTTTTAAGTTCTAGTAAATCCAAACACGTCTGAAATTCATGAATCTTGGCATGCTATCATGAAGCGGCATCAACTTGCCGTGGTACAAATTTTGTCCCATTTGGGGCAGGTTTGGGTATATGCTTCTCATAAACCGGAGCTTCTCACAACAAGCATGATGGTTTTTGGTAGGGAACGTCCCACCTGTGGGGACGAAAGGATATCCATTGCCTCTTATTGCTTTCAAATTTTTTCTCGTGTCAACATAAAACAACAAGGGTGTTGTGTGAATTTTTTTGATTTTTCGGGGTTCATTTCGACATTTTTATGCCTTAACTGAGTTTTCAATGCATTTATGTGCATAATGCAAATTTGAACTACATGCACATGCTCCAGTGCATATAAATTGGTCGAAAAATCAAATTTGTGTCCTTGGGTGCATGCTTAGGTCCCATGCAAGAAATGGGAATGAATTTCAAACACCAGGGCACCTTTGATTGCCGGCAAAACATTGAGATGCGAGGTTTTTAGATTCTAGTAAATCCAAACTCGTCTGAAATTCATGAAACTTGGCATGCTATCATGGAGTGGCACCAACTTGCCGTGGTACAAATTTTGTCCCATTTGGGGCAGTTTTGGGTATATGCCTCTCACAAACCAGAGCTTCTCACAACAAGCATGATGGTTTTCGGTAGCGAACGTCCCACCTTTGCGGACGAAACGACATCCATTGCCTGTTATTGCTTTTAAATTTTTCTCGTGTCAACATAGAACAACAGGAGTGTTGTGTGAATTTTGTGATTTTTCGGGGTTCGTTTGGACATTTTTATGCATTAACTGAGTGTTCAATGCATTTATGTGCATAATTCAAATTTGAAGTACATGCACATGCTCCAGTGCATATAAATTGGTCGAAAAATCAAATTTGTGTTCTTGGGTGCATGCTTAGGTCCCATGCAAGAAATGGGAATCAATTTCAAACACTAGGGCACCTTTGATTGCCGGCAAAACATTGAGATGCGAGGTTTTTAAATTCTAGTAAATCCAAAACTCGTCTCAAATTCATGAAGCTTGGCATGCTATCATGGAGCGGCACCAACTTGCCGTGGTACAAATTTTGTCCCATTTGGGGCAGGTTTGGGTATATGCCTCTCACAAACCGGAGCTTCTCACAACAAGCATGATGGTTTTCGGGAGCGAACGTCCCACCTTTGCGGACGAAACGACATCCATTGCCTGTTATTGCTTTTAAATTTTTCTCGTGTCAACATAGAACAACAGGAGTGTTGTGTGAATTTTTGTGATTTTTCGGGGTTCGTTTGGACATTTTTATGCATTAACTGAGTTTTCAATGCATTTATGTGCATAATTCAAATTTGAACTACATGCATCAACTCCAGTGCATATAAATTTATCGAAAAATCAAATTTGTGTCCTTGGGTGCATGCTTAGGTCCCATGCAAGAAATGGGAATGAATTTCAAACACCAGGGCACCTTTGATTGCCGCAAAACATTGAGATGCGAGGTTTTTAAATTCTAGTAAATCCAAAACTCGTATGAAAATCATGAAACTTGGCATGCTATTATGGAGCGGCATCAACTTGCTGTGGTACAAATTTTGTCCCATTTGGGGCAGGTTTGGGTATATGCTTCTCACAAACCGGAGCTTCTCACAACAAGCATGATGGTTTTCGGTAGGGAACGTCCCACCTTTGGGGACGACACGATATCCATTGCCTCTTATTGCTTTCAATTTTTTTCTCGTGTCAACATAGAACAACAGGAGTGTTGTGTGAATTTTTATGATTTTTTGGGGTTCGTGTGGACATTTTTATGCATTAACTGAGTTTTCAATGCATTTATGTGCATATTCAAATTTGAACTACATGCACATGCTCCAGTGCATCTAAATTGGTCGAAAAATGAAATTTGTGTCCTTGGGTGCATGCTTAGGTCCCATGCAAGAAATGGGAATGAATTTCAAACACGAGGGCACCTTTGATTGCCGGCAAATCATTGAGATGCGAGGCTTTTAAATTCTAGTAATTCCAAGACTCGTCCGAAATTCGTGAAACTTGGCATGCTATCATGGAGCGGCATCAACTTGCCATGGTACAAATTTTGTCCCATTTGGGGCAGGTTTGGGTCTATGCTTCTCACAAACCGGAGCTTCTCACAACAAGCATGATGGTTTTCGGTAGGGAACATCCCACCTTTGGAGACGAAACGATATCCATTGCCTCTTATTGCTTTCAAATTTTTCTCGTGTCAACATTGAACAACAGGAGTGTTGTGTGTATTTTTGTGATTTTTCGGGGTTCGTTTGGACATTTTTATGCATTAACTGAGTTTTTAATGCATTTATGTGCATAATTCAAATTTGAACTACGTGCACATGCTCCAGTGCATATAAATTGGTCAAAAAATCAAATTTGTGTCCTTGGGTGCATGCTTAGGTCCCGTGCAAGAAATGGGAATGAATTTCAAACACCAGGGCACCGTTGATTGCCGGCAAAATATTGAGATGCGAGGTTTTTAAATTCTAGTAAATCCAAAACTCGTCTGAAATTCATGAAACTTGGCATGCTATCATAGAGCGGCAACAACTTGCCGTGGTACAAATTTTGTCCATTTGGGGCAGGTTTGGGTATATGCTTCTCTGAAACCGGAGCTTCTCACAACAAGCATGATGGTTTTCGGTAGGGAACGTCCCACCTTTGGGGACGAAGCGATATCCATTGCCTCTTATTGCTTTCAAATTTTTTTCTCGTCTCAACATAGAACAACAGGGGTGTTGTGTGAATTTTGTGATTTTTCGGGTTCCTTTGGAAATTTTTATGCATTAACTGAGTTTTCAATGCATTTACGTGCATAATTCAAATTTGAACTACATGCACATGCTCCAGTGCATATAAATTGGTTGAAAAATCAGATTTGTGACCTTGAGTGCATGCTTAGGTCCCATGCAAGAAATGGGAATGAATTTCAAACACGAGGGCACCGTTGATTGCCGGCAAAACATTGAGATGCGAGGTTTTTAAGTTCTAGTATATCCAAACACGTCTGAAATTCATGAAACTTGGCATGCTATCATGGAGCGGCATCAACATGCCGTGGTACAAATTTTGTCCCATTTGGGGCAGGTTTGGGTATATGCTTCTCATAAACCGGAGCTTCTCACAACAAGCATGATGGTTTTTGGTAGGGAACGTCCCACCTTTGGGGACGAAAGGATATCCATTGCCTCTTATTGCTTTCAAATTTTTTCTCGTGTCAACATAAAACAACAAGGGTGTTGTGTGAATTTTTTTGATTTTTCGGGGTTTATTTGGATATTTTTATGCCTTAACTGAGTTTTCAATGCATTTATGTGCATAATGCAAATTTGAACTACATGCACATGCTCCAGTGCATATAAATTGGTCGAAAAATCAAATTTGTGTCCTTGGGTGCATGCTTAGGTCCCATGCAAGAAATGGGAATGAATTTCAAACACCAGGGCACCTTTGATTGCCAGCAAAACATTGAGATGCGAGGTTTTTAGATTCTAGTAAATCCAAACTCGTCTGAAATTCATGAAACTTGGCATGCTATCATGGAGCGGCACCAACTTGCCGTGGTACAAATTTTGTCCCATTTGGGGCAGTTTTGGGTATATGCCTCTCACAAACCAGAGCTTCTCACAACAAGCATGATGGTTTTCGGTAGCGAACGTCCCACCTTTGCGGACGAAACGACATCCATTGCCTGTTATTGCTTTTAAATTTTTCTCGTGTCAACATAGAACAACAGGAGTGTTGTGTGAATTTTGTGATTTTTCGGGGTTCGTTTGGACATTTTTATGCATTAACTGAGTGTTCAATGCATTTATGTGCATAATTCAAATTTGAACTACATGCACATGCTCCAGTGCATATAAATTGGTCGAAAAATCAAATTTGTGTTCTTGGGTGCATGCTTAGGTCCCATGCAAGAAATGGGAATCAATTTCAAACACCAGGGCACCTTTGATTGCCGGCAAAACATTGAGATGCGAGGTTTTTAAATTCTAGTAAATCCAAAACTCGTCTGAAATTCATGAAGCTTGGCATGCTATCATGGAGCGGCACCAACTTGCCGTGGTACAAATTTTGTCCCATTTGGGGCAGGTTTGGGTAAATGCCTCTCACAAACCGGAGCTTCTCACAACAAGCATGATGGTTTTCGGGAGCGAACGTCCCACCTTTGCGGACGAAACGACATCCATTGCCTGTTATTGCTTTTAAATTTTTCTCGTGTCAACATAGAACAACAGGAGTGTTGTGTGAATTTTTGTGATTTTTCGGGGTTCGTTTGGACATTTTTATGCATTAACTGAGTTTTCAATGCATTTATGTGCATAATTCAAACTTGAACTACATGCAACAACTCCAGTGCATATAAATTTATCGAAAAATCAAATTTGTGTCCTTGGGTGCATGCTTAGGTCCCATGCAAGAAATGGGAATGAATTTCAAACACCAGGGCACCTTTGATTGCCGCAAAACATTGAGATGCGAGGTTTTTAAATTCTAGTAAATCCAAAACTCGTATGAAAATCATGAAACTTGGCATGCTATTATGGAGCGGCATCAACTTGCTGTGGTAAGTATTTTGTCCCATTTGGGGCAGGTTTGGGTATATGCTTCTCACAAACCGGAGCTTCTCACAACAAGCATGATGGTTTTCGGTAGGGAACGTCCCACCTTTGGGGACGACACGATATCCATTGCCTCTTATTGCTTTCAATTTTTTTCTCGTGTCAACATAGAACAACAGGAGTGTTGTGTGAATTTTTATGATTTTTTGGGGTTCGTGTGGACATTTTTATGCATTAACTGAGTTTTCAATGCATTTATGTGCATATTCAAATTTGAACTACATGCACATGCTCCAGTGCATATAAATTGGTCGAAAAATCAAATTTGTGTCCTTGGGTGCATGCTTAGGTCCCATGCAAGAAATGGGAATGAATTTCAAACACGAGGGCACCGTTGATTGCCGGCAAAACATTGACATGCGAGGTTTTTAAGTTCTAGTAAATCCAAACACGTCTGAAATTCATGAAGCTTGGCATGCTATTATGGAGCGGCATCAACTTGCTATGGTACAAATTTTGTCCCATTTGGGGCAGGTTTGGGAATATGCTTCCCAGAAACCGGAGCTTCTCACAACATGCATGATTTGTTTTCGGTAGGGAACGTCCCACCTTTGCGGACGTAACGATATCCATTGCCTCTTATCGCTTTCAATTTGTTTTTCGTGTCAACATAGCACAACAGGAGTGTTGTGTGAATTTTTGTGATTTTTTGGGGTTCGTTTGGACATTTTTATGCCTTAACTGAGTTTTCAATGCATTTATGTGCATAATTCAAATTTGAACTACATGCACATGCTCCAGTGCATATAAATTGGTCGAAAAATCAAATTTGTGTCCTTGGGTGCATGCTCAGGTCCCATGCAAGAAATGGGAATGAATTTCAAACACCAGGGCACCTTTGATTGCCACAAAACATTGAGATGCGAGGTTTTTAAATTCTAGGATATCCAAAACTCGTATGAAAATCATGAAACTTGGCATGCTATTATGGAGCGGCATCAACTTGCTGTGGTACAAAATTTGTCCCATTTGGGGCAGGTTTGGGTATATGCTTCTCACCAACCGGAGCATCTCACAACAAGCATGATGGTTTTTGGTAGCGAACGTCCCACCTTTGCGGACGAAACGATATCCATTGCCTCTTATTGCTTTCAATTTTTTTTCGTGTCAACATAGGACAACAGGAGTGTTGTGTGAATTTTTCTGATTTTTTGGGGTTCATTTGGACATTTTTATGCATTAACTGAGTTTTTAATGCATTTATGTGCATAATTCAAATTCGAACTACGTGCACATGCTCCAGTGCATATAAATTGGTCGAAAAATCAAATTTGTGTCCTTGGGTGCATGCTTAGGTCCCATGCAAGAAATGGGAATGAATTTCAAACACCAGGGCACCGTTGATTGCCGGCAAAACATTGAGATGCGAGGTTTTTAAATTCTAGTAAATCCAAAACTCGTCTGAAATTCATGAAACTTGGCATGCTATCCTGGAGCGGCATCAACTTGCCGTGGTACAAATTTTGTCTCATTTGGGGTAGGTTTGGGTATATGCTTCTCACAAACCGGAGCTTCTCACAACAAGCATGATGGTTTTCGGTAGGGAACGTCCCGCCTTTGGGGACGAAACGATATCCATTGCCTCTTATTGCTTTCAATATTTTTCTCGTGTCAACATAGAACAACAGGAGTGTTGTCTGTATTTTTGTGATTTTTCGGGGTTCGTTTGGACACTTTTATGCATTAACTGAGTTTTCAATGCATTTATGTGCATAATTCAAATTTGAACTACATGCACATGCTCCAGTGCATATAAATTTGTCGAAAAATCAAATTTGTGTCCTTGGGTGCATGCTTAGGTCCCATGCAAGAAATGGGAATGAATTTCAAACACCAGGGCACCTTTGATTGCCGCAAAACATTGAGATGCGAGGTTTTTAAATTCTAGGAAATCCAAAACTCATCTGAAATTCATGAAACTTGGCATGCTATCATAGAGCGGCAACAACTTGCCGTGGTACAAATTTTGTCCATTTGGGGCAGGTTTGGGTATATGCTTCTCTGAAACCGGAGCTTCTCACAACAAGCATGATGGTTTTCGGTAGGGAACGTCCCACCTTTGGGGACGAAACGATATCCATTGCCTCCTGTTGCTTTCAATTTTTTTTCTCATGTCAACATAGAACAATAGGGGTGTTGTGTGAATTTTGTGATTTTTCGGGGTTCGTCTGGAAATTTTTATGCATTAACTGAGTTTTCAATGCATTTACGTGCATAATTCAAATTTGAACTACATGCACATGCTCCAGTGCATATAAATTGGTTGAAAAATCAAATTTGTGTCCTTGAGTGCATGCTTAGGTCCCATGCAAGAAATGGGAATGAATTTCAAACACCAGGGCACCGTTGATTGCCGGCAAAACATTGAGATGCGAGGTTTTTAAGTTCTAGTAAATCCAAACACGTCTGAAATTCATGAAGCTTGGCATGCTATCATGGAGCGGCATCAACTTGCCGTGGTACAAATTTTGTCCCATTTGGGGCAGGTTTGGATATATGCTTCTCACAAACCGGAGCTTCTCACAACAAGCATGACGGTTTTTGGTAGGGAATGTCCCACCTTTGGGGACGAAAGGAAATCCATTGCCTCTTATTGCTTTCAATTTTTTTCTCGTGTCAACATAGAACAACAACGGTGTTGTGTGAATTTTTTTGATTTTTCGGGGTTCGTTTGGACATTTTTATGCATTAACTGAGTTTTCAATGCATTTATGTGCATAATTCAAATTTGAACTACATGCACATGCTCCAGTGCATATAAATTGGTCGAAAATCAAATTTGTGCCCTTGGGTGCATGCTTAGGTCCCATGCAAGAAATGGGAATGAATTTCAAACACCAGGGCACCTTTGATTGCCGGCAAAACATTGAGATGCGAGGTTTTTAAATTCTAGTAAATCCAAAACTCGTCTGAAATTCATGAAACTTGGCATGCTATCATGGAGCGGCACCAACTTGCCGTGGTACAAATTTTGTCCCATTTGGGGCAGGTTTGGGTATATGCCTCTCACAAACCGGAGCTTCTCACAACAAGCATGATGGTTTTCGGTAGCGAACGTCCCACCATTTCGGACGAAACGACATCCATTGCCTGTTATTGCTTTTAAAATTTTCTCGTGTCAACATAGAACAACAGGAGTGTTGTGTGAATTTTTGTGATTTTTCGGGGTTCGTTTGGACATTTTTATGCATTAACTAAGTTTTCAATGCATTTATGTGCATAATTCAAATTTGAACTACATGCAACAGCTCCAGTGCATATAAATTTGTCGAAAAATCAAATTTGTGTCCTTGGGTGCATGCTTAGGTCCCATGCAAGAAATGGGAATGAATTTCAAACACCAGGGCACCTTTGATTGCCGCAAAACATTGAGATGCGAGGTTTTTAAATTCTAGTAAATCCAAAACTCGTATGAAACTCATGAAACTTGGCAAGCTATTATGGAGCGGCATCAACTTGCTGTGTTACAAATTTTGTCCCATTTGGGGCAGGTTTGGTTATATGCTTCTCACAAACCGGAGCTTCTCACAACAAGCATGATGGTTTTCGGTAGGTAACGTCCCACCTTTGGGGACGAAACGATATCCATTGCCTCTTATTGCTTTCAATTTTTTTCTCGTGTCAACATAGAACAACAGGAGTGTTGTGTGAATTTTTGTGATTTTTTGGGGTTCGTTTGGACATTTTCATGCATTAACTGAGTTTTCAATGCATTTATGTGCATAATTCAAATTTGAACTACATGCACATGCTCCAGTGCATATAAATTGGTCGAAAAATCAAATTTGTGTCCTTGGGTGCATGCTTAGGTCCCATGCAAGAAATGGGAATGAATTTCAAACACGAGGGCACCTTTGATTGCCGGCAAATCATTGAGATGCGAGGCTTTTAAATTCTAGTAAATCCAAAACTCGTCTGAAATTCGTGAAACTTGGCATGCTATCATGGAGCGGCATCAACTTGCCATGGTACAAATTTTGTCCCATTTGGGGCAGGTTTGGGTCTATGCTTCTCACAAACCGGAGCTTCTCACAACAAGCATGATGGTTTTCGGTAGGGAACATCCCACCTTTGGGGACGAAACGATATCCATTGCCTCTTACTGCTTTCAAAATTTTCTCGTGTCAACATAGAACAACAGGGGTTTTGTGTGTATTTTTCTGATTTTTGGGGTTCGTTTGGACATTTTTATGCATTAACTGAGTTTTCAATGCATTTATGTGCATAATTCAAATTTGAACTACATGCACATGCTGCAGTGCATATAAATTTGTCGAAAAATAAAATTAGTGTCCTTGGGTGCATGCTTAGGTCCAATGCAAGAAATGGGCATGAATTTCAAACACCAGGGCACCTTTGAATGCCGCAGAACATTGAGATGCGAGGTTTTTAAATTCTAGTAAATCCAAAACTCGTATGAAAATCATGAAACTTGGCATGCTATCATGGAGCGGCACCAACTTGCCGTGGTACAAATTTTGTCCCATTTGGGGCAGGTTTGGGTATATGCCTCTCACAAACCGGAGCTTCTCACAACAAGCATGATCGTTTTCGGTAGCGAACGTCCCACCATTGCGGACGAAACGACATCCATTGCTTGTTATTGCTTTTAAATTTTTCTCGTGTCAACATAGAACAACAGGAGTGTTGTGTGAATTTTTGTGATTTTTCGGGGTTCATTTGGACATTTTTATGCATTAACTGAGTTTTCAATGCATTTATGTGCATAATTCAAATTTTAACTACATGCAACAGTTCAACTGCATATAAATTTGTCGAAAAATCAAATTTGTGTCCTTGGGTGCATACTTAGGTCCCATGCAAGAAATGGGAATGAATTTCAAACACCAGGGCACCTTTGATTGCCGCAAAACATTGAGATGCGAGGTTTTTAAATTCTAGTAAATCCAAAACTCGTATGAAAATCATGAAACTTGGCAAGCTATTATGGAGCGGCATCAACTTGTTGTGGTACAATTTTTGTCCCATTTGGGGCAGGTTTGGTTATATGCTTTTCACAAACCGGAGCTTCTCACAACAAGCATGATGGTTTTCGGTAGGGAACGTCCCACCTATGGGGACGAAACGATATCCATTGCCTCTTATTGCTTTCAATTTTTTTCTCGTGTCAACATAGAACAACAGGAGTGTTGTGTGAATTTTTGTGATTTTTTGGGGTTCGTTTCGACATTTTTATGCATTAACTGAGTTTTCAATGCATTTATGTGCATAATTCAAATTTGAACTACATGCACATGCTCCAGTGCATATAAATTGGTCGAAAAATCAAATTTGTGTCCTTGGGTGCATGCTTAGGTCCCATGCAAGAAATGGGAATGAATTTCAAACACGAGGGCACCTTTGATTGCCGGCAAATCATTGAGATGCGAGGCTTTTAAATTCTAGTAAATCCAAAACTCGTCTGAAATTCGTGAAACTTGGCATGCTATCATGGAGCGGCATCAACTTGCCATGGTACAAATTTTGTCCCATTTGGGGCAGGTTTGGGTCTATGCTTCTCACAAACCGGAGCTTCTCACAACAAGAATGATGGTTTTCGGTAGGGAACATCCCACCTTTGGGGACGAAACGATATCCATTGCCTCTTACTGCTTTCAAATTTTTCTCGTGTCAACATAGAACAACAGGGGTGTTGTGTGTATTTTTCTGATTTTTGGGGTTCGTTTGGACATTTTTATGCATTAATTGAGTTTTCAATGCATTTATGTGCATAATTCAAGTTTGAACTACATGCACATGCTGCAGTGCATATAAATTTGTCGAAAAATAAAATTAGTGTCCTTGGGTGCATGCTTAGGTCCAATGCAAGAAATGGGCATGAATTTCAAACACCAGGGCACCATTGAATGCCGCAAAACATTGAGATGCGAGGTTTTTAAATTCTAGTAAATCCAAAACTCGTATGAAAATCATGAAACTTGGCATGCTATCATGGAGCGGCATCAACTTACTATGGTACAAATTTTGTCCCATTTGGGGCAGGTTTGGGTATATGCTTGTCACAAACCGGAGCTTCTCACAACAAGCATGATGGTTTTTGGTAGCGAACGTCCCACCTTTGTGGACGTAACGATATCCATTGCCTCTTATTGCTTTCAATTTTTTTCGTGTCAACATAGGACAACAGGAGTGTTGTGTGAATTTTTGTGAATTTTTGGGGTTCGTTTGGACATTTTTATGCATTAACTGAGTTTTCAATGCATTTATGTGCATAATTCAAATTTGAACTACATGCACATGCTCAAGTGCATATAAATTGGTCGAAAAATGAAATTTGTGTCCTTGGGTGCATGCTTAGGTCCCATGCAAGAAATGGGAATGAATTTCAAACACCAGGGCACCTTTGATTGCCGCAAAACATTGAGATGCGAGGTTTTTAAATTCTAGTAAATCCAAAACTCGTATGAAATTCATGAAACTTGGCATGCTATTATTGAGCGGCATCAACTTGCTGTGGTACAAATTTTGTCCCATTTGGGGCAGGTTTGGGTATATGCTTCTCACAAACTGGAGCATCTCACAACAAGCATGATGGTTTTCGGTAGGTAACGTCCCACCTTTGGGGACGAAACGATATCCATTGCCTCTTATTGCTTTCAATTTTTTTTCTCGTGTCAACATAGAACAACAGGAGTGTTGTGTGAATTTTTGTGATTTTTTGGGGTTCGTTTGGATATTTTATGCATTAATTGAGTTTTCAATGCATTTATGTGCATAATTCAAATTTGAACTACATGCACATGCTCAAGTGCATATAAATTGGTCGAAAAATCAAATTAGTGTCCTTGGGTGCATGCTTAGGTCCCATGCAAGAAATGGGAATGAATTTCAAACACGAGGGCACCTTTGATTGCCGGCAAATCATTGAGATGCGAGGCTTTTAAATTCTAGTAAATCCGAAACTCGTCTGAAATTCGTGAAACTTGGCATGCTATCATGGAGCGGCATCAACTTGCCATGGTACAAATTTTGTCCCATTTGGGGCAGGTTTGGGTATATGCTTCTCACAAACTGGAGCTTCTCACAAACCCGAGCTTCTCACAACAAGCATGATGGTTTTTGGTAGCGAACGTCCCACCTTTGCAGACGTAACGATATCCATTGCCTCTTATTGCTTTCAAAAAAATTCGTGTCAACATAGGACAACAGGAGTGTTGTGTGAATTTTTGTGATTTTTTGGGGTTCGTTTGGACAATTTTATGCATTAACTGAGTTTTCAATGTATTTATGTGCATAACTCAAATTTGAAGTACAAGCACATGCTCCAGTGCATATAAATTGGTCGAAAAATCGAATTGGTGTCCTTGGGTGCATGCTTAGGTCCCATGCAAGAAATGGGAATGAATTTCAAACACCAGGGCACCGTTGATTGCCGGCAAAACATTGAGATGCGAGGTTTTTAAATTCTAGTAAATCCAAAACTCGTCTAAAATTCATGAAACTTGGCATGCTATCATGGAGCGGCACCAACTTGCCGTGGTACAAATTTTGTCCATTTGGGGCAGGTTTGGGTATATGCTTCTTTCTAACCGGAGCTTCTCACAACAAGCATGATGGTGTTTGGTAGGGAACGTCCCACCTTTGGGGACGAAACGATATCCATTGTGTCCTATTGCTTTCAAATTTTTCTCTCGTGTCAACATAGAACAACAGGGGTGTTGTGTGAATTTTGTGATTTTTCGGGGTTCGTTTGGAAATTTTTATGCATTAACTGAGTTTTCAATGCATTTATGTGCATAATTCAAATTTGAACTACATGCACATGCTCCAGTGCATATTAATTGGTTGAAAAATCAAATTTGTGTCCTTGAGTGCATGCTTAGGTCCCATGCAAGAAATGGGAATGAATTTCAAACACGAGGGCACCGTTGATTGCCGGCAAAACATTGAGATACGAGGTTTTTAAGTTCTAGTAAATCCAAACACGTCTGAAATTCATGAAACTTTGCATGCTATCAAGGTGCGGCATCAGCTTGCCGTGGTACAAATTTTGTCCCATTTGGGCAGGTTTGGGTATATGCTTCTCACAAACCGGAGCTTCTCACAACAAGCATGATGGTTTTCGGCAGGGAACGTCCCAGCTTTGGGGACGAAAGGATATCCATTGCCTCTTATTGCTTTCAAATTTTTTCTCGTGTCAACATAGAACAACAAGGGTGTTGTGTGAATATTTTTGATTTTTCGGGGTTCGTTTGGACATTTTTATGCATTAACTGAGTTTTCAAAGCATTTATGTGCATAATTTAAATTTGAACTACATGCACATGCTCCAGTGCATATAAATTGTTCGAAAAATCAAATCTGTGTCCTTAGGTGTATGCTTAGGTCCCATGCAAGAAATGGGAATGAATTTCAAACACCAGTGCACCGTTGATTCCCGGCAAAACATTGAGATGCCTGGTTTTTAGATTCTAGTAAATCAAAAACTCGTCTGAAGTTCATGAATCTTGGCATGCTATCATGGAGCGGCATCAGCATGTTGTGGTAAATTTTTTGTCCCATTTGGGCAGGTTTGGGTATATGCTTCTCACAAACCGGAGCTTCTCACAACAAGCATGATGGTTTTGGTAGGGAACGTCCCACCTTTGGGGACAAAACAGTATCCATTGCCACTTATTGCTTTAGTTTTTTTTCTCGTTTCAACATAGAATAACAGGAGTGTTGTGTGATTTTTTGTTATTTTTCGGGGTTCGTTTGGACATTTTTATGCATTAACTGAGTCTTCAATGCATTTATGTGCATAATTCAAATTTGAACTAGATGCACATGCTCCAGTGCATGTAAATTGGTTGAAAAATCAAATCTGTGTCCTTGGGTGCATGCTTAGGTCCCATGCAAGAAATGGGAATGAATTTCAAAAACCAGGGCACCGTTAATTGCCGGCAAAACATTGAGATGCCTGGTTTTTAAATTCTAGTAAATCCAAAACTCGTCTGAAATTCATAAAACTTGGCATGCTATCATGGAGCGGCATTAACTTGTCGTGGTACAAATTTTGTCCCATTCGGGGCAGGTTTTGGTATATGCTTCTCCCAAACCGGAGCTTCTCACAACAGGCATGATGGTTTTCGGTAGGGAACGTCCCACCTTTGGGGACGGAACAATATCCATTGCCTCTTATTGGTTTCAATTTTTTTTCTCGTGTCAAAATAGAACAACAGGAGAGTTGTCTGAATTTTTGTGATTATTCGGGGTTCGTTTGGACATTTTTATGAATTAACTGACTTTTCAATGCATTTATGTGCATAATTCAAATTTGAACTACATGCACATGCTCCAGTGCATATAAATTGGTCAAAAAATCAAATCTGTGTCCTTGGGTGCATGCTTAGGTCCCATGCAAATTTGGGAATGAAATTCAAACACCAGGGCACCGTTGATTGCCGGCAAAACATTGAGATGCCTGATTTTTAAATTTTAGTAAATCCAAAACTCGTCATGAAACTTAGCATGCTATCATGGAGGGGCATCAACATGCCGTGGTACAAATTTTGTCCCATTTGGGGCAGGTTTGTGTATATGCATCTCACAAACCGGAGCTTCTCACAACAAGCATGATGGTTTTCGGTAGGGAACGCCCCACCTTTGGGGACGAAACGGTATCCATTGCCTCTTATTGCTTTCAAATTTTTTTCTTATGTCAACATAGAACACGAGGAGTGTTGTGTGAATTTTTGTGATTTTTCGGGGTTCGTTTGGACATTTTTATGCATTAACTGAGTTTTCAATGCATTTATGTGCATAATTCAAATTTCAACTACATGCACATGCTCCAGTGCTTATAAATTGGTTGAAAACTCAAATATGTGTCCTTGGGTGCATGCTTAGGTCCCATGCAAGAAATGGGAATGAATTTCAAACACCAGGGCACCGTCGATTGTCTGTAAAACATTGAGATGCCTGGTTTTTTAATTCTAGTAAATCCAAAATTCTGTTAACCATTCGCGTGATGCCATGTGTCTTAGTTTTAATGGCTGTAGGAGGTGTTGTGCGGACAGCTGCTTGACCTTGACTGAACGGGAGGCGTGCGAGTGCCGTCCGGTGCGCAGGCTGACCGAGAGGCGTGCAAGCTGTCCTCGAGTGTGCAGGTTCATCGGGAAGCGTGTAAGCTGTACGCTGCGCAGGCTCACTGGGAAGCGAGCCCTTTGACTTCCATGGCCGCCCACCTTGCTCGCATCCTCTCCGTTAATGGCGCCCAAGCCGCAGTTTAATTCGCTTTTTAAATATGAAACACTCATCGCAAACGTTTTAGTTAGAACACCCGTATGCAAACCAACACCTTCCCCAGGAAGCCAAGGGAAAATGTGCCGAGCAGGATTTCTGCAGCTCTTGATCGCAAACGTTTTAGATAGAACACCCGTATGCAAAGTGAGAGCAGCACAGGATTTGTGCATCCCTTCAACACAAACGGTTGTTTTGGATGACCCGTGTGCAACCACGTACAAACAATTTGGTAAGATTTGTCAATCCTTGTAACACTGCGATTTGTCAAAATATGAAGCTAAAATCACTAGCAGTATCTAATTTTTGCAACTAAAATTCAGTAATTAAGCATAGATTTCATTCATAGATTAAGCAGTGGTTCTTAATTTATACAAACAGTTCAATTCGACAGCTGAACCGACGAAACTTTTACCTGATTGTTGCCAACCAGGTACTGTAATAGCTAGTTCAACTATATATACTAGCTAATTTTAAGTACGTTGTACAGTTCCAGCACATCTATAGTCAGATGAACTGAACAAAATAGCCCCTAAATACTATTACTACTGCGGAGGGTCTTTGTACTACTTCCGGCTGCCTCTCCTCTGCCGAGTGCGCTCAGTAAGAGGCGGAGGAGGAGGAGCCTACCGACGAGCTGGGCAAGCCGCTAATGCAGCTTCAGCGATGCTCACCTCGAATGCCCTCTGCCTCTCCAGACGACCCCTCTCGAAGCGGTGGTTCTCCTCGTAGATCTCCTGATTCCTTGCCTCTGAGGCGGCGTGTGCCGCGGCCATGGCGGTGGTAAGGCTCTTTGCATGCTCGAGGAGGCGCTCCTCCTCCTCCCGCAGGAACTCGGTGTAGCGCACAAGGTCGCTGACGGACGTGCGGGCATCCACCTCCGCCTCCCGCCTTCAGGCGGCGGTGGCGGAGTGGGTGATGACCCCGGTGGTCGATGGTGGGCTAGCGGCCATGGCTGCCGACGACGGGGTGGTGGCCACGACCACCACCTCCCGCCTTCGGGCCACTGTGGCCGAGCGGGTGATGGCCACAGTGGCCGACAGTGGGGTGACGCCGATGACGGCCACCTCCCGCCTTCGGGACGCGGCGGCGGAGCGGGCGATGGCCCTGGCTTTCAACGGTGGTGTGGCGGCAACGGCGGCCAGCAACAGCTGCCGACGGGCACTGGCGGTGGAGCGTGTGGTGGGTGTGCGACACCCAACAGGGACGCCACGCGCACTACACTACGCCGGGGACTGCGCCGCCGCGTAGAGCTGTCCTCCGATGACGACGGAGTGGCTGAGCGACGACGACGGACCGGTGCCATTGGCGATTGTGGGAGAAGTAGACGAGATAAGCTACAGGGATGGAGGGGAAAATGCGACGCAGGACTCGCCGGCCATGAGGGTTTTTATAGCAGGCCGGTAAGCATTGGGATTTTGGGGGATTTCACCGAGTCGGGCGGGAAGCTTGCGCGGGAACCTACAAGGTTGCGCGGGAACGGGCTCACCGACGATTCATTGGCGCCATCGTTTGGCAAAAAGAACGCCCCGAGCGCTGTGCAAGCTTGCGCTGTAAGCCGTCCGCGGCAGCGGGGTGACAAGACGTGCGAGAGGAGGACGAAAGGCCACGTACACATACGGTTAATAAAAAAATGTTTGCAATCTAATTACCTACTATACCACCGTCCTGGTTTATAAGATGATTTAACTAATAAAATACGGATGCATGTCGCCAAAGATTATATAGTTGGGTTTGTATTTGAACATAGTTTCCAATTATATAATTTTTAAAACATGCATTAACATTTTGTTGGTTAAATTTGAGGGAAAAGTATCGCACGGAATATAAAGGAGACTATAGACTAGACGGAGGTGGTACCACACGGCCGCTCTCTACGCAGCGACGCAACTGTCGGCCGGCTTGTAGGCGACCATTTCCTGCGTGTTCAACTGCTCTATGTGTGTGGTTGCTTGCGGTTCGGGCGGGCACGGCGTGCTCTACTCTCGCGTCCCGCCGGGTGCTCTGCCCTCGTCCCTCCACGCGCGCTACCAGTTTTTGGGGCCGGCGCATGATCACGCACGTTCGTGTGCAAGCAGTTGCGCCGGGCGCGGCGCGACGATGCAGTTACCCGCTGCAAAAATTGCCATGCGGACGCACCGAGAATCCACGCCGCCCAGCCCCCTTTTATTCCTGCGGCCATTTACCTTCATCTCTCGTCTCACACCACACAATAAGCACACCCACGAGGACACATACAGAGAGGACATCCAGCGGTTCCAATGGCACTCCCCGTGGCTCCAATGGCGCTCCCAGCGGCCGACGACGACAACGGCGGGCAGTTCACCACGCATCACGTAGTGGACACCCACGTGAGGGGGAAGGACCTCTCGGTGGTGTACACGAACGATCTAGTCTCGGTGGAGAGCTCCATCCAAACTATGGAGCAGTTCCTTGCCGAGGACAAGTACCAAGTGGTCGGCTTCGACCTCGAGTACACCATCGGTCGTGCCGGGCATGATCAGAAGGTTGTCGTCACCCAGTTGTGCGTGCGACATGACGTCCTCGTCTACCACTTCCACCTTGCCACAAGGCCTTGCGATCGTTTCTCCAGCTTTATCAACAGCTCCGACTACAGTTTCTTTACGGTGGACACCACCAACAATCTAAAAGCGCTCAAGGTTTCGGACTTGAAATGCCCGAATCTTGTCAACATCCAGCACCACTGCAATGTCTGGGGCAGCGACAAAAATAAACTGAACTCCCTGGTTGACCTCGCCTCGGCCATCATCGACCCCTACTATGTGAAGATGAAGGAAGAGAGCAATAAGGACAAGAACGCCTGCCACAGTGTGTGGCATAAGAGACTGGATGAACAACATGTCAAGTACGCGGCCATGGACGCGTACACAAGCTACGAGATGTACAAGCGGATCGTTGACATGAGGAATTGTCTTCTTCCTGACAAAGACGAGGGATCGAGCCACATAGCAGTGGCGGGAGCGTCACAAGAAGTAGATGACTAGACGATCGTTTCTCCTACTTTAGAATGCATGCAATTGTTTATTGAGGTGTGTGCGAATGATCTGCATAGTCACTTATGTAATTGGATGTTTATTTCAATTATATATATACACATGTTATTCTACTGTAGACACAGCAATTCACACGGATTATTAGCAGCAATTGTCTGTGTTATTATTGGTCTTCGCACACATTTCAGATTACGGACCTGTTTGCCGCGTATCACACACATCTTGTTCAGTTGAACCGTTTCCATTGTGTTGCCTAATCACACACAGTTCATCCCAGTGAACCGTATGTTGTATATCGCACACGCCTTCATTTGGCTGCCCGTTTCTTTTGTGCCTCCTCATCCCAAACAGTTAATTGAACTGAACCGTATGCCCTTCATCGCACACGCAACTAAAACCTGAATCGTGTTTGATGCATCCGTCATCGCAAACGTTTTATACATTTCTGACAGTTTTCATACAACACCGTTTGTGATTATTGCATTGCACACAGTTTCTCGAAGGGTCTCTGATCGTAGTGTCGCGTTTGGACCATCCTGCAGTAGTGGTATGTCTATAACCACATCATTGATATATGTTCCTCTCATTTCCTAGATTTTTATGACCACACATGTTATTGTTAGAGTTGATATGAGAACAATTGGCATGTAATGATTGTTAGAATAGATATTATGAGTGTAACATCATTATTGCTATATGTTACTCTCATTTCTAAGATTTTTATAACCACGCATGTTATTGTTAGACTTGATATGAGAACAGTAGTAACTGCTATGGTAGAATATGAGTAGGCCCTGGCATAGCTATTTTCCTCTCATTTTTACATGATGTTTGAACCATGACACATTGCTAGAATATGAAAGCCATTGGCTTATTTTTTTAACTTGCAGTATGATTATGACCACCGCATTGCAATTCTCTGGCTAAGATCTGTGTCACTGTTATAATAATCTTAATTCCACACATACTCTGAACATGATTTTATATTTTTGTCCTTTTCGTCTCCAATTTGATTTGTTGCAGCAGACGCAAATGCGCTGGCCTTCATAATTCCACGACCTAGAAATATGCAAGTCAATGGATGGTGGTTTATCAATCGTTCAACTAATGATGGTCATTTGATGCTCATTCGCACGTACCAAATTGACCAAACCATTTCATCAAACCACAAGCAGTACAATGCCTGGGGTGTTCATGACTATGATGGCTATGGTTGCTTCGTGTTCGAGAAAGATCCCAGCTCTGGGGCCAAGCGTATTCAACTAGAGGCGGGTTTACCGCCTCGGCAACCACTCCATGTTCCCCGGCCTCAATTATCCGATCATCCAACCAATCATAAATCATGTCACCGGCGATGATTACCATGCTATGCAACTTCCATTCGCTAGGGAGAACTGTGTTTACACATCATACCATGGGTTTCAAGAATCACCATATCTAGAGATTCGTCGACACGGCTTGTTGCTAGATGATCTTCATTGTGTGAAAGGCATCAAGCTTCCAACTGATGAATGGCTTTTGCAAAGCCGACATGCAGCGATGTGGTTCATGCCAACAGCAAATATGCACAACTTGATTCATAATGATATCTAGATTGAGCCATGTATCCAGCTGCTAAAGCATGACCCTCTTTTGTTCGATATTATGTATTTTAGTTAGTTTGAAGGATAGACACCTTTCTAGGATCAAGTGCATCCTAACTCACCTGCGTAGCATGTACTGATAATGATGATGGAGATGTTGTGGAGAAGCCATATATATCAATTAGGCTTCAAGTGCGTACTTGTTAGTGAAAGTGTTGTCCAATGGGAATTATATTTTGTATTACTCATCTAGCCTACAAAGTCTGTCGCACAACCTTGTAACTACGTACTCCATTTCTAAATTTGTACTAGTACTAGTAGTCCTCTATACCGTATATTGCTCTACTCGTACTACTACCTCCCTCCTGGATTATTGGTCCCCTTCATAATTTGTGTCAAATTTTGACCATAAATTTAACTAACTAAATGTTAATGCATGTCACAAAAAATTATATCGTTGGATTCGTATTTCAACATAGTTTCCAATAGTATATTTTTTGGTGGCATGCATTGACATTTTGTTAGTTAAACCTATGGTTAAAATGTGACACTAAATAAGACTAGTAAGTAGTACAGTAGTACCAGTATACGTCGGTCAAATTATTCATCATGTCCTCACATTGAATTGACATGACCACATGCTACGCGTGAGGTGACACAAGAGTCCCGGCGGCGTGTTCGGTTCACGAAAGTGAGCCTCACCCCTCTCGTAGTACAACAACACTCTCTCATTCTCTACAAAATCACTCTCCCATTCTCTCCCGGTCTCCCCGCCTCCCATACGCCGCCTTGTTCCGATCCATTTGGTACGATGAGCGATGAGCTACTGGAGCTGCTATACTTCATTGCAAGTAGTCAAAAGGAAGAAGTTGGAAAAATTGATCTCAACAAGGATGCTATTCAAGCTAGCCGGATGAAGGAAGCAACCGACGAGGCCGCTCCTGTGAGTATTCATCTCGTAGCCCTATATGATGATTTTGATCTTTATGGGGTTTTTCAAGTCTTTAGAGTCTGCATGTAGTAATTAAGCCGATACCCCAGTTTGTTCGGGTGTTGTGGACTTCAGATTTGGAGTACCACTTATGTGTCAAAATCTTTCATCATTAACTTAAAACAATTGATTGATCATACATTGAGTACCATTTAATCGGAATTAACTGATGCATTCCAAGAAGGATTGGCCGATGCTGCCGGTTGGCGTCAAGTTCAATCCCACGGATCAGGAGCTGATCGAGCACCTTGAGGCCAAAGTTTGTGCTGACAGCGAGAGATAGCTC
The DNA here is from genome assembly GCF_002575655.3 of Aegilops tauschii subsp. strangulata. NCBI lineage: Eukaryota > Viridiplantae > Streptophyta > Magnoliopsida > Poales > Poaceae > Aegilops > Aegilops tauschii. The sequence continues at coordinate 251,485,486 of NC_053039.3, forward strand.
ATCGGCTTGTTCATACCAACCATCGACAACGAGCATGGCATATGCTACACCCATCCTGAGAAACTTCCAGGTGAGACACCAATTGGCCGTCTACTTGCACAAACATATTCCTTTGTTTATACCTCTATTTTTCTTTTTAGACGCACACCTAGTGAAGTAATTACAATTTGACAGTTAATAAAAGTGAAGCAAGCGACTGGAACATGCCAAAGATGTTATGAAAATGCCAACTACATACCCAAAACACTACAAAAAAAGACACTTCCGTGATGATACGTGTTTGTCATAGTAGGTCACGTTTTCCGTCATGCGTGTACATCCATGACGATTTTATGACAGAATCAAGATAGCCATACATGTGGTGTCATAGAAGTGTTCCATGACATTACCAAAATTATCATCACGGAAGTGTCCACTTCCATGTCGATAAATCGCGCGTCATAGAAGTGCTTTCGTCAAGGGTGACTGACACGTGGTATCCACCGTAACGGGTCGTCGTTAAGCTATCGGGTCCGGTTTTGGATCCGATAACCCGTTAACAGCCCGGACCAATGGGAAATTTCCATGTGTAAAATTCTGATTGGCCAGAGGAAACACGTGTCAGCTCGTCAGTGGGTCAGATAGGCGCCTATGATATGTCGACACATGCGACGGCCCACCACTGGCCCATTTAGCTTACAAAGGCCGGCCCGTTTGACTTGGTCAAAAGTTAGCGGGCTGGCCCATGAAAAGTCTGTTAACGGTCTTTCGCAAGTAGCCCATTTTATGACCCGATAACTCACGCCCCGTTAGGGCCTACCCAAAATCGGTCCAACAATGTCATGTGGGCCGTCGAATATAACACCAGTCCGTTTCACTTTTGGCCCATGTATGGCCCACGACGTCTTTCGGCCCATATGAGGCCTTCATATCTTTAGGCCCTTTAGAGGCCCACGGTGACTCTAGCCCATAATGAACAGTAAATTTCTTTGTACCCATTAATGGCCCATGATTCACATGGGCCGTTTCCAGCCAGTGTTAGCTTTCGGCCTACTGACGGCTCAAACGTTCTTGGGCTCCTTTCCGGCCCTCGATTACTTCCGGCCCATTACTGGCCTGTTCCCCTAATCGGCCAAATTCGGCCCGTGGCAAGAGTCGGCCCGTTTCTGGCCTGTTTCCAGCCCGTCCTATATTCTGGCCCATTAACGACCCGTTATGCCTCTGACAGAATTAAGCCTTTGCTGTCCTCCGGCCTATTAACGGCCCGTTACCATGCTGGGCCGATACCAATTACACCCGTTTACGGCCCATGTTGACTCATTTATCCGACGGCCTGAGGCCCATCGATTCTACGGCCCTGTTGGAGGCCCATTTATCGACGGCCCATAGGAGGCCCATGGATCCTACGGCCCGTAGCATGGTCAAGGTTACCACGGTCCGTATATGGCCCATGGTTGTTGCAGCCACTAGCAAACCAGGGAAAAAGAAGACTAGGAAATAAATAAGCCCGAAACTAACGCTAGACTATTAAGGCGGTTGCACAAATTACATCCACTGGGCATCATAGATCGCCACCGGTGCAAATATAGGGAACACCCTACACTATACAAAAATGGCTTGCTGTTTTCTTCAGCCAGTGGCTGCACGTTAAGAACAAATTTTGTTTCGCAACAAAACAAATTACAACTATAAAACAAAAGGAAGGTTGGCATGAAAGTTAACAGTCTGGCAGATAAATGCACCACCAGAAGTTCAGAAGCTCAGTTCATTTGACCTGACTGTTACGTTTTCATGTTGTATTGTCTGATGGAGCACCATAACCTTCGCCTTCATTTCTCCTAGGCTCCTGAACAAAATATCTGATAGTCTGGTTTCAAAACCATGCATATCTTGACGACATCGAACAATGTCTATCCTTGTTTCACAAAGGGTCTCTGTTAGGGAATGGACATGTGTCTGGAGCGCAGATATAACATTGTTTTGAGCTTGCATATCTTGATCATGAGGCAGTTTGGACTAGATTGCCTTAACAGCCAACCAAGTATTACACAGGAACGTGCTTTTGGCACTGTTAGTGGACAGGTACTGACCCACTGCAGCAAGAGCTTGAAGGAAATATGCCCTAGAGGCAATAATAAAGTATTATATATTTCCTTATATCATGATAAATGCTTATTATTCATGCTAGAATTGTATTAACCGGAAACATAATACATGTGTGAATACATAGACAAACAGAGTGTCACTAGTATGCCTCTACTTGACTAGCTCGTTAATCAAAGATGGTTATGTTTCCTAGCCATAGACATGAGTTGTCATTTGATTAACAGGATCACCTCATTAGGAGAATGACGTGATTGACTTGACCCATTCCGTTAGCTTAGCACCCGATCGTTTAGTATGTTGCTATTGCTTTCTTCATGACTTATACATGTTCCTATGACTATGAGATTATGCAACTCCCGTTTACCGGAGGAACACTTTGTGTGCTACCAAACGTCACAACGTAAATGGGTGATTATAAAGGTGCTCTACAGGTGTCTCCAAAGGTACTTGTTGGGTTGGCGTATTTCGAGATTAGGATTTGTCACTCCAATTGTCGGAGAGGTATCTCTGGGCCCACTCGGTAATGCACAACACTATAAGCCTTGCAAGCATTGTGACTAATGAGTTAGTTGCGGGATGATGTGTTACGGAACGAGTAAAGAGACTTGCCGGTAACGAGATTGAACTAGGTATCGAGATACCGACGATCAAATCTCGGGCAAGTAAACATACCGGTGACAAAGGGAACAACGTATGTTGTTATGCGGTCTGACCGATAAAGATCTTCGTAGAATATGTGGGAGCCAATATGGGCATCCAGGTCCCGCTATTGGTTATTGACCGGAGACGTGTCTCGGTCATGTCTACATAGTTCTCGAACCCGTAGGGTCCGCACGCTTAACGTTACGATGACAGTTTTATTGAGTTTTGATGTACCGAAGGAGTTCGGAGTCCCGGATGAGATCGGGGATATGACGAGGAGTCTCGAAATGGTCGAGATGTAAAGATCGATATATTGGACGACTATATTCGGACTTCGGAAAGGTTCCGAGTGATTCGGGTATTTTTCGGAGTACCGGAGAGTTACGGGAATTCGTATTGGGCCTTAATGGGCCATACGGGAAAGGAGAGAAAGGCCTCAAAAGGTGGCCGCACCCCTCCCCATGGTCTGGTCCGAATTGGACTAGGGAAGGGGGGTACACCCTTCCTTCTTTCTCCTTCCCCCTTCCCTTCTCCTACTCCCACAAGGAAAGGAGGAGTCCTACTCCCGGTGGGAGTAGGACTCCCCCCTATGGCGCGCCTCTCCCCTTGGCCGGCTGCCTCCCCCTTGCTCCTTTATATACGGGGGCAGGGGGCACCCCAGAGACACAACAATTGATCGTTGAGATCTCTTAGCCGTGTGCGGTGCCCCCCTCCACCATATTACACCTCGATAATACCGTTGCGGAGCTTAGGCGAAGCCCTGCATCGGTGGAACATCATCATCGTCACCACGCTGTCGTGCTGACGAAACTCTCCCTCAACACTCGGCTGGATCAGAGTTCGAGGGACGTCATCGAGCTGAACGTGTGTAGAACTCGGAGGTGCCGTGCGTTCGGTACTTGATCGGTCGGATCGTGAAGACGTACGACTACATCAACCGCGTTGTGATAACGCTTCCGCTATCGGTCTACGAGGGTACGTGGACAACACTCTCCCCTCTCGTTGCTATGCATCACCATGATCTTGCATGTGCGTAGGAATTTTTTTGAAATTACTACGTTACCCAACAGAGCTCACATTGCGGTAATAGTTGCCTCGCCACCTTCAGAAGGTGGTGGTTCCACCATTTTTTCCATAGCTTGCTGAAAAGTTGAGTTTTTACATTAGTAGTACCAGAACAGAAGATATTAAGGAGGCAGCAAAACCAAACAAAATAGCTTTGGTCTATATACAGAACTTATTCTGGTGAACCCATGTAAAATATTAGTTGTATTTTCGTGCAAAGTACATAATAAAACCAGGTTCCAAACATATGACCATGTACCATGGCTAATGTATTGTCTATTTCTTCACATTGTATTGTCAGCTAAGGATAAAGAGACAAAGTTTATAATACGGTAAGCATAGTATGACATCATTCATATCACAAAACAACTGAGAATAGACAAACAGACAAATGTAACGTTGTGTGGGCAAGTCCAGCATGGAACTAGATTACAGGTCAAGATCAAAGGAACATCACTCCTCTCTTTTAAACCTTGTAAGGTGCAATGATACGCTAAGACAGTTGTGTATAAAATTGAAAAGAGTAATAGACATTGGCTGCAAACCATGCAGTTCAAGGAACAAGTCAGAGTAAGTAGTAGTTAAAAGGCATGAGGATTAAGGACTTACAACAGCGGCTTTGACTGGTGTAGTCATGCCCTTCATCTTCCTAGTGTGACAGTCCTTGAAGATTTCCACAACATTTGGTTCAGGTACTTTTTGGTCCTTGCGGGCTTTCCTCTGCATTTGGAACAAGTCAATATTGATCTGATAATATGGTACAGTGAAAAGAGTGAAACAACAACTAATTACAAGAGCCTCGCAGTGTGCAATATAGCTACGAGACCTGTCGTCTGTTGGAATTTCACTTTCGTACGGTTGGCCTTGTTCTTTGAACAGTTCACCTACAAGAAGATAGATTTGTGTGGCACATGCGTAAATAGGACTTCAACATGTGATCTGATCACATATATATAATGTACCTGATACTTGGATTAGACGAGTGTTTAATGAGGCCTCTCCAGTCTTCATCCGGTATATTTTCCACTGGAGATGTTTGGGCAAGTTCACTGTTAGCCTTGCCTTCAAAGTGAGTTTTCCTCAAGTTATACCGATATTGTCGTAGAGCAGACTTGAAAACATGGGTGCAAGCTTGTCTGGTTGCATCATCTTGGCTATCCAACTTGAACCTCATCTGTTGAAAATTATGGGAGTCTCGTTATCAGCAACCTAGAAAGTATGGGACAAAGCAAGACGATATTACTAGTTTCCATACATAACCATACTTACAGATAAATGGTCGAGGAAGGTGTTGAACTGGGTTTCGTCTTTGTCATTCATGTACTAAATCCATGTTGGGAGGATACGTACATGACACCTAACGGCAACCGCTGCCTCTGATACTAACTTGGCCGACTCTGTAGCATCGCGTGGCCTTTTTAAACCTGCCTCAAAACGGATCTCCATTATTCCTCCTCTAGATTTAATTAACATATCGAGCATTATCCTTGATGTTTGTTTCCTCTTGCGCCTAGGTGCTAGTCCAACAATGAACATAGGAAGTGTTAGTGTACATCAAACTATGAGACTACATCTAAAGAACCATGCAACTGTAACTTGACTCCAGCAACTACCTTCTTGCTGCTGAAGCTCACAAAGTTCATCTGATCTTGCCAACTCGTCTTGTGTCAAGAGTGCTTCGGAAGTAGTGTCAGGTGGCAAGGGAGTATGGGAACATGCTGCTAGCTGAGTTGAGAAACGAGTAACTCGTGCAGCTGGTGGTATTATGGAAGGTGTTGCAACAGCTGGTGGTATTGTGGAAGGTGTTGCAACAACTAGGGCTGTCTCTGCTTGTTTGGTGGCAGCTATTGGTTTCTGTTTGGCTTGTTCTGCAGCTCATGTAGCACGGGATACCCCGTTTGTACAATTTTCCGCTGGAGTTTGACCTTCTATTGCACCATCAGTACCAGCAGAATCTACAGGATTCTTCCGCTTCCTATTCCGTGTGTCCTTAGTACTAACACCATCCCCTGTCATTCTGTGTTCCTTCCTCTTTCTCTGTGACATGTTAAGTCAAGCCAACAAGAAAAAGGAATAACAATTTAGTTCTTCAGAACAAATTGATGCGTGATACAGACGAACTGAACTTTGATGTTAGACAACCACATGATAGGTGGATGTAATATGTACGAAAAACAGGACGACATGAGATAACCAGAACTATGATGTATAAACTAAGCAGAAGACATTTCACTAAATTAGAAGCAATGCAATGGAAGGTAGACACCATATGAAAGATGCTACAAATATCGCTCTGCCAAGTTAACAGTGTCTCGTCATAACTGGCGTTTAAACAAATGTGAAGCAGTACAAGAAATAAATCATATGCAATATGCAAACAACATCACACTTACGATGTGTAAACTAAGGAAAAGGCATTTCAACAAATTAGAAGCAATGAGAGCTAGACACCATATGAAAGATGCAATGAATATCACTCTACCAAGTTAAAATTGTCTCATCATAAGTGCCATTTCAAAAAATTAGAAGTAGTACAAGCTAGAAAAGAATGCAAGATGTAACCTATATCACACTCCCAAGTCAAACGTGTCTTATGATAAGTGATTGTTGCAGGTTACACAACAGTAGTACTTTGATGTAAGAACATGGTGTGATAGACAGATATTGTATGTTCTAGAAACAGGAACACGTGTCTTATTCACAAGTATAATGTGTAAAGTAAGTAGATGGAATTCAACAAAATTAGAATCAATACAAGCTAGACATCATACATCACATGCAACCAAATATAACAATGCCAAGTTAGAGGGAGCACCTGTGATTGTGCACTAGGGGAGACGTACTCATCATCAACACAACTACGTTGAGTGTCTATGCATGTGTTGTCTTGCAAATCATCATGGGGGGTTGGAGGAGTAGAATATGTAGAGGCCCTCCGTTTGGAAAAGGCACCTTTATCTGTTGCCTTGCTAACTTCCTTCCGCTTTATTGATTTTGAATTGTCAATTAAAACCGACAAGAAAAAGCAATAAAATTCACTCTTCAGAACTCATTCGTGCATGATACTGACAATCACTACTTTGATGTAAGGCAAACACATGATACCAGGATGGAATATGTACGAAAAACAGGACGGCATGGCATATTCACAACTGTTTGTGTAAACTAAGTAGAAGCCATTTCAACAAATAAGAAGCAATGCAAGCTAGATACCACATGAAAGATGCAACCAATATGACTCTGCCAAGTTAAAAGCGTCCCATCATAAATGGCATTTCAACAAATTAGAAGCAGTGCATGCTATAAATCATATGAAAGATGCAACTAATATCGGACTGCATATACTAAAGGTGTCTCGTTATATTGATTGATGCGGGATACAAAAAAACAATAGTTTTATGTAAGGACATGCTTAATAGACAGATGTACTATGTACTAAAAATAGGAAGGCATGTCACATTAACAGGTATAATGTACAAACTAAGTAGAATAGCACATGCAATTTAACCAGATTGGAAGAATTACAATCTAGACACCATATGCAGCATGCAACCACATATCACGCTGCCAAGTTAGAGCAAGCACCTGTGATGCTCGTGTAGGGGAAATGCGGTAATCAACTACAGAGCTACGTTCACTATCTTCATCTAGCCTGGCTGTTTCTTGAGAATCATGTGGGGAGGCTGACGCTGCATCCTTTAAATGAGGATCTTTACTCATAGTAGTCCACTAGCCTGACTGCCTCATCATAAGTGATTGATGGGGGATACACAAGAACATTCGTTTGATGTAAGAACATGGTTAATAGACAGATGTACTAGTATGTACCAAAAACAGGAAGGCATGTCATATTCAAAGGTATAATGTGTAAGCTAAGCATATGCAATTTAACCAAATTGGAAGCAATACAAGCTAGACATCCGGCTGGAGTGGTGAGCAAGATCATCTAGGACCTGAGAGCCTGGTGGGAGGCGGGCAGCTTCGCCAGCATCGGGGCTTTTTAGTTGGCTTCCCGGTGATGCATGTCTGTGCTGGGCTTGTCACTGGCTCAGCCAGTGCCCTGACTAGCTATTTGTCTTCTGGTGCTCACGGGATGGTGGTTCATGTAAAAAATATTTTTCCTTATCTTAATAAAGACCGACTTTGGCCTTTCGAATACAAGCTAGACACCATATGCAACATGCAACCACATATGACACCGTGAAGTTAAAGCAAGTACCTAGGATGGTGGTTCATTGCGAGCGAGGTCATCAACTACAGAGCTACGTTTATCGTCTCCATCTGCTGACACTGCACCCTTTATAAGGCTGAAACGTGTCTGGCCTATCCGCGTACGACGCTGGAGCGACTTCTCTCTTTTCTTTTCTGCTTCTCTCAAGGCAGCAGAACCTGAAATACCCTTGCATAAAAACACTATAGTGAGAGTATGGGTGAAGTGTGTGCAGAACTAGTGCACTGTAAAAGTAGCAGATAGCAGGTGGCTGAAAAATAAATGACAGAGACATATGATAGCTCTACAACATTGCATGGCAAACAAAATTAGATTCTACTCCGTATGATTTAGTAATATATGAGCACAGGAAATGCAGGTACTCCTCCAGCACACCACCACTTGTGGTCCTATCAAGATAACAGTTGACTGAAAATAAATAGGTCAGTCGATTTTTTTATGAACCATCCGATCGATAAGGAACGGGCAGATGGCCTTCGTCTACCTCCCGCCAGTCACTGTTGACGATCTTTCTCGAACCTCCAGCGACCACCGGCCCAGCCCCTGCCTCCGCCTCCCCGCCCTCCCCTCGACCTCACACCATCGCCGTGCTTGGCAGCACCCCCAGGCCATCCCTTTAATCCCGGCCGACCTCCAAATCGGGCGCCAGTAGCTCTAGGCCCCACACCCCCTAAGATAAACACCGAGGCGTTGCTTCCCCGACGTAATAGGCGGACTAGCGCCTGTTACGCCGGGGAATGCTTCCGTTAATTGGGAACCGACTGACCAGGAATTGAAATCCAGGGGCGACGGACCTCTAGCTAAGGTGAAATAGTATATGAGGAGAAACCTTGTGCATCGTGAGTTACTAGGAACATCTAGTATCAAGAAGAAGCGGTCAACTAGTGTCTTCTGTGGGATGAATACTGTGCAAGCAGACACGTATGATTTGCACGAATAAGGGAAGAGGAGTACCATTTCCGGTTGCCAGTGTGGTCTCCTCCATATGTCGCACCGGTCATCTTCTTTTTGCCGGGGGAACCGATGTTTTGGAGGAGGGTGCAGGCTTGGACGAACCCATGGCCAAATTGTTGACTATGTTGCCGTGGCCGTATGTCGGCGGAGGGGAAGCAGATCCGAGGCGGCGAAGGACGGCGTAGCAGGAACAACTCCTGTGCGGTGGACGGTGGCGAAGTTAGAGCGGTGGCGGTGAGGTGCAGGATGGCGTGGTTGAACTGGCTCGGGTACGGACGGCTCGGCCTCTGCTTCAACTACTAGCCGTGGAGGGCGTTGCGGTTGAGGTTACGGTGGACGACGATGTCGGAGTATCGGCTCCGGCGTGATGGAGGAGGGCGGCGGTTGATGGGTGGGATGGGGTGGCGGATGGAGGATGCCGGGGTTTCGCGGTTGGTGGAGAGGTAGTTTTGGCACCCACGGAGTATGAATGGGGAATCGGACGAGGGGCGGGGGGCGGGGGCGGGGGGAGCTAAGGGAGAACCATGTTTCGGTCTGGGACATGCTTGTTTTTGGCTTTTTTGAACAGATGGGACACGCTTGTTTGAAATTTGGGGAAAGTACAAACTTTGCCCCCCTCTTAAATTTTGGACCTACTATGGGTCGGGGGTAGGATGGTAATCCCAGGTGTCCCAAATAGTGGGCGGGAGCGATTTCGGTCGCGCGCATGTGTGCTTAGGTGGCCATTGTGTATGAATGTTTTTCGGAGGCGGTTGTGTGGCGTTTAGATGAAGCTACAAACCTACCCCGGTTTAGACCTTTAGACGTCGGGTCGGTAGGTTTCACGGGTCGGAGTTAGAAAAGTAATTTCCTTCTACTACCAAACATTGGTCTCACGTGGTTTCGGGCGAGTAGAGGCTCTTTTGGCGCTTCGTTCGAAATTTTGAAATAGAAGCATTCATGTTTAGAGTACTCTTGAACTTTGAGGATTGACCTAAATAGACAACGTTAAATTTGACCTTGTATGTTTGAAAACCTCATTAAATTATCCGCTTCTTTTTGAAATTTTGACACTTGAAAATCCTATAACTACGATTATTTTGGAATGGAGGAGCTAAATTTGAATCTATTTTGTACACGACTATATATGCTATTATGTACAAAGTCAGAGCAAAGATTGGTGCCCCCATAATTTAGGTATGATTTACAAATGCCATGATATCGAATTCAAATAATTGAATGGACTTCATGTTGAATTTGATTTTTTAAAACCACCTTAAGTTGAATTCAAATGTATGCTAGTTCATTGCTAGCTATTATAATGTTCATTGTGTAACTTTTGTATGTATAATGTGCTTTACACACACAACTTGAACTATGCTCACGTTTATATTCGATTGCTAAAGCAATGCATTGTCTGGAGTTCAAAATACTAACTGTGTGGATCAATTATGTCGAATAATAACATAGACATGCTCAAATTCAATATAATCTAGATGTCTGATGGATCAATCACCGTTCCTGACGTGAATTGCAAATATCATGATCCCATCCTAATATTTGGATACAATTCATATCTTTAATCGATGTGTACATCAGTCTTTTACGTGTAGTTTCACTCTCCATCTGTGGTCTCTGACACATGCTCACACACTCTCTCCCGAGGTGTCTTTCTCGCAGACATGCTCTCGATATAACCCTCCCTCCCTCTCGTAACCATTTACGACTGTTTTCACTAACCTTTATCACAAGCACTCTTCCTCACACAAGCATACACACACACAATCCCCATTGACCCTTTCTATATACATAGACCTGCCTACGTGTCTCCTGTACGCACATTATCTTTAGGCCCGTCTCTCACGCATTGTCTCACATCTCTCTTCCTAATCGACGAGTATGGTTCTAGCAGAGCATTCTGTAGGATGCCCCTTAAAGTTAGGTTGGATGAATAGTAATATCAGAGATAAGGGGTTACCTTAGTCCGAGGACCTAGGGTTACAAGTACTAGCTGACTTTGTCAGTGGACACAGAGTCCTTCACGATTCTGCTATCTTTGTCTTGTACGACTAGTCATCCATGGGTCTCCCTAAATGCGTCACGGGCCGACCAATATGGCGCAGGACGGACCTCACGTCGACCCGCCGGACCTCACGCGGTGACACACCCTCTGCCCCCAGGACTTGTTATGTTCTCACACCCACACATACCAACACAAACACCACACAAAAGAAAATTCTCCTCATGCCTCTATCCCCTCCCCCCTTGCATATACACACTCAAGGGAATCTCTTGCCGTGACATCATATTCGTCTCTCTCTCTAGACCTCTCTCACTTCTCATGCTATCTCTCCCACACCCCCCTCCCCCCGCCGGCCCCTCTATCCATGTCTCTCTCGAATACGTAATACACACACATGCCTCTCTAGGCCCTGCCAAATACATCAACTACACATTCACACATGTTACATCACGTACCCCATTGATCTAAAAAGCCCTCTCTTCACATTTATTTCACGTACAACATTCCTTTTGAATAAAAGTGTGGCCAAAAAATTATTTTAGAATTTCTACATATATACAACATTACAAAGTTATATGGAGGATTATGAACGTTAATTTGCATTGCATGGTGCCCACAATGATATTTATTCCGCACTATGAATTTTTATATCTTTATACTATATATAAAGTTAGTCATAATAAAGAGAAACAAAGAGCATCTCTCTCTCCATCGCATACACCCCCTCTACGCCCCTTTCATGCACGCACACAGACTATATCCAGGTCCTCTAAAAGTAAGCCCCCAGCACATTCACGCATGTTTCATCTTTCTCTCATGATATATAAAGTGACAGTCATTGTATTTGAAGCAAAAGCAGGATACATACATTGGACTTCAGAATCCACTCATTACGGCCACCATTTACATTTTGTGGTTATTATACAGTCATGGGCTCACCATACAGCTCTGTATTTGCTCAAGACACGACTAGTTGACCAGTTAAATGCTCCACGTGGCACCTCTAGTGTTGCTTCACATTATCTCACTACCATTGGGCCCACCTGTCGGCTTGTATCTACTCTACACTCTTATAAAAAACCGAGTTGGTGATGATGGTGTGCCTGCCATCCTGCAATATAGGCCGTCCGATTTATATCCGACGGATAGGAAGGAAACTATGGAAATTTTGCAAAAAGGTACCCACACACCTCTCCACATTTGCAAATAAGGCCTTCCCTCGTTCATCCTTTTCTCTCACAAGATAAACTAGTCATACAAATGCATCTTGATGTTACGTGCAATGCACGGGCATCTTGCTAGTAAGAATGAAAACAAACGGCAAACAAATATTGGACGGTGGTCCAAAGTCATGACCGCGGGCACAGCGGACAAGGTGGCCTTGTATTGGTATGTTGAGTCGTATATTTTAACACAGGAGCTGGTGTAGTGATTATACACACACGCACGCATGCACATGAACTGCATGCACGCAACACTCACACGAACAAATGCAGCCACGCACGCACGCAACACTCACACGTACACACGCACACATGCAACACTCACACGCACACACGCATGCATGCATGCACACACCACACGACCAACACACACTCTCACGCTCAAGTGCTCAACCTACACGTGCATGCTCACACATCAGACCCTGACAGACACATACACAACCAGGTGATTTCCGCGCACGTGTTGGAGTCTTGTCGCGCCTACGTAAATTTGTGTTTATCTGACCTTTTTCCTATGCAAACTGACAGGTGGGACCCACAAGGAACAAGGTCAATTTAACTACTCAACATGGTGCCATGCAGACTATTTGGCCGGTCAACAGAGTGCAATCCGATGCTGAACGGTGAGCAAGTGACCATATAATAACTGCAAAACGTATATAGTGACCGTAATGAGCGTATTCTGAAGTTCGTTGACCGTATTATGCTTTTCTCTCTGTAGGCCCTCCAAAACTACATCTCTACACGTTCTCGCATGTTACATCTAACAACTATGCAATACAGCACTACTACTACACTCTAACAGAATAAATCATATGTGTTTTTAGTTATACTAGATATCATATTGTTACTTAATTATTCAGTTTGCATACATTAAAATTGCCTTTGAAATGTATGGCCAGTATCATATACCGCGTGGGAAAAATCCCACCCTTTCCTGTTTAATCGGGTTTGTATCAATGGATCGTGCGAAACAGCAAAACTATAGTACTATAGTACTATATACAGTACAAGTAACAGTTCACTGGACCGCCGTGTCGTGTCCTCCTCCGTCGTAAGAGTGGAGCACTCGCTTTCATAAGTGTTCTAGTCCCTTTCGCCGACATGTGGGACATCAAGCTACCGGGTCCACGTGCCATACCGAAATACAGTGCAGAGCAGCAGGGGTGAAGCACCAAGTCATGGCGCCGGCGTAGTAATGAGCAATGAGGCGTAAAATCACAAAGTTGAACCTTTCCCGCAGTTAAGTTGGAGGTACGAAGTAATAATGCTAAAAAAGAAGTTGGAGGGATGAAACAACCATCATTTCACTCGTTGCTGAATCCGCTTCTCCCTCATCTTCTACAAGTTAACCACATGTTGCTTCTGCCGTTGTTCTGCCTCACGTGGGACGCAGATCGGCTTGGTAAAGCACTAAGACATGGGACTGCATGTTAGCAAACCGCCAGGCCAACATCCTCTAAAAATAAGAAACATCCCCCGCCATCCGCGCGGCGAAATCACCTCCTTTTTACTAATCTTGATTCTATAATTTTTTAGATCAATATAATTGAGATTTGTATAGATAGCACACAGGAGCAAAACCAAGTGGTACGGTTAAGGGCATCCACAATGTGTAGCCAAATGTGAAAATAGCTTTTGGCATCGATGGGAACCATTGTGGACGGTGCTGCCAAAGCCAAAAAGATGGAACCGAAGCTCCCTGATTGATTGATTGATTGAAGGAATAGAAAAATGCAATGTCTGTGCTCTTTCTCCCGTGCTTGGACGCATGACAGTATAGAGCACAGAGTCTACTCCCCTATCCCTTCTATCACAAATCACAAAGCAGTGAGGCGTCAAATCACAAAGCACGGATGAAGCAACCATCATTTCACTCTTCGCTGACTCCGCTTCTCCATTGTCTTCTTCAAGAAACCACGTCACCACACTAAGCTGGACGGACGATGCTATTGTGTATACTAGTAGTACTAATACATTTATGGGTCCTTACTGGATGCAAATAAGGTGGTTGTCTCGGCTTGCAGGCAGCACTTGCGAACGACTTACCGTGGTCTCCCTCAATGGTGTTCTCCGTCGAACGCACTTCGCCAAACCACAACGTTTGAGATATCGTCGACGTCGCCGTAATGGGAAGGAAGTTAAATAGTTACTGCCTCCATTTTTTGTACACAAGGCCAGTATATCAAAATTACAATTTGCAAAAGGCCACTAACACTGATCGAGGCAAAATTGATGGGGTTTGCCTCGTACTAGCAACCAAGGACATTAATATACCCTTGCATGCATGTGGAAGAGAGAAGGTTGGTTTGCATGGCGCTGCATTAATCAAGCGATGAGTGAGATGGTTAGCTCTTTGGGCTTTGGAGAAAAAAATACGCACTAATTGACACGTCAAACGAGGATTTGTATCGATTAATCCCGCGAAGGAAAACCCCGCCTTTCTTTTTTAACACTAATACTCCTAGTAAGTACGTACTTGTATCCTGTTTGGGTCTAGGCCTTGCATTGCCATACTTCGCCACACATTTTTCCCAAGCTTGCCTAAATTTTCAAAATGAAAAGGAGGTAAACTTGCGCACAGCTGCCGCGGTCGCACTGCACCCTCACAGAGTCGCTCCTGCACGCCGCGGTCGCACTGCACCCTCACACAGTCGATCCTGCACGCCGCAAACCCAACCAAGGGAACGCACCCTCACCGACACGTGCTACTGCTGACAGATAATTTGCGTCCATACATTATGTTTATCCAACCGCATGTTGGGGTGGATCCGTACGGCCCGTGCGGTGGTCTGTTGGGGAAGAAGAAGAGGTGAGGAAGAAGGGTTAGGAGACGTAGGATATTCATCCAACCGCCTGAAATGGTAGACTAACCCAAATGGTGAAAGTCAGGCGACTTGCATAACAATATATGTTTTTACACAGCAAAAGATCCCTAAAAACAATAACATAAAGAAAAACTATCACTGCTTGCGGAACGAGACGGCCTCGTCGTCTTTGGCTGCTGGCACGAACCAGCCGTACCTGCCGACGTGTGTCTCCGCACCGTGGTTGTCCTCGGCCTCTAGCTACTCGTTCACGCGGAGCGTGCGGGCGCTTTGCACGGACGAGAGCACCGCCCGGTTCAAGTCGAGGATGTTCGGTTCCGCCTGCAGGAGGGCCTCGATGGCAGCGGCATCCGCGCGCTCCGCGTCGAGTTGAGCCTCCACCGCCCGGTTCAAGTCCATGACGTCCAGTTTCGCCTGCCGGAGGGCCTCGATGGCAGTGGCATCCGCGCGCTCCGCGTCGAGTTGAGCCTCCGCCGCCCGGTTCATGTCCAGGACGCCCGGTTCCGCCTGCAGGAGGGCCTCAATGGCAGCGGCATCCGTGCGCTCCGCGTCGAGTTGAGCCTCCGCCGCCCGGTTCACATCCACGACATCCAGTTCCGCCTGCAGGAGAGCCTCGATGGCAGCGGCATGCGTGCGCTCCGCGTCGAGTCGAGCCTCGGCCTCCCGGTCCTCCTTTAGTATCGCCAGGTTGAACCGCTGGTCCGCCTGCACCATGGGGGACCCGGACGCCGGCACGAAGTCGACGTCCATCATCTCACATCCATCGGGGGCCTTCTGCGCCGTGACCTCCGCCATGAACATTGGATCGGCTTCCTCCTCCTCGTAGCTTGGCTCCAGAGAACTCGGGGATTGGCCCGCCGCAAAGAGAGCTTGGGAACAGAGGTCTGTGGCGCCGACCGCCGCCGCAATTTCTGCGCGGCGCTCCGGCGTCAGCATCTTGTAGTACGTGATCTTGCGGCGCACCATGGCTTTCCGGCGAACTAGGGGACGCTTGATGCGGGCTAGGGGATCAAATGGTGGGGGAATGGGCTGGAGAGGAGGTGCGGTTTTGGGGCAGTGGCTGGCGTAGGCCGAGCAGCGAAGGTTCTGGTGGGAATAGTGGTTCCGGTGACGACCGGTCAATCGGTTTTGATTATACATCGCTCTTGTCGCATTCGCGTTTCACCCCGGCACGCTGGACCCTCCATGTCGTTCATCGAATGGAATGCGCTTCGTCTTGCGTTTTCGCCCGCTTGTGGGACCACAGTTGAGAGCAAACCGACGACCCTCCCCCTCCCCCGCCCGCGTCATTTATAATACCACTCCCTCCGTTTTATGCGGAGTAAATAAAAACAGAGGGAGTATACTACGGATGAGGATCCCCTGACGTGGCCGAACCCATTGAGTAACCGACATGCGGGGCCTAGCAAGCATGGGGTCCGCCAGTAAGTGACCAAAAGGGAGGGTGAGGTAGGGATACCTACGTCAGAGGATCCACTTCCACTACTACTCCCTCCTTCAATTTACTATACAGGGCCTAATATGTTTTTCGAGGCTAACTTTGACCAAATGTTAGAGTAATACTATATGACATGCAACTTACACAAAGCATACAGTCAAATTCGTATGTGAAAGGAGCTTCCAATGATATAATTTTCACATTATACATCTCATGTACTATTAATCTTGTCAATAGTCAAAGGCGGTTTTGAAAAATGCATTAGAGCATGGTTAATAATATAGCCAGCCGATGGCTATAAGGAACTGCCATGCCATCTATAGCCATCATCTATATGCACTCGTACAATAGTGTGGGCTATAAGGTTGGCTATTTCCCACAAAAAAAATATAAGGTTGGCTATTGTATTAGTACTTTTTTCCATCTCCTCTCTATCTCTTTCTTCATATTTATTGTATTTACCTAGGAATGCGTATATAGCTAGGATCTTCTCCCCTTACTTTTTCACATCTCTCTCCTCCACATAGGCAAAAGTGCCATGTAAGTTGGCTCTTAGAATGGCTATTAGATTGGCTCTAAGCATTTAATATTTGCATGAGCAAGGTATATGATTGGAAGAGAGTTGCATGCATACTATTTTTTCTTGATCTATGTGTTATAGCCGGGCTGTAGAATAAGAGCCCGCTTCACTCTCTCTCCTCTCTTCTCACTCCTCCAAGTAGGATTTTAATGACATGACAAGTCTTATAGCTTGCTGACTAGACCTTATTAGACTTGCTCTTAGGCCCTATATAAATGGAAGGAGGGAGTACTATGAGCACTGCATACTCTACTACAGATGTTGTCAGTACTCCACTAGTACTATTGGACAGGGAGCTTAAAAAAAGTTACTATTGGACTGGCTATATGTAGTGAAATCCTAGTAGGAAGAGCATGCGCGAGAACAAGCACATTCACATGGTTGAAAACAAATTGGAAACCATCTTTGTTTGAATATAAATCTAGGAGTACATACGAATCTAACAATATTGATTGGGCGTTGTTGAATGTTGATACTTTTTTCTGCAAGTTTGATCAATGTAGAGATACTTTGACTACACATAAAACTTATATGTAAACTAGAAAGGATCGGAGGGAGTATATTGTACGTTCAAAAGCGAAACGAACATTGAATACCTTTATATATGATTTGCGGATGCTATGATCACCGGTTCAAAATTTTGAATCCGCCTTAGATATCACACATGCACCCATTCATTTTCTCTCGATTTCATCTCGGGGTCCGGAGATCAATTGAAAGAGGACTAGCGTGGGTACAATACGTTCATTTTGCTTATGAACGTACAATATACTCCCTCTGATCCCAACAGACCCCCCCCCCCGCGCGGGTCATTTCTATCATAGAAACAGACCAAACCTTTATCTCCTTGCACGACACGCAATTGATCTCTCAACATCAATCGATCTTGTCAAGATGTGTCGGGGCATGAACCGAATGGGATGTCAAAACTAAGACGGGAAGCGACACGTAGTGGAGGTAAAGTGAAACTTTAAATGAACCGTTTGTTTGTATGCATGTCGGACGAATTACAACATTGGAAATACAAGCATGGTCTAGGCCCACATGCGAATGATACTCGGTGGAATGTTCAAATGAGGCATGCGGGAGGATGGACTCGACTAGAGGGCGGCATGTTCAATGGAGAAGAGGTTTGGAGAGGAATGAGAAATAAGCAACGCCGCATGATTATACTTGAACAGCTCAAATAAACAATAAGTTGTCTCGTTTTCCCTTCTGTCTTGGTCATGGAGTAAGATACTCCCTCTGTTTTTTATTTACTCTGCATATTAGGTTTGACTGAAGTCAAACTTCATAAAATTTGACCAAGTTTATAGAAAACTAGCAACATGCCCATGCCTTGCACGAAACATCAAGATCTTGTGGGAGAAAAGGATGAACGATGGAAGGCCTTATCTGCAAATGTGGAGAGGAGTGCGGGTAAATTGTCATAGTTTCCTTCCTATCCGTTAGATATAGATCGGACGACCTATATTGCAGGATGGCAGGCACACCATCATCACCAACTCTATTTTTTATGTACACTAGCAAGATGCCTGTGCGTTGCACGGAACATCAAGATGCATTTGTATGAGTAGTTTATCTTGTGGGAGAAAAGGATGAATGAGGGTGTTGGAAATATGCCCTAGAGGCAATAATAAAATGGTTATTATTATGTTTCCTTGTTCATGATAATTGTCTATCGTTCATGCTATAATTGTGTTATCCGGAAATCGTAATACATGTGTGAACACATAGACCACAACATGTCCCTAGTGAGCCTCTAGTTGACTAGCTTGTTGATCAACAGATAGTCATGGTTTCCTGACTATGGACATTGGATGTCATTGATAACGGGATCACATCATTAGGAGAATGATGTGATGGACAAGACCCAATCCTAAGCATAGCACAAGATCATGTAGTTCGTTTGCTAGAGCTTTTCCAAATGTCAAGTATCATTTCCTTAGACCATGAGATTGTGCAACTCCCGGATACCATAGGGGTGCTTTGGGTGTGCCAAATGTCACAACGTAACTGGGTGGCTATAAAGGTGCACTACGGGTATCTCCGAAAGTGTCTGTTGGGTTGGCACGAATCGAGAGTGGGATTTGTCACTCCGTATGACGGAGAGGTATCTCTGGGCCCACTCGGTAATGCATCATCATAATGAGCTCAATGTGACCAAGTGTTTGGTCACGGGATCATGCATTACGGTACGAGTAAAGTGACTTGCCGGTAACGAGATTGAACAAGGTATTGGGATACCGACGATCGAATCTCGGGCAAGTAACGTACCGATTGACAAAGGGAATTGTATACGGGATTGATTGAATCCTCGACATCGTGGTTCATCCGATGAGATCATCGTGGAACATGTGGGAGCCAACATGGGTATCCAGATCCCGCTGTTGGTTATTGACCGGAGAGTCGTCTCGGTCATGTCTGCATGTCTCCCGAACCCGTAGGGTCTACACACTTAAGGTTCGCTGACGCTAGAGTTGTAGAGATATTAGTATGCGGTTAACTGAAAGTTGTTCGGAGTCCCGGATGAGATCCCGGACGTCATGAGGAGTTCCGGAATGGTCCGGAGGTAAAGATTTATATATGGGAAGTCCTATTTTGGCCACCGGAAAATGTTCGGGATTTTTCGGTATTGTACCGGGAAGGTTCTAGAAGGTTCCGAAGTGGGGCCCACCTGCATGGGGGGACCCACATGAACGTGGGTAGTGGGGACAAGGCCCCACACCCCTGGTCAAGGCGCACCAAGATCCCACCTTAGAAGGAATAAGATCATATCCCGAAGGGATAAGATCAAGATCCCTAAAAAAGGGGGATAACAATCGGTGGGGAAGGGAAATGATGGGATTTCTTTCCCCCACCTTTGCCAACGCCCCAATGGACTTGGAGGGCAAGAAACCAGCCCCATCCACCCCTATATATAGTGGGGAGGCGCATGGGAGCAGGACCCCAAGCCCTGGCGCCTCCCTCCCGTGACACCTCTTCCTCCCCGCTTGCGCTTGGCAAAGCCCTGCCGGGATCCCGCTACTTCCACCACCACGCCGTCATGCTGCTGGATCTCCATCAACTTCTCCTCCCCCCTTGCTGGATCAAGAAGGAGGAGACGTCCCTGCTCCGTACGTGTGTTGAACGCGGAGGTGTCGTCCGTTCGGCGCTAGGATCATCGGTGATTTGGATCACGACGAGTACGACTCCATCAACCCCGTTCTCTTGAACGCTTCCGCGTGCGATCTACAAGGGTATGTAGATGCACTCCCCTCTCTCTCGTTGCTAGATGACTCCATAGATTGATCTTGGTGATACGTAGAAAATTTTAAATTTCTGCTACGATCCCCAACAGAGGGAAGGCCTTATTTGCAAATGTGGGGAGGGGTGTGATTATCTTTTTGCAAAATTGCCATAGTTTCCTTCCTATCCGTCAGATATAAATTGGACGAACTCTTCAAAAAAACAGAGTTGGTGATGATGGTGTGCCTGCCATCCTGCAATATAGGCCGTCCGATTTATATCTTACGGATAGGAAGGAAACTATGGCAATTTTGCAAAAAGGTACCCACACACCTCTCCACAATTGCAACTAAGGCCTTCCCTCTTTCATCCTTTTCTCTCACGAGATAAACTAGTCATACAAATGCATATTGATGTTACGTGCAATGCACGGGCATCTTGCTAGTAAGAGTAGAAATATGAACATTTACAATAGCAAATATATATGATGTGAAAGTATATTGAATAATGAATCTAATGGTATTGATTTGTTATTGTATATGTTATTATTTCTGTCCATGAACTTTGTTAAAGTTTGACTTTGAGCAAAGCTAAAATGCGGAGTAAATAAAAACAAAGGGAGTACACAGGGACTAGTATAGTTACTACTGCCGGAACATGGTAAGTTGGACCCCTAAATGCGGGTACGGACCGGGCACACCTCAATTATGCTTTCAAACAGTCAGACACCTACATTTAGCACATCATCCGGCTACTTAATCAAGTGTTACGCTTCACTACTGGAAAAGGAAAAGGGTGGTACCGTACCCAAAACCACCACACCTGGGGCTAGGGTAACAACTTGCTACTGTACCACATTTGAACCAGGGCACAAAAACCGCCTGTTCTGCGCCTAATGCACAATGCGGGGCACTGACGCTCGAGTATGGCCGGGAAAACAGGGAAACCGACATGTGGGGCACACCTGTCGGGACGACGTGGCGCATTCTAGTCCAATGGAGGAGCCGGCCCACGACCTCCTCGCCACCGGCAACCGTTCATGTGGGTCGTGGAGGCCAACAACGTGGCGCAGCTCTAGCACCGCCTCTGGACAGGGCGACCGCGGTGAGCGAAACGCTCATCGTTGCTGGACATGGTCGGTTTCAGTGTGCCGAGGGTGGTGTTAGCGTTGTGGCACGACCAGCAGATCAACACCCGGCTCATCGAGGATGCACGGGGCGCTGAAGTGCGCACGCGCCGCGCCGCGTCCGCGGAGTGGTGTAGCGCGGCCAACTGCATCCCCAGGACCTGAGACCATGCCGGGTCGTCTTGCTTTTTCAATGACACCTCGGGTCGCATGTGAGCAAAGGGCATCTCCAACGTTGCCACGACCGCAGCATACTACCCTGGCACACAAAAAACCCTCATCCCTCGCGCCATCGCGCAGTGCGTTCCCAGCCGGCGCCAGCTGCCGCATTCATGCCGTTCGTCCGTACGCCATCGTTAAGAGGCTCGGTGCCCGAGGAACCAACTCTAGCGACTTAATGACGCGCCCGGATGCTTGGGCCTCACCGGAATGGCTACTTAAAGCGGCAATGCCAAGCTAACCTCCACACCATAGCGCATCGTCCTGCTACCTGGCACCACATCCACCATGATCGCGGGCGCGAACGCTCAGCGGGAGAGCTTTGTCTTCGGGGATGAAGCTCGAGGTCGCTGAGGGAGTCCTGGATTAAGGGGTCCTCGGGCGTTCGGCCTATGTGACGTGGGCCGGACTGATGGGCCATGAAAATACAAGACAGAAGACTCTCTCCCGTGTCCGAATGGGACTCCCCTCGGCATGGTTGGCAAGCCTGGCATTGGGATATGAAGATTCCTTTCTCTGTAACCGAGTTTGTACAACCCTAGTCCCCTCCGGTGTCTATATAAACCAGAGGGTTTAGTCCATAGAGGCAATCACAATCATATAGGCTAGACTTCTAGGGTTTTAGCCAATACGATCTCTTGGTAGATCAACTCTTGTAATACTCATATTCATCAAGATCAATCAAGCAGGAAGTAGGGTATTACATCCATAGAGAGGGCCTGAACCTGGGTAAACATCGTGTCCTCGTCTCCTGTTACCATCGACCTTAGACGCACAGTTCGGGACCCCCTACCCGAGATCCGCTTGTTTTGACACCGACATTGGTGCTTTCATTGAGAGTTCCGATGTGTCGTCACCAAAAGGTTCAATGGCTCCATCAATCATCTACAACAACGCTGCCTTGGGGGAGGTTTTCCTCCCAGACCATTTCTTTGTGTTCGGTGGCTTCGCAGTGCGAGCCAACTCGCTTGGCCATCTAGAGCAGATCGACAGCTACGCCCCAGGTCACCAGATTAGTTTTGGAAATCTGGACTATGTCGCTGATATCCGAGGAGACTTGATCTTCCAAGGATTCACGCCCTCAACCTCTGCTCTGGCCTTAGATCCGGAGCGTATCGCCAGGTCCGAAGACGGGCTCCCTGAGCTCGCCGGACTATCTGTGGCCATTAGGCCCATTGTGGGAGAGCCGGGGGAAGTAGTATCGCTGGCAGCAATCACAGAGCCGGACCCTTCTCCGGACACTGGCTCCGAATCCTCGGAGTCAGGATCGTGTGAGTTTGGCCAAGGAGTTCCCCTCTTGCCGTACTCCACGGGCTCTCTTCTCTCGGGCCAAACCTCGCCTTTAAGCAAGGCTTTGGACTTAATGCGATCCCTTGTTATTACAAAGGAGCAACATTTGAACTATGCCCAGCCCGGACTAGGGGCTGAGAGCAGGGAATTTTACGTCCCACCCACCACCCACTTTATAGCCACTGTCGAGGATTTAACCGACATGCTCGATTACGGCTCCGAAGACATCGACGGTATGGACGACGATGCCGGCGAAGAGCAGGCCCAAAACCCACCGTTTGCCGGACGCTGGACGGCCACCTCTTCATATGACGTGTACATGGTGGATACACCCAAAGAGTATAGCGGTGATGACAAGGAAGAGCCAGTCGAGGATAAACCTCCTGAGATACAGCCAAAGTGCCGACGTCAGCGGCGCCGCTCTAAACCACGCCGCGGAAAAGACAGCAATACCAGCACATGAGAAAACAATACTCTCGACAATGCCGAGGACAATGAAGGCCCCGTTAAGCAAACCTCCGAACAGGATGAATGGGAAGATGGGCGAATCAGCCCTGATGAACAGGCCGTAAACAAAGACTCGAAGGACAGTAACTACCTTCCGCTCTCCGAGGATGAGGCGAGCCTCGGCAACGAGGATTTTATCGTGCCTGAGGAACCTCTTGAGCAGGAGCGCTTTAAGCGCCGGCTAATAGCCACTGCTAGGAGCCTGAAAAAGAAGCAGCAGCAGCTTCAAGCTGATCAAGATCTTCTCAACGATAGATGGACTAATGTCCTGGCAGCCGAGGTATACGGCCTAGAGTGCCAACCAAAAGTTACCCGAAGCGCAAATTGCTATCTCAATTCAATGACGAGGCACTTGAGCCTGTACCATCAGTGTGTAATGCGGCTGATCGACCACCACGTGGCCGGGACAAAGCGGCAACTCAAGCCGAACACCACCTTTGCATCACTGATGAAGTAATGGAGTGATAGACCACAAGTGCAGGGGATAAATTGTAGCCTCTTTCGATAAGTAAGAGTGTCGAACCCAACGAGGAGCTAAAGGTAGAACAAATATTCCCTCAAGTTCTATCGACCACTGATACAACTCTACGCACGCTTAACATTCGCTTTACCTAGAACAAGTATGAAACTAGAAGTGCTTTGTAGGTGTTGTTGGATAGCTTTGCCAGATAATAAAGAGCACGTAAATATAAACTAGGGGCTGTTTAGATAAAGAAGCAATAAAGTAAATATAGCAAGTGTGGAAAAGTGGTGGTAGGAGTTGTGAAATTGTCCTTAAGCAATTGACTACTTTACTAGACCGATAGCAAGTTTTATGTGGGAGAGTCATAAGCTAACATACTTTCTCTTCTTGGATCATATGCACCTATGATTGGAACTCTAGGAAGCATCCGCAACTACTAAAGATCATTAATGTAAAACCCAACCATAGCATTAAAGCATCAAGTCCCCTTTATCCCATACGCCACAACCCCCTTACTCGGGTTTATGCTTCTGTCACCCAAGCAACCCACTATAAGCGAACCATGAACGTATTGCAACACCCTACAGCGGGAATCCCTCACGCTTGCGCGACACGGAGGGCACAATAGGACAGCGACATAACCACAAGCAAATTAAACCAATCATAGCAATTCATCAATCACCGATAGGACAATGAAAATCTACTCAGACATCATAGGATGGCAACACATCATTGGATAATAATATGAAGCATAAAGCACCATGTTCAAGTAGAGGGTACAGCGGGTTGCAGGAGAGTGGACCGCTGAATATAGATGGGGGAAGGTGATGGAGATGTTGGTGAAGATGGCGGAGGTGTTGGTGTAGATCACGGTGATGATGATGGCCCCCAGCGGCATTCTGGCGGCACCAGAAGCAAGGGGGAGAGAGCCCCCCTTCTTCTTCTTCCTTAACCTTCTCCCTAGATGGGAGAAGGGTTTCCCCTCTGTTCCTCTGTTCCATGGTCTCCATGGCGTGGGAGGGGCGAGAGCCCCTCCGAGATTGGATCTGTCTCTCTTTGTTTCTGCGTTCTCCGATTTTGCCCTTTCACCGTTTCTTATATATCCGGAGATCCGTAACTCTGATTGGATTGAAACCTTTGCCAAGATTTTTTCCCAAAAATTAGCTTTCTTGTGGCCAAAGAAGAGCAGTAGCTGCCTTACGAGGTGCCCACGAGGGTCAGGGGCGCGCCCCCTGCCTCATGGCCTCCTCGGGCACCGTCTCGCGTTGATTCTTCTTCCCAGATGTCACAAATATTCCAAAAATATTCTCCGTCCATTTTTATCCCGTTTGGACTCCGTTTGATATGGGGTTTCTGTGAAACATAAAACATGCAACAAACAGGAACTGGCATTGGGCACTGGATCAATATGTTAGTCCCAAAAATAATTTAAAAAGTTCAAAAGTGTATGAAAGTTGTAGAATATAGGCATGGAACAATAAAAAATTATAGATACAACGGAGACGTATCAACATCCCCAAGCTTAATTCCTGCTCTTCCTCGAGTAGGTAAATGATAAAAAAGATAATTTTTGATGTGGAATGCTACCTAGCATAATCTTGATCATGTAATCTAATCATGGCATGAATATTAAGACACGAGTGATTCAAAGCAATAGTCTATCGTTTGACATAAAAATGATAATACTTCGAGCGTACTAATAAAGCAATCATGTCTTTTCAAAGCAACATGGCCAAACAAAGTTATCCCTACAAAATCATATAGTCTGGCTATTCTCCATCTTCATCACACAAAATATTCAAATCTTGCACAACCCCGGGTTTAGCCAAGCAATTGTTTCATACTTTAGTATTCTCAAACTTTTCTAACTCTCACGCAATACATGAGCGTGAGCCATGGATATAGCACTATGGGTGGAATAGAATATGATGGTGGGGGTTATGTGGAGAAGACAGAAAAGGAGAAAGTCCCACATTGACGCGGCTAATCAACGGGCTATGGAGATGCCCATCAATTGATGTCAATGTGAGGAGTAGGGATTGCCATGCAATGGATGCACTAGAGCTATAAGTGTATGAAAGCTCAAACTGAAACTAAGTGGGTGTGCATCCAACTTGCTTGCTCATGAAGACCTAGGGCATTTGAGGAAGCCCATCATTGGAATATACAAGCCAAGTTCTATAACAAAAATTCCCACTAGTATATGAAAGTGATAACATAAGAGACTCTCTATATGAAGAACATGGTGCTACTCTGAAGGACAAGTGTGGTAAAAGGATAGTAACATTACCCCTTTTCTTTTTCTTGTCTTTTTTTATTTTCTTTATTTTTTTGGATGGGCTTCTTTGGCCCCCTTTTTTTATTTAGGCTTCTTTGGCCTCTCCCCTTTTTTGGGGGGCAATGCTCTATAATGATGATAATCACTCTTCTATTTACTTACAACTCAATATTACAACTCAATATTAGAACAAAGATATGACTCTATATGAATGCTTCCGGCGGTGTACCGGGATGTGCAATGATCTAGCATAGCAATGATATCAAAAAACGGACAAGCCATGAAAACATCATGCTAGCTATCTTACGATCATGCAAAGCAATATGACAATGAATGCTCAAGTCATGTATATGATGATGATGGAAGTTGCATGGCAATATATCTCGGAATGGCTATGGAAATGCCATGATAGGTAGGTATGGTGGTTGTTTTGAGGAAGATATAAGGAGGCTTATGTGTGATAGAGCGTATCGTATCACGGGGTTTGGATGCACCGGCGAAGTTTGCACCAACTCTCGAGGTGAGAAAGGGCAATGCACGGTACCGAAGAGGCTAGCAATGATGGAAGGGTGAGAGTGCGTATAATCCATGGACTCAACATTAGTCATAAAGAACTCACATACTTATTGCAAAAATTTATTAGCCATTGAAACAAAGTACTACACGCATGCTCCTAGGGGGAGGTTGGTAGGAGTTAACCATCGCGCACCCCCTACCTCCACACAAAGGATGACAATCAAAAAATATCTCATGCTCCAACTTCGTTACATAACGGTTCACCATACGTGCATGCTACGGGAATCACAAACCTCAACACAAGTATTTCTACTAATTCACAGTCACCCACTAGCATGACTCTAATATCACCACCTTTATATCGCAAAACTATTGCAAGGAATCAAACATATCATATTCAGCGATCTACAAGTTTATGTAG
Organism: Aegilops tauschii subsp. strangulata; assembly: GCF_002575655.3. Taxonomy (NCBI): domain Eukaryota; kingdom Viridiplantae; phylum Streptophyta; class Magnoliopsida; order Poales; family Poaceae; genus Aegilops; species Aegilops tauschii. Next base: position 251,512,582 of record NC_053039.3, read on the forward strand.
GATTTTATGACTAACCATGTGAATGACCAATTTCTGTCATCTCTCTAAATAGATATAAGTGAAGCAAGAGAGTTTAATTCTTTCTACAAAATATATGCCCACGCTCTAACAAATATAAGTGAAGCAAAAGAGCATTCTACAAATGGTGGTTTTCTATGTGAAGAGAAACAGGCAATCCAAACTTCAAAAGATATAAGTGAAGCACATGAAGCATTCTACAAAGCCATACTCAAAAGATTTAAGTGAAGTGCAATGAGCATTCTATAAATCAACCAAGGACTATCACATACCAGCATGGTGCATAAAAAAAAGTGAAAACTAAATGCAAAAATGCTCCAAGATTTGCACATATCGCATGAACGAAACGAATCTAAAAACATACCGATACTTGTTGAAGAAAGAGGGGATGCCTTCCGGGGCATCCCCAAGCTTAGACTCTTGAGTCTCCTTGAATATTTACTTGGGGTGCCTTGGTCATCCCCAATCTTGAGCTCTTGCCTCTCCTCATTTTCCTCATATCGAGACTGTGACGCCCCCGATTCAATCGTACACTAATCATGCACGCAAACGTGTATGATCAAGATCAGGGACTCACGGGAAGATATCACAACACAACTCTAAAACATAAATAAGTCATACAAGCATCATAATACAAACCAGGGGCCTCGAGGGCTCGAATACAAGTGCTCGATCATAGACGAGTCAGCGGAAGCAACAATATCTGAGTACAGACATAAGTTAAACAAGTTTGCCTTAAGAAGGCTAGCACAAACTGGATACAGATTGAAAGAGGCGCAGGCCTCCTGCCTGGGATCCTCCTAAACTACTCCTGGTCGTCGTCAGCGGGCTGCACGTAGTAGTAGGCACCTCCGGTGTAGTAGGAGTCGTCGGCGGCGGTGGCGTCTGGCTCCTGGGCTCCAGCACCTGGTTGCGACAACCAGGTAGAAAGGAAAGAGGGAAAAGAGGGAGAAAAGCAACCGTGACTACTCATCCAAAGTACTCGCAAGCAAGGAGCTACACTACATATGCATGGGTATATGTGTAAAGGGCCATATCGGTGGACTGAACTACAAAATGCCAGAATAAGGGGGGATAGCTAGTCCTGTCGAAGACTACGCTTCTGGCAGCCTCCATCTTGCAGCATGTAGAAGAGAGTAGATTGAAGTCCTCCAAGTAGCATCGCATAGCATAATCCTACCCGGTGATCCCCTCCTCGCCGCCCTGTTAGAGAGCGATGACCGGGTTGTATCTGGCACTTGGAAGGGCGTATTCCGGTTCTAGTTGTCATAAGGTCAAGGTACAACTCCGGGTCGTCCTTTTACCGAGGGACACGGCTATTCGAATAGATAAACTTCCCTGCAGGGGTGCACCACATAACCCAACACGCTCGATCCCATTTGGCCGGACACACTTTCCTGGGTCATGCCCGGCCTCGTAAGATCAACACGTCGCAGCCCCACCTAGGCACAACAGAGAGGTCAGCACGCTGGTCTAAATCCTATGGCGCAGGGGTCTGGGCCCATCGCCCATTGCACACCTGCACGTTGCGAGGGCGGCCGAAAGCAGACCTAGCCTAGCAGGCGTTCCAGCCCAATCCGGCGCGCGCCGCTCCGTCGCTGACGTCACGAAGGCTTCGGCTGATACCACGACGTCGAGTGCCCATAACTGTTCCCGCGTAGTTGGTTAGTGCATATAGACCAAATGGCCAGACTCAGATCAAATACCAAGAACTCGTTAAGCGTGTTATTTTAAGTATCCGCGGACGCCGACCAGGGCCAGGCCCACCTCTCTCCTAGGTGGTCTCAACCTGTCCTGTCGCTCCGCCACAAAGTAACAGTCGGGGGCCATCAGGAACCCAGGCCCACCTCTACCGGGATGGAGCCACCTGTCCTTTCAGCCCCCTCATCAGAATCACTTGCGAGTACTCAACGAGCTAACCCGACTTTAGTCACCACATGTGTCATGTATATAAAGTGTATAGTATATACCCGTGATCACCTCCTGAAGTGATCACGACCCAGTAGTGTAGCATGGCAGACGGACAAGAGTGTAGGGCCACTGATGGAACACTAGCATCCTATACTAAGCAGTAGGATAGTAGGTAAGGGTAACAACTGTAGCAACAATGACAGGCTATGCAGCAGAATAGGATTAACCGAAAGCAGTAACATGCTACACTCTTCTAATGCAAGAAGTATAGAGAAGAATAGGCGATATCTGGTGATCAAGGGGGGGCTTGCCTGGTTGCTCTGGCAAGGAGGGGTCGTCTTTGACGTAGTCGATCACAGGGGCGGCATCGGTCTCGGGGTCTACCGGAGAGAAGAGGGGGAAGAAACAATAAATATAAAGCAAGTATAGCATCACAAAGCATAACATGGCAAAACGCGGTGCTAGAGGTGATCTAACACCGGGATGGGTAATAGACTAATCACTTAATTAATTAATTTATTTATTTTTTTATCTTTTTTTATTCTCTGGGGCAGGGCCCGGTTGTCAATGGGCCAAAAGGCCTTAACGGGCACGGGCCCGACGGGTGCGTGGGCGCTGCGTGCGCCCGTTAACGGGCGGAGGCCACGACCCAGCACAACAGGGCGCCGGCAGCCACGACACTGGTCAGGGGAGACCCAGGCCGCAGCGGCCGGAGACGGGGCGTCGACGGAGGGGGGTGGCCGCGGGCTCGGCTGGGCGAAGCTGGGGGAAAGCGGGCGACGAGCGGACAGCGGCGAACGGGGCCAGGCAGGCGAGCGCCACGGCGGTGGGCACGAGGAGCGGAACGGCGCGGACGGACCAGCGGCGCACGATGGCGGGGGTTGGTGGCGTGGCCGGGCGGCAGTGGGCGCGCGGGAGGGAGAGTAGGCGGGCGCGTGCAGAGAAGGGCACGGTCCCCACGGGCGCTGGGCGCTAGTGAGGCGCCGGTGCGGGCGCAGTCCCGAGCGGCGCAGCGAGTGCGGGTCGGGCACGGGCGCGCGCGCTAAGGCGCGGGCGTGGGCGCGACGGGGTCATAGTGAGCGCGGAGCGAGGGAGAGAGGAGGTCGCGGGCCTCACCGCGGGGCGTGGGGTCAAGGGCAGCAGGGCTCGAGGAGGTAGACGGGGACGACGGTGTTGTCGGAGACGGGGAGGCAGTCCGGCGAGGGAGGCGTGGTCGAGGCGGCGTTGGGCGACGGCAGAACGGTCGCGACCTGGTGACGAGGGGGCGACGTAGAGGAGAAGAGGATGGGGCGGTCCGGTGGGGAGGCGGCGCTGGCGAGGTGGCTTCGGGCGGCAGCGTCGGGGTTGGTTACCCCTGAGCTAGATCAAGGGGGAGGGAGGAGTGGACTGCGGGGGGGAGTGGGGATCGTGGGATGGGGCTAGGTCACGGTAGGGGGTTAAGCAGGGGGGAGCCAGCTAGGCCGGCCTGGTCGACGGGGCCGACTGGGCCAAGAGGCCAAGTGGGGAAATGGGGGCGGCCTTTGCCTTTTTATTTGTTTTTCTTTTCCTTTATTTATTTTATTTATTTTTCTGCTTTAGCTTAGTTTCTTTTTATTTTTGTTTTAGAAAATACCAAAATGGCACCTAATTTGATGTTACCAAATATGCCACAGCCACACTAACTTGCTACCCAAACTAAAATAGTTTCGTAATTATTTAAATTTAAAAGTATTTAGATAATAGTTATCGCTATTGTTTTATTCATCTAATAGTATTTAAATATTTTATAAAGGTGTGGTTTCTCCACCATAATTACCTACGCATTATTTGGTTCACTCCGAACAATTTTAGTTTTAATACTTGAAAACTTTTATTGTTTGCTTGATTTTGAATTTGAATTTGAAACGGTTTCGAACTAACGCGATATTAGCAACAGTAATCGAAGTGACGTGGCATCATTAGCAGAGAATTACTGTAGCTTAATTATCCGGGCGTCACAATTCTCCTCCACTACAAGAAATCTCGTCCCGAGATTTTAGAGGTAGAGTAAGGGGAAAAGATTTGGTTGTGAAATCCTAACGGATCTTCTCGTTCTTGGTTGCTCTTCTCGAAGAAGTTGATCCCTTTCATTGGTGTCTTCATTTCTCCGCTTTAGGTCATCATTATGAAGTCGTCATCCTTTATTCGGGGGTTCCATCGTACGTACGAAGGTCAAGGGGTAACTTCGAAAGAACGGACCGCTACAATGTTGCTTATCTGGTAGGTAACCTCAAGAAATGTGGCGGAAAGTAACTCTTGAATTGATACTTAAGAAATTTTCGAGAGCAAAGTAAGAAGGTGCAAAATGGAAGTTTCAAGCGCACAGGCAATCGTTTGGTGCCTAAAACAAAGTGTGAAAGGGGTTTAGAGGAATGGGAATAAGCATTGCGTCTGATATCAGAATAGATCACTAGGCAGGTGGCCCGTGAATTACATACGAAGTCAAGCTCAAGGAATATCTTTGGCAATAGGGTCTACAGGAGAGTCAGGTTTCGATCCTGTGGAACTGTGGGTTATGGGCCCACCATGTGGGTTAAAAGTAGAAAAGGCGTTGACACCTTGCACGGTCATGATAGCAAGACATGTCAAAGGGTAGCCAATCAGTTATGTTGGCAACAATGTCAATACCAAGGGCGAGGGACGAAGAGAACCATTTTCCTGCTTGTGGAACGAGGCGGACCATTAGGCAAAGTTCTCTTCCATCGGTGGCTACTGGAATGTCATCAACAATAGTAATAGGGTCTTGCTGACAGAATTGTACACCAAGGTGTTTACATAAGCAGGAGAATATTACTGCTTAGATCATATAGATCACAAGAAAGGTTAAACCAAACAATGGAAAGGAAAATATGATCATCAGGTTTAAGCAGAACAATGGAAAAGAAAATGTGTTTAAACACATTATTCAGGGGTATATCCTTCCCAAGGACAAACAGAGCATGATATCCACGACAGGATATATGTAGAAAACCCTTTAGGAAAGGGGGAAGAAATTTCATGACATTACCCATACAAGGTGTTTGGATAATTTGATAAAGAAAATTTAGCATTGTGCTTAAAATGTTCTTATTGAAATTCGGACATCACATATATGCTTCGAGATAGCATTGACATGGTCTTCAGGTGAAGGTCGGACTTTGGATACACAAAGGATGCACCAGGAACAACTCATAGAGTAAGTCTTACAATTTCCTCATGGAAGAATGGTTAACCTTGCCAGAAAGGAAACTATAATAATAGGTCCTCCGGCCAGGTGTGCTAGGCACGTCACCACCTTACCGGGTCACATAAAGACCAATGCTACGACTTTTGGAAAATGTCCCAACCATCATATCTGACAGAGATTCAGTTCGGATTGATGTCAGGATACCTCATACTCAGGATACCTGAGAAGGAAAGGTGCAACACAAATTGACGAGACGACATTGTAAGATTCTCGGTAAATGAACTATGGAAGCGAGTTCCGAAACAAGGGTTCATCATTAAACCAAGGAGAGGATGAGGAGGTGGCTGATGGACTCAGCGACAATTCATCGAGATTTCCAAAAAGATGGATTCCCACAATTATGCGAACAAGGAGATAATCTTGAACATACCAAAGTAGATAACGAACTATGTTCGAGGAGAACATCCACGAGTAAACATTGAGCGAAACGTGCACCTGGAAGGATGGACTAAGTAGCACAATCGATGTTAGAATGGTGATTCAATAGCCAATAGACTAAGAATCAAGCTATCAACCATGAACTTCAAGCAATAAGGTTTCTAGAAGTTTTGAAATTACACATCACCATTCATTTGTCGGTATTCCGGTTAGAAACAACACGGGGACCAAGATATGAACGGAGATGGCGAGAAGTATTACTATATCAAGAATTCATAAGAGGTGGTGAAATTTTCACAACCTTCCTGACATAAAAGATGGTAATACTCCAAGGTAGAACATAACATAAGTTGGATAGCAAGGATCTCAAGGTACAACACAAATCATGAACAAGTTTGTGTTGGAGGGAAAGCAATAATGTTGTCGATGATAACACAACTCATCGAGGGGCAAGGATGGTACTTATCATCATGAATTTGATTGATATTCTGGAAGGAGTCAAAATATGATGATCACGACAAATTTTGTCGAGAGGCTCCATGAAGAAGCAATCGAACAACAACTGCATCAAGCAAAAGGAGTGTTGTAGCGAAAGATTTTTGGAACCACGGATACGTCTCCAACTCAGAATCGAGCTTGTTGTTCGAGGTGAAATGATAAGACAAGGATGATCGACGTAAGCTTAGCTCATCGCCGAAAGTGGTGCTCCGAAAATAAGGACCAGGTAGCACAGTTAAAATCAGCACGATACTGATATAGCCGATCAGGCTAGAAATGACGTGATCGAGTACAAACTCGTAAGTAAAGAAAATTGCTAATAGTTGTTTAATCACGATGCGGACTCGATTCAGTTATCGGTGTCCTTGAGTGTTTAATGACCCAGAGCCCGTGAAAAAATTGAAATCAGTGAGAATGTAGTACTTGATGGAGAACTCATAAGATGTTATGTAGTTCCGTGATATTCTCGAGATACCATAGGGGAATACTCGAAGGTTGAGCAGAATCGAGGTTGGGCAGGCACATTGATCTGCATAAGACAAGCGATTTAACTTGTCTGAGAAATCGGACCAAAGAAAAACAATCATGGTCGGAACCACGGTTGAAAAGGACCAAGCATAGATAAGAGAAGAAGTTATTACATGGGGATTATTATTACTACAAGAAGCTTCCATGATAAGTTCCACCTCAGGGCCATGGGCATGAACACAAAGTTCAAGGTCGACTCCCACTTCTCAAAAGCATAACCTTACATTCACTTCTCGTTTCGATAATGGCATTAGTGTTGAAAGTTTTACCTAGTGCAATACCAGATGAGTATGACCCGTGAAATCTTTCGGGCTCACATAGATTAGGAAAAGGCAAAGGTTCAACCCATCGGGGCATCTTAGAAACATATACCACAAGCTTCGAGAGTAAGTATTACTAGCTCGACGGCAAAGCATGGTTGGTCAAATCAAGGAATAGAATTTACCAATGGAAAAAGAACTTCCAAAGTGATTGAATATGAAGGACGCTATCGGATAAAATCCAACAAAGGATCCAATGGTCCATAGCGGAGCTGATGTGGGTATCGGCACACAACCAGAGGAAGAAACAATGTGAAGGCATTGGATTATAGTAGCAACTAACTAATTCAAAGCTCACAGGTAAAGGAATTACGATTTCCAAATCAAAGGATCAGAAGCAAACGCTCTGATTAAGGGTGGATATGTTCATTAGACCTAAGGGTACAATTGACGGCAAATAGATTGGTCAAGAACAAGCTTATGTTCAAAATGACGTCTGAGCCGGAAAGATAATTTAAAAGGATCAACTGAAGATTGTGTGCATTCGCACTCGTGTTGAATCAATAGGATCAAAATGACGGTGTCAAAGGAGACTAATGAATATTGCCAGCCATATGGAAAGCATCCATAATGCAAGCAGACAAGTATTTGCAGAGCAATAAGTTGCTAAGGATTTTTGGAGGATCGAATAGTATTTCGAAGACTTTTGTGAAACACCTAAACAACTAGGGATGAGCGGATACTCGGTAAGTGAGAGGAATTATCCGTAGGGGTATTCATGTGGCAAAGAACTGCGAGGAAGTAGGCACAAAGTATTCTCGGAACAATAGAGAGGATTTCGAGGTATCTTATAATATCGAGATCAACGGGGAATGATTGTATGAATGGCAAGTGTATGCAGTTTTCATAGGGGTTGACGGTGGAAGGAAATCGCAAATGCGATGGCACAAAGACTCGAGAGAACATCGTAGAGTAACTTCGGAATCTTCTAGTGCAGCAGGCGATCATCTGAAGTGAGGGGCTCTCCGAGAGAAAGTATTTCCGATAACCTAAAGTTAGTTTTGTTTTTTAGCAAAATCATTTAACCCAAATAGAAGAGATGTCAGAGTCCCAGAGTATAGGTCAAGGAATAAAAGATCCTAGTACCACCCAATGGCGACGTGGGCCCGTAAGCCGCACAACCATGTTAGTAAGAGTTTTGCAATGACTAGACTCAACTTCGGCCAAGGAGTTGGAAAGGGGATTCCTACAGGCAGTCGGCTCTGATACCAACTTGTGACGCCCCCGATTCAATCGTACACTAATCATGCACGCAAACATGTACGATCAAGATCAGGGACTCACGGGAAGATATCACAACACAACTCTAAAACATAAATAAGTCATACAACATAATACAAGCCAGGGGCCTCGAGGGCTCGAATACAAGTGCTCGATCATAGACGAGTCAGCGGAAGCAACAATATTTGAGTACAGACATAAGTTAAACAAGTTTGCCTTAAGAAGGCTAGCACAAACTGGGATACAGATCGAAAGAGGCGCAGGCATCCTGCCTGGGATCCTCCTAAACTACTCCTGGTCGTCGTCAGCGGGCTGCACGTAGTAGTAGGCACCTCCGGTGTAGTAGGAGTCGTCATCGGCGGTGGCGTTTGGCTCCTGGGCTCCAGCATATGGTTGCGACAACCAGGTAGAAAGGAAAGAGGGAAAAGAGGGAGAAAAGCAACCATGAGTACTCATCCAAAGTACTCGCAAGCAAGGAGCTACACTACATATGCATGGGTATATGTGTAAATGGGCATATCGGTGGACTGAACTGCAGAATGCCAGAATAAGGGGGGATAGCTAGTCATGTCGAAGACTACGCTTGTGGCAGCCTCCATCTTGCAGCATGTAGAAGAGAATAGATTGAAGTCCTCCAAGTAGCACCGCATAGCATAATCCTACCCGGTGATCCCCTCCTCGTCGCCCTGTTAGAGAGCGATCACCGGGTTGTATCTGGCACTTGGAAGGGTGTATTTTATTAAGTATCCGGTTCTAGTTGTCATAAGGTCAAGGTACAACTCCGGGTCGTCCTTTTACCGAGGGACATGGCTATTCGAATAGATAAACTTCCCTGCAGGGGTGCACCACATAACCCAACACGCTCGATCCCATTTGGTCGGACACACTTTCCTGGGTCATGCCCGGCCTCGTAAGATCAACACGTCGCAGCCCCACCTAGGCACAACAGAGAGGTCAGCACGCCGGTCTAAATCCTATGGCACAGGGGTCTGGGCCCATCGCCCATTGCACACCTGCATGTTGCGAGGGCGGCCGGAAGCAGACCTAGCCTAGCAGGCGTTCCAATCCAATCCGGCGCGCGCCGCTCCGTCGCTGACGTCACGAAGGCTTCGGCTGATACCACGATGTCGAGTGCCCATAACTGTTCCCGCGTAGTTGGTTAGTGCGTATAGACCAAATGGCCAGACTCAGATCAAATACCAAGAACTCGTTAAGCGTGTTATTTTAAGTATCCGCGGACGCCGACCAGGGCCAGGCCCACCTCTCTCCTAGGTGGTCTCAACCTGCCCTGTCGCTCCGCCACAAAGTAACAGTCGGGGGCCGTAATGAACCCAGGCCCACCTCTACCGGGATGGAGCCACCTGTCCTTTCAGCCCCCTTATCAGAGTCACTTGCGGGTACTCAACGAGCTGACCCGACTTTAGTCACCACATGTGTCATGTATATAAAGTGTATAGTATATACCCGTGATCACCTCCCGAAGTGATCATGGCCCAGTAGTATAGCATGGCAGACGGACAAGAGTGTAGGGCCACTGATGGAACACTAGCATCCTATACTAAGCAGTAGGATAGCAGGTAAGGGTAACAATTGTAGCAACAATGACAGGCTATGCAGCAGAATAGGATTAACCGAAAGCAGTAACATGCTACACTCTTCTAATGCAAGAAGTATAGAGAAGAATAGGCGATATCTGGTGATCAAGGGGGGGGCTTGCCTGGTTGCTCTGGCAAGGAGGGGTCGTCTTCGACGTAGTCGATCACAGGGGCGGCATCGGTCTCGGGGTCTACCGGAGAGAAGAGGGGGAAGAAACAATAAATATAAAGCAAGTATAGCATCACAAAGCATAACATGGCAAAACGCGGTGCTAGAGGTGATCTAACACCGGGATGGGTAATAACGGCGAAGGGGGAAAACATCCGGGAAAGTATTCCCGGTATTTGACGTTTTCGGACAGATGAACCGGAGGTGGGAAGTTGCGTGTTCGCTATGCTAGGGATATGTGGCGGACGAACGGGCTGCGTATTCGGATTCGTCTCATCGTTCTGAGCAACTTTCATGTACAAAGTTTTTTTCATCCGAGCTACAGTTTATTTTATATTAATTTTAGAAGTTTTATACCTATTTCTATAATTAACAGAACTAAATTAATTATAAAATGTAATTATGATGTCAGCGTGATGTTAGCATTATGTCATCAGTCAACCGTCTGTTGACTGGGTCAACAGACGTGTGGGTCCCGATCGCCATTGACTCTGTTAACTAAACAGAATTATTAAGTTTAATTAAGAGATTAGTTTAATTAACAGAGTGAATTAAGTTAATTAATTAATTTTATTTATTTATTTATCTTTTTTTATTCTCTGGGGCGGGGCCCGGTTGTCAATGGGCCAAAAGGCCTTAACGGGCACGGGCCCGACGGGTGTGTGGGCGCTGCGAGCGCCCGTTAACGGGCGGAGGCCACGACCCAGCGCAGCAGGGCGCCGGCGGCCACGGCACCGGTCAGGGGAGACCCAGGCCGCAGCGGCCGAAGACGGGGCGTCGACGGAGGGGGGTGGCCGCGGGCTCGGCTGGGCGAAATTGGGGGAAAGCGGACGACGAGCGGACAGCGGCGAACGGCGCCAGGCGGGCGAGCGCCGCGGCGGTGGGCACGAGGAGCGGGACGGCGCGGACGGACCAGCGGCGCACGACGGCGGGGGTTGGTGGCGCGGCCGGGCGGCAATGGGCGCGCGGGAGGGAGAGTAGGCGGGCGCGTGCAGAGAAGGGCACGGTCCCCCCGGGCGCTGGGCGCTAGCGAGGTGCCGGTGCGGGCGCAGTCCCGAGCGGCGCAGCGAGTGCGGGCCGGGGGCGCGTGCGTGCTAAGGCGCGGACGTGGGCGCGACAGGGTCATGGTGAGCGCGGGGCGAGGGAGAGAGGAGGTCGCGGGCCTCACCGCGGGGCGTGGGGTCAAGGGCAGCGGGGCTCGGGGAGGTAGACGGGGACGACGGCGTTGTCGGAGACGGGGAGGCAGTCCAGCGAGGGAGGCGTGGTCGAGGCGGCGTTGGGCGACGGCAGAACGGTGGCGACCCGGTGACGAGGGGGCGACGTAGAGGAGAAGAGGATGGGGCGGTCCGGTGGGGAGGCGGCGCTGGCGAGGTGGCTTCGGGCGGCGGCGTCGGGGTTGGTTACCCCTGCTCCAGATCAGGGGGGAGGGAGGAGTGGACTGTGGGGGGGGAGTGGGGATCGTGGGATGGGGGCTAGGTCACGGTGGGGGGTTAAGCAGGGGGGAGCCAGCTGGGCCGACCTGGTCGACGGGGCCGACTGGGCCAAGAGGCCAAGTGGGGAAAGGGGGGCGGCCTTTGCCTTTTTATTTGTTTTTCTTTTCCTTTATTTATTTTATTTCTTTTTCTGTTTTAGCTTAGTTTCTTTTTATTTTTGTTTTAGAAAAATACCAAAATGGCACCTAATTTGATGTTACCAAATATGCCACAGCCACACTAACTTGCTACCCAAACTAAAATAGTTTCGTAATTATTTAAATTTAAAAGTATTTAGATAATAGTTATCGCTACTGTTTTATTCATCTAATAGTATTTAAATATTTTATAAAGGTGTGGTTTCTCCACCATAATTACCTATGCATTATTTGGTTCACTCCGAACAATTTTAGTTTTAATACTTGAAAACTTTTATTGTTTGCTTGATTTTGAATTTGAATTTGAAACGGTTTCGAACTAACGCAAGATTAGCAATAGTAATCGAAGTGACGTGGCATCATTAGCAGAGAATTACTGTAGCTTAATTATCCAGGCGTCACAGAGACCTTCTCGATCAAACACTTCATCCACACAAAACTTCAACAGAAAACTCGGTAAGATCCGTTAGTATAATAAAGCAATTCACTACTCTAAGTACTATTGCAAACCAATTCATATTTTGTTTTTGCATTGTGTCTACTGTAATATAGCTTTTCCATGGCTTAATCCACTGATAGAAATTGATAGTTTCATCAAAACAAGCAAACTATGCATCAAAAACAGAATCTGTCAAAAAACAGAACAGTCTGTAACAATCTGAACATTCACCATACTTATGGTACCCCAAAAATTCTACAAAAATTAGGAAAAATAAAAAATTTGTATAGAAAGACAGTGCAAAATAATCGGAACCATTTGACGTTCCAGTAAAAAAATTAAAATCGCGCACTACAGCCAAAGTTCTGTCCTGCACCGCACAAACCAACAAGCATTGTAAACATCCTAAAGGCAAACCTTAGCACATTATTTTTATAATACAATGGAATTGTACAATGGGATAATTATTTTTATGAAAAGTTTCTGTAATTAAGATTCACAAAGTTTCCGTGAGCATGAACAAAGTTCAAGGAGCTCTCCCACTTCAACAATGCTTGTCTTTCTCACTTTCACTTTCCTTTTTGAAAAAGTTTTGGGTTCCCCTCTTTATTTTTTTTTGTTTTTAAACTATATAAAAGCACTCAACAGAAATAAATGACTGTCTAAAACTTCTGGGTTGTCTCCCTGGCAGCGCTTTCTTTAAAGCCATTAAGCTAGGCATATAGCGCTCAAGTAATGGATCCACCCGGATCCCAAGGTATATCAAAGCCAATTTTAATTAACAATGATTTTTAATGTAGTAGTGAGCACAAAGTAACATATATCATGCAACAATGAAGTCTAACTCTCTTCCTATGCATCGGCATGTCATAAAAGAACAATTCATGCACACATAGTAAAGGCCAATGCATAGTATAAACAGTTTCTTGCAATTCTATCGTGTTGGAAACATAGAGAGGTGGAGATGTAGTTCCTCTCTCATAATAATTGCAAGTAGGAGCAGCAAGCACATGCATATTATATCTATCAAAATCATCATGTGCAACGGTAAAATGCAACCCATCAACATAATCCTTAATAAGAGCAAACTTCTCCGATATAGTGTAGTTTGGAGAATTCAAAAAGATAATAGGACTATCATGCGTGGGTGCAATAGCAACTATTTCATGTTTAACATAAGGAACTATAAAAAGTTCATCTCCATAAGCATAATTCATATTGGCATCTTGGCCACAAGCATCAACAAAAAGGGATATTTCAAGAGAATCAACGGGATCATAACAATCATCATAGCAATCATCCTTCGGTAAGCACGAAGGGAAATTAAACAATGTATGAGTTGAAGAGTTATTCTCATTAGAAGGTGGGCACGGGTAGCTAATCCGCTCTTCCTCCTTTTATTCTTCGCTCTCCTCGTCATCTTTTTCATCCAATGAGCTCATAGTTTCTTCAATTTCTTCTTCCATAGACACCTGCAAAATATTAGTCTCTTCTTGGACAGCGGAGGAGTCCTCAATATATAGTTTAACATAGGCATTAGAAGCATAATTATCATAGCAATATTTAAGTATAGCAAATTTTTCAGATTTGTAAAGAGTAGCGTCATACGTTTCAATCAAAGAAGCAATTTCATAAGCACCCTTAAAAGCAACAAATTCTTCAATTTGTTGAACATCATAGTAATTATAAACACCCTTAGCGTATGAAGATACGATTCCATTGTCACTAAACTCACATTGGTAGGGAAGGTGTTTCTTAGGGTTTTCATAACAACAAGTAATATCATATATTTCACATAAATTCCAAGCATAGCATTGCAAACGATTAATTTGATCCAGTAAAAGTTTCCCTTTTTTAGATATACGGTGTCACACATAATAAGCATGCTCATCTAAAGATTTGCCCTCAACTAAGCTAGTTGGGGTTTCAGCACGAGCACAAAGGGATCGAAGATGATCCAAGTAAAAAGCTTCAGGAGTGTGATAGATTTTGAGTGGTTCTTCAACCATTGGTTCAGTAGGTACAACTAATTTTTCTGGTATTTTTCATTTCCTACCCATAACTAAAGATAGAAAACAACTAAGAACAACAAATAAAAATTACTTAGTGATAAAGCAAACAAGCACACACGAGAATATTCACCCCACGCTATGACTCCCCGGCAACGGCGCCAGAAAAAGGTCTTGATAACCCACAAGTGTAGGGGATCAATTGTAGCCTTTTTCGATAAGTAAGAGTGTCAAACCCAACGAAGAGCTAAAGGTAGAACAAATATTCCCTCGGGTTCTATCGACCATCGATACAACTCTACGCACGCTTAACGTTCGCTTTACCTAGAACAAGTATGAAACTAGAAGTGCTTTGTAGGTGTTGTTGGATAGCTTTGCCAGATAATAAAGAGCACGTAAATATAAACTAGGGGCTGTTTAGATAAAGAAGCAATAAAGTAAATATAGCGAGTGTGGAAAAGTGGTGGTAGGAGTTGTGCAATTCTCCCTAAGCAATTGACTACTTTACTAGACCGATAGCAAGTTTTATGTGGGAGAGGCATATGCTAACATACTTTCTCTTCTTGGATCATATGCATTTATGATTGGAACTCTAGCAAGCATCCGGAACTACTAAAGATCATTAAGGTAAAACCCAACCATAGCATTAAAGCATCAAGTCCCCTTTATCCCATACGCCACAACCCCCTTACTCGGGTTTATGCTTCTGTCACTCAAGCAACCCACTATAAGCGAATCATGAACGTATTGCAACACCCTACAGTGGGAATCCCTCACGCTTGCGCGACACGGATGGCACAATAGGACAGCAACATAACCACAAGCAAATTAAACCAATCATAGCAATTCATCAATCACCGATAGGACAACAAAAATATACTCAGACATCATAGGATGGCAATACATCATTGGATAATAATATGAAGCATAAAGCACCATGTTCAAGTAGAGGGTACAGCGGGTTGCGGGAGAGTTGACCGCTGAATATAGATGGGGGAAGGTGATGGAGATGTTGGTGAAGATGGCGGAGGTGTTGGTGTAGATCGCGGTGATGATGATGGCCCCCGGCGGCGTTCCGGCGCCACCGGAAGCAAGGGGGAGAGAGAGCCCCTTATTCTTCTTCTTCTTCCTTGACCTTCTCCCTATATGGGAGAAGGGTTTCCCCTCTGGTCCATGGTCTCCATGGCGTGGGAGGGGCGAGAGCCCCTCCGAGATTGGTTCTGTCTCTCTGTCTCTCTCTGTTTCTGCATTCTCCGACTCTGCCCTTTCACCGTTTCTTATATATCCGAAGATCAATAACTCCGATTGGATTTAAACCTTCGCCAAGATTTTTTTCTGAAAATTAGCTTTCTTGCGGCCAAAGAAGAGCAGTAACTGCCTTACGGGCTGCCCATGAGGGCCAGGGGCGTGCTTGCCCCCCTAGGGCGCGCCCCCTGCCTCGTGGCCCCCTTGGGCACCGTCTTGCGTTGATTCTCACTACAAAAAAAAGACACATCCGTGACATTTTGGGCCGAACGAAATTTTTTCCTGTCATACTTATGACACTTCTATGACGATAATTGTGACAAAACCTAGTATCATCATAGATGTGGTGGGCTCCTACTTCTATGACAAAAAATCATGACAGAAAATGGGCTTTTCGTCCTGGGCGGACCGGAGACGTAGCTGCATGACATTCTTTGGGCCGTCCTTGACGGAAAAAACTGTGGTACAAGCGAGGGCGAGGAAAATTTTGGCGAGTTCCCGGTTACGGTGGGTGGTCGGGGGCCGAGCGATGCGCGTTTCTCTCGTACACGTACGTGCACATGTGCGAGGCGTTGGGCTGTAACTGAACCCGAGCGAGGCGTTGGGCTCTAACTGAACCCGAGCGATTGCACAGCAGGCTACGCGTTACTCAACCGAGCGATCGATCGATGGCTGTTAACTGAACCCGATCGAGCGATTCCTTCGCTACTGCTGCTAACTGAAGCCGATCGATGCTGCCTCTGGATGAACAGTGAGCGTTGCAGGGGGTTTGGATGAACAGTGAGCGGTGGGGGTGGATGAACAGGACCCCGTGGTGTTGCCTCTGGATGAACAGGACCCCAATCGATCGAGCCGGTTGGGGCTGGATGAACAGGACCCCGTGCAGGGCTGGATGAACAGGACGACCCCGTGGAGGGCTGGATGAACAATAGACGGTGGAGGGGTGGATGAACAGTAGCCCGTGGAGGGGTGGTTGAATAGGAGCCCGTGGAGAGGGGTGGCTGAACAGTAGCCGGTGGAGTAGCGTGCGGTGGAGGCTGGATGAACAGGAGCCCATGGATGAACAGTCCCAGGTGGAGGCTGGAGGAGGTCGACGGTGGATGAACAGTAGCCCGTGGAGGCTGGAGGAGGTCGACGGTGGAGATGAACAGTATCCCGTGGAGTTCTGTTTTGCGGTACACCACACCCCTCCCGATGAACAGGACCCCCGTTTCGACCGTAGCGCTCCAACACAAGTCCGGTTCGTCCGTTTTGCGCTACGCCACAACCCTCCCGATCAACAGGACCCCGTTTCGACCGTAGGTCCAACACAAGTCCGTTTCCTCCGTTTTGCGGTACGCCAGACCCCTCCCGATGAACAGGATCCCGTTTCGAACATGGGCGGTCGAACACAAGGCCGTTTCCTCCGTTCTGCGGTACGCCAGGCCTAGTTTCCATCGCCTATTTCGTCCAAGCCCTCCCGATGAACATGATGACGCACTCCGTTCTGACCCAGCCGGTTGGCTCCCCATGAACACGACGACGACGCTGTTTCCCCGTTCCGACCCAGCCAAGTACACGAGCCCTGGCCATACGTATGCGCGAGTAGGCGTTCGAGACCCCGCCTGTATGTACGTACATGGCCGTATTTTCTTTCTTGCACACTGGCCGCTGTACGTACGTGTACATGCTACGTGTGCGCCTCTACTACGACACATGCGCGCCTCTACATCCACCAGTATGTACGTACACGTTCACGACCAGAATGACAACGCTATGTATGCTTCGACCAGGTGGGTCCCGACTGTCATGCACTTCCTTGCGTGCGAAGATGTAGCTGGTGGGTCCCAGCAGTCAGGGGGGAATGTTTTTTCACGAAATACGGTGGCCCGTCCGGTGGGTCCCTGCTGTCAGGTGGAGGAATAATTATTTTGCGTGTAATAAGGAGGCAGTTCCTTGCGGCCGCCGTGGACCCAGCTGTCAGACTCTCCACGTATAGTACTCTTCCGGCAGAAGTCGTTCCGTGACCACGTTGACCACGCCGCGCGGAGAGCACTAGGGTGGTGGACGACGGCGAGGCCTAGGAAGGGGACGACGCGGAGCCGGTGAAGACGCGTCAGTGGAAGCCTGCGCGGAGAGGAGTACGAGGGTTCACTGGTTCGGCTGCGGTGTGAGGCTGCCGTCGCCGCAGGGCCTGGCCAGCGGTGGGAATAGTAGGGGGCGGTGAGGCCTCCGCGGCAGCACAGCCGGCCACGGGAGGCAGGAGCATGCGGCACCACCGGCGCTGCTTTGGGCGGCTGGAGCAAGAAGACCAGTGGTTGAAGAAGCACTGCGGCCGTTGGATGGACATCGTACGGTCACTGGAGCTAGAATAGTTCATATTGACTAAGTTGACAAAGCCCTCCATCCCCATCAACTTAGTAGGCCCACAAGTCAGCCTCCCACCAAGGTGGGCCCTAGCTAGTAGGGGGAGTATTCATTTTTTTGCGTAATAAGGAGGCACTTCCGGTGGGTCCGAGCTGACAGCAGGGGGAACGCTTTTTTCGCGAAATACGATGACCCGTCCAGTGGGTCCGAGCAATCAGGGGGGAATGTTTTTTTCGCGAAATACTGGTGGCCCGTCCGGTGGGTCCCTGCTGTCTGGTGGAGGAATAATTATTTTCCGCGTAATAAGGAGGCACTTCCTTGCGGCTGCCGTGGACCTAGCTGTCAGCCTCTCCACGTACAGTACTCTTCCGATGGAAGTTGATCGTTGACCACATTGACCACGCCGCGCCGAGAGCACCACGGTGGTCGACGATGGCGAGGCCTAGGAAGGGGACGACGTGGAGTCGGGGAAGATGCAGCAGTGGATGCCCACGCGGAGAGGAGTACGAGGGTTCACTGGTTTGGCTACAGTGTGAGGGTGCTGTCGCCGCAGAATAACAGGGGTTGTGGGTGAGTGGAGGGATGGCCTGGCCAGTGGTGGGAGTAGTATGGGGGCGGTGAGGCCTCCACGGCAGCACAGCCGGCCACGGGAGGCAGGAGCAGGCGGCACGACCGGCGCTGCTTTGGGCGGCTGGAGCAAGAAGACCAGAGGTTGAAGAAGCACTATGGCCGTTGGATGGACATCATACGATCACTGGAGTATTGACTAAGTTGACAAAGCCCTCCATCCCCGTCAACTTAGTAGGCCCACAAGTCAGCCACACAATATGATGGGTCCTAGCTAGCAGGGGGGTATTCATTTTTTTGGGCGTAAAAAGGAGGCACTTCCTTGCGTGCGAAGATATAGCTGGTGGGTCCGACCTGTCAGCGGGGGGAACGTTTTTTCACAAAATACGGAGGCCCTTCCTGTGGGTCCTACCTGTCAGGTGGAGGAATCATTATTTTGCGTGTAATAAGGAGGCATTTCCTTGCGTGCGGCCGTGGACCCAGCTGTCAGCCTCTCCACGTACAGTCCACTTCTGATGGATGTCGTTCATTGACCACGTTGACCAGGCCGCGCCGAGAGCACCAGGGCGGTGGACGACGGCGAGGCCTAGGAAGGGAACGACACGGAGCCAGGGAATACTCGGTAGTTGTTTCCCACGCGAAGGAGTACGAGGGTTTACTGGTTCGTCTGCCGTCCCCGGAGAATAACAGCAGGTGTGGTTGAGTAGAGGGATGGCTAGGCCAGCGATGGGAGTACGGTGGGGCCGTGAGGCCTGCGCGGCAGCATAGCTGGCCGCGGGAGGAGGGAACAGGCAGTCCCGCCGGCGCTTGTTTGAGCGGCTGGAGCATGAAGAGCAGAGATTGAAGAAGCACGACAGCCATTGGATGGACATCCAACAGTCACTGCTCTCGTGTGTTGACTAAGTTGGCAGGGCGTTGCATGCGCGTCAACCTTTTTTTATGAAAGCATACGCGTCAACCTGTAGTAGGTGCACAAGTCAGCCTCAAATCTGTGGAAAACAGCATACAACCCATCTGCCATTATTTCTAATAACGTACAGCCCATTTGCTAATTCTTAGGAATTTTTTGGAGCCCATCTTCTTTTTGTTAGCATTACACCCCATATTGTGGCCACGGTTAAAAAGTATACGAAATTTTGCATATTTCAGTGCGGTCAACTGTTTTTAATCCAGAAATATCGATTCACATTCAAACTATTTTGAAAAATAATTTATATAAATATAAAATCCAAATAATTGTCCACGCATAAAAATCAATGGAATTTTAAAATCTTGTAATGAAAAAATTGAAACTAATTCCCGGTTTGATGTGTTTTAAAAATGTACAACCCATTTCTGGGCAAACCGAATGAAACTCTCCTCGTCTTGAAAGATTTGCAGCCCAGCAGGGCCGATAAAGCAAGTAGGCCACGTTTGGGTATTTCTTTAAAAAAAATAGAACTGGGCTAGCCATTTTCAGCAAGAAAAAAACACAACTGGGCTCATGATGTGGTAAACATAAATAAAACCCTGGCTAGACGGGCCACATCCCCCGTGCAGCCCCGTTGTTACCCTTCGCTAAAACTAGTATAAATAACAACTGCTTGTTCCTCAAAAAAAAACTGCGCGGCCTGCTGGGTCCCTGGTGTCAGCCGCTCGTAGTGTAATTCTCTCGTTTATTGACTACGTTGACAATGGCGTGAGCCCCAGATGTCCAACCATTAGGAGGAACCATAATTTTGGGCTTGTAATATAGAGGCACTTGCTTGCGTACTGCCATGACGCTGGTGGGTCCCTACTGTCATCCTCTCCACGTACAGTCGTCTCCTTGTTCCTCTCGGTTGTTGACGACGTCGACAACGCAAGAGGGCGGCGCACCGCACACGGCGAGTGAACCAAGGCCGCAAGGTGGAGGACGACGGCGAGTCCTCGGACGGAACAAACAGGAGCCATGGAAGATGTGTCGGTCCAGTCGCAGGCGGAGGGGGTACGAGGGTTGACTGGTTCGGGTGCGGGTGCGTGTTGGGGCTGACGTCGCTAGAGAATAACAGGACGTGTGGGGGAATAGAGGGAGGGACTAGCCAACGTTGGAGGGTATGTACGGTAGGGCGGCGGAGGCGCAGCGAGCCATGGGAGGCGGGAGCAGGCGGAGCTGACGGGGTGGTTTGGTTTGGGCGGCTGGAGGAAGAAGAAGACAAGAGATAGAAGATACACGATAGATGTTGGATGTCAATCCAACGGCTGGTAGGCAGAATCGTTTGTTGACTGGCTAGTAAGTCGACACCACCTTGGATAGGTTATTTCCTCGCGGGTCCCAAATGTCAGAATCCAAATCTGTCACGGTCATGCAGCCTTTCCTATGAAAATTTACAGCCCATTTGATGTGCTAGTTCGAAATAAGTTTGTGGGTGCTGGTGGGGGCTAATCACTTGGCTTCTGTAATGCACAGTGAGCTCAAGCAGCCGGCGAGAGTGACGTTATTTCCCTTGGTTGGGATTTGTTACAATATTTCACTCTAAATTAAACGAATGGCAAGCCATTTGCCTTGTTTCAAAGAAAATATGACAGTCACAGCCGAGTTGAAAAGGGCAGGAACATCTAACTCCAGCTTACAAACTGTAGAAAAGCATGAGGGTTAATTGTTCATCAAGTTTACAAAAAACCCAGGTTGAAAAGGGCAACAACATCTAACTCCAGCACTGTTTTCGGCAGTCACAGTCAAATGGATCGGTCAGGTCCATAGAATGAACATCCTGGGTCGTAAAATTTACTGAATTATGACCACAATATGTTGTACATAGAAGCCCGACACGTTCAGAAGCTCTTTTGCCCACCTGAAACTCCTTTTTTTGCTCTTCGACATACCCATCCATCAAAACCATGCTGCTGATAAACTTAAGCCTGATGGACAATAGTAACCTCGCATTCAGCAGGAAGAATGTGACAAATCTAGTGTTTGCACGGTTGGCTACATATCGTTCTAGCGTTATTGTCTTCAATCAAATCTCATGAGAAGTGAGAAAATCCCGATGCTTACGAATCCACCGATAGGTTATAACTTTCTTACCCCATCCTGTTGCCTAAATAGACATGCAGATTGAAAACAGTTAAGGTCTAAAAAAAGAGTGTCGAAAGAGCAACAGCTGAACGGTTAATTCTAGTACACTATATGCGGGCTTCCAATGTGCGTGAAATTATCACCTTTATATACAACTTCTCCAGACATGGAAAGCATTGTAGCAAGCCAATAATCTTGTTCGGATCAAAACTATTCATTTGGATATATAAGATCTTGACAGAATCCAGCACCATTGATAGGCCATCCATGGAGAAACTCTTCATTGAGCATAGAACATAATATTAGTACAAAATGTGTACTCCAAGATGATATATAACTTATGCGCAGAAATTTAAAATGCAGCTTATGGTTACAAGTGTAGATGATAATATAAAGTACCTGAAGAACTGTGGAGCCAAACACCATATTGAAATGAGCACAGAGATGCCTATCACACCATGTTCTTACATCAAACTACTGTTCTTGTGTATCCTGCATCTATCGCTTATGATGAGACAGTCACGCGCGTGGGTTAATATGAGACGCAATACTCTTATAAAGAATGCAATTTCATCCTCTCCACATGATTCTCAAGAAACAGCAAGCCTAAATGAAGATATTGAACGTAGCTCTGTACTTGAAGACCGCACTTCCCCTACACCACCATCACAGGTGCTTGCTCTAACTTCGCAGTGTGATATCTGGTTGCATGTTGCATACGGTGTCTAGCTTGTAATGCTTCTAATTAGGGTAAATTGCATCTGCTTAGTTTACACACTATACCTGTGAATATGACATGCCTTCCTATTTTTGGTACACACTATATCTATGTGTTAACCTTGTTCTTACATGAAACTACCTCTCTTCTGTATCCTGCATCAATCACTTACGATGAGTCACCTTTATTCGTTGCATATTGCATATTATTTCTAGCCTGTTGCCATGTATTGCTTCTAATTTGGTCAAATACATTTGTTAGGGCACCCTTTTAATTTGGCAGAGTGATATTGGTTTCATCTTTCATATGGTTTCTAGCTTGCATTGATTCTAACAAGTTCAAGCACCTTGTGCTTAGTTTACACTTTATACATCATACGTGTCAATATGTCACGCCGTCCTATTTTTCATACATATTCCATCCTCCTATCATGCGGCTGCCTTACATGAAAGTAGTGTTCGTCAGTATCATGCATCAATGAGTTCTGAAGAGCAAATTTTATTCCTTTTTCTTGTAGGTTTGACTTGACAAGGCAAAATCAAGAAAGAGGAAGGAAAAGAGTAAGGAAGGCGATGATGGTGGTCCTCTGCAGCAACGTAAACGGGGCATCTGTACCGATTCTCCTTGTACTAGTAGTGCATTACAAGGTCCAAGTCTCCGCTCCCCTACTCCACCATCCAAGGTGCTTGCTCTAACTTGGCAGTGTGATATCTGGTTGCATGTTGCATATGGTGTCTAGATCGTATTGCTCCTAATTAGTGTAAACTGCATCTGCTTAGCTTACACATGATACATGTGAATATGACACGCTTTCTTGTTTTAGGTACATACTATATCTGTCTATCACACCATGTTCTTACATGAAACTACTCTTCTTGTGTATCCTGCATCAGTCACTTATGATGGGACACCTTTAAGTTGGCAGTGTGATATTGGTTTGCGTCTTGAATATGATTTCTAGCATGTATTGCTTCTAGTTTGATGAACGCCACCTATGACGAGACAGTTTTAACTTGGCAGAGTGATATTGATTGCACCATCCATATGGTGTCTAGTTTGCAGTGCTTCTAATTTGTTGAAGTGCCTTCTGCTTAGTTACCACATCATAGGTGTGAATATGTCAAGCCGTACATTTTTTCGTACATATTCCATCCTCGTATCATGACTTTGCCTCTCATCAGAGTAGTGTTCATCAGTATCATGCATGAATGAGTTCTAAAGAGCGAATTATATTCCTTTTTCTTGTCGGTATGACCTCACAATGCAAAATCAATAAAGCTAAAGGAAATTGGCAAGGCATTGGATGATGGTGGTCCTTCCGAGCAACTGAAACGGATGTTCTCTACAGATTCTACTCCGCCATCCTCCCAACAAGATTCGCAAGACAACGCAAGGCTAGACAGTCAACGTAGCTGTGTAGATGATGAGCACATCTCCCCTACTCCACCATCACAGGTGCTTGCTCTAACTTGGCACTATTATATGTGGTTGCATGTTGCGTATGATGTCTAGCTTGTATTGCTTCTAACTTTGTTGAATTGCATCTGCTTACTTTACACATAATGCCTGTGAATATGACATGTGTTCCTGTTTCTACATCAAACTACTGTTCTTGCATATCCCACATCAGTCACTTATGATAAGGCACCTTTAAGTCGCCATTGTGATATTGGTTGTGTCTTGCATATGATTTCTAGCATGTACTGCTTCTAATTTGTTGAAACGCCATACAGTTTGAACTTGGCAGAGTGATATTGGTTGCATCTTACATATGGTGTCTAGCTTGCAGTGCTTCTAATTTGTTGAAATGTCTTCTGCTTAGTTACCACATCATAGGTGTGAATATGTCACGCCATCCTTTTTTTCATACATATTCCATCCTCGCATCATGTGTTCGCCTTTCATCCGAGTAGTGTTCGTCGGTATCATGCATGAATGAGTTCTGAAGAGCGAATTTTATTCCTTTTTCTTATCGGTTTGACTTCACAATGCAAAATCATTACAGCTGAAGGAAATTAGTCCGGCAGTGGATGATGGTGGTCCTTCGGAGCAACTCAAACACGGGGTCTCTACAGATTCTACTCCGCCATCCTCCCAACAAGATTCGCAAGACAACACAAGGCTGGATAGTCAACGTAGCTGTGTAGATGATGAGCACATATCCCCTACTCCACCATCACAGGTGCTTGCTCTAACTTGGCACTATGATATGTGGTTGCATGTTGCATATGATGTCTAGCTTGTATTGCTTCTAACTTAAGTTGCATCTGCTTACTTTACACATAATGCCTGTGAATATGACACGTGTTCCTGTTTCTAGAACATACGTGTACATGATGAGCACATCTCCCCTACTCCACCATCACAGGTGCTTGCTCTTACTTGGAACTGTTATATGTGGTTGCGTTTTCCGTATGATGTCTAGTTTGTATTGCTTCTGATTATGTTGAATTGCATCTGTGTAGCTTACAACTTATACCTGCAACGATCACTTACCCATAAGACACATTTAACTTGGGACTGTGATGTAGGTTGCATCTTGCATTGTCTTCTAGCTTGTACTGCTTCTAATTTCTTGAAATGGCACTTACGACGAGACACTTTTTACCTGATAGAGTGATATTGGGTGCATGTTCATATGATGCCTAGCTTTCATTTCTTCTAATTTTGTTGAAATGCCTTCCGCTTACTGTTTTTTCATACATATTCCATCCTCCTATCGTACGTGTGAATATGAAATGCTGTCTTTTTTTGTATATATTCCATCCTCCTATCCTGCGCTTGCCTTACATCAAAGTAGTGTTCGTCTGTATCATGCATCAACCAGTTATGCAGAGCTAATTTTATTCATCTTCTTGTGGTTTTGACTTCATAAGGCAATATCAGAAAATAGGAAGGAAAAGAGTAAGTTAGGGGATGTCGGTGGTCCTCCGCATCGATGCAAACAGAGACTCTCTAGATTTGCCACTGCTACTGCTAATGAAGTTGAAGTCCCAAGTCTACATGATGAGTTCATCTCCCGTACTCCACCATCGCAGGTGCTTGCTCTAAGTTGACGGTGTGATAATTGGTTTCATGTTGCATATGTTGTCTAGCCTGTGTTTCTTCTATTTTGATTAAATTGCACCTGCTGAGTTTATACGTTATACATGTGCATATGACATGGCTTTCTGTGTCTAGAATACACTGCATCTATCTATCATACCATGTTCTTACATCAAAGTACTGCTGTCGTGTATCCCGCATCAGTCACTCATGATTGGACGCTTTTAACATGGCAGTTTGATAGTGGTTGCATCTTGCATTGATTTCTACGTTGTACTGCTTCTAATTTTTCGAATTGCCACTTATGACAAGACACTTTTAACTTGGTAGAGTAATATTGGTTGCATCTTTCATATGGTGTCTAGCTTGCATTACTTCTATTTTCTTAAAAATCCTTCTGCTTAGTTTGCACATTGTAGCTGTGAATATGTCATGTTGTCCTGTTTTCCTTACATATTCCATCCTCATACGGTTGTCTTACATCAAAGTATTGCTTGTCTGTATCATGCATCAATGAGTTCTGAAGAGCGATTTTATTCTTTTGTGTTGTGGGTACGGCTTGGCATGGCAAAGTCAAAAAAGAGCAAGGAAAATAATATAGTAGGGAGTGTTGTTACTCGTCGGGTGAAATGGAAAAGGATCTGCCGTCGAGATTCTGCTGGTACTTATAGTGCAGTAGAAGGTCCAAGTCCACCGGCTAAATCTACAAACACAGTATCACCTGCTCCACCAGCTGCAGCATCCGCTTCAACTGTACCAGCATCTCAACGAGTTACTCATTCGTTTGCTCCGGAACTGGCCAGTTCCCAAGCTGCCTTCACACCTAACACTACATCCGAAGCACTGCTGACACAACAGGACTTGGCAAGATTAGATGAACCTCATGAGCATCAACACCAAGACGGTACCTGACTGAGTCAAGTTGCAATTGCCTGCTCCTTTATATGTACTCTCACAGTTTGATGTACACTAACACTTTCCATATTCGTTGTTGAACTAGCACCACTGCGCAAGCGGAAATAGACATCAGGGATAATGCTTGACAGATTAACAAAATCTAAAGGAGGAAGAATGGAGATCCATTTTGAGGCAGGTTTAAAAAGGCCACGTGATGCTACAGAGTCAGCCAAGTTAGTATCAGAGGCAGCCGTTGTCGTTAGGTGTCATGCACGTATCCACCCAACGTGGATCCAGTACAGGAATGAGAAAGACAATACCCAGTTTAACACCTTCCTTGACCATTTATCCGTAAGTAATGTTATTCATCGCAATTAGTAATATTGTCTTGCTCTGTCCCATACTTTCTAGCTTCCTCCTAATAAGACTCACATTCTTTTTTCAACAGATGAGGTTCAAGTTGGATCCAAAAGATGATGCAACTAAACAAGCATGCACTCATCTTTTTCAGTCTGCTCAGCGACAGTATCGGTACCACCTTAGAAAATCTCACTTTGAAGGCAAGGCTAACAATGAAATCGCCCAAACATCTCCAGTGGAATATATTACAGATGAAGACTGGACAGCCCTCGTTAAACACTGGTCTAATCCAAAGTATCAGGTAGGCTATATATATTTGATCAGACCACATATTGAACTTGTATTTATGTATGTGCCTTACAAGTGTATCTTCTTCTAGGCTAACTGTTTGAACAACAAAACCAACCGTTCTAAAGTGAAATTCCAATAGATAACAGGATCTCATAGCTATATTGCACAATGCGAGGCTCTTGAAAATAGCTGCTACTTCCTTATTTTTTTGGTGCCATATTCTCGTATCTATATTGACTTGTTCCAAATACAGAGGAAAGCCCGTGTGGACCAAAAAGAACCTGAACCGAATGCAGTGCAAATCTTCAAGGATTGCCACACCAGCAAGATGAAGGGCATGAGCACACCAGTTCAAGCCGCTGTTGTAAGTCCTTACTCCTCCTGCCTTGAACTGATTGGTACTGTGATGTGTTCATTTAACTACTTGGTTTGCAGCCAATCTCAGTTACTCTGTTCACTTTTATACATAGTTGTCTTAACGTATAATTTCACCTTACATGGTTTAAAAGAGATGAAGGATATTCTTTTGGTCTTGATCTGTAATCTAGTTGTTATGTTCACGTGCGCACACAATGATAAAATAGCTTGATTGTTTTATATATGTTTGCCCATGATATGAATGATGTCATACTATGTTCATCCTACTTTAAACCATGTCTCTTTATCCTTAGATGTCAATGAATGTGAGGAAATAGACAATACGATAGGCATGCTACATGGACATATGTCCCGAAAGTGATTTTATTATGTAGTTGGCACTACAATACATGCTAATGTATTACAGTAGTTCACCAAAATAAGTTATGTATAAACATTTAACCTACTTTGTTTGTTTTTGTCCCATTAGTAACTTATCTGGTACACTAATCTACAAGTTCAAACTTTCAGGAAGCTATGGAACAAATGATTGAACGTAACATCCCAAAATTTCAATTTGGAATGTTATACATTAGAGCATCATTGCATATCATATTTTATTTGCATTTTGATTCTGATCCTAGAAATTCTACGCAACTCAAGGACCCACGGAGAGAGTTGGGGATTTCGTTATTTTCATATTTGGGTTTCCTCAAAAAATTTAAAAGAGGATCATTTGATTTGATTTTTTTATCTTCAATTATTTCATTTATAAAAATAGGAGAGAGGGAATAAAATGACTTTCCCAAAAATAAGAAATATTGAGGATTTAATAAAAAAATCAAATAATATTTTATTTTGGAATTTTTCGCTATTTTATTCGAATTTAGGAAAAATTGCACGTTTTTCAAATTGCATTTTAGGGCCAAAAAATGTTCATCTAGTTCTAAATATTTTATTTAGATGGTGAAAATTTGTTTGGCATTTTTAGATTTTTATTTTATTTTTCTAGGATTTATTTTCTGTTCGGCGGAATTGTTTTTTTTTAAACGTCCGGCGCCGACTGGGCCAAGGCCCAGCCGAGCCGGCCCAGCTCCCCCGCGCCGCCGTCTCCCTCCAGGAGACCGCGACCACCGCCGCCGTCGCCGAGTCCGACCCGGACTCCGCCTCCCCGCCGCCTTGCCCCCTCCTGCAAGCCGCCCCTCCCCCCTCTTAAAAGCCGCCCCCGCCCCGCCGCCTCACCCCGTCCCGCCCCGCCGCCGAAGCCGCCGCCGCCGCCGACGCCCGAAGCCGCCGCCCGTCCCGCGCCCCACCCCGTCGCCTCACCCCGCCTGCCGGAGCCTCGCCTGAGGTATACGCCGTCACCGCCCCGCCGTCGTTCGGTTTTTTTTTCTGAACCGATCCAGTTTTTTTTAAAATCCTAGTTTTCGTTTTTTTAATAGATCGGTTTTTATTTTTTTCCCAGTTTAGTTTAGTAAGCGGACGTTCGTCTATACGTTCGTTTTAACGAACGAGTTCACCGTTTAGTCGCTGTTAACGAACGTTTGTTCGTTAGCGTGTTCGTCCGTTTTCTTTTTCTCGGATTTTCCGCGATTATTTCTGATCGTGATTTCCGATCTGTTTTTCGTTTTCGTTTTTCTTTTCGCTCGTTTGTCGGAAACAGGCAATTCAAGCGCCTAGAGTTTTGTCTCGAAGCCCTCTTTCCGTTTAACCAACTCAAACAAGTTTTTGCTGCTGTAAGATTTGACTTAGGTCCAGATTAGTAAACGAAGCTTGTTTCTTTCGCCGTTTGACTTTCGTTGCTTCGTTTGATTTGATTCTTTTTGCAAACCGGAGTTCTTAAGTTGAACTTTCTGGTTAGATCTCTTATTCGAGTTTTACCTATGCATTAGATGAGTACTTATTGTATGCTTGTTTGTTTGCGATAGAGTACCCGGAGTGCGCCGCTTGCTACTTCGAATCCCTAGGTTTCACGGATCATCAGCAAGGCAAGTAACACTTTGATCATACTTTTCATTACCCAATTTTATTGCATTAGATCAATCCTCAAACACTGCATGATTAGGATCTGATTAAATTGTGGGTTTTGGGAAGTAGATGAGGTACTACCTATTACTTGTTTTGTATTCAAACCCTTGGGAGTTACTGCTACGTTTGCTTATATTGCTATGCTATGCTAGTAGACGTGGATTGGGTTTGAGTGTATCCATGACAGATGTGAGTTTGTTAATTAATGGTTCAACTTAAGGTGGCAACTTAAATACACATCTGGGTGGATTGAGGCACCTGGGTATAACAGCGATTGCCTGGTCTTTTTATGGACCGCCACCCAGGCTCAAAGGGATCATAAGATTATTCATGCTAGAAACTTCCGTGTGCAGCTACAAGCTATTATGGGCTCTAGCATAGTTGATTAAGTTGTGTGAACTCCTACAGTGGTAGACTAGCAGATGTAGGGGGAGTAGGTGTAACTGTCTACCCGATCGTAAGGTGCTAACGCTTCTGAAAGACTATGTCTCGGTCATCCGTTTCTCAAACACCATGTAGTGCGAGAATCCCAACGGAGGAGATCGAGTCTTGCGGGGAAAAGTGCGCAAACCTCTGCAGAGTGTACAATCTAATCATGGTTAGCCGTGTCCCCGGTTATGGACATCTTGAGTATCTAGTACTTGGATTATCATGTAAATCTCATCATGTTACTTTAATTAATTTTGTTGGGATTAATGTTGAAACTTAATTGGGATTGAGATGGTGTCACCCATTCTCAATGTTTAACAACCACCATGATAGTTAAATAAAATTTATTCTTTTGCAGTAGGGAAAAATTAGCTTTTCGCAAAACTGTAACCATAGAGCTTTCCACCAGCCATATATGCATGTAGTATAGCATTATCCTGTTCATTACTCTCTATGTGTTACATTGCCAGCATATTCCATGTGCTGACCCGTTTTCGGGCTGCAACGTTTCATGTTGCAGACTTTTCAGATGACAAGTAAGGTGCCTTAGGTCGTGGTCTTATACTCAGTGATGCCGTTGGAGTTGATGGACTCGCTTATCTTCCAAGTCTTCCGCTATTATCGTTTTTAGATGGCCTTAAGCCATATTTATTGTATTAAGTTATCTTTTGAGACATTCGATGTAATAAGTGTGTGATTGCTACTCTGTTATAAATCCTTCGAGTACTGTGCGTGTCAGCATTACTGATCCAGGGATGACACTGATGCACAGAAACTTGACCGTCTGAGGTCCGGTCGCTACAAGATGGTATCAGAGCACACGCTGACTGTAGGACACGATCACTAAGCTTAAACCCTAGATCACTATTCTCTTCTCATTTCTGACTCCTCTCCATTTTCCACTCTTTTAGGATGGCGGATGCCAGGAACAAGTTCATGCAACCAGATGAAGATACACCCTTTGGACGCCACTTGAAGGAAGTCACTAGATATCTGAACATCGGAATACCAAGCTTCACCGGAACCTACAACGCCACACTACTAGAAGAGGAGCGTTGGATGATTCAAGTTCCAGGAAGGACGTTCATGCCCGTCACCGAGCCCATAGAGTTTTCCTTTGATGCACCAACCTGGAGTCTAGGAAAGAGCATGGCAGCCCACATCACGATGGGACGCATTGGAGAAGTTTACCACAATGAGCTTAAGGATACCATTTACCAGATTTGTGGGCGCCGAGATGAGCAATGGGAGATGATCAGTACCAAGAAGGATAGATCAATTGCAGCTTTCATCCAGGAGCAAAACCAACACATTCGTCGCCAGGAGAACCAAATGTGCACAGGCATGATAGATCTGAAGAAGGCAATGACCAAGATCACGGAGTTGGAGGAAGAACTCAAGTCTACGCGCGATGGATATGAGGAGGAGATCGCCACATTGTTGGAGAAGAATGACGACCTGATAAAGAAGATCGGAGTATTCATGGGAGACCCAGCACCAGGAGGAGAAGACGATGATTGCGCTTGCCCGGATAACTACATCATCATCGACGACACCGACTCGGACCCCAGTGCAGATGACTTTGTTGATGAAGCTGGAGCAGATATCATGGAGTCTTCGACCGATCAAAATTTCTAGTAGACCACCATAATCAGTAGTAGTATTCCCCCATGTATATAGTATAGTCCGAGCACTTTGTGACGATAGTTAGATCGATTGTATGCCTTGTTTGAATTGATTTGAGTGATATTGATTGTGTTTGTCTCATGTGCATATGGGTAGTGTTTTCTCTCTAGACCTCATTCTATTCTAAATTCTCATCTTTTCTAAACCCATCAGATGCCTCCGAGACGCGACACCGGATTTGTTTTCCCACCGGAGATCACTCAGTTGATTCAGCAGCAGAATGTCTTGATGCAAGCACTAGTACAGAACCAAGGCAACAACAACAACAACAACAACCCACCACCACCACCACCTGTTGATCACTTAACCCGTTTCTTGAGACTGAATCCGCCGGTGTATTCCAGTAGCACCGAGCCGATTGTTGCAGATGATTGGCTCCGCAAAGTTGGAAGGGAGTTGACCACTGCAGGATGCACAGATGCGGAAAGAGTGTGTTTTGCCGCACATCAGCTTGATGGACCCGCAGCATCATGGTGGGAGAATTACACAGCCACACACCCTATAGATACTATGACATGGGACCAGTTCCAGCAAGCTTTTCGTACTGTCCATGTTTCAGCAGGAGCTATGGCCATGAAGAAGCGTGAGTTTCGCAACCTACGCCAAGGAGGACGCACCGTAGGCCAGTATGTGGAGGATTTTAGTAAACTAGCACGTTATGCCCCAGATGACATTGCTACTGATGCAGCCAAGCAGGAGAAGTTTTTGGAAGGACTGAATGATGAGCTGAGCATGCAGTTGATGGTAGCAACCTTCAACAACTACCAGGAGTTGGTAGATAGAGCTCTCATGATTGAAGGGAAGCAGCAGCAGATTGAAAACCGCAAGAGGAAGTATGGACAAGGGAAGGACAATTCTGGAGCTCAGCAGAAGCCACGTTTTACCCCGAAATCGGGAGGACATTTTCAGCATACCCATGGAGGAGGTAGTTCGCACAATCATAATGGCCCCAAGAATGGTAACGGGAATGGAGGAAGCAACGGCCAGAACCGTACCAACCCATCAACCCCAGCCAAGAGAGACTTGAGCCAAGTCACTTGCTATAAGTGTCAGAAGACTGGACATTATGCCAATGAATGTCCTGAAGCCCAGAATGGAAATGGCAATGGAAGCTCTGGGAAGAAGCCGAACCCTTTCAATAAAGGACATGTGAACCACGTTAACGTGGAGGAGGTTGAAGCCCAGCCAGATGCAGTAATAGGTAAGTTTTTGGTTAAGTCATTTACTGCACTCGTTCTTTTTGATACTGGTGCATCGCATTCATACATATCAAGGGGATTCATGGATAAGTATAAACTGTCCACCAAAGTTCTTAGAACACCTATGTTAGTGAGTTCACCAGGAGCAGAGTATATGGCAAGCCAAGGATGTTTTCAGATGCCATTGGCCATAGGTAGGCATGTTTTCCCCTCAGACTTAATAATCTTGGAGTCGCAAGGTTTGGATGTGATTTTGGGTATGGATTGGCTGTCGATGTACGGAGGAAACATCGATTGCGCCAGTAAGACAATTTTACTTACCACCCCAGAAGGAAGAAGGATTAAGTACGTATCCCGGCATGTGCCGAAGAGGACTCAGGTGAATTCCTTATCAGGAGTTGTACAGGGGGAAGTACCAGTGGTGAAGGATTTCCCTGACGTATTTCCAGAGGAGTTGCCAGGCATGCCACCGGATAGAGACATTGAGTTTTTGATTGAGCTTTTGCCAGGCACAGGGCCAATATCTAAGAGACCATATAGGATGCCCGCAAAAGATTTGGAGGAGATTAAGAAGCAGATTAAGGAGTTACTGGATAAAGGCTATATTCGCCCAAGTTCTTCACCCTGGGGATCGCCAGTACTTCTAGTGGAGAAGAAGGATGGATTGTTAAGGATGGTTGTTGATTATCGAGGACTGAATGAAGTGACCATCAAAAACAAGTACCCACTGCCGATGATCAATGATCTGTTTGACCGCTTACAAGGAGCTAAGGTATTTTCCAAGATCGATCTGCGGTCAGGATACCATCAGTTGAAGATTCGAGAGCAGGATATACCTAAGACGGCATTTACCACTAGGTATGGGCTGTACGAGTATACTGTTATGTCATTTGGTCTGACTAACGCACCTGCCTATTTCATGAACCTGGTGAACAAGGTGTTTATGGAGTTTTTGGATAAGTTCGTCGTGGTGTTCATTGATGATATTTTGGTCTACTCCAAGAATGAAGAGGAGCATAAGGAACATTTGCGTTTGGTACTTGAGAAGCTCAGAGAACATCAGTTATACGCCAAGTTCAGCAAATGTGAGTTTTGGTTGAAGGAAGTTGGCTTCCTCGAACATGTTATATCCGGAGAAGGAATAGCAGTAGACCCCACCAAAGTTGACACTATAACAAACTGGGAATCACACACATCAGTTGGAGAGATCCGGAGTTTTCTTGGAGTCGCAGGATACTACCGAAGATTCATTGAGAATTTCTCGAGGATTGCAGAACCCATGACGGAGCTGTTGAAGAAGGACACCAAGTTCAATTGGACTGAGGAATGTGAAGCTAGTTTCCAGGAGTTGAAGAAACGTTTGGTTACATCACCAGTGTTGATTCTGCCAGATCAGCGCAAGGATTATGAAGTATACTGCGATGCTTCTCGTCGAGGACTTGGAGCAGTGCTTATGCAGGAAGGAAGAGTTGTTTCATATGCCTCACGACAGCTTAAGCCCCATGAGTTGAATTATGCTACGCATGATTTGGAGTTAGCAGCCGTAGTACATGCGTTGAAGACATGGAGACACTTTCTCATCGGAAACCACTGCGAGGTGTACACGGATCATAAGAGTTTGAAATACATCTTCACGCAGAAAGAGTTGAATCTCAGGCAAAGGAGATGGTTGGAGCTCATAAAGGATTATGATATGAGATTGCATTATCACCCCGGAAAGGCTAACGTAGTAGCAGATGCGTTGAGCCGCAAGAGCATGTCAACACACTCATGACCGGAGAGTTACCAAAGGAATTAGCCGAGGATCTTCGCGAGCTATGTTTGGAGATAGTTCCGAGAGGCTATGTTGCCGCATTAGAAATACAGTCTACTTTGATGGATAAGATCAGAGAAGCTCAGAAGACTGACAAGGAGATTGCCAAAATAAAGGAAGGATGCACAAAGGAAAAGCCAAGGGATTTCGTGAGGACGAGCACGATACCTTATGGTTTGAGGACCGCGTTTATGTGCCTAATGATCAGGAGATCAGGAAGTTGATTCTGCAAGAGGCCCATGATTCGCCGTATTCGATTCACCCAGGAAATACCAAGATGTATTTTGATTTGAAGGATACTTTCTGGTGGACCGGAATGAAGAAGGATATTGCGGAGTATGTAGCAGTTTGTGATGTATGTCAGAGAGTGAAGGCAGAGCACCAGAAGCCAGCAGGATTGCTACAACCATTGCCGATACTCGAATGGAAGTGGGATAAGCTAGGCATGGATTTTATCACGGGATTGCCCAGGACTCATTCAGGCTATGACTCGATATGGGTTGTAGTCGATCGTTTGACGAAGGTAGCTCATTTCATCCCAGTGAAGACCACTTACACCAGTGCTAAGTTGCCAAAGATATACATGACCAGGATCGTATGTCTGCATGGAGTTCCGAGGACCATTGTATCAGATAGAGGAACCCAGTTTACTTCAAAGTTTTGGAATCAGTTGCACGAAACTTTGGGTACCAGGCTAGAGTTCAGTATAGCCTTTCATCCACAGACAGACGGAAAGACCGAGAGAGTCAATCAGATTTTGGAGGACATCCTGAGAGCTTGTGCGCTTGATTATGGATCTAGTTGGGACGACAATTTGCCTTATGCAGAGTTCTCTTATAACAACAGTTATCAAGCCAGTTTGAAGATGGCCCCTTTCGAAGCGTTGTACGGAAGAAGGTGCAGAACACCGTTGTTGTGGGACGAAGTTGGAGACCGACAGTTGTTTGGACCAGATTTGATTAAGGAATCTGAACAGAAGGTGAAGTTGATTCGTGATAGGCTCAAGGTAGCCCAATCCAGGCAGAAGAGCTATGCGGATTCTAAACACAAGGAGGCTGTTTACGAAGTCGGAGGCAGAGTTTATCTTCGTGTATCCCCACTTCGAGGAGTTAAGCGCTTTGGAGTTAAGGGAAAGTTAGCGCCACGATTTGTAGGACCATACAAAGTTTTGGAGCGTATGGGAGAAGTTGCTTACAAGTTGGAATTACCCGAAGGATTGTCAGGAGTTCACGATGTGTTCCACGTTTCCCAGTTGAAGAAGTGCCACGCAGAGATGGCTGATATACCATTGAGAGATACAGTGCCACTGGAAGCAATTCAGTTGGATAGTGATTTGACCTATGAGGAGAAACCAGTCAAGATTCTCGAATATGCCAGTCGAGTCACGCAGCAAGGTTATCAAGTTTTGAAAAGTTCAGTGGAGCCACCATACCGAGGATGAAGCCACCTGGGACCGAGAGGAAGATCTACGGAAGGACCACCCTCACCTATTTTCTAGCCAACCGGAATCTCGAGGGCGAGATTCATCTTAAGAGGGGTAGGTTTGTAACATCCCAAATTTTCAATTTGGAATGTTATACATTAGAGCATCATTGCATATCATATTTTATTTGCATTTTGATTCTGATCCTATAAATTCTACGCAACTCAAGGACCCACGGAGAGAGTTGGGGATTTCGTTATTTTCATATTTGGGTTT
The DNA here is from genome assembly GCF_002575655.3 of Aegilops tauschii subsp. strangulata. Lineage (NCBI taxonomy): Eukaryota > Viridiplantae > Streptophyta > Magnoliopsida > Poales > Poaceae > Aegilops > Aegilops tauschii. The sequence goes on from NC_053039.3 coordinate 251,548,259, forward strand.
CCTCAAATTTTTGAAAAGAGGATCATTTGATTTTATTTATTTGATCTTCAATTATTTCATTTATAAAAATAAGAGAGAGGAAATAAAATGACTTCCCAAAAATAAGAAATATTGAGGATTTAATATAAAAATCAAATAAGATTTTATTTTGGAGTTTTTCGCTATTTTATTCGAATTTAGGAAAAATTGCACGTTTTTCAAATTGCATTTTAGGGCCAAGAAAATGTTCATCTCGTTCTAAATATTTTATTTAGACGGTGAAATTTTGTTCTGGCATTTTTAGATTTTTATTTATTTTTCTAGGATTTATTTTCTGTTTGACGGAATTGTTTTAAAAAAAACGTCCAGCGCCCAACTGGGCCGAGGCCCAGCCGAGCCGGCCCAGCTCCCCCGCGCCGCCGTCTCCCTCCAGGAGACCGCGACCGCCGTCGCTGAGTCCGACCCGGACTCCGCCTCCCCGCCGCCTTGCCCCCTCCTCCAAGCCGCCCCTTCCCCCCTCTTAAAAGCCGCCCCCGCCCCGCCGCCTCACCCCGTCCCGCCCCGCCGCCGAAGTCGCCCCGCCGCCCGAAGCCCGCCGCCGCCCGTCCCGCGCCCCACCCCGCCGCCTCACCCCGCCCGCCGAAGCCTCGCCTGAGGTATACGCCGCCGCCCCGTCGTCGTTCGGTTTTTTTTAACCGATCCGGTTTTTTTTTTAAACCCTAGTTTTCGTTTTTTTGAATAGATCGTTTTTTTCGGTTTAGTTTAGTTAGCGAACGTTCGTCCGTACGTTCGTTTTAACGAACGAATTCGCCGTTTAGTCATTGTTAACGAACGTTCGTTCGTTAGCCTGTTCGTCCGTTTTCTTTTTCTCGGATTTTCCGCGATTATTTTTTATCGCGATTTCCGATCTGTTTTTCGTTTTCGTTTTTCTTTTCGCTCGTTTATCGGAATCAGGCGATTCAAGCGCCTAGAGTTTCATCTCGAAGCCCTCTTTCCGTTTAACCAACTCAAACAAGTTTTTGCTTCTGTAAAATTTGACTTAGGTCCAGATTAGTAAACGAAGCTTGTTTCTTTCGCCGTTTGACTTTAGTTGCTTCGTTTGATTTGATTCTTTTTGCAAACCGGAGTTCTTAAGTTGAACTTTCTGGTTAGATCTCTTATTCGAGTTTTACCTATGCATTAGATGAGTGCTTATTGTATGCTAGTTCGAATCCCTAGGTTTCACGGATCATCAGCAAGGCAAGTAACACTTTGATCATACTTTTCATTACCCAGTTTTATTACATTAGATCAATCCTCAAACACTGCATGATTAGGATCTGATTAAATTGTGGGTTTTGGGAAGTAGATGGGGTAGTACCTATTACCTGTTTTGTATTCAAACCCTTGGGAGTTACTGCTACGTTTGCTTATATTGCTATGCTATGCTAGTAGACGTGGATTGGGTTTGAGTGTATCCATGACAGATGTGAGTTTGTTAATTAATGTTCAACTTAAGGTGGCAACTTAAATACACATCTGGGTGGATTGAGGCACCTGGGTATTCCAGCGATTGCCTGTTTTTTTATGGACCGCCACCCAGGCTCAAAGGGATCATAAGATTATTCATGCTAGAAACTTCCGTGTGCAGCCGCAAGCTATTATGGGCTCTAGCATAGTTGATTAAGTTGTGTGAACTCTTAAAGTGGTAGACTAGCATATGTAGGGGAAGTAGGTGTAACTGTCTACCCGATCGTAAGGTGCTAATGCTTCTGAAAGACTACGTCTCGGTCATCCATTTCTCAAACACCATGTAGTGCGAGAATCCCAACGGAGGAGATCGAGTCTTGCGGGGAAAAGTGTGCAAACCTCTGCAGAGTGTACAATCTAATCATGGTTAGCCGTGTCCCCGGTTATGGACATCTTGAGTATCTAGTACTTGGATTATCATGTGAATCTCATCATGTTACTTTAGTTAATTTTGTTGGGATTAATGTTGAAACTTAATTGGGATTGAGATGGTGTCACCCATTCTCAATGTTTAACAACCACCATGATAGTTAAATAAAATTTATTCTTTTGCAGTAGGGAAAAATTGGCATTTCGCAAAACTGTAACCATAGAGCTTTCCACCAGCCATATATGCATGTAGTATAGCATTATCCTGTTCATTACTCTCTATGTGTTACATTGCCAGCATATTCCATGTGCTGGCCCGTTTTAGGGCTGCAACGTTTCATGTTGAAGACTTTTCAGATGACGAGTAAGGTGCCTTAGGTCGTGGTCTTATACTCAGTGATGCCGTTGGAGTTGATGGACTCGCTTATCTTCCAAGTCTTCAGCTGTTATCGTTTTTAGATGGCCTTAAGCCATATTTATTGTATTAAGTTCTCTTTTGAGACATTCGATGTAATAAGTGTGTGATTGCTACTCTATTATAAATCCTTCGAGTACTGTGTGTGTCAGCATTACTGATCCAGGGATGACACTGATGCACAGAGACTTGACCGTCTGAGGTCCGGTCGCTACATTGAACAGCCACAACCACCTAAAGGTGACGAGGCTACCACATGAATAATGTCACCTCTTGCTGCAGTGCGTTAGTATCTCTCCACTAACAGTGCAAAAAGCACCTTCCTGCATAATTCTGGGTTGGTTGTCAAGGTAACCTCGTCCAAATCGCCTACTGAACAAAATCTTCCTGCTATACAGAGTGATATATCTGTGCTCCAGACACAAGTACAATCCCTAATGGACGTCGTTTCGGAAACAAGAATAGTGGTTGACAAATGTCGTCAAGATATGAATGGTTTTGAAACCAGACTATCAGACATTCGCTTCGTTGTTCAAGAGCAATGGCGGAAAAAGGTGAAGATTGTGCTACTCCATCAGATTCTATAGCCTGAAACATTAGCACTCAGGTCAAATGATCTGTGCTTCTATACATCTGATGGTGCTTTTATCTGGAAGGACTGTAAACTTTATGCCAACAGGCCTTTTGTTGTATTGTTGGAGTTTATTTTGTTGTGATAAAACATTTATGATGCTGCCACAGGCTGCAGTAATTACGACGCTATTTTTGTATAGTGTAGGTTTATCTTAGTAATGTATTCGGCCGAAAGCTTCGTAGGAGCCCAACATGCCAACATTCGTCGGGCCCATTCCAATTGGGCTAAAAACGATTACGGGCCGAAATTGGCATGTAGCCCACTAAAAATATCTGGGCCTAAATCAGCATAAGCTTCCATATTTTTCTGGTAGGCATGTGCCCATAGTGGGCCTTTAACATGCCTAAACATAATTTGGGCCCTTAGTAAAAATAGGCCATTTATAGGTGTAAATATCTCGAGCCCATAAAAAGCATGGGCCTTTAACAGACCGAAAGTGAGATTGGGCCCTGATTGTGCCAAATAACCCACTGGTCTTAGCAGGCCGAAATGGTGGCCCATTTACGATGCGGATCTTTGACAGGCCGAAATTCGGACGGGCCGTAAATGCGCCGGCCTAATACACGGGCCTTTAACAGGTCGGAACTTCGGTCGGGCTAGTTTATCATCATTTTTATATGGGCTGTTAATGGGCCCGATATGACGTTGTTGCCACATATGGCCCATGGTTTTCGTCCGGCGTTAACAGGTCGAAAATGACAACAGGCCGAAAGTGGCCCAAATCGATAGTGGGCCTCTAACAGGCCGAATGTCGGACATGGCCGAATATGACCCAAATCCTTCACGGTCGTTTATGGGCCGAAAGTTTTGATGGCCTGTAAATGGGCCCAAATGAAGCAGGACCTTTAACAGGCCAGAAATACACCGGGCCGTAATTAGGCCCAATTACTTAGCAGACTGTTAACGGGCCAGAAGTGACCATGGGCCGCGTTGATGACAAGTTTAGGACAGGCCATTGACAGGCCGATTTGACAGAGAATGTTGGGCCTTTAGCTGGGCCGGCCCATTATGGTCTGCAGAATCTTGTGGGCCTTTAGCGGGGCCGGCCATTGTGGTTCGCAAAATCTTGTGGGCCTTTAGCTGGGCCGGCCCATTATGGTCTGCAAAATCGTGTGGGCCTTTAGCTAGGCCGGCCCATTATGGTCCGCTAAATTTTGTGGGCCTTTAGCTGGGCCGGCCCATTATGGTCTGCAAAATCTTGTGGGCCTTTAGCTGGGCTGGCCCATTATGGTCCGCTAAATCTTATGGGCCTTCAGTTGGGCCGACCCATTTAAACTTTATGGGCCACTTTTGGGCCGGTCCACGTGTCAACATATCATAGGCCCATCTCGACCGTTGGATGAGTGGCACATGTGCCAACGCAGAGCTGACGCGTGGATCCGTCAGCTAATGAGAATTTTACACATGGAAAATCGGCATTGGTCGTGGCTATTAGCGGGTTATCGGATCCAAAAACCAGACCCGATAGGTTAACGGCGGTTAACGGTGTCCCGTTACGATGGATTCCACGTGTCGGTCACCCTTGACGAAAGCACTTCTATGACGCGCGATTTATCGTCATGGAAGTGGACACTTCCGTGATGATAATTTTGGTAATGTCATGGAACACTTCTACGACAGCACAGGTATGACTATCTTGATTCTTTCATAAAATCGTCATGGATGTACATGCATGACAGAAAACGCGACCTACTGTGACAAACACGTATCATCACGGAAGTGTATTTTTTTCTAGTGTTTGGTGGAAGATCATATGTTCAGATCCTTAATGCATATTAATACCCCTCTGATTATGAACATGAATATGCTTTGCGAGTAGTTACGTTTGTTCCTGAGGACATGGGTGAAGTCTTGCTATTAGTAGTCATGTGAATTTGGTATTCGTTCGATATTTTGATGAGATGTATGTTGTCTCTCCTCTAGTGGTGTTATGTGAACGTCGACTACATGACACTTCACCATTATTTGGGCCTAGAGGAAGGCATTGGGAAGTAATAAGTAGATGATGGGTTGCTAGAGTGACAGAAGCTTAAACCCTAGTTTATAAGTTGCTTCGTAAGGGGCTGATTTGGATCCACTTGTTTCATGCTATGGTTAGGTTTACCTTAATACTTCTTTTGTAGTTGGGGATGCTTGCAATAGGGGTTAATCATAAGTGGGATGCTTGTCCAAGAAAGGGCGGTACCCAAGCACCGGTCCACCCACATATCAAATTATCAAAGTAACAAACGCGAATCATATGAACGTGATGAAAACTAGCTTGACGATAATTCCCATGTGTCCTCGGGAGCGCTTTTCTCATTATAAGAACTTGTCCAGGCTTGTCCTTTGCTAAAAAAAGGATTGGGCCACCTTGCTGCACCTTATTTACTTTTATTGCTTATTACTCGTTACAAATTATCTTATCACAAAACTATCTGTTACCTACAATTTCAGTGCTTGCAGAGAATACCTTACTGAAAACCGCTTGTCATTTCCTTCTGCTCCTCGTTGGGTTCGACACTCTTACTTATCGAAAGGACTACAATAGATCCCCTATACTTGTGGGTCATCATGCCACGTGTTATTTATCACACAAGTGTTAACATAAGGAAACGTATGTGTAGCTTACTAATCATCGCACACAAGTACTCACAGACGCATCGTGTGTGATACTCCTAGCCACCGCAAGCAACTAGTTTGCATTTTTCAAAGTTTTTTGTACACACAGAATCGCACACGAACTAACTGTATTAACCGTATGTGTTGTAATTTCTCATCGCAAACAGTTCATCCGAGTCGGCTGTTTTCCACGTATCACACACATCTTGTTAAGTCGAACCATTTCTGTTGCATTCTCTAATCGAAAATAGTTCGTTCGAGTGAACCGTATGCCCTATATCACACACACCTTGATCTGGCTAACCGTTTATGTTGCACTCCCTAGTAGCAAACGGTTCATCTAAGCGAACTGTATGCCGTATATCGCACACACCTTGATCTGGCTGCCCATTTCTGTTGTTCTGTCTCATCGCAAACAGTTCGTACAGATCAACCGTATGCCCCTCATCGCACACGCAACTATAATCTGAACCGTGTTTGATGTATCATTCATCGCAAATGTTTTGCATCATTTCTGACAGTTTTCATACAGCACCGTTTCGATTATTGCATCGCACACAGTTTCTCGAAGGGTCTCTGATCGTAGTGTCGCGTTAGCAGCATCCTGCAGTAGTGACCTATACTTGAAAAAATTTATAACCAACGGGGAGATGACCATGTTGATGATCACGAGCATGAGGACGAGCAGGACCCATATACTCAATGGTGCCTGGCAACTTATTCAGATGGATCACCTCTTCTTGTCTATATACAGGGCACTTCTGATGTTACTAAGGAAGCAGGTGTTGTCTCGCATGGTCGCACTCTCCGGACCTATTCCAACATCCATTGCAGGGTATTCGGGATGGATACTAGTGTACTAGCGCCAACACCTTCTCCCTGGTTCAGTATTGAAAGTCTTGGAGCAAACTCGCTCTTCCTTGGAGAAAACTATCCAATGATGGTGGATGGCGATCCAGCTGCAGTTGACACAATGTTACTACCATTTATGAGAAGCAACTGTATCTATACCCCGGACATTGCTATGCTTCCCTACCGTCCCAATATGGGTCCTGACATAGGCCACTTTAGCCTGGATGATCAGTCCTGCGTTGGTCTCGAGATTGACAGTAGCTGGCCCTTCCCGGAGAATCACTTCTGGTTCAAAGCAAGTGTTTCCAACGCCGACGAGTGGTTGAGCTGAAGTTCATTTCATCGCTTTGTTATTTGTTGTGTGAGAAAAACTTTACTAGAATGTTTTGTTGGAAATGATCTATAATCCAACGTGTATCCTCGTTGTCGTTGTGGGCTGATGACTTGTTGTATGTAATCAATGGTACATTTGCATATGCGTCCATCAACTCACGCCTGCTAGTGGTGTCCATATGAACAGTGCTAGTGATTTTAGTTGCAAAAATTAGATAGTGCTAGTGATTTTTAGCTGCATATTTTGACAAATTGCAGTGTTACAAGGTTGACAAATGGCAATGTTACTAGATAAACAAATGTCAATCTTTCCAGTTTGACAAATGGCAACATACCCAAAATGACAGATATGCAAATCTTACCCAATTGTTTGTACGTGGTTGCACACGGGTCATGCAAAACAACCGTTTGCGTTGAAGGGATGCAGAAATTATACTCGACACATTTTCCCTTGGCTTCCTGGGGAAGCTGTCGGTTTGCATCTAGGTGTTCTAACTAAAATGTTTGCGATGAGTGTTTTATATTTAAAAACCATTGACGTTTTTTTCAAAATAAAATCGTTTGATAAGTCTGTACATTAAGAGAGAAAACGCAAGTTTGTTCAAACCGTATCTTTCATTCAGTCACACTGCGAATTTATATTCATATGGTCGAGAATTCGAGATACAGTATTAAACCCTAAAAAACTATTTCCGGCGGCGGTGGAGCCGGCGTGCCGAGCCGTCGTTGTCGTTTTCGTCCTGCGGGACGCTGTTGTTGAAGTCTTCAAGGCAGCACAAAATGTTCTTCACTTGTAAATCAAACATCATGTCGTTGCGCGATCAACGGGCGGGGCGCAGGAGGACGGCAACTGGTGCCGCTGAGAGGTAGTGGTCGACGGCAGCGTCCCATGCCGCTGAGGGGGCGCACGCACGGCACGGGCACGGGCGCGGCGGGTGCAGCAATACGCACGGGGGCCGGCGCCATGGTGGGTGGAGGGGCGCGCACGGGCACGGGCACGGGCGCTGGCGCTGGCATGTACACGAGCTCGCGCGGGTCCGCAGAGACCTCGTTGACGCCCGCGGCTTCCAGCTCTGCGATAGTGCTCGGCGACCAGCCCGTCAATGCTACGGGGATGGTCGCTGGCGCGGGCGCGGGGATGGGAGCTGGGACGGGATCGGGGGCAGCAACCGCCGCGGCCAGCTCGTTCTGGGCCATGTCCATGAGGCCCCATTCCTCCTTATTTCTATCTCCTCTGGCTCGGAGTCGACTTCACCAAACTTGAAGACTAGTGGCAGATGATCGTTCTGCGCCATGGCGTTGGTGGAGGTCTGCGGGAGGGAGGGGAATGGGAGGCGAACAGTAAGGCCGCCCGTATTAAACAGCGTCTCGGGCACCATTAATGGAGAGGAAGGCGGGCGGCCATGGAAGTCAAAGGGACACGTGGCGTCACTCCCGTTCAGTCAAGGTCAAGCAGTTGTCTGCGCGGCACCTCCTACAGCCATTAAAACCAAGACACATGTCGTCACGTGAATGGTTAACAGAACGCACACGGTTTGAATTCTACAAACGTTTGAGATATTAAAGTGGTAGCTATTTTTTCAAAATGCCTTTGTTGGCTGTCATTATTCGAGTGCGCCTTCTCTCAAAATGGACACGAAAAATGCCACAGCATGTCGGGTGCCATTCCATGATAGCATGCCAAGTTTCATGAATTTCAAACGAGTTTTGGATTTACTAGAATTTAAAAACCAGGCATCTCAATGTTTTGCCGGCAACCAACGGTGCCCTGGTGTTTGAAATTTATTTCCATTTCTTGCATGGGACCTAAGCATGCACCCAAGGACACATATTTGATTTTTCAACCAATTTATATGCACCGGAGCATGTGCATGTGGTTCAAATTTGAATTATGCACATAAATGCATTGAAAACTCAGTTAATGCATAAAAATGACCCAACGAACCCCAAAAAATCCCAAAAATTGACACAACACTCCTGTTGTTCTATCTTGACACGAGAAATTTTTTGAAAGCAATAAGAGGCAATGGATATCGTTTCGTCCCCAAAGGTGGGACGTTCCCTACCGAAACCATCATGCTTGTTGTGAGAAGCTCTGGTTTGTGAGAAGCGTATACCCGAACCTGCCCCGAATGGGACAATTTTTTTACCACGGCATCTTGATGCCGCTCCATGATAGCATGCCAATTTTCATGAATTTCAGACGAGTTTTGGATTTACTAGAATTTAAAAACTAGGCATCTCAACGTTTTGCCGGCAATCAACAATGCCCTGGTGTTTGAATTTCATTCCTATCTCTTGCATGGGACCTAGAAATTCACCCAGGGACACACATGTGATTTTTCAACCAACTTTGGTGCATTGGAGCATGTGCTTGTAGTTCAAATTTGAAATATGCACATAAAATGCCTAGAAAACCCAGTTAATGTATAAAAAAGGTCAAACGAACCCCGAAAAATTCCAAGATTAAACACAACACTCCTGTTGTTCTATGTTGACACTAGAAATTTTTTTGAAAGCAATAAGATGCAACGGATATAGTCCCGTCCCAAAGGTGGTACGTTCCCTATCAAAACCATCATGCTTGTTGTGAGAAGCTCTGGTTTGTGAGAAGCTTATACCCAAACCTGTCCCAAATGGGACAAAATTTGCACCACGGCATGTTGATGCCGCTCCATGATAGCATGCCAAGTTTCATGAATTTCAGACGAGTTTTGGATTTACCAGAATTTAAAAACCAGGTATCTCAATGTTTTGCCGGCAATCAACAGTGCCCTGGTGCTTAAAATTCATTCCCGTCTCTTGCATGGGACCTAAGCATGCACCCAAGGACACACATGTGATTTTTCAACCAATTTATATGCACTGGAGCATGTGCATGTAGTTCAAATTTGAATTATGCACATAAAATGCCTAGAAAACTCAGTTAATGCATAAAAATGTCCAAACGAACCCCGAAAAATCCCAAAAATTGACACAACACTCCTGTTGTTCTATGTTGACACGAGAAATTTTTTGAAAGCAATAAGAGGAAATAGATATCATTTCGTCCCCAAAGGTGGGACGTACGTTCCCTACCGAAACCATCAGGCTTGTTGTGAGAAGCTCTGGTTTGTGAGAAGCATATACCCAAACCGGCCCAAATGGGACAATTTTTTTACCACGACATGTTTATGCCTCTCCATGATAGCATGCCAAGTTTCATGAATTTCAGAGGAGTTTTGGATTTACTAGAATTTAAAAACCAGGCATCTCAATGTTTTGCCGGCAATCAACGGTGCCCTGGTGTTTGAAATTCATTCCCATTTCTTGCATGGGACCTAAACATGCACCCAACGACACATATTTGATTTTTCAACCAATTTGTATGCACTAGAGCATGTGCATGTAGTTCAAATTTGAATTATGCACAGATATGCATTGAAAACTCAGTTAATGCATCAAAATGTCCAAACGAACCCCAAAAAATCCCAAAAATTGACACAACACTCGTGTTGTTCTATGTTGACACGAGAAAAATTTTGAAAGCAATAAGAGGCAATGGATATCGTTTCGTCCCCAAAGGTGGCACGTTCCCTATCGAAACCATCATGCTTCTTGTGAGAAGCTCTGGTTTGTGAGAAGCTTATACCCGAACCTGCCCCAAATGGGACAATTTTTTTACCACGGCATGTTGATATTGCTCCATGATAGCATGCCAAGTTTCATGAATTTCAGACGAGTTTTGGATTTACTAGAATTTAGAAACCAGGCATCTCAACATTTTGCCAGCAATCAACAGTGCCCTAGTGTTTGAATTTCATTCTCATCTCTTGCATGGGACCTAGAAATTCACCCAAGGACACACATGTGATTTTTCAACCAACTTTAGTGCATTGGAGCATGTGCTTGTAGTTCAAATTTGAATTATGCACATAAAATGCCTAGAAAACCCAGTTAATGTGTAAAAAAGGCCAAACGAACCCCGAAAAATTCCAAGATTAAACACAACACTCCTGTTTTTCTATGTTGACACTAGAAATTTTTTGAAAGCAATAAGAGGCAATGGATATCGTCCCGTCCCAAAAGGTGGTACGTTCCTATCGAAACCATCATGCTTGTTGTAAGAAGCTCTGGTTTGTGAGAAGGTTATACCCAAACCTGCCCCAAAGGGGACAAAATTTTCACCACGGCATGTTGATGCCGCTCCATGATAGCATGCCAAGTTTCATGCATTTCAGAAGAGTTTTGGATTTGCTATAATATAAAAACCAGGTATCTCAACATTTTGCTGGCAATCAACAGTGCCCTGGTGTTTGAAATTCTTTCCCATCTCTTGCATGGGACCTAGAAATTCACGCAAGGACACACATGTGATTTTTCAACCAACTTTGGTGCATTGGAGCATGTGCTTGTAGTTCAAATTTGAATTATGCACATAAAATGCCTAGAAAACCCAGTTAATGTATAAAAAGGCCAGACGAACCCCGAAAAATTCATTCCCATTTCTTGGATGGGACCTAAGCATGCACTGAAGGACACAGATTTGATTTTTCAACCAATTTTTATGCACTGGAGCATGTGCATGTAGTTTAATTTTGAATTGTGCACGTGAAATGGCTAGAAAACCAGTTTATTGTATAAAATGTCTAAATGAACCCTGAATAATTCCAATTCTTTTACGACACCCATATAGTTGCATGTTCACTGCAGATAAAAGGTCTAGAAATTCAAACAACGTCCATTGCCGCTGTGACCCCATTTTGTAATTCAAATCAAGCAGATCCCACACAGTTTATTATCTCAAACCATGTGAGATGTAGTACAAAATATCTTGGAGCACCGTCGGTGTATAGTACGCCTATGGCTTGCGCGAGAAGGTGCGTCTGCTATAGTCCACAGCCGGTGTGTCAAGCGCACTAGCTCACTCCCCGAAAACTCCCGCCTCTGCATCCCTCGCAATCTCGAAAATATCTACTGCCTGGAAGGTTTTAATGTTTGATAGCACACAATTAGTATGTGCGGACTGTGTGCGATGTATGTTACTCCCGCTCTGCTTCAGTCCCTTGATTCAAATTTTCAGTAGCCCCGACATTTTACTCCCGCCTCTGCATCCCTCGCAATCTCAAAAATATCTGCTCGCCCTTGATCCAAATTTTCAGTAGCCCCGCCTTGTTACTCCGTCCTAGTAAAATTTTCAGTTGCCGTAGTATTTCCTCAAACACAACCTTGCCCCCCCTCCACACACACCCCAATACCTCCGCTCACACAGACACACACAACCCTCGAAACCATTGGTAGGTCGCTGCCATCACCGGCGCCTCCATCCTCAACCTCTCCCCATGTGCCGGGGAGCTCGAGGAGCCAATGGCCAAAAAGATGTTTATCGCGGCCTTTTCGCCCCACGCCGGCGAGGTGGCCGCCGAGGTGTCCCCGTCGTCCTCCGCGGGCCCCATCCACCATCGCCGGTCCCCCGATACGCCCGCCGCCGCGCCCCTACGCCGGTTCGGGGACTTCCCCGTCCTCCCTCGGACCCGACAGCCGACGAAGTCTTACCTCGGGATCCGGCAGCGGCGGCGGGGGACGTGGGTCGCCGAGATTACAGATCAAGAGACCCATACCCGCCGGTGGCTCAGTAGCTTCCACACGGCCGAGCTCGTGGCCATGGAGTACGACCGCTAGTGGGTCCGCTACCATGGCGCGGCAGCTAGGCTCAATTTCCCCTTCGGCACATGTCCGGTCCACCTCGTTCCGCCGGAGCCAGGGTGGTGAGCTCGGCTATGGCGCGGGAGGACCGCGAGGCGTGGGAGCGCCTCAAGGCTGAGGCCGCCGACGAGGCCTACATTCAAGAGCTCCGCCGGCAGCACCCGGAGCTCATGGAGGCGGAGCGGGCGATCATTGTCGGCGCGGAGGGCGGCGAGGTTATCGCGCTCTCCTCTGATGACGAGGTCGAAGGCAGCGAGGACGGCGGCGCGGAGGGCGGCGAGGTTATCGCGCTCTCCTCTGATGATGAGGTCGAAGGCGGCGGCGACGGTGGCGCGGAGGGCATCGAGGTGGGCCCCGAGGATGAGGAGATCAATGTCGACGAGTGGAGGAGTGCCTTCCCCAATGACCCCGACGACGGTACTGGCCCGGACCCGGCTCGCGGCACACCGTACATGACAAGGAAGGATTGGCTTGACCTCTACTTCGACTAAAAGTAGTTTAGCTTAGTTTAAATTTATGTTCTATGTTCAGTTATGCAAAACTATCTATGTTTATGTTTGAATGCATGCTACTTTCAGTTGAACCTGCTTTGAACTTGATCAAATTGAAGTTTACAACCTTAAGTTTAGGGGATCGACTAGAAAAGGCCAAAAATTGCTGGAGTATATATATATATCCACTAAGGGTTTTAGTCCTTTAACTTTTTAAGGATCGCCTAGAGATGTCCTTATGACTTGTTTATTTCAGGTCTTCACAATGTGATGATCTATATGTGCAACTATTTGCCGTGCAGTTCAATTTCATCAATAACAGTTTCAACAATACCACTATGAATTACGATATTTGGTTTTTGTCAAGGATATTGCAGTTAACATGCCTTTCCATTTTTCAATTGTTGTTTAGCAACATGCATTGTACTGAATGACTAAATATGCAATCCCATGCTACATAGCAACAAGGAAGAGTGTTAGCTTAATGTTCTGATGATGTCTAGATATACATGTAATAAAATCTTATATAATGGGATGGATGGAGTGTTGTCCTACATCATTTTTCAATTGTTGTTTAGCTTCTAATATTAACTTGGTGCTTTTAGGTACATATATCATTGCCAAAGATCCACACTTCGACCCTTTCTGTGTATGGACCAATGAGATATTCATGAACCAGCATCAATTGAGGAAGCTGATAAAGATTATTATTAAAATGGGTCAAAAGATGTCAATCTTACTATTTGTTTACACTTTATGCAAGACAACAGTGAACTGCAGGATGGTAAGTAAGAACCCTGTTTCTTTTTACTGCCCGTAATGAGTTGTGTTAGATGACAATATCTGAATCTTTTTTCTTTTGCAGTGGATCCTGAAGCAACTTACTCAAGATTACCTCTCAAACTATATGATTGGTGGTCGGCCATCACAAGGGGTTGGATAGAGTCCTGCGTGCCTTCTGCATCCAGGAGAGCACAATAGGGACATTCCGCTTCACCTTGTTCAGCAACTGGAATGTTTGTCGCCTCTTTCTTTACCATCTGTAATAGTACAAGTATAGAACCCTGGTACATCATTCTTTATTTGGTGCTTATGTAATTCTTAAACATATGTACCTGTGAATCGAATAATGCATTGGTTGTTTGAACCTAATGGATATGAATAAAGCTATAGCCTACTTTCAAGTTTAAATTAGGTACAATTTTAAATAGCAGCAATTAAATTAGGGCGAAATTACGTTGTGCAGGTCATTACGGCACACACTGTTGGTAAAACACGAACGTTTGCGATATACACCATAATCCGAGACGGTTCACAGAGAGGAAACGTGTGCAAGCATGCACACAGTTGTCGTTTGCAAAGCGTGTGTGATGTCAGACACTATCGCATACGGTGCGGGAAAACTAAATGTGTGTGATTGTCTACCCATCGTACACCGTTTATAATCATGAACTGTTTGTGATGTGCCAGGCATCGTAAAACTCCCGTGCCTAGAATCTGCCTGGAAAACTCCCTTGCCTGGAATCTGCCTGGTTTTAGGCAGAACCACAAAACTCCGACTGCGATGGCAATGCGAGCACAAACGAGTAGCAAGGATGAAGCGTTTGGGATATTCGAGATATCAGAAATGGTTATATAGGGACAACTGTATGCATCAAGGCTCCCTATCCCTGACGGTTTTTTGGTCGTGTGGGAAGGACCCCCATATCGGCCACACTCACTTGGCGACGGTTCCAAATGCCGTCGCGGAAAGGGGTTAAAAACCGTTTGTTTAGGACCGACGCGCACCAGTGCCACCTGGTCGAAGCATACGTAGCGTTGTCATTCTGGTCGCGAACGTGTACGTACATACGATCAGTCTGTCTGCAGGCTGCAGCGATGAACCGTGGCCGTGTAAGGAAGGGCACATGTTGTAGTAGAGGCGTGCACGTGTCGTAGTAGAGGCACGCACGTAGCATGTACACATACGTACAACGGCTAGGGTGCAAGAAAGTAAATACGGCCACGTACATACATACGGGCGGGGTCTCGAACGCCTACTCGGGCATACATACGGCCAGGGCTCGTGTACACGGCTGGGTCAGAACGGAGAAACTGCGTCGTCGTCGTGTTCATGGGGAGGCAACGGAATGCGTCGTGTTCATCGGGAGACAACAGAACGCGTGCTGTTCATCGGGAGCCAACCGGCTTGGATGAAACAGCCGATGGAAACGAGGCCTGGCGTACCGCAGAACGGAGGAAACGGCCTTGTGTTCGACCGGCCACGGTCGAAACGGGATCCTGTTCATCGGGAGGGGTCTGGCATACCACAAAACGGAGGAAACGGACCTCCTACGGTGGAAATGGGGTCATGTTGATCGGGAGGGGTGTGGCGTACCACAAAACGGAGGAAACGGACTTGTGTTGGAGCGTTGCGGTCGAAACGGGGGTCCTGTTCATCGGGAGGGGTGTGGCGTACCGCAAAACGGGACTCCACGGGATATTCTTCATCTCCACCGTCGACTGCCTCCACGGGCTATTGTTCATCCACCGTCGACCTCCTGCAGCCTCCACCTGTGACTATTCATCCACGGGGCTCCTGTTCATCCAGCCTCCACCGCGCGCTCCTCCACCGGCTACTGTTCAACCAGCCCTCTCCACGGGGTCCTGTTCAACCACCCCTCCATGGGCTACTATTCATCCAGCCCTCCACCGACTACTTTTCAACCAGCCCTCCACAGGGTCGTCCTGTTCATCCAGCCCTCCACGGAGTCCTGTTCATCCACCGGCTCGATCGATCGGGGTACTGTTCATCCAACGGCAACAGCCTCTACTACCATGGGGTCCTGTTCATCCAACCCCCCCCCCCCCACCGGGAACTGTTCATCCAAACCCCCCAACAACGCTCACTGTTCATCCAGAGGCAGCATCGATCAGCTTCGGTTAGCAGCAGTAGCGAAGGAATCACTCGGGTTCAGTTAACAGCAAGGGATCGATCGATCGCTCGGGTTCAGTAACGCGTAGCCTGCAATGCAATCTCTCGGGTTCAGTTAGAGCCCAATGCCTCGCTCGGGTTCAGTTAGAGCCCAACGCCTCGCACACACACGCGTACGTACGAGAGAAACGTGCATCGCTCGGCCCCCGACTACCCACCGTAACCGGGAACTCCCCCGATATTTTCCTCGCCCTCGCTTCTACCACGTTTTTTCCGTCATGGACGGCCAAAGAATGTCATGCAGCTGCGTCTCCGGCCCACCCAGGATGAAAAGCCCATTTTCTGTCATGATTTTTGGTCATAGAAGTAGGACCCCACCACATCTATGATGATACCGGGTTTTGTCACAATTATCGTCATAGAAGTGTCATAAGCATGACAGGAAAAAAATCGTTCGGCCCAAAATGTCACGGATGTGTCTTTTTTTGTAGTGTTATCAGGCTGAAGCTTTTTCACATAAGCATCGCAACCCCAAACTTTAAGAAACGACAGCTTAGGTTTCTTGCCAAACCATAGTTCATACGGTGTCGTCTCAACAGATTTAGATGGTGTCCTATTTAACGTGAATGCAGTTGTCTCTAATGCATAACCCCAAAACGACAGTGGTAAATCGGTAAGAGACATCATAGATCGCACCATATCTAATATAAGTACGGTTACGATGTTCGGACACACTATTACGCTGTGGTGTTCCAGGTGGCGTGAGTTGTGAAACTATTCCACATTGTTTTAAATGAAGGCCAAACTTGTAACTCAAATATTCGCCTCCGCGATCAGATTGTAGAAACTTTATTTTCTTGTTACGATGATTCTCCACTTCACTCTGAAATTCTTTGAACTTTTTCAAATGTTTCAGACGTGTGTTTCAGTAAGTAGATATACCCATATCTGCTCAAATCATCTGTGAAGGTTAGAAAATAACGATACCCGCCGCGAGCCTCAACGCACATCAGACCGCATACATCGGTATGTATTATTTCCAATAAGTCAGTGGCTCACTCCATTGTTTCGAGAAGGGAGTCTTAGTCATCTTGCCCATGAGGCATGGTTCGCAAGCATCAAATGATTCATAATCAAGTGATTCCAAAAGTCCATCCGCATGGAGTTTCTTCATGTGCTTTACACCAATATGAACTAAACGGCAGTGCCACAAGTATGTTGCACTATCATTATCAACTTTGCATCTTTTGGCATCAATATTATGAATATGTGTATCACTACGATCGAGATTCAATAAACCATTTATATTAAGTGTATGACCATAGAAGGTTTTATTCATGTATACAGAACAACAATTATTCTTTGACTTAAATGAATAACCGTATTGCAATAAACATGATCCAATCATATTCATGCTCAACGCAAACACCAAATAACATTTATTTTAGGTTCAAAACTAATCCCAAAGGTAAAAGGAGTGTGCGATGGTGATCTTATCAACCTTGGAATCATTTCCAACACACATCGTCACCTTGCCCTTAACTAGTCTCTGTTCATTTTGCAACTCCTGTTTCGAGTTACTAATCTTAGCAACTGAACCGGTATCAAATACCTGGGGGTTACTATGAACACTAGTAAAGTACACATCAATAACATGTACTCCCTCCGTCCGAAAATACTTGTCATCAAAATGAATAAAAGGGGATGTATCTAAATGTATTTTAGTTCTAGATACATTCTTTTTTGTCCATTTTAATGACAAGTATTCTCGGACGGAGGGAGTATATCAAATATACTTTTGTTCACTTCACCATCCTTCTTATCCGCCAAGTATTTGGGGTAGTTCCGCTTCCAGTGACCATTCCCTTTGCAGTAGAAGCACTCACTTTCAGGCTTAGGTCTAGCTTTGGGCTTCTTCATGGGAGTGGCAACTTGCTCGCCATTCTTTCCTGAAGTACCCTTTCTTTCCTTTGCCATTTTTTTGAAACTAGTGGTCTTGTTAACCAACAACACTTGATGCTATTTCTTGATTTCTACCTTCACTGATTTTAGCATCGCGAAGAGCTTGGGAATCGTTTTCATCATCCCTTGCATATTATAGTTCATCACGATGTTCTAGTAACTTGATGATAGTGACTAGAGAGCTCTGTCAATCACTATCTTATCTGGAAGATTAATCCCACTTGATTCAAGCGATTGTAGTACGCAGACATTCTGAGCACATGCTCACTAGCTGAGCTATTCTCCTCCATCTTGTAGGCAAAGTACTTGTCAGAGGTCTCGTACCTCTCGACATGGGCATGAGTCTGAAATACAAATTTCAACTCATGGGACATCTCATATGCTCTGTGGCATTCAAAACGTTTTTGAAGTACCGGTTCTAAGCCGTAAAGCATGGTGCACTAAACTATCAAGTAGTCATCATACCGAGCTTGTCAAACATTCATAACGTCTGCATCTGCTCCTGTAATAGGTCTGTCACCTAGCGGTGCATCAAGGACATAATTCTTCTGTGCAGCAATGAGGATAATCCTCATATCACGGACCCAGTCCGCATCATTGCTACTATCATCTTTCAACTTATTTTTCTCTAGGAACATATCAAAAATAAACGGGGAGCTATATCGCAAGCTATTGATCTACAACATAGATATGCAAATACTATCAGGTACTAAGTTCATGATAAATTAAAGTTCAATTAATCATATTACTTAAGAACTCCCACTTAGATAGACATCCCTCTAGTCATCTAAATGATCACGTGATCCATATCAACTAAACCATGTCCGATCATCACGTGAGATGGAGTAGTTTTCAATGATGAACATCTCTATGTTGATCATATCTACTATATGATTCACATTCGACCTTTCGGTCTCAGTGTTCCGAGGCCATATATGCATATGCTAGGCTCGTCAAGTTTAACCCGAGTATTCTGCACGTGCAAAACTGGCTTGCACCCGTTGTATGTGAACGTACAACTTATCACACTCGATCATCACGTGGTGTCTCGGCATGACGAACTGTAGCAACGGCGCATACTCAGGGAGAACACTTATACCTTGAAACTGAGTGAGGGATCGTCTTATAATGCTACCGCCATACTAAGCAAAATAAGATGCATAAAGGATAAACATCACATGCAATCAAAATATGTGACATGATATGGCCATCATCATCTTATGCCTTTGATCTCCATCTCCGAAGCACCATCATGATCTCCATTGTCACCGACTTGACACCTTGATCTCCATCGTAGCGTCGTTGTCGTCTCGCCAACTATTGCTTCCACGACTATCGCTGCCGCTTAGTGATAAAGTAAAGCAATTACATGGCGATTGCATTTCATACAATAAAGTGACAACCATAAGGCTCCTGCCAGTTGCCGATAACTTTTACAAAACATGATCATCTCATACAACAATTTATATCTCAACACGTCTTGACCATATGACATGACAACATGCCCTGCAAAAACAAGTTAGACGTCCTCTACTTTGTTGTTGCAAGTTTTACGTGGCTGCCGCGGGCTTCTAGCAAGAACCGTTCTTACCTACGCATCAAAACCACAACAATTTTTCGTTAAGTGTGCTGTTTTAACCTTCAACAAGGACCGGCCGTAGTCAAACTCGATTCAACTAAAGTTGGAGAAACAGACACCCACCAGCCACCTATGTACGAAGCACGTCGGTAGAACCAGTCTCATGAACGCGGTCATGTAATGTTGGTCCGGGCCGCTTCATCCAACAATACTGCCGAACCAAAGTAAGACGTTGGTGGTAAGCAGTATGACTATTATCGCCCACAACTCATTGTGTTCTACTCTTGCATATCATCTACGCATAGACCTGGCTTGGATGCCACTGTTGGGGAACGTAGTAATTCAAAAAAAATCCCACGATCACGCAAGATCTATCTAGGAGAAGCATAGCAACGAGCGGGGAGAGTGTGTCCACGTACCCTCGTAGATCGAAAGCGAAGCGTTAGTTAACGCGGTTGATGTAGTCGAACGTCTTCACGATCCAACTGATCCAAGTACCAAACATACGGCAACTCCGTGTTCAGCACACGTTCAGCACGATGACGTCCCTCGAGCTCTTGATCCATTAGAGGGTCGAGGGAGAGTTTTGTCAGCACGACGGCGTGGCGGCGGTGTTGGTGATGTGATCCACGCAGGGCTTCGTCTAAGCACTACGACAATATGACTGAGGTGGTAAACTGTGGAGGGGGGCACCGCACACGGCTAAGAAACAACTGTTGTGTCTTTGGGGTGCCCCCCTGCCCATGTATATAAAGGAGGGGGGAGGAGAAGGCCGGCCCAAGGAGGGCGTGCCATGAGGAGGGAGTCCTACTAGGACTCCGTTCCTAGTAGGATTCGCCCTCCCCCTTTCCTTCCAACGGAGAGGGGGGAAGGGGAAAGGAGGGAGAGGGAGAAGGAAAGAGGGGGGCCGCGCCCCCTCCCCTTGTCCAATTCGGACTGGGGCAAGGGGGCGCGCGCCACCTCCCGTGGCCTGCCTCCTCTCCTCCACTATGGCCCAATAGGCCAATTAACTTTCCCGGGGGGTTCCAGTAGCCTCCCGGTACTCCAAAAAATCCCCGAACCTTATCGGAACCATTCTGGTGTCCGTATATAACCTTCCAATATAACAATCTTTACCTCTCGACCATTTCGAGACTCCTTGTCATGTCTGTGATCTCATCCGGGACTCCGAACAAACTTCAGTCACCAAAACACATAACTCATAATACAAATCGTCATCGAACGTTAAGCGTGCGGACCCTACGGGTTCGAGAACTATGTAGACATGACCGAGACACATCTCCGATCAATAACCAATAGCGGAACCTGGATGCTCATATTGGCTCCTACATATTCTATGAAGATCTTTATCGGTCAAACCGCATAACAACATACGTTATTCCTTTTGTCATCGGTATGTTACTTGCCCGAGATTCAATCGTCGATATCATCATGCCTAGTTCAATCTCGTTACCGACAAGTCTCTTTACTCGTTCCGTAATGCATCATCCCGCAACTAACTCATTAGTCACATTGCTTGCAAGGCTTAGTATGATGTGCATTACCGAGGGGGCCCAGAGATACCTCTCCGAAACTCGGAGGGACAAATCCTAATCTTGTTCTATGCCAACCCAACAAACACATTCGGAGACACCTGTAGAGCATCTTTATAATCACCCAGTTATGATGTGACGTTTGATAGCACATAAGGTGTTCCTCCGGTATTCGGGAGTTGCATAATCTCGTAGTCAAAGGAATATGTATAAGTCATGAAGAAAGCAATAGCAATAAAACTTAGCGATCATTATGCTAAGTTAACGAATGGGTCTCGTCCATCACATCATTCTCCTAATGATGTGATCCCGTTCATAAAATGACAACACATGTCTATGGTCAGGAAACTTAACCATCTTTGATTAACGAGCTAGTCTAGTAGAGGCATACTAGGGGCACTATGTTTTGTCTATGTATCCACACATGTATCAAGTTTCCGGTTAATACAACTCTAGCATGAATAATAGATATTTATCATGATATAAGGAAATATAAATAACAACTTTATTATTGCCTCTAGGGCATATTTCCTTCACTGCCTCACCTTTGAAATGCTTGCCTTTCTTTCTTACGGGATGCCTGCTCGGAAGAAATCGACGATGCCCCAGGTACACATTCTTCTTACAATTATCCAAATATACATTGTCGGTATCATCCAAACAGTGCGTGCATGCGCGGTATCGCTTGTTTGTCTGTCCTGAAAGGTTACTGAGAGCAGGCCAATCATTGATGGTCACAAACAGCAATGCATGTAGGTCAAATTCTTCCTGATTGTGCTCATCCCACGCACGTACACCTTTTTCATTCCACAGTTGTAAGAGTTCTTCAACTAATCGCCTTAGGCATCAATGTCGTTGTCGGGTTGCTTAGGGCCTTGGATGAGCACTAGCATCGTAATGTACTTCCGCTTCATGCACAACCAAGGAGGAAGGTTATACATACATAGAGTCACAGGCCAGGTGCTATGATTGCTGCTCTGCTCCCCAAAAGGATTAATGCCATCTGCGCCTAGACCAAACCATATGTTCCTTGCGTCATCTGCAAAGTCCCTCCACTTCCTCTCAATTTTTCTCCACTATGACCTATCAGCAGGTACTCTCAACTTCCCGTCTTTCTTACGGTCTTCTTTGTGCCATCGCATCAACTTGGCATGTTCTTTGTTTTGGAACAGATGTTTCAACAGTGGTATTATAGGAGCATACAACATCACCTTGGCAGGAATTTTCTTCTTGGGGCGCTCGCCCTCGACATCACCAGGGTCATTGTGGCTGATCTTATAGTGCAATGCACCGCATACCGGGCATGCATTCAAATCCTCATACTCACCGCGGTAGAGGATGCAGTCATTAGGGCATGCATGTATCTTCTGCACCTCTAATCCTAGAGGGCAGACAGCCTTCTTTGCTTCGTACATACTGTCGGGCAATTCGTTGTCCTTTGGAAGCATCTTCTTTAACATTATCAACAACTTTCCAAATCCCTTGTCAGATACACCAATCTCTGCCTTCCATTGCAGCAATTCCAGTGTGGTGCCCAGCTTTTTCTTGTCAGCTTCGCAATTTGGGTACAACGGCTTCTTGTGATCCGCTAACATGTGTTGCAACTTCAGCCTCTCCTTTTCACTTGCACAGTTTCTCTTTGCATCGGCAATGGCCCGACCAAGATCATCAGCGGGCTCATCTGATGCCTCTTCTTCAGCTTCTTCCCGCATTGCCGGCTCAGCTTCTTCCCCCATTGTTGTACCATTCTATTAAGGGAACCCATGGCCAGGATAGTTGTAGTCGTCCTCTTCTTCTTCATTTTCTTCCATCATAACCCCTCTTTCTCCGTGCTTGGTCCAAACATTATAGTGGGGCATGAAACCGGACTCAAATAGGTGGACGTGAATGGTTCTTGACTTAGAGTAATTCCGATCATTCTTACAGCCAGCACATGGACAACACATAAAACCATCCGCCTGCTTGTTTGCCTTAGCCGCAAGCAGAAAAGTACGCACGCCATTAACGAACTGGGGAGAGCATCGGTCATCATACATCCATTGCTGGCTCATCTTCATTACACAGCACCGAAAAGACCAAATTAATACAAGTTCATACATACTTATTCTCATAAAACAACATACAAACTCTCTAGCTAAAGCATTTAAATGCAACAACAAATGCGATCAAGATCACAAGTAAGGTAACAATTGATCCAACAGCATAATGATACCAAGCCTCACTATCAATGGCATATTTTCTAATCTTTCTAATCTTCAAGCGCATTTTCTTCATCTTGATCTTGTGATCATCGATGACATCGGCAACATACAACTCCAGTTTCATCTTATCTTCTTCAATTCTTTTCAATTTTTCTTTCAAATACTTGTTTTCTTTTTCAACTAAATTTAACCTCTCGACAAGAGGGTCGGTTGGAATTTCCGGTTCACATACCTCCTAGATAAAAATATCTATGTCAACTTGATGGGCATAATTTTTCATAAACACGAAACGCAACAAATAGTTATAGAAGAGAATATACCACATCCGAATCATAAACCAGATGAGGGCCGACGGGGACGGATATCAAAACCATGCCACTATGTATAACAAACAACGTACGGGTAAGAAAATTATACAAGTAACTATATATCTAAATCACACAAACATGATTTTTTATATATAAAAGATAAGGACAAGAGGCTCACCAAGGTGGTGCCGGTGAGGGGACGGTGCGGGCGATCAATGGTGGTTAGCATGGGACGGGAAGGCACTAAGTAAACCACACCTACATATGCAAACTAAGAGTTAATTTGAGCTCAAATTGCATATAAATCAAATAAACTACCACATATAATTACTCCCAAACTAAAACCCACAAATCACTATACTTATAGAGCATTGCAAGAGCTAATCTAGCAATGAGAGATGAAAGGACAAAGTTTCTAACCTTTGTGATCACTTGGATGGATGGGGGGCCTTCAAATCTTGACAAATTTTGGGCAAAATGAAGGATGAGCTCGAGAGGAGAGGAAGAAAACAGAGAGGAGAGGAAAGGGGAATAACAGAGAGCTCGCGGGCTGGATGAAGGGTTTATATAGGAGCATCTTTAGTCCTGGTTGGTGATACAAACCGGGACTAAAGGTGAGCCTCTACTCCCGGTTCGTGCCACGAACCGGGACTGAAGGGGTTGGTGGGGCCCCATCCTAACACCAGCCTGCCACCACCTCTTTAGTCCCGGTTCGTGTCACGAACTGGTACTAGAGGTTCAACGCGAACCGGGACTAATGAGTGTCGCTGATACGTCTCCAACGTATCTATAATTTTTTATTGTTCCATGTTATTATATTACCCGTTTTGGATGTTTATGGTCTCTACTTTACACATTTATATCATTTTTGGGACTAACCTACTAACCGGAGGCCCAGCCCGTATTGCTGGGTTTTTTTGCCTATTTGAGTGTTTTGAAGAAAAGGAATATCAAACGGAGTCCAAACGGAATGAAACCTTCAGGAGCGTGATTTTTGGAACGAACGTGATCCAGAGGACTTGGAGTGGAAGTCAAGCAACCACCGAGGCGGCCACGAGGGTGGAGGGCGCCCCCCCCCCTACTGGGCACGCCCCCCTATCTCGTGGGCCCCTCGGGCATCCACCGACCTACTTCTTCCTCCTATATATACCCATGTACCCCGAAAACATCAGGGGAGCCAACGAAAACCTAATTCCACCGCCGCAACCTTTTGTATCCATGAGATCCCAACTTGGAGCCTTCGCCGGTGCTCCGCCAGAGGGGGAATCGACCACGGAGGGCTTCTACATCAACACCATGGCCTCTCAGATGAGTTGTGAGTAGTTTACCACATACCTTCGGGTCCATAGTTATTAGCTAGATGGCTTCTTCTCTCACTTTGGATCTCAATACCATGTTCTCCTTGATCTTCTTGGAGATCTATTCGATGTAACTCTTTTTGCGGTGTGTTTGCCGAGATCCGATGAATTGTGGGTTTATGATCAAGTTTATCTATGAGAAATATTTGAATCTCCTCTGAATTCTTTTATGTGTGATTAAGTTATCTTTGCAAGTCTCTTCGAATTATCAGTTTGGTTTGGCCTACTAGATTGATCTTTCTTGCAATGGGAGAAGTGCTTAGCTTTGGGTTCAATCTTGCGGTGTCCTTTCCCAGTGACAGCAGGGGCAGCAAGGCACATATTGTATTGTTGCCATCGAGGATAAAAAGATGGGGTTTATATCATATTGCATGAGTTTATCCCTGTACATCATGTCATCTTTCTTAATGCGTTACTCTGTTCTTTATGAACTTAATACTCTAGATGCATGCTGGATAGCGGTCGATGTGTGGAGTAATAGTAGTAGATGCAGGCAGGAGTCGGTCTACTTGTCACGGACGTGATGCATATATACATGATCATGCCTAGATAATCTCATATTTATTCGCTTTTCTATCAATTGCTCGACAGTAATTTGTTCACCCACCATAATACTTATCCTATCTTGAGAGAAGCCACTAGTGAAACCTATGGCCCCCGGGTCTATCTTTTATCATATAAGCTTTCAATCTAATTTTATTTGCATCTTTACTTTTCCTATCTATATCATAAAATACCAAAAATATATTTATCTTATCATACTATCTCTATCAGATCTCACTTTCGCAAGTGGTCGTGAAGGGATTGACAACCCCTTTATTGCGTTGGTTGCGAGTTCTTGCTTGTTTGTGTAGGTGCGTGGGACTTTTGAGGAGCCTCCTACTGGATACCTTGGTTCTCAAAAATTGAGGGAAATACTTATGCTACTATTGCTGCATCACCCTTTCCTCTTCAAGGAAAACCAACGCTCAGGACGTAGCAGT
This sequence comes from Aegilops tauschii subsp. strangulata, assembly GCF_002575655.3. Lineage (NCBI taxonomy): Eukaryota > Viridiplantae > Streptophyta > Magnoliopsida > Poales > Poaceae > Aegilops > Aegilops tauschii. The sequence continues at coordinate 251,573,964 of NC_053039.3, forward strand.
CGCCCCCTAGCCATTGGAACCGGCACTAATGGTCACATTAGTGCCGGTCCATAATTGAACCGGGACTAATGAAGTAAACATAAGGTCGTTTTTCTACTAGTGCATGGCCGGCGGGGGTGGCGGCGTCGCAGCTTGCAGTGAAGGGAAGCGGATGCTCTGGTGCACAGGTTCCCTATGGTGGAGAGGGCATAACCTATCTAGAGCACGGCCACCGGCGCCATTCTTCGGGTTCTGCGGGCACTCCCTGCCAAAGTGGCCGGGGCGCTCGCAGATGATGCGGCCGAGGGGGTCGCGGCAGTCTCTCCTATGATGCAGCTTACTGAGGCAGCGAAAGCGCTTCCCTTTGAATCGGCTTAAGAAGGCAGCGCGGCCAGGATCATCATTGAAGCCATGGCGCCGGTCCGAGCAAGGGTCGTGCCGCCGCTCACTATTATCCTGCAGATCCAGACTTGCCCTCCGGCTTTTCCGGGAAGAGACATCCGTCCATCCCTCGCCTAAATATTGGGAGGAAGCATTGATGTCTGAAGCAGGCCCAACTACTATCGATTTAAGCCTCGGCCTGTCCAGAAGAAGCAAGGCAAATGGGTCTCCCGCTCCAGGGGATGGGGGGCAGCCGGATCCTTCGCCTCGGAGAAGCAGCCGGGGTATGGGCGCTGGATCTTGGGGAGCATGTTGATGGAGCCGTCGCAGATTCGGTGCGCTAACGAGCCGCTGGACCTAGGGGAGAATGCCTTGGGGCTGCCACTCATGCTGGAGCGCAGCAGACCCATGCTGGGCGGTGGAGCCATGGCCCGGAGCGGGCGGCGACTGGGGCTGGTGGCCGCCACGGCCGGAGTGGCCAGCGGCGCTCGGGGGAGGGGGGAGCTAGCTAGAGGAGAGTCCTTGTTTTAAAACAGTAAGGCCAACTCCAGTGCGCAACCCCATCCTATCCGGGTGTGTCCGTTTGGGGTAAAACGGACATACCAGACAGCCCAGCGCGCGACCCCATCCTCAAAAAACGTCAATTTTTGTCCGCTTCGCCCCATCCTGGGAACAAAGTTGGGCTGGCTTTGGGTTTGAAATGGACACGAGCGGACGCTCTCTGCGTCGTCCTCGTTCGGAGTGTGTCCTTTTGCATGTGACCCTGGCCCGCCTGTCATTGGCCCACACACCCACCCACCCCTCTCTCTCTCCTCATTTTCTCTCCCTGGCCCACCACGCGCACACACCACCACGAGGCTGGATAGCCGCGGGTGTCGAGGAGCACGCTGCGCTCCAGCCGGCCGGCCTCGCCTCGCCGTCGTTGTGGCCCCGCCGCCATGGCCGGCGAGCAGGCGGGGGTGTGGGGTGCATGGACAGCGGCGAGCGCGCAGACGGCGGCGAGCGAGCGCGGGGAAGAACACGCGGACGCGGTCGGAGCGCATCGGCGGGCTGCTGCAGGCGAGCGCGAGTAGCGGCGACGAGCTGCTGCGGGAGGGGCGGCAGGGCGCGGGCGCTGCGCGGCAAGCTGTTGCGGGCGGGGCAGCAAGGCGCGGGAGCGCGGGGCGGAGGGCGCGGGCGCGGCGCGGCTGCGGGGCCGCGTGCGCCGCGGGGGCCGGGCGGCTTGGCGCGGCTGGCAACGCAGGCTGGCGCGCGGGCGGACGCACGGCTGGCTGGCTAGCTAGCTAGCTTGTGCGGGCGTGCGGGCTGCTTCTGCTGGCTAGCTAGCTTAGCTAGCTAGCCGTCGTGCTAGCTAGCCAGACGCGGGCGGGCGGCGTCGTGTTGTCTGCTAGATTTTTAGCTAGCGCGCAGGCGGGCAAGGCGAGCGGGTGGGACGGCGTGCAGGCGCGGGCGAGCTCGACTGCGGCGGCTGCACCGATGAGGCGAGAGCGCGAGCTCGCAGGCGGGCGATGCACAGGCGTGGGCACGCGGGTCGAGGCAGACATTTTGGGGTCGATCATGCATGTCTGCTTTCGTCCTCATTGTCACCCCAAACGTACGAAATCCGGACAAAACGGACATTCGTTTGAGGTCATGCGGTGGAGTTTGCCTAAGGTGATTAGTCAGTTATTGTTACTTGCTCCTACCACACAAAACCCCATTGCTACATATGTTTCCATATGGAGTGTAGCGACCCGACCTCAAACGGTCAAGTCTCTGTGCATCAGTGTCATCCCTGGATCGGTAATGCTGACACGCACAGTACTTGAAGGATTTATAACAGAGTAGCAATCACACACTTATTACATCGAATGTCTCAAAAGAGAACTTAATACAATAAATATGGCTTAAGGCCATCTAAATACGATAACAGCGGAAGGCTTGGAAGATAAAGTGAGTCCATCAACTCCAACGGCATCACTGAGTATAAGACCACGACCACTTAATACAATAAATATGGCTTAAGGCCATCTAAATACGATAACAGCGGAAGGCTTGGAAGATAAAGTGAGTCCATCAACTCCAACGGCATCACTGAGTATAAGACCACGACCTATGGCACCTCAATTGTCGTCTGAAAAGTCTGCAACACGAACGTTGCAGCCCGAAAACGGGTCGGCACATGGAATATGCTGGCAAGGTAACACATAGAGAGTAATGAACAGAATAATGCTATCACTACATGCATATATGGCTGGTGGAAAGCTCTATGGTTACAGTTTTGCGAAAAGCCAATTTTTCCCTACAACGAAGGAATAAATTTTATTTAACTATCATGGTGGTTGTTAAACATTGAGAAGGTACCGCCAACTCAATCCCAATTAAGAACATGATTAGCCCAATCAAATTAAATTAAGTAACATGATGATGAGATTCACATAATAATCCAAGAACTAGATACTCAAGATGTCCATAACCGGGGACACGGCTAACCATGATTAGTTTGTACACTCTGCAGAGGTTTGCGCACTTTTCCCCACAAGACTCGATCTCCTCCGTTTGATTTCTCGCACTACATGGTGTTTGAGAAACGGATGACCGAGACACAGTCTTTCAGAAACAATAACTCTTTACTCCGGGTGGACAGTTACACCTACTTTCCCCTACATCTGCTAGCCCACCTACTCAAGAGGTCTTGTAACCTACTCAACTATGCTAGAGCCCATAATAGCTTGTGGCTGCACATGGAAGTTTCTAGCATGAATAATCTCATGATCCCTTTGAGCCTGGGTGGCGGTCCATAGGAAAATCACACAGGTACTCCGGGATTTCCAAAAATATAGGCAACACTGGGTTCCCCAGGTGGCTCAATCCACCCAGATGTGAGTTACAGTAGCCACCTTAAGTTGAACCATTAATTAACAATCTCACATCTGTCATGGAAATTCACTCAAACCCAATCCACGTCTACGAGCATAGCATAGCAATATAAGCAAACGTAGAAGTAACTCTCAAAGGTTTGATAATAAACAGGCAATAGGTACTACCTCATCTACTTACCAAAACCCACATATTAAATAGATCCTAACCATGCAATAGTTTGAGGGTTGATCTAATGCAATAAAACTGGGTAGTAAAGAGGTATGATCAAAGTGTTACTTGCCTTGCTGATGATCCGTGAAACCTAGAGACTCGTAGTAGCACGCTTCGCACTCCGGGTACTCTATCGCAAACAAACAATGACACACATAAGTAATCAAACAAGGGTGCATGGGTAAAACTCAATTAAGAGATCTAACCAGAAAGTTCAACTTAAGAACTCCGGTTTGCAAAAAGAATCAAATCAAACGAAGCAACGAAACTCAAACTGCGAAAGGAACAAGCTCCGTTTACTAATCTGGTCCTAAGTCAATTTTTTACTATACCAAAAACTTGTTTAAGTTGGTTAAACAGAAAGAGGGTTTCGAGACGAAACTCTAGGCGCTTGAATCGCCTGATTCCGATAAACGAGCGAAAAGTTATACTAAAACGAAAATCGAATCAGAAATCGCCATCGAAAATAATCGCGAAAATTCCGAGAAAAAGAAAAAAACTGACGAACAGGCTAACGAACGAATGTTCGCTATCTGCGGCTAAACGACGAAAACCGTTCGTTAAAACGAACGAACGAACGGGCGTTCGTTAAATAACTAAACCAAAAAAACGAACCAAACTATTAAAAAAAGCAGATCTAGGGTTTTAAAAAAAACCGAACAAACCTGCGGAAACCGGTGGCGGCTACCTCGGGCGGCGGGGCGGCTCCGGCGGGCGGCGGGGTCGACGAGGAGGCGGCGGCGTCGGTGGCGGCGGCACTCGGCGGCGGGGTGGAACGGGGCGACGACGGCGGCACTCGGCGGCGGCGGCGGCGCGGGACCGGCGGCGGCTCGGGCGGCGGTAGGGTTTGGGCGGCGGGGCAGCTCTGGCTGGGCTGGCGGGGCGGCCTCCCGGCTTATAAGGGTCGGCCGGGCCAGGAGTCCTAGCCGGACACGGCCCGGTTGGTCGGTTGACTTTTTTTTAATATACCGCGCAGAAAAACGACTAAAAGAAATACTAAACGGACTCTAAAATCCCGAAATAAATTTTCCCTGTCCTCTAAAAATAAGCCGGACAAGATGAACATTTATTTGGGCCCAAAATGCAATTTTGAAAAACGCATATTTTCCTAGGCAAATAAAATAGAAATAAATTCCGAATAAAATCAAATATTTGTTTTTAATATTTTTCCTCCAATATTTCATTATTTTTTTTGGAGAAGTCATATAATCCCCTCTCATATATTTTAAATATGAAATATTTTTCGGAGAGAAAAATAATTAAAACAAATGATCCTCGTTTAAATATTTGATAAAATTCAAATATGAAAATCGTGAAATCCCCAACTCTGTCCGTGGGTCCTTGAGTTGCTTAGAATTTCGAGCATCGCCAAACGAAATGCAATAAAATATGATATGCATGATGATCTAATGTATAACATTCCAAATTGAAAATTTGGGATGTTACAAACCTACCCCCCTTAAGATGAATCTCGCCCTCGAGATTCGGGTTGGCTAGAAAATAGGTGAGGGTGATCCTTCCGTAAGTCTTCCTCTCGTTCCCAAGTGGCTTCATCTTCAGTATTATGGCTCCACTGAACTTTGCAAAACTTGATAGCCTTGCTGCGGGTGACTTTGCTGGCAAACTCGAGAATCTTGACTGGTTTCTCCTCGTAGGTCAAATCGCTATCCAACTGAATCGCTTGCAGTGGCATTGTATCTCTCAAAGGTATATCAGTCATCTCTGCGTGGCACTTCTTCAACTGAGAAACATGGAACACGTCGTGAACTCCTGACAATCCTTCAGGCAACTCCAGCTTGTAAGCAACTTCTCCCATACGTTCCAAAACTTTGTATGGTCCCACAAAACGTGGTGCTAACTTTCCCTTAACTCCAAAACGCTTAACTCCTCGAAGTGGGGACACACGAAGATAAACTTTGTCTCCTACTTCGTAAACTGTCTCCTTGCGTTTAGAATCCGCATAGCTCTTCAGCCTGGACTGGGCTACCTTGAGTCTATCGCGAATTAATTTAACCTTCTCTTCAGACTCTTTAATCAAATCTGGTCCAAACAACTAACGGTCTCCAACTTCGTCCCACAACAATGGTGTCCTGCACCCCCTTCCGTTCAAAGCTTCAAAAGGGGCTATCTTCAAACTGGATTGGTAGCTATTGTTGTAAGAAAACTCTGCATACGGTAAATTGTCATCCCAACTGGATCCATAATCAAGCGCACAAGCTCTCAGCATGTCCTCCAAAATCTGATTGACTCTCTCAGTCTGTCCGTCTGTCTGTGGATGAAAGGTTGTACTGAACTCTAGCCTGGTACCCAAAGTCTCATGCAACTGATGCCAGAACTTTGAGGTAAACTGGGTTCCTCTATCTGATACAATGGTCCTCGGAACTCCATGCAGACATACGATCCTGGTCATGTATATCTTTGCCAACTTAGCACTTGTATAAGTGGTCTTTACTGGGATGAAATGAGCTACCTTCGTCAAACGATCGACTACAACCCATATCGAGTCATAGCCTGAACGAGTCCTGGGCAATCCCGTGATAAAATCCATGCCTAGCTTATCCCACTTCCATTCGGGTATCGGCAATGGTTGTAGCAATCCCGCTGGCTTCTGATGCTCTGCCTTCACTCTCTGACATACATCACAAACTGCTACATACTCCGCAATATCCTTCTTCATTCCGGTCCACCAGAAACTGTCCTTTAAATCCATATACATCTTGGTATTCCCTGGGTGAATTGAATACGACGAATCATGGGCCTCTTGCAAAATCAACTTTCTGATTTCCGGATCGTTGGGCACATAAACACGGTCCTCAAACCACAAGGTATCGTGCTCATCCTCACGAAATCCCTTGGCTTTTCCTTTGCTCATCCTTTCCTTTATCTCCGCAATCTCCTTGTCTGTCTTCTGAGCTTCTCTGATCTTATCCATCAAAGTAGACTGAATCTCCAATGCTGCTACAAAGCCTCTTGGAACTATTTCCAAACATAGTTCGCGAAGATCCTCGGCTAACTCCTTGGGTAACTCCCCGGTCATGAGGGTGTTGACATGGCTCTTGCGGCTCAACGCATCGGCTACTACGTTAGCCTTCCCTAGGTGATAATGCAATCTCATATCATAATCCTTGATGAGCTCCAACCATCTCCTTTGCCTGAGATTCAACTCTTCTGCGTGAAAATGTACTTCAAACTCTTGTGATCCGTGTACACCTCACAATGGTTTCCTATGAGAAAATGTCTCCACGTCTTCAACGCATGCACTACGGCTGCTAACTCCAAATCATGTGTAGCATAATTCAACTCATGGGGTTTAAGCTGTCGTGAGGCATATGAGACAACTCTTCCCTCCTGCATAAGCACTGCTCCAAGTCCTCGACGAGAAGCATCACAATACACTTCATAATCCTTGCGTTGATCTGGCAGAATCAACACTGGCGCTGTAACCAAGCGTTTCTTCAACTCCTGGAAACTAGCCTCACATTCCTCCGTCCAATTGAACTTGGTGTCCTTCTTCAACAACTCGGTCATAGGCTTTGCAATCTTCGAGAAATTCTCTATGAACCTCCGGTAGTATCCTGCGAGTCCCAGAAAACTCCGGATCTCTCCAACTGACGTGGGTGATTCCCAATTTGTCACAGTGTTAAACTTGGTGGGATCTACTGCTATTCCTTCTCCGGATATAACATGTCCGAGGAATCCAACTTCCTTTAACCAAAACTCGCACTTGCTGAACTTGGCATATAACTGATGTTCCCTAAGCTTTCCAAGTACCAAACACAAATGCTCCTTATGCTCCTCTTCATTCTTTGAGTAGACCAGAATATCATCAATGAACACTACGACGAACTTATCCAAAAACTCCATAAACACTTTGTTCATCATGTTCATGAAATAGGCAGGGGCGTTAGTCAGACCAAATGACATAACGGTATACTCGTATAGCCCATACCTTGTGGTAAAAGTTGTCTTAGGTATATCCTGTTCTCGAATCTTCAGCTGGTGGTATCCTGATCGCAAATCAATCTTGGAAAATACTTTAGCTCCTTGTAGTCGGTCAAACAGATCGTTGATCATCGGGAGTGGGTACTTGTTCTTGATTGTCACGTCATTCAATCCACGATAATCAACCACCATCCGTAACGATCCATCCTTCTTCTCCACTAGAAGTACTGGTGATCCCCAAGGTGACGAACTTGGGCGAATATATCCTTTATCCAGTAACTCCTTAATCTGTTTCTTAATTTCTTCCAAATCCTTAGCGCGCATCCTGTACGGTCTCTTAGATATCGGCCATGTGCCTGGCAAAAGCTCAATCAAAAACTCAATGTCTCTATCCGGTGGCATGCCTGGCAACTCCTCTGGAAATACGTCAGGGAAATCCTTCACCACTGGTACTTCCTCCTGTACAACTCCTGATAAGGAATTTACTTGAGTCCTCTTCGGCACATGCCGGGATACATACTTAATCCTTCTTCCTTCTGGGGTAGTAAGCAAGATCGTCTTACTGGCGCAATCAATGTTTCCTCCATACATCGATAGTCAATCCATTCCCTAAATCACATCCAAACCTTGCGACTCCAAAATTATTAGGTCTGAGGGGAAAACATGCCTACCTATGGCCAATGGCATCTGAAAACATCCTTCGCTTGCCATATACTCTGCTCCTGGCGAGGTTACTAACATAGGTGTTCTAAGAACTTTGGTGGGCAACTTATACTTATCCACAAATCCCCTTGATATGTATGAATGCGATGCACCGGTATCAAAAGAACGATTGCAGTAAATGACTTAACCAAAAACTTACCTATTAATGCATCAGGCTGTGCTTCAACCTCCTCCACGTTAACGTGGTTCACCTGACCCATGTTGAAAGGGTTCGGCTTCTTCCCCGAGCTTCCGTTGCCATTTCCATTCTTAGCTTTCGGACATTCAGTGGCATAATGTCCAGTCTTCTGGCACTTGAAACAAGTAATGTGGCTCAGATCCCTCTTGGCTGGGGTTGATGGGTTGGTACGGTTCTGTCTGTTGCTTCCTCCGTTCCCATTGCCTTTTTTGGGGCCACTGTGATTGTGCGAACTCCCTCCATTGTGATTGTGACCTCCGTGGTTATGCTGAAGGGGTCCTCCCGAGTTCGGGGTAAAACGAGGCTTCTGATGAGCTCCTGTACTGTACTTCCCTTGTCCATACTTCCTCTTACGGCTCTCAATCTTCTGCTGCTTCCCTTCAATCATAAGAGCTCTATCTACCAACTCCTGGTAGTTGTTGAAAGTTGCTACCATCAACTGCATGCTCAGCTCATCATTCAGTCCTTCCAGAAACTTCTCCTGCTTAGCTGCATCTGTAGCAACGTCATCAGGGACATAACGTGCTAGCTTACTAAAATCCTCCACGTATTGGCCAACGGTACGTTCTCCTTGGCGTAAGTTGCGGAACTCACGCTTCTTCATGGCCATAGCTCCTGCTGAAACATGGGCAGTACGGAAAGCTTGCTGAAACTGGTCCCATGTGACAGTGTCGATGGGGTGAGTGGCTGTGTAATTCTCCCACCATGATGTTGCGGGTCCATCAAGCTGATGTGCGGCAAAACGCACTCTCTCCGCATCTGTGCATCCTGCAGTGGTCAACTCCCTTCCAATCTTGCGGAGCCAATCATCTGCAACAATCGGCTCGGTGCTGCTGGAAAACACCGGCGGATTCAGCCTCAAGAAACGGGCTAAGTGATCAACAGGTGGTGGTGGTGGTGGGTTGTTGTTGTTGTTGTTGTTGCCTTGGTTCTGAACTAGCACTTGCATCAAGGCATTCTACTGCTGAATCAACTGAGTGATCTCCGGTGGGAAAACAAATCCGGTGTCGCGTCTCGGAGGCATCTGATGGGTTTAGAAAAGATGAGAAAAATAGAATAGAATGAGATCTAGAGGGAAAACACTACCCATATGCACATGAGACAAAACACAATCATTTCACTCCAATCAATTCAAACAAGGCATACAATCGATCTAACTATCGTTACAGAAGTGCTTGGACTATACTATATACATGGGGAAAATACTACTACTGATATGGTGGTCTACTAGAAATTTTGATCGGTCGAAGACTCCATGATATCTGCTCCAGCTTCATCCTCCAAATCATCATCACTGGGGTCTGAGCCGGTGTCGTCGATGATGATGTAGTTCTCCGGGCAAGTAGAATCGTCGTCATCTCCTCCTGGTGCTGGGTCTCCCATGAATACTCTGATCTTCTTTATCAGGTCGTCATTTTTCTCCAATAATGTTGCGATTTCCTCCTCATATCCATCGCACGTAGACTTGAGTTCTTCCTCCGGCTCCGTGATCATGGTCTTTTCCTTCTTTAGATCTATCATGCCTGCGCACATCTGGTTCTCCTGGCGACGAATGTGCTGGTTCAACTCCTGGATGAAAGCTGCAATAGATCTATCCTTCCTGGTGCTGATCATCTCCCATTGCTCGTCTCGGCGCCCACAAATCTGGTAGATAGTATCCTTGAGATCCTTATGGTACACTTCTCCAATGCGTCCCATGGTGATGTGGGCTGCCATGCTCTTGCCTAGACTCCAGGTTGGTGCATCAAAGGAAAACTCTATAGGCTCAGTGACTGGCATGAACGTTCTTCCTGGAACTTGAACTTGAATCATCCAACGCTCCTCTTCTGGTAGTGTGGCGTTGTAGGTCCCGGTGAAGCTTGGTATTCCAATGTTCAGGTACCTAGTAATTTCCTTCAAGTGTCGTCCAAAAGGTGTATCCTCATCCGGTTGCGCGAACTTGTTCCTTGCATCCACCATCCTAAAAGAGTGGAAGAAAGGGGAGAAGTCAGAAATGAGAAGAGAGTAGTGATCTAGGGCTTTAGCTTAGTGGTCGTGTCCTACAGTCAGCGTGTGCTCTGATACCATCTTGTAGCGACCCGACCTCAAACGGTCAAGTCTCTGTGCATCAGTGACATCCCTGGATCGGTAATGCTGACACGCGCAGTACTTGAAGGATTTATAACCGAGTAGCAATCACACACTTATTACATCGAATGTCTCAAAAGAGAACTTAATACAATAAATATGGCTTAAGGCCATCTAAATACGATAACAACGGAAGGCTTGAAAGATAAAGTGAGTCCATCAACTCCAACGGCATCACTGAGTATAAGACCACGACCTATGGCACCTCAATCGTCGTCTGAAAAGTCTGCAACATGAATGTTGCAGCCCAAAAACGGGTAAGCAGATAGAATATGCTGGCAAGGTAACACATAGAGAGTAATGAACAGAATAATGCTATCACTACATGCATATATGGCTGGTGGAAAGCTCTAAGGTTACAGTTTTGCGAAAAGCCAATTTTTCCCTACAACGAAGGAATAAATTTTATTTAACTATCATGGTGGTTGTTAAACATTGAGAAGGTACCTCCAACTCAATCCCAACTAAGAACGTGATTAGCCCAATCAAATTAAATTAAGTAACATGATGATGAGATTCACATGATAATCCAAGAACTAGATACTCAAGATGTCCATAACCGGGGACACGGCTAACCATGATTAGTGTGTACACTCTGCAGAGGTTTGCGCACTTTTCCCCACAAGACTCGATCTCCTCCGTTTGATTTCCTGCACTACATGGTGTTTGAGAAACGGATGACCGAGACACAGTCTTTCAGAAACAATAACTCTTTACTCCGGGTGGACAGTTACACCTACTTTCCCCTACATCTGCTAGCCCACCTCTTCAAAAGGTCTTGTAACCTACTCAACTATGCTAGAGCCCATAATAGCTTGTGGCTGCACATGAAAGTTTCTAGCATGAATAATCTCATGATCCCTTTGAGCCTGGGTGGCGGTCCATAGGAAAATCACACGGGTACTCCGGGATTTCCAAAAATACAGGCAACACTGGGTTCCCCAGGTGCCTCAATCCACCCAGATGTGAGTTAAAGTAGCCACCTTAAGTTGAACCATTAATTAACAATCCCACATCTGTCATGGAAATTCACTCAAACCCAATCCACGTCTACGAGCATAGCATAGCAATATAAGCAAACGTAGAAGTAACTCTCAAAGGTTTGATAATAAACAGGCAATAGGTACTACCTCATCTACTTCCCAAAACCCACATATTAAACAGATCCTAACCATGCAATAGTTTGAGGGTTGATCTAATGCAATAAAACTGGGTAGTAAAGAGGTATGATCAAAGTGTTACTTGCCTTGTTGATGATCCGTGAAACCTAGAGACTCGTAGTAGCACGCTTCGCACTCCGGGTACTCTATCGCAAACAAACAATGACACACATAAGCAATCAAACAAGGGTGCATGGGTAAAACTCAAATAAGAGATCTAACCAGAAAGTTCAACTTAAGAACTCCGGTTTGCAAAAAGAATCAAATCAAACGAAGCAACGAAACTCAAACTGCGAAAGGAACAAGCTCCGTTTACTAATCTGGTCCTAAGTCAATTTTTACTGTACCAAAAACTTGTTTAAGTTGGTTAAACAGAAAGAGGGTTTCGAGACGAAACTCTAGGCGCTTGAATCGCCTGATTCCGATAAACGAGTGAAAAGTTATACTAAAACGAAAATCGGATCAGAAATCGCGATCGAAAATAATCGCGAAAATTCCGAGAAAAAGAAAAACTGACGAACGGGCTAACGAACGAACGTTCGCTGTCTGCGGCTAAACGACGAAAACCGTTCGTTAAAACGAACGAACGAACGGGCGCTCGTTAAATAACTAAACCAAAAAAACCGAACCGATCTATTAAAAAAAACAGATCTAGGATTTTAGAAAAAACCGAACGAACCGAACGTAAACCGGACGGTTTTCTTGCGAAAACCGGCGGCGGCAGCGGCGGCTACCTCGGGCGGCGGGACGGCGGCGGCGGGGCGGCTCCGGCGGGCGGCGGGGTCGACGGGGAGGCGGCGGCGTCGGCGGGGGCTACCCCCGGCGGCGGCGGCACTCGGCGGCGGCGGCGCGGGACCGACGGCGGCGGGGCGGCTCGGGCGACGCTAGGGTTTGGGCGGCAGGGCGGCTCGGGCTGGGCTGGCGGGGCGGCCTCCCGGCTTATAAGGGCTGGCCGTACCAGGAGTCCTAGCCAGACACGGCCCGGTAGGTCGGTTGACTTTTTTTCTTAATATACCGCGCAGAAAAATGACTAAAAAAATACTAACGGACTCCAAAAATCCCGGAATAAATTTTCCCCGTCCTCTAAAAATAAGCCGGACAAGATGAACATTTATTTGGGCCCAAAATGCAATTTTGAAAAACGCATATTTTTCCTAGGCAAATAAAATAGAAATAAATTCCGAATAAAATCAAATATTTGTTTTTAATATTTTTCCTCCAATATTTCATTATTTTTTTGGAGAAGTCATATAATCCCCTCTCATATATTTTAAATATAAAATATTTTTTGGAGAGAAAAATAATTAAAACAAATGATCCTTGTTTCAATATTTGATAAAATTCAAATATGAAAGTCGTGAAATCCCCAACTCTCTCCGTGGGTCCTTGAGTTGCTTAGAATTTCGAGGATCGCAAAACGAAATGCAATAAAATATGATATACATAATGATCTAATGTATAACATTTCAAATTGAGGCAGATAAATAGCCGAGGACGATCCAGGAGAAGAGGAGAGAAAAAGAGGCAACGCGGCATACTATGTGAGAATGCAGCAGCTGGTCCAAACTGCCCCCACCGCCACATGCTCTGGGGCAGCTTTAATTTCGTGCGGTCTCTTTTGGTTTTGGGAGGAATATTTTGGTGCTGTGCGATCCATCCTAGGGTGGCCAACATTCCCAGGTTAGATTCTGCATCGCTACAAAAAATTAGGACCTCATACACAGTGATCAATAGTACTATGCATCGCTACTAATTATATACGCTGAGCGATGGACCGAAGTGGCAGCTAACAGGAGAAATAGATAGAGAAATGGAAGATTTATAGAAGCCATCATGCGTCGTGTGCACGTGCGTGAAGTGTAAATTTTGGCAGGATGTTGGGCTTGGCAGGTTATAATAACAGACTAGCAGTAGCAGAGTACGTAGTATATAGTGAGCCATTGTGGAATGTCGACTGTCAGCAATCAGCAATTTAATAATACTCCACTGGAGAAGAGAAGAGAAGAAGATCTGCATGGCTACAGCTCTGGTTTATACTACTCCCTCCGTTTCAAAATAGATGATCCAACTTTGTACTAACTTTGTACTAAAATTAATATAAAGTTGAGTCATCTATTTTGAAACGGAGTAGTACTTATTTAGTACTATTGCATTCTGATCTGATCTGATCTGAATATGTGACCCGATCTTGTGTGGATGACCTGACAGGCAGTAGAATTGTCTAAATTCAGACATGCGTGCGTGCAGCAGGTGCACTGGCATTTCAGGCGGAGTCAAGATTTGGTTGCTGTGACTGTCGCCTTTGCTTGCCTGGAGAAGGAAGACAATGGCGAGACGATCAGGCAGCTCTAATAACCGTTCATCAAAACGGAAAGTTAAAGAGAAGAAGGAAAGAAAAGCAGCTGGGCGTAGTTAGTGAAGCGATCCGTGGCAGATGGGAGGACCAATGCAGTGATGGATGAGTAAAGAAAAGCAGATGGAGAAAAGTGACGGACGGCGAGGACGGACGGACGGACGCGGACGCGGTGATAAAATGGAGCAGCGTAGATGGAGTAGTAGCAGTAGTACTAGTAGTAAATTGAGCGCACGCCGGCGCATAGCAACCTAGCGAGGCAGTACGCAGGACGACAGCGCTGCGGATCTCATCTCTGCATACTGCAGCAGCAGCACAGCACACGACGTGGGCGTGGGCCGTGGCCCGTGGGGGCTCACGACGTACCCACTCGGGCGCGGTCCACGGGATGGTGATTTGATTTGATGGTGGAATTCAATTCAAATCCATCTAACCTTACCTACGGATCCAGGCAAGCTGGATGCCACACGACACGTTCTCTTATTAACCTTGCGTTTATCTTAGCTTGGCTAGAGATGGATGGAAATGGAAGGGTCACATGCGGATGCGGATGGAGGGAGGGGAAGCGAAAAAACGAGAGGAGATCCGCAAAGAAAGCGACCTGCTTTGGACGCGCCCGCTCTTTACAGGAAACTCAATTGCAAATGCGGATTCGACTCCCTCAGCTAGCTTGACGTTGAAGCTGTATGCCTGTGAGCATGGCATCTCCGGTGCTTCCTCCAGCTGAAACCAGACAGCACGCACCAGCCAACGCCCGCCCCTATCGATCGTCCTCTGATTTTGGTCCCCTGGGCCTGGGGTGGTCGCCCCTAGCATGAACAAGAGTAGTAGGTGGCATGCGTGGGGAGCATTTTGTTTGTTTGCAATATCAGTTAGGGAAACTATTTTGTTAGCCTGCTTTTCGAGGATGGGCAATTCACAAACATACCACAGTACTGGAGACCACAATGATGGTTTTCTTCTTACCAGTGCCAAAGAAAAAGATAAAGGTCGGTCACTTAACTAAAGTCCTAATTTACTGCGTCGAACGTACTACTACAAAAATGTTGCTACTACTACAATGCAATAGTGTCTGTGCTTTTTGTTTTTCCTTTTTTTTTAAAACGGTGAAGTGCGTGTGCTCTGACTGATCTGATGATTATGGTGCCGTCAAAAGAAACAGCCCAACCCCATCCATGTTCACACACTTTCTCACAGTTTTCTCTCTAATAAAAATCCAAATTTACCGGACAGCAAGGGGCCCGCGGGGACTGGGGGCAGGCAGAGAAGATAGGGGCGTGGCGTCCAAAGGTAAAGCAAAAAAGAAAGATCAATAGGAGGAGAGAAAAGGAACTCGAGAGAGAAGAAGAGGGAGGCGGTCGGCTGCTCACTCCACAGTCCACAGTCTCCACTCTCAAGTCTCAAGTCTTTCTTCTGTCCACTACCGCTGGGCGCCGGCCAATCAGTTACGCGTAGCGCTCTCCAAGAAAACCGCCTCCGCCTCCGCCTCCCCCTCCCCCGCCTCCTCCCCGCCTAGCTTAATGCGGAACTAAGTACTTATAAAACTAATCACCAGCACACGCACACGCACACGCAGCGGCAACCCGACGACGACGAGCAGGCACCGTACCGGGCCGAGGCATGAAGGGCCACCACCACCACCTGGCCCCGCTTTCGCCGCCGGCGGCGGCCAAGCGCCGCTGCACTGGCATGGCGGCCGCCGTCCCGGCGCTGGTGCTCTGCTCCGTCCTCCTGCCGCTCGCCTTCCTCCTCGGCCTCCACAGCACCGGTCAGTGAACCCACCTCTATCACCCAGGGTGCGTGCCTCCGTCGCCTGAGTTGCCTCCGCGGATCTGCGCTGATTCTGTGTGCGCGTTTGCAGGGTACGGATCGGAGGAGCGCGCGGCCGTCGTCATCAGCACCGTGAGATTTCCCGCACTCGGATTCTTCCTCCTCCTCCTCTTCCGGTTGCTGCATTTTTTGCTGCCGGAGTTTCCGAATTTTCTGACGGCTTTTTCTGTGCGGTGTTTGTGTTGCCTTTAGGAACTGGGACTGGGGAAGCACAAGCATCTTGATGGGGCCATGAAGCACAAGCTGCTCAAGGTACAATGTCCTGTCCTAAATTACGCGTTCCTACTGGATTGCCTAGAGAGAAGATGGCAACTTCGCATCACATTTTTGTGCATTCACATTTTCTGACTACCATTCCCAATTCTGCGGTGACTCTTCCTGCTGGTTTCTACAAAAAAGAAAAATTACATTTGTAGTAGTAATTAGGGAGTTCAATCATGCAATGCGCGTGTGCTTGCGTGCGTGTTTTCGTGGACGTGGGCTGCTTGCTGACGGCTTCACCACCTACCTGCTTCGTCAGAAGAGGGGTCGGTTGCTATTCTTGTCTGCTCTGCTGCGTGGCATCACACCATTTGTCTCTGATGATGTTATGGGATTACAGGACTTGTGGTGCTCAGGGGGTGCAAACTTTGCACGCACAGTGTTGTGCAAATCCCAAGTGATAGTACCAAACAGATAAATCAAATTGTGTTTGCAGTACTAATTCTCACAGCTAGTCAAACGTGTCATCTATTTGGTATCACTTCTGCCAAATTGGATTTTGTTGGCTTGGTTGTGGTAATCATTACGGTTTTAGTTCAGAAAGCTCTTCATTTGTCTATTTGATGAGTAATCTCCTTTTCTCTTGTATAAACAGGATGTTTCCAAAATGATAACCTCGGGGTCGAACGGGATTTCCGGCGAGAAATCTAGTAGATCAAAGTCCAGGAATCTTGCTGCCAAATCAAAGATCAAGGATGCTTTCTCCTTTGTTGAGCTAAACAATGACACATCCAAAAAGAGGGGTAAGAAATGCAGGATCAAATAAATATAATGCATGCCATCACGTTGACTTTGATCAGTACACGGCTCCATGTCCTTACTGTATGCGATGGTGTTTCAGGATCTCATACACAGAGAAGATATCAACTAAAGAACTTGTCATGGAAATCAATGGTAAGAGATATTTCATCTTTTCTCTTCTGTTGGCAAATGTTTAGATCGTCTGCGTTTCACTTTCCAATAATATTTGGAAGAGAGCATGCCACACATGGACTGTCAGCCTGTGACTACTGAATTCTGTTTAGGATCATGGTGTTTGTACGGCTATTGTTTCAAGGTCTTAACCAATGGGGTTTGTACAGTCGACAGGATTTTCAGGACGTCACATGATAAATGCCAAATGTATGTGTAGGAACATTGTTGCATTTCGGTGTGGCGTCAATAATAATTTTGTATATGTTTCTGTGGGCTAAACATGCTCTAAATCTAGATATATAGGTACAGTTACAGACTGTCTTATTGGGGGCAAGTTTTGCACCCTTCAAAATTGCCTATTAAATAATTTGCTACCGTGAGTGTTTTCAATTAGGTGGCAATAAATAAACGCCTTTGTCGTAGTCTGCATTGCATTGCACAACTGTTCTCCCTCTGGAATTTGGTGGATGATTTCCATTTTTCACCTTTACTAAGATGTTTAGTTAAAAAGAAATTTTGCTACATTTTGTCCCATGATAAAAACATGTTTACTGAAGAACTTCATATTTACTGTGGAGACCTTGTACATCAGATCCCTGGTTGATTATTATGCTTTAGTTGTCTTGACAAATGCAACAACCATTGTTATCAAGCAGCAAATCTGGCGAACAACGCAATAATCTGGTACCGTAAAAGGCTGAGATATGAATTCTAAATAGATTGGGGCACAACATGTTTTCATCCTTGCTTAAATGTCCAGTATGTTTGTACTAGTGGGCCATTTGGAACTGTTCTAGTCTTCTACCATAAAACACTGAATTTGTTTTTTGACAGGATACTGCTGTTGATGGGAAGGAGAGCCAAGGCCAGGAAGTAGCACAAGAGGAGAATCCCAAGTCCTGTGAACTTGAATATGGAAGCTACTGCCTCTGGTCTGTTGAGCATAAGGAAGAGATGAAAGATGCTATTGTGAAGAGGCTTAAAGATCAACTGTTTATGGCCAGAGCCCATTATCCTAGTATTGCAAAACTGAAGCACCAGGAAAGATTTACACGTGAGTTGAAGCAACATATCCAAGAACACGAACGCATGCTCAGTGACACCATTGCAGATGCTGATCTTCCACAATTGTGAGTATTATCCTGGTGTTAAAATATTATCTTTTTTTAAATAGAGGGATTTTAATTGACTCAATGGTCGCATCGAGGCGATACAACCACAAAGAGTTCACACCCGGCCTCTGCATAACAAGATGCCAAAGTATTATCTGTTAAACTGATTATAATATATATTACACTCCATAATGGCTAAAATGAGCATTAGCGATTTCAGGGTTGCTTCCAGTTTTTTATATGTTGTACTCCATCCATCCCAACATAAGTGTCTCAACTTTGTACTAACTTTAGTACAAAGTTGTACTAAGGTTGAGACACTTATTTTGGGACGGAGGAAATACTACATATTTGCTGACCCTATTGGTAATCAGACTGGTACCCCGCAGAAATATGACCTATGTCCAACCCTCATGTATATGGCCATGTGGAATTTGTATGGAGGCATTAAGATGTTAATTTTATTGAATGCATCTCTAAATGTGGATAAGTGTTCTCTCCCTGTATTGATATATGTTTTCTTGTACATGCATCACTTAGAATATGTATTTGAGAGGTAGCAACTATCATGTCTTCATTACTGTGTGATGTAAAAAAAATACTTGTATCAAGCAATGGAGTATACAACATAGAAAATGATGGCATGTACGACCTTACTTTTCTTTACTTTTTCTGTTGATTATTTGTCAACTAATGGCTGCTTACTGTTTTCAGTTTCGCAGAGAAGCTAGAGAAAATGGAAGGCACAATTGAGAGAATCAAGTCTTGTGAAGTAGGCTGCTCCAATGTTGAACGGAAACTTAGGCAGCTACTCGATCTAACTGAAGATGAAGCTTATTTCCATACAAGGCAGAGTGCATTTCTCTATCATCTCGGGGTCCAGACTATGCCAAAAACTCACCATTGTTTGAGCATGAGATTGACAGTAGAATATTTCAAATCTGCATCTCCTCAGAGGGAGCTATTAAATAAGCAGAAATTTGAAGACCCTGCCTTCTATCACTATGTAATGTTCTCCAGGAATGTACTTGCAGCTTCGACTACTATCAATTCAACAGCCATGAACTCCAAGGTATACTGTCCTTTCTAAATAACTGAAAATCTTATGAGGAGTTTGTCTCAGTGCTAACGTATTTCCTACGACATGTTTCAGGATTCCGGCAGCATTGTTTTCCATGTATTCACCGACACCCAGAATTTTTATGCAATGAAGCATTGGTTTGATAGAAACTCATATTTGGACGCTAATGTTCACGTGACTAACATTGAGGATCACAACAAGCTCTCTAAGGATGTTGAATCTCTTGAGAGGCAACAATTATGGCCTACAGAGGAATTTCGTGTCACGTTTCATAATCATTCTCAGCCTCTCCGGAGGCAGATGAAAACTGAGTACATATCTGTTTTTGGCCATTCACATTTCCTCTTGCCTGATCTTCTTCCTAGCTTGAATAGAGTAGTTGTTCTAGATGATGATATGATTGTCCAGAAAGACTTGTCATCTCTTTGGAACCTCAATATGGGAGACAAAGTAATAGGCGCTGTACAGTTCTGTGGAGTTAGATTAGGTCAGTTGAAAGCTTATGTAGAGGAAAACAATTTCGACGCGGATTCATGCGTGTGGTTCTCTGGTCTGAATGTAATTGAATTGGAGAAATGGAGGGATCTTGGCATTACCAGCTTGCATGATCAATCGCTTCAAAAGGTCAGTTAACTTGCCATTCCTCTGACAATCCTATCGAAAGAAAACTGTATACCTTATTAATTTGTTGACATATGGGAAAACGTGTAGTTTCTTCTGGTAATCCTAGATGGCTAGGACTATCCTTTTCCTGTGATATCCTTTGTCATAATTATTTGTAGTGAACATAACTTGTCTGATGTATTTATTACCTTCACTTCTGTTGTTCCAACAGGATAGTTCGGTATCACATAGACTTGAGGCACTCCCTAGAGGTTTACTTGCCTTTCAAGACCTGATATATCCTTTGAAAGGTTCATGGGTTCAATCCGGTCTTGGATACGATTATGGAATTAGCCGTATCGACATAGAAAAGGCGGCTACTCTGCACTACAATGGTGTCATGAAACCTTGGCTTGATTTGGCAATACATGATTACAAGAGCTACTGGAGAAAGTATATGACTAATGGGGAGAGGTTCATGGCAGAATGCAATATACATTAATGGCAATGACATGAGACGTAGCACAGTTGCACAGTCTGCATTTGTGGGAGTTTGAAGCAGCAAACAGCATGAACTTGCTTCCACGAAGGGATATTTTTTCAGAGAAACGGGATGCAGTATTTATGATGTATCAAGTGCACCTCCGGTGACCATGGTGGCACCGCGTCAATTCGAGGAAGGAAAATAAACTAAATTGCTTTCCTGACAGAACACTACAGTTAGGAGGCCAGAAGCACAACAGCATGAAACCTGTTTATTATAGAGTCAGATGAGTCTTTTCATTTGCACAGCTTGGAACCGCAAAAGTGCAGTTCTATGCTGATCATTTTTTGTACAAATTCTTTCGTGCTATTCTTTTTGCCCATTGTGCAAGAGCTACACTGAGGGATGCCAATGTTCAGTGCTACACGGCGTGTAAAGAGAACAAATGCCTCAGCCTGCAGCAATTCGCTTTGTTATTATGGGATGGAATTGTTGATCTCTGTTGATGACATCATAAATGTATGTTTGTCGGCACTGTCGTGTTTTTGTTGCGTTTTCAGGTTTTCTTTTTTTCTTGTGTGCTGTGCAATCCCCATTCTGTTTTGTAAAGGAAATTTAAGACGTCACATGGTTGTTCCTCAGAAAGGTTGCAACCTGGTCATTTAACATAAATCTGATACAGATAGGAACTCATATAAGTAGTACTCCCTCTGTTTCTAAATATAAGACTTCCTAAAGATTTCAATAGGTACTACATACGGATGTATATAGACGTATTTTAGAGTGTAGATTCACTCATTTTGCTCTGTATATGGTCCGTATTGAAATCTTTAAAAAGACTCATATTTAGGAACAGAGGGAGTAGCTTTCAACTTCAAACATAGAGAACCATAATGGCATAATGACAGTGGCACATCACTGAGATTAGCCTTTAGTATGTCTGTAAGATTAATCTAGCAGGTAACTGGTGACTTCTGCAAAGATGTAGCGAACACTTCGGAAGCTACATATGTGCCTATTGCCCAATCCAGAGAGTCCAGCTGGGAAACTCTAGCCCTGGCGTTACAAGTTGTGAAGCTTGGGGCCATGAGGATAGTGGCCTTCGAGAGGGCACTTGCAATGCCTGTGCAGCTCCAGGTACCTGTCCATGTCGAACCTGTGCTTGGCGCAGAGCTTCCTCCTCCTGGACAGGAAGAGCCTCTCCATGAAGTCCTGGTACGTCGGGTCCCTCGATGTCACGAGGAAGTAGGTGTAGCTGACGAGCAGGCCGGACGCGGTGGTGAAGAAGGCGATGGGCTCCATCACGTCCCACGAGAGCTCCCAGAAGGTGAGGCGGAAGAAGAGGCCGATCTGGGACATGATCAACCCCAGGCCGGACCAGAGGATGCGCCGGACCTGCTTGTGCGCCAGCTTGTCGATGCCGTCCTTCTTCTCCTGGAGCTGCCTCAGCTCCTCTCTCCTTGGGTCGTCCTCCACCTCGAGGGCCAGCGGCACCGCTCTTCTCACCAGGTCCACCACCTACACAATGGTGATACGGCCCATCAGTGCAAGCTTCAGCTTGACGAAATTTGACCCGGCTGCATCTTTTGGGCTTCTTGCTCAGTTTTCCCCCCTCTGAAGCAAGCAGAGATTTCCCCTGATTTCTGTGATCAGAAACCAGGACTTCTGTGCATCTTGTGCATTAAAAGTTAAAATCAAAATCTTCAACTCTCAGCAAATTGTTCAGAGTGATACTTAATACTTGTTCAACTAAAAAAAAGGCCCAAAACGGTTGCTTCTCCACAGTTGAAAGCAACAAAAACAATCTTACTCATGGTGTAGTCCTTGTGGATACATTTATTAAAGATTTTGTGGGTTTATAGCTCATGGCTCAAAGAATAAAGTAATAAAGTTCATGTCATGTCGATGCTTAGATGTTTTAAGTGGCGTGGGCGTCATCTAAATAGGATTACAAGAATCCGCTTTACGGATTAGAGCATCCTATGATCTTGGTTCTGACCGACCAGTGACCAGGGAACGTGAAGACTGAAGGTCCTTGCTGTTCAGGAGGCCTGGAAAAGAACACCTCTTGCTCTTATTTCTACAACATTTTTAGTTTGATGAATTACGACAAATTCCAGCTACATCTTGATTTTTCTTACTTTTGTTCCCTCTCGGTTAAACCCAATGGTAAGTAGTGTTCAACATTTGTTTGTTTATTAAGGTGTGGAGGAGGACTTCCAGTACACAAGTAATGTGTCAGACGTGAGAGTCGAACCTGGGTTGGCTAAGGCTAACCCACCAAGTTGATTGTGGAATCCTAAGAGCCTCCAAATCCCTAGCGTCTAGTATTGGGTGCCAAGCTTGACCTTAGGAGTACCATTTTTCATATCCTTTAGCGTTGGTGCTAAGTCAATTTCTCTCACCTTTAGCGTTTAAGACGCGGATGGGCTAATACAGAACAATACAATTATATAACAATAGTCGATGCGCTAAAACTGTAATAGGATAATGTGATTGATTTGGATTCAAAAGGAATCGCGCGGGGGCCTTTCAATCAATGGAAAATAAAATAAACAACAGTCAACGCAAGCTAATCAATTTTGAATATAATCTTGAATATGAACATGTGAAAATCTTCGTTCACCAACAAAACAACATTTGCAACAGGAATGCACCAACCCTAATCCATACATTTCCTAATTTGACAATACTGGCCGGCTGCAACTAGAAAATCATTTGCAGGTATGGGAAAATTAACAGACATACTAGCAGGAATGATAAAGGTTAATCTAACGGGCGCCTGAAAATCTAAAAGGGGCAATCGGTTTCTAACTCTCTATCTCAACCGTTGGATCATGATCCAACGTCTAGGGCTTCATCTTCAACCTCAAGTATGCACTGTCTTCCTTCTTCCTCATCACTCGATCTTTCTCTTCCCAACCATCCCCATGGACCACCGGCCGAACCGCCAGCCACCACCACCCGCGGCCAGTGACGCTCCCGCGCCAGCCTCGCCGCCCCACCCTCCCCTCAACCGCCAACCAATCGTCGTGCTACCACCACCCCCGGCCATTCCTCTAGCGCCGACTATGGACCAGTTTTTTTCGGCGAACCTACACCACCCCCAACCCCTAACATAGATAATGAGATCGTAGTCACCCTAAGATAAATAGTGGGGTCGCCTGCCACCCTAAAATAGACCCAGAGGGGTTCTCTAGCGAGCTTCTTCCTTCCATTCGGCAAGCTTCTCCGTTCCCTCCAGCTGTTCCTTCCTTCACGCGAAATTCAACTGGCCCAAATTCTAAATTCAGACGACTTACATATAGCTATTGTGAAATCTAACACACGTGTGATCGATCAAGATTTAATTAGTTGTGAGGCAACCAAGGCCCGGATTTGTTTCAAATTTGTCGATCCTCCCGCGCTTAGCAAACTGCTGGACCTGCTAATCAAATGTGTGCTACAAGACATGGTACAGATCTCTAGGAGCTGTATTCGGGACAGACGGTGGTGATAGGAGGTGCCTAGACACCCGGGTTCTGGAAGGCCTATCTCAGAAACGAAAATGTGCCTGAAGAATGTCCATTTCGTTTCCTTAAAAGTCAAAAGCAGGGTTTTTGAAAGAAAGAAAGAAACAAGATGCGACCTTCTCGGGGTGGAGGTAGGCCTTGTCCCTGAAGAGCAGCAGGACGCCGGCGTCGTCCATGGCCCGCGCGAGGCCCTCCGCGTCATCGCGGGTGCGCGCCGCCCCGGCCTCCACGCACGCGTCGAGGAGCTCCCCGTAGCCGATCGCCTCGCGTGGCCCGTCCCGCAGCCGCCGCTTCAGCGCCTCGACCCCGACGAGCCGCACCAGCCGCCGCGCCTCGGACGCCGTCACCGGCGGGTCCACCCGCGGCGGCTGCGGCGGCGGCGAGTAGAGGCGTCGGAGCGCGTGGGGCGAGCCGGGCGGGCAATGCGCGCGGAGGCGGGAGGCGGCCGCGCGCCACATGGTCGAGGCCTGCGCTGCGCTGCGTGTGAGGTGTGAACAAGGCGGAGTGGAAGACGATCGATCTCTCTCGAGCTGCCTCTACTTGTGGGGTTTTGGACCTTCTCCACCTTCCATCTCTTGCGATTGTGTGCCAGCGACGTGGTGATGGCTTCACGGCGGGGGAAAGAATCCATCTGCAAAAGCGGGAAAGGAAAGTGCGTGGCGTGTTTGGGAGATTTGGGGCGCCATCGCCTGCCAGCGTCTTTTTGTTTCGGGTTCTTCCATTTTTGCGCACGTTTTTCTCGCTTATATACAGATAAATACAAATGTTTTTTGTTACTCCTATGTAAAGTGCATCTTGCGGGTGGTGTGATGTGATTTGAGCGCGTCTGTTTTCATGTCACGGCTCGAGAGCGTGTGTATCCTTCTTTTGCAGGAAGGTCGCATCTATATCTATAATATCTACATCAATTAATCATGGCCATCAAACCATGTCAATTTAACAACGTAAAATGGTGAACGCTTAACATGTTTAACATGTAATTAATATCATATTAAATATAAATACATGTACTAATCATAAAATTATCTCGTGACTGATATTATACATAAAATTAACGTACAATTAATTTTCTTCTCAATATCAATGTACATTACACGTATGCATTTACTAGTTTTCAAAAGTGGCAACGCAGCATATAAAATCAGCAAGGAGAGGAGCCCATCAATCCTACTGGTTAGCTCCGTCCAAGTCCAGAAAGAATTTGTGCCCTCCCTGCCTGAAAGAACAGCCCAACAGATCATTCAACGATGAGTTAAATATGTTGGAGGTGCCTCAACTTGTCCTGCGCGGTCAATTTATAGTGCCTAAAGTTGCAAAATGCATAAAACGGGTGCTCGAACTTGTCCGGCCGTGCAAATATGGTGCCTCCATTCGTATCCAGACGTACGTCCAGCCCATGTGGCGTGCCAATGTGGCGGTGGCCCAACTGTTAGTGGCTGGGAGCAGGGAAGTCGCTAGGTGGCCCAGACATGAGGATTTAAAAAAACTCTCAAATTTCACTTAATCACATGGGAAAGCCCCACAAATTTATGGATTATGTTGCACGCATAGGGGCTCCACCAGGCCATTCTGTGTTAGTAGATATAGACTAAGTCGAACTTTATATATTGCATTGTTATGCAAAATGTAATTTTGGAGCACCGGCACATTGTGCCCATTTTTTCGAAGGTCAAAGAAACAGATTTTTACAGCTAAAAAACAGATTTTCGAAGTTAAAAGACAAGTACTACAAGACGGCGGTTCGACCCGCAATGTTGTATGGCGTTGAGTGTTGGCCGACTAAAAGGCGACATGTTCAACAGTTAGGTGTGGCGGAGATGCGTATGTTGAGATGGATGTGTGGCCACACGAGGAATGATCGAGTCTGAAATGATGATATACGAGGTAGAGTTAGGGTAACACCAATTGAAGAGAAGCTTGTCCAACATTGTCTGAGATGGTTTGGTCGTATTCATCGCAGGCCTCCAGAAGCTCTAGTGCATAGCGGACGGCTAAAACGTACGGAGAATGTCAAAAGAGGTCGGGGTAGACCGAAATCTACATGGGAGGAGTCCGCTAAAGAGACCTGAAGGATTGGAATATCACCAAAGAACTAGCTATGGACAGGGGTGCGTGAAAGAATGCTATCCATGTGCCAGAGCCATGAGTTGGTCGCGGATCTTATGGGTTTCACATCTAGCCTACCCCAACTTGTCTGGGACTAAAAGGCTTTGTTGTTGTACATTTTTTTATACATCAGGAACATTTTTTTATACACATGAAAAAAATACACGATTAATTTTCTTTAAAAAATATTTTTTCTGTCTACTTTTGTTCTTACATGTCGTACACTTTATGTACATATGTTTAAGTTTTTAAAATACATGATTTACATATAACAAATAACGTCGCATACATGTTTTTTAAATGTGTGAATCTTTTTTTAAAGCTTATAAATCAATACGTGTTTCTAAATATGCGTATTTGGCATATTTTAGGAAAATATAAATGGAAGTAAAAAAGAAAGAAGAATGAACGAATAAAAATAGAGAACAAAACGAACTAACCTGGAAGTTACTTGGGCCGGCTCCATTCGTAGCGAACCCTGACGCATGCATACGCTTGGTCGCGCACTAAGCGGCATATAGTTGCACCTTGTAAATTAATGCGAGAGCTATGTCTTGCTTATAGTGAGACGATAGTTGCTCTCGCCTGAAGGGATTTCGCTATTGCGTTTGAATCGGACCGTACCATTTTCTTCTCCTCTCTCGCTCGCTCGGATCGATCGATCAGCTGCTACTCCCTAACTCCTTCACCGGTTCGGAGAAGTTTTATTGTGTTTTTTCTTTTCCTTTTCCCATTTCTTTTGTTTTTCTTTACGGGTTTCTTTGGGTTTTCTATTTTCATTGTTTTTCATTGTTTTTTTACACGGTTCTTACAGGTTTCTTTGCGTGTACATGATTATCTTTGTTTTTTTGTTTTATTCTTTCTTCGTAGATTTTCATCATTTATTTCTTGGGTTTCACTGGTCTTTTCTTTTCTTTCTACTTTTCCCAATTTTTTTGTTTCTTTATTGTTTTCCTATGGTTTTCTTTGTTTCTGAGGCGTTTCTTTTGTTTCTTTCTTCTGTTTTTTTTCACTGCTCTTCTTCGTTTCTTTTTTTTGACAAATGTCTACATTTTGTATACACACCCGTACATATTACGTGTATATCAGGAAGATTTTGTTTGTACATGTTTAACATTTTATAAATACATGATTACCATTTGTTTTCAAATTTATGTTGATGATTATTTGTGTCATACACTTTAAACATATTTTATATATATCAGGAATATTTTTTAATATATGTTCAACATTTTCGAAGTATATTATTTAAATAAATTATACACTATCAACATTTGAAAAAATACGTTCATTTTTTACAAATATATTCTAATTTTCATATATATGAAGAACATTTTTTTTGGTACACGTTTATCAATTTTGAAATAGATGATTAACAGATTTTCAATTTATGTTTGATGACTATTTTTTTATACACTTTGTACATATTTTGTATATATCAGGAACAGTTATTTACTCACGGGTGATTTTTTTTGCAATATAATGTTTACATTTATTTGATACTCGGTCGACATTTTTGAAAATCTATGTTTTTATGTTCATTTGTAAGACACGTTATACATTTTTGGTATACATCAAAAACATTTTTTATACATGTTTGACATATTTTAAATAGATAATTAAATTATTTCTCAAATGCTTGATTAACATTTTTTTAAATACCTGATCAACTTTTTTCATACACATTATTTGTTTTTGTATATATTTTTCGTATACATGATAAACATTTATTTATACACATTTAACATTTGTCAAATACTAGATTAACATTTTACGAATGTTTTATATAGAGTGGTTTTTTGTAATATATATATTTTGATTTTTTGGGAGTATAAAAAATATACGGAAAACGTGAAATAAAAACTAAAAAAAGAGGTTGTGGCCTCCCGCGTGCTGGCCCGGCTCATCTGACGCTCCCCTTTACGCGTGGGTTTCCTACGTCTCGCTTTAAGCGAGACATAAGGGCGCCCTTAAATCGAGCCAGTGTGAGAGGGTGGGGATGTGTCTTGCTTTTCGTTTCCTCTTTGGTGCTTAACAGCCAAATGGCAGTCTCTGTGTAGCGAGCGCCCAAGGAGGAAGTGTCGCTCTTTTAGATGGTTCATCACATCTAAGACTTGTCTCTTTGCACCAGTTTTAGGAAGCTCCCAAAAGCTTTTGTATATTTTTTTATTTTACTTTGTTTTTGGAAGGTTTTAAAATTTTCTTTTACATATTTATTTTTTTCCATTTATTTCACATTTTTTAGAATTTTCAATTATGGGAACTTAAAAAAAATTGAATTCGTGAATGTTTTTTTAATTTGTAAACTTTTTTGAAATCGTGATTTTTATTTCAAGTCAAATTTATTATGAATCTGCTAAGTTTTTCAAAATCCATGAACATTTTTTAAATTCTTGAAAAAAATTTCAAGTACGCATTATTTTTCCCAATTCACGAACATCTTTAAAATTCTCAAAAAACATAAATTCATGAACTTTTTCAGAAAATGAACTCACTAACTGTTTTTGAATCTGTGAAGTTTCTTCAAATCCATGAACTTCTTTTAAAATATGTGGATTTTCTCAAATTCATGAGGATTTCATAAAATAAGCACATTATTATGAAATCAGCAAACATTTTTAAAATTCATGAACTTTTTTTGAATTAGTGAACATTTTTTTAGTTGATGGACATCTTCAAAAATTGGCCTTTTTGTTATAAGAACGGCAAACCACTGGTAGCAAAATACTAGTGGTCTCTCATTTAAACATGGACTCGGCCCTCTTTTGGTGCAACATATGCAAGATTGGTTTACAACAAGAAGTCTTTATCTATAAATTGAATATCTTCTCTCATTATATCATCTTTCTTGATATCCACTCATGGATTTTTTTAGCATGCCTCAGCTTAAATTCTTGAGTTGCAGAATGTCTCACCTTCAAATGTATTATAGATCTGTAATGTAAATAAATTATATTTGAAAGTCCTAACTATAAAAATGAATGTCTTGGTGATTCACTTGGGGAATCCTTCCCCACAAAGGAGGGCTTGGTGATCTACGATGGGATCCTTCTCCACATGGAGGTCTTGCTCCTCAAAGAGGATATACAAGGAGCAAAGCTCTCTTCTAGTTCATCTAATATGCTTTGCTAACCCTAACACATGAGAGAGGTACAAAATATTTAGGTGGCTTGAGGTAAGGGACGAGATGAGGGTTACAAGAGTCATTTCTCAGTGTTGCACGCAGGCAAAGCCCGTGGGCACAGGGGTTCCGAGGGCACGATACAAGGACCGTGTGCACAGGGTGGTCAGTAGCTTCAGCGGAGGCCCATGGGCACGGGGGTTCTGGAGCCCGTGGGCAAGAGGTGTCTAGAAATTTTCTGGATAGCCCATGCACACGGGGTGTGATGGCCCGTGCGCACAGGGTTCCCTGGGAGCCGCTCCAAGTCTTCATCTGCCACCTTCCGTGCATTCCCATGCTCATCGATGTACCTAATGACACAGAGTCTCCTTGTGAGGTACTCCATCCGTTCCTTTATATAAGGTGCATTTGTTTTTTCAAAAGTCAAATGAGGCCATGTTTGACTAAGTTTTTAGTAAATATCCAGAATAGAAAATTACACCATTTGATCCATCATGAAAAGTAGTTTCATATTTTATCTATTTGGTATTGCAGATGTTGTTAGTTTATTCTATAATTTTGGTCAAACGTTCAAATGGTTGACTTTCACAAAAAACAATACACCTTATATTCTGGAACGGAGGGACTGGTAGCTAAGTCTCATCTAAATGCGTAGGGAGTTCGACGAGGAGTGAGTTCACCTCACTTTCTATGGCACGCGCGCGAGCTCTTATCAATGGTCCACTTGCGTTGTAGGTGTCGACGCTGAATCCATGGTGATGTCCATGGGGTGCTCCGCACCACCTTGTGTAGTGTTTGGACGCCGTTGCCGCCTTCGAGGTCCTTCACTCCACTACCGGCTGCAAGCAGCAAGCCAGATGACGCAAGATGATGCTAAAGCGATACGACGGTTGGGAGCTGTAGCTCGATGTGCACGGGGGTGTGGACCTGGCTTCGATCTGACCTTTATTTTGTTCTGCTAGCGCTGGTCTAGTGCTAACACATACACGATCTGGTGGTACAGCCGTGCCTAGGGGCTCGATTCTTTGATGGGTGCTATGTGGTGGATGTCGGGGTGGTGGCTCCATGGGGGGTGGATCCATGAGGTGGTTGCAACGCGGCCAGATCTGCGCCAGCTTGCGTTCATGTGAGATCACTCCCTCCCATCGACGGGATTGAAGTTGATGCGACACTGGCTCGAAGCAACGCGACATGTAGGACGACGATCCTCAACCTGCATCTGATGTCGTCTCTAATGGTCTAGGTGGGTTTGGTGCTCTCCCAGTGCCAGGATCCAGTGAGCGAGGCATCATCCACTGGTAGCGAGGTTGTTGGCAGTGATGAGTTTGATGAAAAGTTTGC
The DNA here is from genome assembly GCF_002575655.3 of Aegilops tauschii subsp. strangulata. Taxonomy (NCBI): domain Eukaryota; kingdom Viridiplantae; phylum Streptophyta; class Magnoliopsida; order Poales; family Poaceae; genus Aegilops; species Aegilops tauschii. The sequence continues at coordinate 251,604,245 of NC_053039.3, forward strand.
ATATACTTCAGGTGAAAACCCATAATCTTCTTCATCTAGATCAGGCAATGTAATGTCGACGTGCGAGCGTCGTGCCCTTGTTAAGATGTTGACTCAATGCTTGGCCTCGGGAATGAAAATCCCATGTTCGATCTTCGGTTGGACTCGTCAACCTCTGTGCTCATATAATGATCCCTTCTCGAAGGCTTTGTCTAGGAGTACCTTATTAAAAGAATTTATTTTAATTCGGTCATGTGTCATAGGATTGTGGTAGGAGTGTGAAGATCCTATCGCAAGGCAAATCCATGCTGGACGGCCTCGAGTTTTTGTTTTTGTTTTGTAAGCCTTTTGTTTGTGCGGCATCAATGCTAGACTTTGCTTGTCATCGCTAACTATTCAATAAAAATGTATCTGTGGCTTGCAAGGCATGCATACACGTGTAGGATTGAGACGCGTGTGTCCGGTCTGTGAAATGTGGAAGATGATACGTAGCGCTGCCAAAGCAGGGAACACCAATGTATCAATGGCAAGGGAATGGAAGCGTGCAGCATGGCAGGGGAACCAATGTCCAGCAACCCAACTTATGGATGTGCCCGAGGATCAAATAAAAAGAAAAACTTATGGATGTGCAGAGGAGGAGAGGCAGTTGGGTACGAAAATGCATGATGCATTGCTCACCCACTCCTCTGAATGTCTGTTCCTTAAATCTGCCATGGCTAAGGGTACACAGCAGAAAGGAAGGCTCCTCCTTTCCTTTCCATATGAGCATGACGTGACACTTCAATGCCATGCTAACATCAGGTCCACAAACAAGCTGCTCACAGACACCCATCTGATTTTGTTTTCCCGTTGTTGCTCCATGATTGAAGAATATTCAGGACCATGGCATGGCCGCATGGCATTGCTTGCATTGATGCACTGCCTTGGCCCCACTCAATCAGCTTACAAATCTTTTTTTCGCGAATGCACGAAGCTTGCCTATCTTTTCAGTGATAGAAGAAAATAGAATGAGTAGAATAGAGAGTACAATACATGACATGGACCCAGGATGCATGAGCATGAAATCTGGAGTAGAGAGATAAGGGATGATCAGCCCGAACAAAAGGAAGACACAACTAAACCCATCAAATCTAGAACTAGAAAGGCAGACCGAACCAACAAGACGTCGAACATCTCTAAGTCCAACGCCGGGGACGCCGCGAGCGAGCAAGACAGCGTCTTCAAGAAGGGGAACGACGTCATGACGCCATCGCCATCTGAACCAAAGAACTATACCTAGGGTTTTCCTAGATGCTCGAAGAGGGGACACGGATAAGGGCCATGGCAGCGCCTCCAAGAAGGAAAACGACACCCCGCGAGTGTCGGGAAGCCGAGCAAGGATTTCGCCTGACTTGAGTCCGAGCAATCCCATAACCGCCAGATCAAATTCCGAAGATGAGGAAGCCAGCCCGACACGAGCTTTGCATCTGACATGGCGTGTAGGTGGACGGGGTCGGGAAGACAGCGGGGTAGAGAGCTGCCCGGAGGGTCGGACGTCGATTGACGCCGCCGGCAAGCCAGAAACCGAACGCAGTGATGAGCCGTCGGAGACGGAGCCACCAAAACACCGACAAGCCGAAGCTGGAGGGTACGCAACAATTGGAGCGCCGGGGCCGCAACCGCACCAGGAGAGACGCCGGCAAGCCATGGACTATGGAGGACGCAGATCCGTGGCCGCGGGGACTGGAACGGTGCCGGCAAGGATCCACCATAGAGCTTACACGTCACCACCATCAAAGTTGTTACCGCTGTCAGTGACACTTTGCTCAATCGAGAATCAAGCAGCAACTGCATGAGCTTCCTAGTTTGTTTTTAGATCAATACTACTCCAATAGCTTCGTTGTTTGCTTTCCCCCAAGAGGTGAGAAAATGATCGGGCCAAAGCAAGCAGCCGCATTGCATTTCCTGCAAAGGATTTAGCACGCCCAACAACCACGCCCTGACTGCCATCATCACTCCCTCAACGTGTTCCAGCCTTAACTTTCTGAAAACCCAGCAATGGCTAAAGCGAGCGGTGTCTTTCCAAGCTGACCTCCTCGCCAGTAGCCAGTAGGACCTCAACCACACAAGAGAACAAGAAGCTGCAGCAGCAGCAGCAGCAGGGTAGGGCTGGCCGGCTGGATGGATGGCTTTCTTTCTGCTCTGTTGTGTTGTGTGAAAAAGGACCACTCATGGGGACAAGAAAAAGATGAGATAGGGAGATGGAGAAGATTAGCAGTAGTAGTAGGAGAGATGAGAGACCCATCAACTGTCATTCATAGCAATCGGCAGAGGCAACATATCACTCTCTCTACTGATCTGATCTCGAGCCCTCTCCATAAAGAGCAGTGGCCATTTTTTATCATGACATGTTGAAGGCGGTGTATTGCTTTAAGATTTGGCAGATAACCCCACAGTCAGAGTTAACCGAGCAATTGTTGGGATCCGTGCTGATGAGGGCGACGGGGCGGGCGAAAGAGCGGACGCCCGTGCGCGAGGCCGCGACGGCGCCGGCCGCTGCCGGTGATCAACGGCGCGTTGGCGGGCGGTTTTGGGCGCTAGCCGATTCCGACGACGACGACGCGGACGACGATGGGGATGCGTCCTCGGCGGAGTCGCCGCCCTCACCGACACCTTCGGATCTTATTTGTGAATTTTTTCACTCATGTTATAACGAGGATGAAGTAGCAACGACGATTGATCGAGTACTCCCATCAGACGATCCGGCGCGCATCGGTCTTCACGCGGGCGAGAGGAACGAGATGATCCGACGGGTTGTTCATCGGAGGACGGCGGCGTCGGCGCTCAGACCTTGGAAGGGTCCCTTACCTAAGGTGAGTCTTCCGAATCTTACGCTTTTCGATTTGATTAGACCGGAGTCGTGGATTACTGTAAAGAAGAGGAAGCACGCGAGGCGGATCGACCATCGACAGGCACCGGCGGCCCCTGTGTTGGCCGTGCCGGCGACCGGGATATCAGAGATGAGATCGATGCGTTTGAAACGCTTACTGAGCTGCGCTGGGCCGGCTCGGAAGGAGCCGGGGCCACGAGGAGATGGGCCAGGGTCAGATGGGTATGAGGCCCATGCTATACCGGACCAGACTCCTGCCCGTATTGATTTCGCATGCACGTACGCAGACGATCGAACTGCTTTTCCTCGAGCGCCGTCTCCTGCTCGTTTTAGGGTTCATAGGCGCGGCACCCGTGGATTCCCGGCGTGTGGTGATCGTCGGGCAAGGAGGATCCGGCCACTCCTGGGCATGGCCGGACGCGGTTCTGCGGCGCAGCCGCCTCCCAAGAAGATGGCCTCCTCTGCTCCTGCTGGACGGGGCGGGGCGGCTCCGCCGGCGGCGGCGGGCGCTGGGCGTGGAGGCCTTGCGCCGCTTGGCCAGAGGCCGCCGGCGGGCGGGGGTGTGCCGCTGGGTAACCCGGGCCGTGGCAGCAGCCACTTGGCCGTGCGGCCGCCGGGGCAACTGCCCGTGCAAACGCCGGCTGGTAGGGGCGGGCTGAGGCCTCCGGCGCCGGGTGCGGTGCCCGCCGCTTAGCCGGCTGCGAGTCGTGGTGGACCTCGGCCCCTTGCGCCGGCCGGTGTGGATGCTGCTGGCCGGAGCGGTGCTGCTCCTGGGGGTGCGCCGACGCCTACGGGCGGTCAGCCTCGGGCAGCGCCTTCGCCTCACGTCGCGAGGCCAGTTCAGAACCGGTCGGGACAGACGCAGAATAGGCAGAATTCTATCGCTAATGAGTCGCATGCTCCGCCCTGAGGCCAGTGGGGAGACGATGGTTATGATGCGTATGGAGATGGACAACATCGTGGTTCCTCTTCCACGGGAGGAGGTCGTGGTTACACCTGGCTGAGTGACGGGTCTACTGAGAGACCATTCCTCGGTCCTCCAGGTGGATTTGTAGAAGGAGCCTCAGGTCCGGACAACCGCCAGAGAGGTGGCTACCGCGGACATCGTGGTGGTCGGGGTGGTGGCCGTGGGAGGTATCACCGACAACCTCCGCCCCCGGCTGTTGTTGACCATGCGGCGACAGTAGTGGAGACCGATCACGCTCAGTCTACGGATCTCACTACCCAGGCGATGGATGTGGTGACGGCCCTGGCCAATGTTGAGGTTCCTGCGTCTGGGACGGTGGCTGAGGTTGCTGACAGGTCTGATACTGAGAGGGCGGCCAAATGGGCGCGTAAGAAAGAAAGGATGCTTTGCTACCGTTGTGGTGAGAAGGGCCACTTCATTGCTGAGTGCGTGGCGGAGCTGTGTGAGTCGTGTGGCAAGCCAGCACATGCATCGGGGGATTGCCCGTTTTTGCGTGACCAGGCTCCGGCTCTGACAATGTATGGAGTATATTGTGCGGAGCTGATGTTCTTTGAGTCCCCGGCGGCGAGAGAGATTCCGGAGGAGACACAGAGCTTGACCACCGGGATTGTGAAAGCGACCCAGGGTGAGGTAACTGAGGCTCAGATTGTGCGGAGGCTTCAGGAGCCGGCACCGGGTGATTTCCAATGGGAGTTGGTTAGTCTCGAGGACAATGTCTTCAGGGTGGATTTCCCCACTGTGGATGATTTGCAGAGACTGCTGAGCTTCGGTCTGTGTAGAGTTCCTGGCACTAAGTGCATCCTGGAGTTTCACGAGTGGAAGAAGGTGGAGCCTAAGGGCAAACCACTTACGCGGGTCTGGTTGAGGTTTTTGGGGGCCCCCTCCAAACCGTTGCAGGATGTTCGTGTTGTGGCCAACATGGGTATTATGGTTGGGAAAACGGAAAAGTAGATATGGCCTTTACCCGAGCTAATGGAGTGGCCCGGCTTCTAGTAAGCGTTCTGGACACTGAGTTTGTACCTGATAAGGTCAACTGGACTTATAGGGGAGAGGTTTTCCCGCTCGAGATTGAGTTTGAGGACACTGATCTGTTTGCTGAGGCCATTAATGGGAATGATGTGGATATGCACGAGGGGGACGACAGTGCGGGAGCCAGGGGGCACCGACTGGTGAGTCGACGAGGGAGGGGTCTAACGGTTCTGGCCCTGATGCTCAGTTGCCCGGGGTTGGGTCCGGGGTCGAGCCGGCACCTTCACCATCGGTGCCTATGACTTCGCTGAGGTTTGGGTCCTTCGAGCCAGCCTCTGCCCCTCCCAGACTTTGGAGCGACAGGGTGGTTTCTGATGATGTGTTTGAGCATACGCTCCCTTTGTTGGAGTTCGAGGGAGCTGGCGAGTCCTTGGCTGGACTTTTGGTGACGGCATCGTCGCCGAGGACTTTGGTTGGAGTTGGGGACGTTGAGCCTGTGGTTGCTTCTACTCCCCTTGCTTCACCTGTGGTCGAGGTTCCGGAGATGATGTCTATGCCCGAGTTGGGGCTTGGGGGAGGGGAGTCGGGGCAGGTGGCCTCGACAACTCCCATCCCTTTTTCGTCGCCGGTGATGCCCGTCTTGGAGGCGTCGGCAGGTGCTGCGCGAGGTGGTCCGAGGCAGGTGGCCTCGGCTATCTCATCCCCGGTGACGGCGACGGCGTCCGCGCCTCCAGTGGCGCTGGGGGGGGGGAGGGGAGGGTTCGGGGTAGGTGGCCCTGGCTCCTCCTTCTTCTGCGGCGGTCAGGAGGACCGCCTCTCCGACGACGCCGGCGCGCTACTCGGCGCCGAGGGGTGGGGCGGGAGGAGGGCTTGGGCAGGCGGCCCACGCCCCTCTATCTCCCGACTCGCCCGCGGCTCAGGGCCTCAGTGTGAGCCACTTCTCCGTGGGGCATGGGAGCCCCCAGCCGCCTACTCCAGTGGCCTCGGTTGACCCTTTGAGGGATTCAGCGCGAGGCTTTACTAGGGAGGAGGTCGTTGCTTTCGGCGGGATCCCTGACCCGGTCTCGGCGGGGAGACGGATGAGTGCTCGCATTCAGGACCTTCCGGAGGTTGATGATATGCAGCAGCGGTGCGCTATGAGGGCGGCCAAGCTTCATGATGCTGCGATCTCTACTGGTATGTCCGTCAACATATCTAATTCTTTATTGCATTTTTCTAATGAGGAGATTATAAATAATGCAAACCAATTAGGAGTTTCGCTAGGGGCTACGGATAGTGAGATTTCCAATTCGGTGAATGATCTTTTAGATTTGGAGGCGGAGCGTGCCTTAGAGACAATTCGTAATCTCGCAGCGGTAAAACCTATGAATGATGATGAGATTGATGCGTTAGGGGTCTGAGTGCTGGATAATCTGTGTGTGGATCTAGTACCATCCAACCATGAGTCTGAGGACGATGATGTGCCCCTCGATGATGCAGTTGTTAGTACCGTTGAACCCGGTTATGAGGACCGGGTAACTGAACCTAGTAAACCAAAGCGCAAGTGGAAGCGGAACATTTATCCCGATTCTGCAATTCGTAGGAGTGCTAGGATTCGAACCACCAAATTTTTTTATGATGATCTATGAAAGGAATCTTCTGGAATAGCAGAGGTCTGAAGGACTTGGCTAAAAGAAGGTTTCTGACTGAGGCATCTTTGGAGCATCGTTTAGATTTTATTGCTCTTTCAGAAACTGGTCGAGCTAACTTTGCGCCCCAGTTTCTTTCCTCTCTTGTGGGTGGTGTTGATTTCGATTGGCATTGTCTCCCCCCACGAGGAAGATCGGGTGGTATCTTGCTGGGTGTGAGATGCGACTCGCTTGAAGTCCAAAGTGTAGTGATGGGTGACTTCGCGGTTAAGTTTCGAGTCAGGTCTAAAGTAGATGGTTTCAACTGGGCTTTGGTGGCAGTTTATGGTGCCGCACAGCCCGAGCTTAAACCGGAGTTTCTGGCGGACCTTGTTCGGATCTGTGGGTCAGAGCAGCTCCCAAATTTAGTTGGGGGTGATTTCAATATCATTAGGAGGAGAGAGGAGAAAAACAATGATAACTTCGACGGCAGGTGGTCGTTTATGTTCAATACCATTATTGAAAGCTTGGATCTGAGGGAGATTGAGCTTTCTGGTAGAAAGTTTACCTGGGCTAATCCTTTGCCAAACCCGACTTATGAAAAGCTTGATCGAGTTCTCGCGAGCGTGGAGTGGGAACAGAAGTTCCCTCTTGTAACGGTTCAAGCTCTCTCGCGGGGCATATCCGATCACACTCCCCTATTCGTGGATTCTGGTGAGCCGAGCCACGTGGGGAACAAAAACACCTTTTCATTCGAGATGGCCTGGTTCAAACGGGAAGGATTCTTGGACCTGATTGCCAGGGAATGGGCTAAGGGTGCAGGAGGGAGGACTTCGGTCGAGCGCTGGCAGAATAAGATGAGGAATTTGAGAAGTTTCTTACGGGGTTGGGCTAAGCACCTTAGTGGGGTGTATAAGATTGAAAAGGAAAGGCTCCTTTCTCTTGTACAGGCCCTAGACATAAAGGACGAATCCACGATTTTGCTGCCAGCTGAGCTTCAGGTTAAATCTGAGGCAGAGAAGAGGTTGAAAGAACTTCTCCGTGAAGAAGAACTGAAGTGGGCGTTGCGGGCTAAGGTCCGCAGAGTGGTCCAAGGGGACGCGAATACTCAATTCTTCCACTTGATTGCTAATGGTAAGCACAGAAAGAAGAGGATTTTTCAACTTGAGCAAGATGAGGGAACTATTTTAGGACAGGACAACCTCAAAACCTATATAACTGAGTATTATAGGCAGTTGTTTGGACCGCCGGAGGACAACTGTGTGTCCCTCGACGAGTCCAGGACTGAGGATGTGCCTCAACTGTCGGCTATTGATAATGATATTCTGGTTGCCGCGTTCTCTGAGAAGGAGGTGTTTGATGCTATTGCACAGATGAAAAATAATAAGGCTCCTGGACCGGATGGTTTCCCGGTTGAGTTCTACAAAAAGTGCTGGCACATTATTAAGGGGGATTTGCTTCCTATGTTTCATGATCTTTTCTCTGGACAGCTTCACTTATTTCACTTGAACTTTGGAACTATCACACTGCTCCCTAAGAAAACGGATGCTGTGAGAATTGAGCAGTTCAGGCCGATCTGCCTTCTCAATGTTAGTTTCAAAATTTTCACCAAGGTCGGGACTAATAGGCTCACACAGATTGTGCATTCTGTGGTGCAACAATCCCAAACTGCTTTCATGCCGGACAGAAACATCTTTGAAGGGGTGGTCGTCCTTCATGAAACGCTCCATGAAATCCATTCAAAAAAATTAGATGGAGTAATTTTTAAGGTGGATTTCGAGAAAGCGTACGATAAGGTCAAATGGTCATTCCTTCAACAGGCATTGCGTATGAAAGGTTTTGATGAAGCCTGGCGCCGCCAGGTTGAATCATTTACGCAAAAAGGTAGTGTGGGAACTAAAGTGAATGACGATATTGGTCGTTACTTCCAGACACATAAAGGCCTAAGACAAGGAGATCCGATGTCCCCTATACTGTTTAACATTGTGGTTGATATGTTAGCAATTTTGATAGGAAGGGCTAAGGAGAATGGTCAAGTAGGTGGCTTGGTACCTCATCTTGTTGATGGAGGTGTATCCATCCTGCAGTACGTTGATGATACAATCATCTTTATGGAGCATGACTTGGCCAAGGGAGAAATATGAAGCTGGTGTTATGCCTTTTCGAACAATTGACCGGGTTAAAGATTAACTTTCATAAGAGCGAGTTGTTCTGCTTTGATAGAGCCAAGGATGAACAGGACGCTTATAGGCAATTGTTCGGGTGCGAGTTGGGGGAGTTACCTTTCTCTTACTTAGGTATCCCGATCCACCATCGAAGGCTGGCGAACAAAGAATGGAAGTGCGTCGAAGACCGATTTGAGAAAAAGCTGAGTTGCTGGAAGGGCAAGCTAATGTCATACGATGGCCGATTAATTCTGATAAATTCGGTTCTCACGAGTATGCCTATGTTTCTCTTATCGTTCTTTGAAGTCCCAGTTGGTGTCAGGAAAAGACTGGACTTCTATCGACCGCGTTTCTTTTGGCAGGGTGATGACTTAAAAAGAAAGTACCGGCTAGCTAAATGGGATATCATCTGTAGACCGAAAGACCAAGGGGGTCTCGGGATCGAGAATCTTGAAGTTATGAACAGATGTCTTCTTAGTAAGTGGCTGTGGAAACTGTCTTCTGAGACTGATGCCACGTGGGCGCAAATCCTTCGTAGCAAGTACCTCCACACAAAAACTTTGTCCCAGGTTACAGTCAGGCTGACCGACTCGCCTTTCTGGAGAGGACTGATGAAAGTCAAACAGTCCTTTTTTAATAGGACAAAGTTCATTATTGGCAACGGTGCTACTACACGTTTCTGGGAGGATACTTGGCTAGGAGAGACACCCTTGGCCATTCAATATCCGTCTTTATATCGTATTGTTCAACGACGTGAGGTGTTCGTTGCAACGGTATTTCAATCTATCCCCCTTAATATTTAGTTCAGACGGTCGCTAGCGGGCAATCGTTGGGAAGCTTGGCTTCGTCTAGTTAGGAGACTGATGGAGGTTCAGCTTTCTCAACAACCCGATGCATTACGCTGGAAGCTGGCTAGGTCTGGAGTATTGACAGTTAAATCAATGTATATTGATGTTATTAATTCGTCCTCCATTCCTACCTCTAAGCATGTTTGGGATGTTAAAGTGCCTTTGAAAATAAAAGTGTTTATGTGGTTTGTCCATAAACAAGTTATTTTAACCAAGGACAACTTGATAAAGCGTAATTGGACAGGACCTACTAGGTGTAGTTTCTGTGATCGGGATGAGACGATTAAACACCTCTTTTTTGATTGCCCGTTAGCCAAAGTTCTATGGCGGACGGTCCACATTGCTTTTAAGATTACTCCACCAAATTCTGTCAATGCGCCATTTGGGACATGGCTTAATGGGATTGAGCCTGACTTAGCGAGACATATTCGTGTTGGAGTTTGCGCCTTGTTGTGGACTATCTGCAATTGCAGAAATGATTTGGTTTTTAACAGAATATCACGTATTCACTTTTTGCAAGTTATTTTCCGAGCCACGACACTGATCCGTTCGTGGTCGTTACTCACTCAGCCGGAGGCCAGGGAGCATTTGGTTACTGGATCTCTTCGCTGGGAGATGGTAGCTCGGGATATCTTCAACCGGTTTGGATGGCGGTCATGTAATAGGATAGGCAATTAGTTTACCTATCTATCTTTAGCTAGCCGGTTGTGGCATCTTTTCTTGGCTAGTTGGTGTTTCTAGCCCTTTTAGCTCTGTGTGAGCTTTCCTTTTTGTTTTGTCAGTTGGAGACTTTGGAACCTTGTTGAACCTGTTTATTTGGTTAACAAGATGGCCGTATGCATCACTCTGATGCAGAGGCCGGGAAGCCCCCCTTTTCGAAAAAAAGATAACCCCACAGTGGAAATGTGACCAGGAAGAAGCATTTAAGAGAGAGGGTACTCCTACTGGACTCTGCTACTCATGTGCAGTAAACACATTCTCAAATCGGACTATGCATCCCTCCACGGATCAATGGGGACCAGTCCACGGACATTGGCATGGAAGCTGGCCATCTAACCATAGCAGCAAATGCCTTAGTATCATTTCGAACGGAATTTTAGAAAAAATGGTGCCAATTTAAACAAACCAGGCGATTTTCATCCAAACTTGCATAAAGTCGGAAGATATTTCATCCGGTGAACTAATATCGGGAAAAAAATCTAAACTATCCTATACTTGTCGGTGACCTCGTACGTCATGTCGAGTTGGCCGGCGACAACTCCATCACCGTCATCATCGTCATTGGTCTACGGGAGGTAGTAGGGCGCGGGGTCACAACAGGGCTTCCCTATTGCTGCCTGGCGCTCGCGGATGATCTTGTCCGCTTGCTCCTGTGTCATGTGTAGTGCGGTTGTGGCCACCGCAAACGTGGACCGGTGGGCAGGACAGTGGGAGTTGGCCGCGGCGGCGATGGCGGTGCACTCGCGGAGAGACCACTCCTGGCCGTACTTGGCCATCTTATCATCGAGGCGACGGAGACGACGCTCGCTCGTCTACGTTGTGGTCTTTGACCGGTTCAGGGCTCAGGCCGTTGCCAGCTCCGGGTCCGCGAGGATGTGTGGTGGCGGGACGTTGGAGTCCGCGAACTCCGTCCGACACAAGGCGTTGCGCCTGTCCCGCCGCCTTTTCTCCCTATCCGCGTACTCATGCGTTGTAATGGCGCTCCGGGAGGACGAGCTGTTGTCGCCGCTAAGGTAGTGCGGAATGCAACAGCGTGGGGCAACCCGCCACCGGCGCAGCTAGGCGGCGGTGAGAGCCCCTCCTCTTTCACGCGACAGAGAGGCGGCGACAGGCGCTCCTGTTTGACGCGGCGGCAACCGTTCCTCCTTGATGCGGGTGAAAGTGAGGAGGGGATGTCTGCTCTGGCTTGACGGCGCAAAAAAGCGGCTCCGGTGGCATCGCCAGGCCATGGTCATGGAGGAGCGACCGACGGAGCATTAGCTCCATCCCCCCTTGTACTCGGCATCCGTCATCGCATACACCGCGTCCTGCGAGAGGACGAGCCTCTGTGTTGGCTGGTCCTCCTCGTCGCCAGAGCAGATGACGATCTCCTCCTTCGTTGAGGAACTGGCCATCGAGGATCAAGACGGCCCCGGAGTGCGAGGCGGCATCGCCACAATCTCCTGCTACCTGATCCAGACCAGCCTACCGGTGCCGCCGGGGCCTAAGACTTCCCCATCGCCAGACGCGTAGAGGAAGAGGGGAGCGGAGGAGGTGCAGGCCGATGATGAGTGAAGAGTATGTTGTGGACGATGCTGACGATGAGCTTAAATAGCCCCGGCCAGGCCAAGCGAATGGACGGTCAGCCTGCTTCAATGCGTCGCAGCGGCCGAAGTTGGTTCCTCGGGACGCTGCGTCCCCGTCGAAGCGACATCGCCCGAGAGGTCGCGTCGGTCAGCGCCGCTATCTCATCCGATCACATCGCGTGGCATCAATGTCAGACGTGGCATGCTTTGAGAAGCTCTTAGATTAACCAGCTTAGATGACATGAGACGAGAAGAAAAGGAAAAAGAATTACACACTGGGATTTGGTCGATGGGGATGGTGAGCTAGTGGAATGCGACACTGGGTCCAAGCTGACAATGCACAACCCCATTGGCTAAGATGTCGAGTTAGCGAAAAGCCAACGACCTGATATATGGAGTGAAAGGTGAAAACGATGTTAAAGTAAATCAGTACATACATATCCACTAGAGGCAAAGCAATAAGATATGAGGTGAGTGGCCACCATGAAAAGATTGCTTTGACTGATGCAGAATGGACATCTCAGTCAAAATGACAAAATGACACTGAGCTGGCCAAAATGGTACTAATAATGTTGATCACATGAAGCAAGGGTTACCATGAAAATAAGCTGATTGAGCATTAGTACCTACTCTACCACTGTTGTGGTGACAAGATCTACGTAGCAATTAGTGATCAGAATGTTTTCTTTTCCTTTTCGACCAAATTTGAGCAGCTAAGCAGACCAAGAAGCACAAGAACTATAGCTAATTGGCATCATAACTCCTACTCTAATTAAGTAAGAAGACGTAGCAGAAATTAACAACAACACTGGATTAAGCTCTAGCGTGCATGGGGCGCCATGCCGACGCGGTGAGCAGGGTGAGGTCCTTCCAGCCGAGCTTGAGGGCGCCGTTCTCCTCCACCAGCGTGTAGCCGTCGGAGGGGAACATGCCGAGGAGCAGCGCGGCCTGCGCGGCGGCGCTGCCGGCGAGCGAGGCGGCGCCGAAGCCGGAGCGGGCGAGGCTGTCGCGCCAGCAGCCGAACTTGACGTCCCCGGTGCGCGACGGCCCGCCCACGGCCAGCACGTTGCGGATCTCCCGCGACAGCAGCTGCTGCTCCACGACGTGCCGCTCCGGGCTGTCCTCGCCGTAGCTGGCGTCCAGCGAGTCGAACAGCGCCGAGTAGTAGTGGATCGCCTCCACGAACCGCGCCAGGAACGACCCCGTGTGCCGCAGGTCCTGCTCCACCATCGTCACCACCTTGGGCGCCAACCTTGATATAAGATCATCGGTAATCCACCATTCTCAGGATCAGTACAGCAATTCATGCTACATGGATTACTAGTAGCAGATGACAGTGATTTCCGTCGGCTAAATATAGAATCAGCATGAGTGGCACTTGGAACGAGAAAGTTGGGACCTTTTTAGGATGAAAAGTTGGTCATGATGATGAGAACCTTTTAGTGATCCACAAACCAAATGGAAGAGAAATCTTTCCAACTTCTTGGATCGCCAAAGTTGAAACCTTTCTAGAGTAATCCTAAAAGGCCAAGCCGGCGGTCATAATGACAAACTTTTAGCGCCCCAAATAGCAGTTTTTTTAGTAGTACTACTACTTCATCTCCTGACCTTAAACCAAATCAACGCATTGTCATTGCTGCTTGCTTGATGTGTACTGTGGTACAATGTCACGGTGTCACATTGGTGGGGTAAGGAAATGCAGGCTGGAAAGTAGGCATGATTCCATGGTAGACTTGACAATGGAAGCAGCATGGCGTAGAGTAGGAGTAGCACAGCACACAGAAACAAAGGTAGAGGTAGAGTACAGTGGAGTGCTCCTACAGTACCTCTTGATGAGACACAGCGTGTTGGAGTCGGAGCCGGTGACGTCGTAGAGGGAATGGTGCAGCCAGTGGACGGCGACGGCCTCGCGCCGCGTGACGCCCAGCTTCTCCGGGTCAAGATTCCCGGCCTTGTCCGCCACGGGGCAGAACTCGAAAGGCAGGCCCAGCGTGTCGGCGAAATCGGACAGCCGCTTCCCGGTGGCCTCCAGGGCGTCCATGGAGGCGCCCAGCCCGGTCAGCCTCACCCTCGGCGGGCCGCCGGGCCGGGACGCCAGGATGTGGAACAGCCCCGGCCACTGGAGCCCCTGCATGATGTCCAGGTCGATGATGTGCACGCGCTCCTCCCGCTCGAACGCCTCCTGGATCGCCTGGTTCGCCGTGAAGTGGGAGAACTTCACCAGCGGGCTGATGCCGTTGAACACCTGGAACGCCGCGGCGACGCGGCCGTTCACCAACCGGGACGCCGCCGGGGAGGCGTGGGGCAGCGGCGCGTACAGGCCCAGGCAGGAGCTGACGAGGCGGGCCGACACGGCCTCCGCGAAGTAGGCGGCCACGCGCTGCGTGGAGGTGCCGAAGGGGGTGGCCAGCTCCGCGATCTCCAGCAGCGCCGTCTGGGCCTCGTCCAGGTTGTCGGCGTTCACCGACTCCGCGCACTGCAGGAGCAGCGTCAGCAGGTGCAGCCCCTCCTCGTCGCGCTGCTTCCGCCGCTGCCCCTCCTTCCGCTCCTTGACCGCCGCGGAGGCGGCCGCCGCGGTTTCCTCCGCGGACGGTGGCTTGGGCGACTGCGGCGGGTTGTTGGGCTCCCGCTCCTCCTCGCGGCGCCGCTTGTCCGGGGGCGGGGGAGGGAGCGCCGCCATGGGCATTGGGGCGTTAGGGAGGAGAGCTTGCTGATGCTGATGCTGCTGCGGCGGGGCGGGGTCGGATGCGAGGAGGGACCGGAGGCGGAGCTCGAGGAGCGAGGCCAGCCCGGGGTTGCAGGGGTGGATGATCTCGCGGACGTTGTGGATGAGCTGCGCGACGGACACCCCGGCGCCGCTGCTCCCGATGATGTCCCGGATGATGCCGTCCACGAACGCCGTGGTGTTGGCCGCCTCGCCCGCCTGCGCCGGCGCGGCGGCTGCGGCGGCGACGTCCATGTGATCCACCTGCTGCTGCTGCTGGAGCTGGAACGGCGGAAGCAGCTGGGAGGGCAGCGCGGGCAGCTGCGCGGTCGCCGACGACAGGACGGGCGGTCCGGCGGTCATGTCCGACAGGTCGCCCGTGACGTGGCGCCGCGGCGGGGGCAGGTCCATGTCGGTGGCCGGGCGCTTGCGGACCATGGCGGCGGCGGCGGGTTCTTGCTCTTGGTGGTCTAGGAGGCGGAGGTGGAGGAGGAAGTCGGGAGGGCAGGGGAGCAGGTGGCAGTGGTGGGAGGAGGAGGAGGAGGAGGCGGTGGCATGTGAATAAGAGGAGCGGGGGGCGGAGGAGGAGGACGAGGGGAAGAGGAGGAGGGAGGAGGAGCCCATCTAGTAACGCCAAGGGGAAGCGGCCGGCGCGCGCATGGCGAGCGACCGGAGCGGGGCGGGGCGGGAGAGGTTGTGGATTCTACTGGGATGTTTATGTGCTTTGGCGCCGCGCGCGCGCTGGGCTGGCGGCTGTCGAGGCGAGCCGGGGCTGGGGTGGGGAGAGTGGAGTGGAGTAGTAAAGTGGAAGAAGCCGACGAGAGGGGAACAAGAGCGTGAGCACAACTGGTTAGGGAACATCGAGGATTCGAGGGCCAATTTATGGTTCATGACTCGTACTTCCTGCTGTGAGAGGAGAGGAGGATTTTGCCACTGGTCTCTGTGTTTTCGCTTTCTTTCTAGGTCTGTCTAAGACACGTCTAAATATGACACAGTTATGTTACATCTAAACTGATTTCCACTCTCTTTTGTGATTTTTTTGTCTTAGTTTTTTTGTTTTTTGTTGCTACATTATATATTTGTGGGAGTTTAGATGTGACATCCTTAAAAACATCTAGACGTGAATTAGACAAACTGTTTTTTTATCCTTTCACTTTTTGTTGTTGTGATTTGCTCCTGGCAATGCTTTCATCCACTGCTAATGATAATGTCCCAACACCATATGACAATGCAGGGGAGTACAATGTGTGGTACGACCAGTGCCTGCATCCTCCCTTCCGGTTTATTAGTTGGGTGGGGCTAGATCCCAGTCTTGACACAATATATAAAAAAGAAAAAAGAAAGAAAATTTATTTCTTTGTTAAGTCTCAGTCGACTGAGATTTAGCAATCCGGTTATTGCTTCCCTCATATTTTTGGTGAATTTTTCATCATAATAAATTCAACAAAGAAAATACAAATTATATATTGTAAAAATAGGACCCCCAATAACTCGGAAACGCCAGCTAGGGGCAGGATCGCTCAGAAGCCCCCTAGCACGACCCGCCAGCTAGCAGACCTTTTACTCCCAGCGTCATCCATACGCTAAAAAAACAGCCCAAAGAAAAAACACATGGCAAAAAATGCATATAAATTTTGACATGATGGCAAAAATAGTGTAAAAATTGACATGATGCACGCAAAAAAAAAATACTTGCTGCGATGCACGACAAGAGATTTTGCCAAGCATTACTAGAAAAAAATTGTACTTTGCGAAAGGCAGAAAAATTCCATGTCGATGAATGTAAAAAAAGTGTTTAGAAAAGAATTTACAAGGTATATTAAAAAAAAATCATGCTAAGTCCAATAAATTTGCCATGTTCCAAATAATAAAATTGCCATGGTGTAAAAAAACTACCATGCTCTAAATATAAAAATGTCATGCCCTGGAAAAAAGAAAAATTCCATCACTAAAATAATAATACTGCCATGTACTAAATAATAAAAAATTGCATGCTACATACACTAAAACTACCATGGTACAAACAAGAAAAAAAGTGCCATTCCAGCATAGTCATATAAACATGTCAAATTTTGTGGAAAAAAATCTTTTTAAAAAAAAGCAAAATGTGTTTTGGGAAAAACAGAAAAATGCCATGTCGACAAAATGTAATTTTTTTATAAAAAATTACCATGGTATATTAAAAAAATGACATGCTAAGTCTAATAAATTTTCCAAGTTCCACGATAATAAAATTTCCATGCTTTAAAAATAAAAAAACTGCCATGCTCTTAATATATAAAAATAGATGGCATGAATAAATGAAAAGGCCATCATAAAATAATAATAATGTCACATACTAAATAATAAAAATGACATACTACATACACTAAAACTACCATGATTCTAACAAAATAAAAAAAAGTGCAATTCTATCTTAGTCATATAAACATGGCAAATTTTGTGAAAAAAATCTTTTGAAAAAAGGAAAATTGTGTTTTGAGAAAAGTAGAAAAATGCCATATCGTCTAAATGAAAAGAGTATGTAAAAATTATAATGGTATATTAAAAAAAAAGTGGCAATTCTAGCTTAGTCATATAAACATGGCGAATTTTGTGAAAAAAAATCTTTTGAAAAAAAGCAAATTGTGTTTTGAGAAAAGTAGAAAAATGCCATATCGTCAAAATGTAAATAGTATGTAAAAAATTATAATGGTATATTAAGAAAAATACCATGCTAAGTCCAATAACTTTACCATGTTCCGTGATAACAAAATTGCCATGATGTAATATAATAAAATGCCATGCTCTAAACAATAAAACTACCATGGTGCAAATATAAAAAATATCATGGTCTGGAAAAAAGAAGAATGCCATCGTCAAATAATAATAATGCCATGTACTAAATAATAAAAATGTCAAGCTATAGACACTAAAACTGCCATGGTTCTAAAAAATAAAAAAATGCCATTCTAGCTTATTCATATAAACATGGCAATTTTTTTAAATGTTCTTTTGGAAATAAGCAAATCGTGTTATGAGAAAGGCAGAAAAATGCCATGTCAACAAAATGTAAAAAGTAAATGAAAATTACCAAGGTATATTAAGAAAATGTCTTTGCCAAGTCCAATAAATTTGCCATATTCCATGATAATAAAATTTCCATGGTGTATAAGTAATAAAAAATGCCATGCTCTAAACAATAAAACTGCCATGCTGTAAAACTAATAAATCTCATGCTCTTAAATATGCCATGGTCTAAAAATGCCACATTTAAATAATAAAAATGCCATATACTAAAATAATAAAAATGCCATGCTCTCACTAAAGCTACCATGGTTCTAATTAAATAAAATGTCATTGTCTAACAAAATAAAAAAAAGAGCCAAGCTAGCTTACTCATATAAGCATGCAAAAAAATTGAAAAATATTGCATGGTAAGTTCGATAAAATGTTGTGAATGGTCAACGCTATTGCCATGGTAGCCATATTGTAAATGCCATGGTCAACAGAATTGTCGTGTTAAGTCCAATAAAATTGCCATGTCAAGTATAATGCCATGATTTGAGAATTTGTATTCCAAAAAATGCCATGACACCAGTATCACTGCAAGTTCAAGGCATACCGAAAAGATCCAATAAAAGTAATTTTTGTGAAAAAAAATTGCCATGTCTACTTTTAAATATTTCCCTCGTATGAAAAAAGTAAAATGCCATGCTACCAACAAAAATTATGTTGGTGCAATAGTTTGCCTCCCTATGTTTTGAAGATTGTTGCCATAAAACAATAAGGGACTAATGTGTTTGCTAGTGCACACAGTAACAAGTCCTCGAAATCATGAGGAGTTTGATATAACTCCGAAGAATATGCCATGCATGGTAGCGAGCATTTTTCACGAAGCTTATGCTGTGAAGAGTGAACCCAAAAATTGCTGACACAAAGCAGTTTGTTTGGAGGCATCTGAAGGAAGTGACCGCAGCAGAAAGAAGTCGAAGAACTGAAGATGTAGAATTCTTTTCATTGTTATTCTTTCCTTTCATTAGTCATAGGACCACCATACTATTAAGAGGGGTATAGTGTTCGAAGCTTTGGTTCTCTGATGCTAAACTAAATCCTATGAAAGTTGTGAGAGAAGCCTCTTTGTGCCCCGAGCAAATACTTGCTAGCAGGAGACTGTGATCTTCTTCGATGCGAGAGAATTGACTCTGACCGAAGAGTTAGCATTATTTGATCCTCAAGTAATGTTACCGTTGCTTTCAAGTCCGACCGTTGCAAACGTGTCAGTTGGCCATTGGCTGGACCGCTTGCCCAAAATGGTCATTTCCCACTAGGGAAGGTCATGGTTATAAATAGCCACTCCACACCGGCTTTGTCCGGCGGATGCTCCATTTGATCCTGAGAAGATTGTTGAGCAACCCCCTCTCCAGAGTGATTTGAGTTTAAAATCCACTGAGAGAAAAACCCTAGAGCCAAAGAATTAGATAGTGGTTTAGCATCACTCGAATCTAAGTCCAGTACGATCCACCTATAACGCTTGAGAGCTGCAAATTCTCTAGACGGTTAGGTGTCAATTTCTTCAGAGACCAAGAGTGATTGTGGTTCTCAAAGAAGAAGTTTTTAAAGGTTTGGAGATCACCTCAAGTATCTACCACGAGTAATCGGCATTGGTTGACGAACCAATTGTCGAGGAGAATAGGGTGAAGAGAGTTTATCTTCTGTGTTAAATCACAACCCCCCAACCAGATGTAGTCCTTGTGCAGAAGGACGAACTGGTCTATCAAATTCTCTGCCGTCATCGAGCATCATTGGTTATTTCTTCGCACCATATCATTTGAGTCGCTTTGCCTGACTGAATACAACCATGTGATTTTCTTCTGTGATTGCATCTAGTTTGGTTTGGTAGTTTATTTTCACTCACTGATATTAGTTATCGTTCATTTTGCTGCTGGGTTCTGAGATTTTTGAAGTTTCCGAAAGAAATTTTAAAACTCCCATTCACCTCCCCTCTGGTAGCATACTTCGTTCCTATAATTGGTATCAGAGCAATGTACTCCTTGTCTCTGCTCATTTTGGTCTAACAATCTTGGAGTTTAAGTATGTCTTCAATGAGTTGCAAGTCGCACCTCAAGATCCCCATCTTCGATGGGACAGACTACCCCTTCTGGAAGGAGAAGATGAAGATCCGTCTCTGAGCAATTGACGATGAGATGTGGAATGTGGTGTAGAATGGTTTCACCATGGAAATACCTCAAGTCCCCTCTGAACACGAGAATAAACTTATTCAGATGGATGCTCAGGCCAAAGATGAAATTGGTGGTCATCTCTCTTGCGCTCAGTTCCTTCGGTATCGCCAATGTGAAACTACGAAGGACTTGTGGGACATCCTCAAGAAGATTAATGAAGGTGTTTCAAATCATAAAGAAGCCCGCGTCGACACCCTTCGAGAAAGATTCAACCGCTTCAAGAGAATAGGCAATGAAAGCTGTCAACAAACGTTCGATCGCCTCAGTGACATCGCGAATGAACTGCAAGGTGTCGTTGAAGGAAATATGCCCTAGAGGCAATAATAAAGTTATTATTTATTTCCTTATATCATGATAAATGTTTATTATTCATGCTAGAATTGTATTAACCGGAAACATAATACTTGTGTGAATACATAGACAAACAGAGTGTCACTAGTATGCCTCTACTTAACTAGCTCGTTGATCAAAGATGGTTATGTTTCCTAGCCATTGACATGAGTTGTCATTTGATTAACGGGATCACATCATTAGGAGAATGATGTGATTGACTTGACCCATTCCGTTAGCTTAGCACTCGATCGTTTAGTATTCTGCTATTGCTTTCTTCATGACTTATACATGTTCCTATGACTATGAGATTATGCAACTCCCATTTACCAGAGGAACACTTTGTGTGCTACCAAACGTCACAACGTAACTGGGTGATTATAAAGGTGTTGGAAATATGCCCTATAGGCAATAATAAATGGTTATTATTATATTTCTTTGTTCATGGTAATTGTCTATTATTCATGCTATAATTGTATTGTCCGGAAATCGTAATACATGTGTGAATACATAGACCACAACGTGTCCCTAGTAAGCCTCTAGTTGACTAGCTCGTTGATCAACAGATAGTCATGGTTTCCTGACTATGGACATTGGATGTCATTGATAACGGGATCACATCATTAGGAGAATGATGTGATGGACAAGACCCAATCCTAAGCATAGCATAAAAGATCGTGTAGTTTCGTTTGCTAGAGCTTTTCCAATGTCAAGTATCTTTTCCTTAGACCATGAGATCGTGCAACTCCCGGATACCGTAGGAGTGCTTTGGGTGTGCCAAACGTCACAACGTAAATGGGTGACTATAAAGGTGCACTACGGGTATCTCCGAAAGTGTCTGTTGGGATGGCACGGATCGAGACTGGGATTTGTCACTCCGTGTGACGGAGAGGTATCTCTGGGCCCACTCGGTAATGCATCATCATAATGAGCTCAATGTGACTAAGGCGTTAGTCACGGGATCATGCATTGCGGTACGAGTAAAGAGACTTGCCGGTAATGAGATTGAACAAGGTATTGGGATACCGACGATCGAATCTCGGGCAAGTAACATACCGATTGACAAAGGGAATTGTATACAGATTGATTGAATCCTCGACACCGTGGTTCATCCGATGAGATCATCGTGGAACATGTGGGAGCCAACATGGGTATCCAGATCCCGCTGTTGGTTATTGACCGGAGAGGCGTCTCGGTCATGTCTGCATGTCTCCCGAACCCGTAGGGTCTACACACTTAAGGTTCGGTGACGCTAGGGTTGTAGAGATATATGTATGCGGAAACCCGAAAGTTTTTCGGAGTCCCGGATGAGATCCCGGACGTCATGAGAGGTTCCAGAATGGTCCGGAGGTGAAGAATTATATATAGGAAGTCAAGTTTCGGCCACCGGGAAAGTTTCGGGGGTTACCGGTATTGTACCGGGACCACCGGAAGGGTCCCGGGGGTCCACCGGGTGGGGCCACCTATCCCGGAGGGCCCCGTGGGCTGAAAGTGGAAGGGAACCAGCCCTTAGTGGGCTGGGGCGCCCCCCTTGGGCCTCCTCCCATGCGCCTAGGGTTGGGAACCCTAGGGGGGGAGCTTCCCCCTTGCCTTGGGGCGCAAGGCACCCCTTCCCCCCCTTTGGCCGCCGCCCCCCCTTGGAGATCCCATCTCCCTGGGCCGGTGCCCCCCCAGGAGGCCTATATAAAGGGGGGGGGGGAGGGAGGGCAGCAACCTACAGCCTTGGGCGCCTCCCTCCTCCCCTGCAACACCTCTCTCTCTCTCTCTCGCAGAAGCTTGGCGAAGCCCTGCCAGAGACCCGCTACATCCACCACCACGCCGTCGTGCTGCTGGATCTCCATCAACCTCTCCTTCCCCCTTGCTGGATCAAGTAGGAGGAGACGTCGCTGCACCGTACGTGTGTTGAACGCGGAGGTGCCGTCCGTTCGGCACTCGGTCATCGGTGATTTGGATCACGGCGAGTACGACTCCGTCATCCACGTTCATTGGAACGCTTCCGCTCGCGATCTACAAGGGTATGTAGATGCACTCCTTTCCCCTCGTTGCTAGTATGCTCCATAGATGCATCTTGGTGAGCGTAGGAAAATTTTAAAATTATGCTACGATTCCCAACAGTGGCATCATGAGCCAGGCCTATGCGTAGTTACTATGCACGAGTAGAACACAAAGCAGTTGTGGGCGTTGAGTTTGCCAATTCTTCTTGCCGCTACTAGTCGTTTCTTGTTTCGGCGGCATTGTAGGATGAAGCGGCCCGGACCGACCTTACACGTACGCTTACGTGAGACAGGTTCCACCGACTGACATGCACTAGTTGCATAAGGTGGCTAGCGGGTGTCTGTCTCTCCTACTTTAGTCGGAACGGATTCGATGATGTTCTTGCTATAAACCTACAAACCACGTAAAAACTTGCAACAACAATTAGAGGACGTCTAACTTGTTTTTGCAGCAAGTGCTATGTGATGTGATATGGCCAGAAGATGTGATGAATGATATATGTGATGTATGAGATTGATCATATTCTTGTAATAGGAATCACGACTTGCATGTCGATGAGTATGACAACCGGCAGGAGCCATAGGAGTTGTCTTTATTATTTTGCATGACCTGCGTGTCATTGAATAACGGCATGTAAATTACTTTACTTTGTTGCTAAACGCGTTAGCCATAGAAGTAGAAGTAATCGTTGGCGTGACGACTTCATGAAGACACAATGATGGAGATCATGGTGTCATGCCGGTGACGAAGATGATCATGGTGCCCCGAAGATGGAGATCAAAGGAGCATAATGATATTGGCCATATCATGTCACTATTTGATTGCATGTGATGTTTATCATGTTTTTGCATCTTATTTGCTTAGAACGACGATAGTAAGTAAGATGATCCCTTATAATAATTTCAAGAAAGTGTTCACCCTAACTGTGCACCGTTGTGAAGGTTCGTTGTTTCGAAGCACCACGTGATGATCGGGTGTGATAGATTCTAACGTTCGAATACAACGGGTGTTGACGAGCCTAGCATGTACAGACATGGCCTCGGAACACACGCAATACACTTAGGTTGACTTGACGAGCCTAGCATGTACAGACATGGCCTCGGAACACGGAGGACCGAAAGGTCGAGCATGAGTCGTATAGAAGATACGATCAACATGGAGATGTTCACCGATCTTGACTAGTCCGTCTCACGTGATGATCGGACACGGCCTAGTTAAACTCGGATCATGTTTCACTTAGATGACGAGAGGGATGTCTATCTGAGTGGGAGTTCATTAAATAATTTGATTAGATGAACTTAATTATCATGAACTTAGTCTAAAATCTTTACACTATGTCTTGTAGATCTAATGGCCAACGTTGTCCTCAATTTCAACGCGTTCCTAGAGAAAACCAAGCTGAAAAATGATGGTAGCAACTATACGGACTGGGTCCGGAACCTGAGGATCATCCTCATAGTAGCCAAGAAAGATTATGTCTTAGAAGCACCGCTAGGTGAAGCACCAATCCCAGAGAACCAAGACGTTATGAACGCTTGGCAATCACGTGCTGATGATTACTCCCTCGTTCAGTGCGGCATGCTTTACAGCTTAGAACCGGGTCTCCAAAAGCGTTTTGAGAAACATGGAGCATACGAGATGTTCGAGGAGCTGAAACTGGTTTTTCAAGCTCATGCCCGGGTCGAGAGATATGATGTCTCCGACAAGTTCTTCAGCTGTAAAATGGAGGAGAACAGTTCTGTTAGTGAGCACATGCTCAGAATGTCTGGGTTGCATAACCGCTTGTCTCAGCTGGGAGTCAATCTCCCGGATGACGCGGTCATTGACAGAATCCTCCAGTCGCTTCCACCAAGCTACAAGATCTTTGTGATGAACTTCAATATGCAGGGGATGGAAAAGACCATTCCTGAGGTATATTCAATGCTGAAATCAGCTGAGGTAGAGATCAGAAAAGAACATCAAGTGTTGATGGTGAATAAAACCACTAAGTTCAAGAAGGGCAAGGGTAAGAAGAACTTCAAGAAGGACGGCAAGGGAGTTGCCGCGCCCGGTAAACCAGTTACCGGGAAGAAGTCAAAGAATGGACCCAAGCCCGAGACTGAGTGCTTTTATTGCAAGGGAAGTGGTCACTGGAAGCGGAACTGCCCCAAATACTTAGCGGACAAGAAGAAGGCCGGCAACACCAAAGGTATATGTGATATACATGTAATTGATGTGTACCTTACCAGTACTCGTAGTAGCTCCTGGGTATTTGATACCGGTGCGGTTGCTCATATTTGTAACTCAAAACAGGAACTACGGAATAAACGGAGACTGGCGAAGGACGAGGTGACGATGCGCGTCGGGAATGGTTCCAAGGTCGATGTGATCGCCGTCGGCACGCTACCTCTGCATCTACCCACGGGATTAGTTTTAAACCTCAATAATTGTTATTTAGTGCCAGCTTTGAGCATGAACATTGTATCTGGATCTCGTTTAATTCGAGATGGCTACTCATTTAAATCCGAGAATAATGGTTGTTCTGTTTATTTGAGAGATATGTTTTATGGTCATGCCCCGCTGGTCAATGGTTTATTTTTGATGAATCTCGAACGTGATGTTACACATATTCATAGTGTGAATACCAAAAGATGTAAAGTTGATAACGATAGTCCCACATACTTGTGGCACTGCCGCCTTGGTCACATTGGTGTCAAGCGCATGAAGAAGCTCCATGCAGATGGACTTTTGGAGTCTCTTGATTACGAATCATTTGACACGTGCGAACCATGCCTCATGGGTAAGATGACCAAGACTCCGTTCTCCGGAACAATGGAGCGAGCAACCAACTTATTGGAAATCATACATACCGATGTGTGCGGTCCAATGAGTGTTGAGGCTCGCGGAGGATATCGTTATGTTCTCACTCTCACTGATGATTTAAGTAGATATGGGTATGTCTACCTAATGAAACACAAGTCTGAAACCTTTGAAAAGTTCAAGGAATTTCAGAGTGAAGTCGAGAATCAACGTGACAGGAAAATAAAATTCTTACGATCAAATCGTGGTGGAGAATATTTAAGTCACGAATTTGGTACACACTTAAGGAAATGTGGAATAGTTTCACAACTCACGCCGCCTGGAACACCTCAGAGAAACGGTGTGTCCGAACGTCGTAATCGCACTCTATTGGATATGGTGCGATCTATGATGTCTCTTACCGATTTACCGCTCTCATTTTGGGGCTATGCTTTAGAGACTGCCGCATTCACTTTAAATAGGGCTCCGTCGAAATCCGTTGAGACGACACCGTATGAATTATGGTTTGGGAAGAAACCTAAGCTGTCGTTTCTAAAAGTTTGGGGATGCGATGCTTATGTCAAGAAACTTCAACCTGAAAAGCTCGAACCCAAGTCGGAAAAATGCGTCTTCATAGGATACCCTAAGGAAACTATTGGGTATACCTTCTACCTCAGATCCGAGGGCAAGATCTTCGTTGCCAAGAACGGGTCCTTTCTAGAGAAGGAGTTTCTCTCGAAAGAATTGAGTGGGAGGAAAGTGGAACTTGATGAGGTGATAGTCACCCCTTCCGAACCGGAAAGTAGCGCAGCGCGGGAAAATGTTCCTGTGGTGCCTACACCGACTGGGGAGGAAGTTAATGATGATGATCATGAAGCTTCAGATCAAGTTACTGAACTTCGTAGGTCCACAAGGACACGTTCCGCACCAGAGTGGTACGGCAACCCTGTCCTGGCAATCATGTTGTTAGACAACGGTGAACCTTCGAACTATGAAGAAGCGATGGCGGGCCCGGATTCTGACAAATGGCTAGAAGCCATGAAATCCGAGATAGAATCCATGTATGAAAACAAAGTATGGACTTTGACAGACTTGCCCGATGAGCGGCGAGCCATAGAAAACAAATGGATCTTTAAGAAGAAGACAGACGCAGATGGTAATGTGACCATCTACAAAGCTCGACTTGTCGCTAAGGGTTATCGACAAGTTCAAGGGGTTGACTACAATGAGACTTTCTCACCCATAGCGAAGCTGAAGTCCGTCCGAATCATGTTAGCAATTGCCGCATACTATGATTATGAGATATGGCAGATGGACGTCAAAACGGCATTCCTTAAGGGCTTCCTTAAGGAAGAGTTGTATATGATGCAGCCGGAAGGTTTTGTCGATCCTAAGAATGCTAACAAAGTATGCAAGCTCCAGCGCTCAATCTATGGGCTGGTGCAAGCATCTCGGAGTTGGAACATTCGCTTTGATGAGATGATCAAAGCGTTTGGGTTTACATAGACTTATGGAGAAGCCTGTGTTTACAAGAAAGTGAGTGGGAGCTCTGTAGCATTTCTCATATTATATGTGGATGACATATTATTGATGGGAAATGATATAGAATTCTTGGAAAGTATAAAGGCCTATTTGAATAAGTGTTTTTCAATGAAGGACCTTGGAGAAGCTGCTTATATATTAGGCATCAAGACCTATAGAGATAGATCAAGACGCCTCATTGGTCTTTCACAGAGTACATACCTTGAAAAGATATTGAAGAAGTTCAGTATGGATCAGTCCAAGAAGGGGTTCTTGCCTGTATTGCAAGGTGTACAATTGAGCAAGGCTCAATGCCCGACCACGGCAGAAGATATAGAAAAGATGAGTGTCATCCCCTATGCCTCGTCCATAGGGTCTATTATGTATGCCATGCTGTGTACCAGACCTGATGTAAACCTTGCCGTAAGTTTGGTAGGAAGGTACCAAAGTAATCCCGGCATGGAACACTGGACAGCGGTCAAGAATATCCTGAAGTACCTGAAGAGGACTAAGGATATGTTTCTCGTTTATGGAGGTGACGAAGAGCTCGTCGTAAAGGGTTACGTCGACGCTAGCTTCGACACAGATATGGATGACTCGAAGTCACAAACCGGATACGTGTATATTTTGAATGGAGGAGCAGTAAGCTGGTGCAGTTGCAAGCAAAGCGTCGTGGCGGGATGTACATGTGAAGCGGAGTACATGGCAGCCTCGGAGGCAGCACAGGAAGCAGTCTAGATGAAGGAGTTCATTACCGACCTAGGGGTGATTCCCAATGCGTCGGGCCCGATGACTCTCTTCTGTGACAACACTGGAGCTATTGCCCTTACGAAGGAGCCCAGGTTTCACAGGAAGACCAGGCATATCAAGCGTCGCTTCAACTCCATTCGTGAAAGTGTTCAAAATGGAGACATAGATATTTGTAAAGTACATACGGACCTGAATGTAGCAGATCCGTTGACTAAACCTCTCCCTAGGGCAAAACATGATCAACACCAGGACGCAATGGGTGTTCGATTCATCACAATGTAACTAGATTATTAACTCTAGTGCAAGTGGGAGACTGTTGGAAATATGCCCTAGAGGCAATAATAAATGGTTATTATTATATTTCTTTGTTCATGGTAATTGTCTATTATTCATGCTATAATTGTATTGTCCGGAAATCGTAATACATGTGTGAATACATAGACCACAACGTGTCCCTAGTAAGCCTCTAGTTGACTAGCTCGTTGATCAACAGATAGTCATGGTTTCCTGACTATGGACATTGGATGTCATTGATAACGGGATCACATCATTAGGAGAATGATGTGATGGACAAGACCCAATCCTAAGCATAGCATAAAAGATCGTGTAGTTTCGTTTGCTAGAGCTTTTCCAATGTCAAGTATCTTTTCCTTAGACCATGAGATCGTGCAACTCCCGGATACCGTAGGAGTGCTTTGGGTGTGCCAAACGTCACAACGTAAATGGGTGACTATAAAGGTGCACTACGGGTATCTCCGAAAGTGTCTGTTGGGTTGGCACGGATCGAGACTGGGATTTGTCACTCCGTGTGACGGAGAGGTATCTCTGGGCCCACTCGGTAATGCATCATCATAATGAGCTCAATGTGACTAAGGCGTTAGTCACGGGATCATGCATTGCGGTACGAGTAAAGAGACTTGCCGGTAACGAGATTGAACAAGGTATTGGGATACCGACGATCGAATCTCGGGCAAGTAACATACCGATTGACAAAGGGAATTGTATACGGATTGATTGAATCCTCGACACCGTGGTTCATCCGATGAGATCATCGTGGAACATGTGGGAGCCAACATGGGTATCCAGATCCCGCTGTTGGTTGTTGACCGGAGAGGCGTCTCGGTCATGTTTGCATGTCTCCCGAACCCGTAGGGTCTACACACTTAAGGTTCGGTGACGCTAGGGTTGTAGAGATATATGTATGCGGAAACCCGAAAGTTGTTCGGAGTCCCGGATGAGATCCCGGACGTCACGAGAGATTCCGGAATGGTCCGGAGGTGAAGAATTATATATAGGAAGTCAAGTTTCGGCCACCGGGAAAGTTTCGGGGGTTACCGGTATTGTACCGGGACCACCGGAAGGGTCCCGGGGGTCCACCGGGTGGGGCCACCTATCCCGGAGGGCCCCGTGGGCTGAAAGTGGAAGGGAACCAGCCCTTAGTGGGCTGGGGCGCCCCCCTTGGGCCTCCTCCCATGCGCCTAGGGTTGGGAACCCTAGGGGGGGGGGAGCTTCCCCCTTGCCTTGGGGGGCAAGGCACCCCTTCCCCCCTTTGGCCGCCGCCCCCCCTTGGAGATCCCATCTCCCTGGGCCAGCGCCCCCCCAGGAGGCCTATATAAGGGGGGGGGGGAGGGAGGGCAGCAACCTACAGCCTTGGGCGCCTCCCTCCTCCCCTGCAACACCTCTCTCTCTCTCTCTCTCTCTCGCAGAAGCTTGGCGAAGCCCTGCCAGAGACCCGCTACATCCACCACCACGCCGTCGTGCTGCTGGATCTCCATCAACCTCTCCTTCCCCCTTGCTGGATCAAGAAGTGGAGACGTCGCTGCACCGTACGTGTGTTGAACGCGGAGCTGCCGTCCGTTCGGCACTCGGTCATCGGTGATTTGGATCACGGCGAGTACGACTCCGTCATCCACGTTCATTGGAACGCTTCCGCTCGCGATCTACAAGGGTATGTAGATGCACTCCTTTCCCCTCGTTGCTAGTATACTCCATAGATGCATCTTGGTGAGCGTAGGAAAATTTTAAAATTATGCTACGATTCCCAACAAAAGGTGCTCTACAGGTGTCTCCAAAGGTACTTGTTGGGTTGGCGTATTTCGAGATTAGAATTTGTCACTCCGATTGTCGGAGAGGTATCTCTGGGCCCACTCGGTAATGCACATCACTATAAGCCTTGCAATCATTGCAACTAATGAGTTAGTTGCGGGATGATGTATTACAGAACGAGTAAAGAGACTTGTCGGTAACGAGATTGAACTAGGTATTGAGATACCGACGATCAAATCTCGGGCAAGTAACATACCGATGACAAAGGGAACAACGTATGTTGTTATGCGGTCTGACCGATAAAGATCTTCGTAGAATATGTAGGAGCCAATATGGGCATCCAGGTCCCGCTATTGGTTATTGACCAGAGAGGTATCTCGGTCATGTCTACATAGTTCTCGAACCCGTAGGGTCCGCATGCTTAACGTTCGTTGACGATATAGTACTATGAGTTATGTATGTTGGTGACCGAATGTTGTTCGGAGTTTTGGATGAGATCACGGATATGATGAGGAACTCCGGAATGGTACGGAAGTAAAGATTGATATGTGGATAGTAGTGTTTGATCTCCGGAAAGGTTCCGGAATCCGTCGGAAGGGGTTCCAGATGTTTCCCGAAATGTTTGGGCACGAGAACACTTTATCTGGGCCAAAGGGCAAAGCCCACGAGGTTTTTGGAAAGCGCAAAAGGAAGTTTTGCGGAGACCAGGGGCCAGACGCCAGGGTCCCTGGCGTCTGGGTCCAGACGCCGGGAACCCTGACGTCTGGCCCTGGAGTCCGAGAAGGACTCTTGCCTTTCGGGTGAAACCGACTTTGTGGAGGCTTTTACTCCAAGTTTCGACCCCAAGGCTCAACATATAAATAGAGGGGTAGGGCTAGCACCCAAGACACATCAAGAAACACCAAGCCGTGTGCCGGCAACCCCGTCTCCTCTAGTTTATCCTCCGTCATAGTTTTCGTAGTGCTTAGGCGAAGCCCTGCGAAGATTGTTCTTCACCAACACCGTCACCACGTCGTCGTGCTGCCGGAACTCATCTACTACTTCGCCCCTCTTGCTGGATCGAGAAGGCGAGGACGTCACCGAGCCGAACGTGTGCAGAACTCGGAGGTGCCGTGCTTTCGGTACTTGGATCGGTCGGACCGTGAAGACATACGACTACATCAACCGCATTGATATAACGCTTTCGCTTACGGTCTACGAGGGTACGTAGACAACACTCTCCCCTCTCGTTGCTATGCATCACCATGATCTTGCGTGTGCGTAGGAATTTTTTTGAAATTACTACGTTCCCCAACAGTGGCATCCGAGCCTGGTTTTATGCGTAGATGTCATATGCACGAGTAGAACACAAGTGA
Source organism: Aegilops tauschii subsp. strangulata (assembly GCF_002575655.3). Taxonomy (NCBI): domain Eukaryota; kingdom Viridiplantae; phylum Streptophyta; class Magnoliopsida; order Poales; family Poaceae; genus Aegilops; species Aegilops tauschii. Next base: position 251,634,635 of record NC_053039.3, read on the forward strand.
GTTGTGGGCGATATAAGTCATACTACTTACCAGCATGTCATACTTTGGTTCGGCGGTATTGTTGGATGAAGCGGCCCGGACCGACATTACGCGTACGCTTACGCGAGACTGGTTCTACCGACGTGCTTTGCACACAGGTGGCTGGCGGGTGTCAGTTTCTCCAACTTTAGTTGAACCGAGTGTGGCTACGCCCGGTCCTTGCGAAGGTTAAAACAACACCAACTTGACAAACTATCGTTGTGGTTTTGATGCGTAGGTAAGAACGGTTCTTGCTTAGCCCGTAGCAGCCACGTAAAATTTGCAACAACAAAGTAAAGGACGTCTAACTTGTTTTTGCAGGGCTGTTGTGATGTGATATGGTCAAGGCATGATGCTAAATTTTATTGTATGAGATGATCATGTTTTGTACCCGAGTTATCGGCAACGGGATGGAGCCATATGGTTGTCGCTTTATTGTATGCAATGCAATCGCCCTGTAATGCTTTACTTTATCACTAAGCGGTAGCGATAGTCGTAGAAGCATAAGATTGGCGAGACGACAACGATGCTACGATGGAGATCAAGGTGTCGCGCCGGTGACGATGGTGATCATGACGGTGCTTCGAAGATGGAGATCACAAGCACAAGATGATGATGGCCATATCATATCACTTATATTGATTGCATGTGATGTTTATCTTTTATGCATCTTATCTTGCTTTGATTGACGGTAGCATTATAAGATGATCTCTCACTAAATTATCAAAGTATAAGTGTTCTCCCCGAGTATGCACCGTTGCGAAAGTTCTTCGTGCTGAGACACCACGTGATGATCGGGTGTGATAGGCTCTACGTTCAAATACAACGGGTGCAAAACAGTTGCACACGCGGAATACTCAGGTTAAACTTGAGGAGCCTAGCATATAACAGATATGGCCTCGGAACACGGAGACCGAAAGGTCGAGCGTGAATCATATAGTAGATATGATCAACATAGTGATGTTCACCATTGAAACTACTCCATCTCACGTGATGATCGGACATGGTTTAGTTGATTTGGATCACGTGATCACTTAGAGGATTAGAGGGATGTCTATCTAAGTGGGAGTTCTTAAGTAATATGATTAATTGAACTTAAATTTATCATGAACTTAGTACCTGATAGTATCTTGCTTGTCTATGTTGTTGTAGATAGATGGCCCGTGCTGTTGTTCCGTTGAATTTTAATGCGTTCCTTGAGAAAGCAAAGTTGAAAGATGATGGTAGCAATTACACGGACTGGGTTCGTAACTTGAGGATTATCCTCATTGCTGCACAGAAGAATTACGTCCTGGAAGCACCGCTAGGTGCCAAACCTGCTGCAGGAGCAACACCAGATGTTATGAACATCTGGCAGAGCAAAGCTGATGACTACTCGATAGTTCAGTGTGCCATGCTTTACGGCTTAGAACCGGGACTTCAACGACGTTTTGAACGTCATGGAGCATATGAGATGTTCCAGGAGTTGAAGTTAATATTTCAATCAAATGCCCGGATTGAGAGATATCAAGTCTCTAATAAGTTCTACAGCTGCAAGATGGAGGAGAATAGTTCTGTCAGTGAGCATATACTCAAAATGTCTGGGTATAACAATCACTTGATTCAACTGGGAGTTAATCTTCCGGATGATAGCGTCATTGACAGAATTCTTCAATCACTGCCACCAAGCTACAAGAGCTTCGTGATGAACTATAACATGCAAGGGATGGATAAGACGATTCCCGAGCTCTTCACAATGCTAAAGGCTGCGGAGGTAGAAATCAAGAAGGAGCATCAAGTGTTGATGGTCAATAAGACCACTAGTTTCAAGAAAAAGGGCAAAGGGAAGAAGAAGGGGAACTTCAAGAAGAACATCAAACAAGTTGCTGCTCAAGAGAAGAAACCCAAGTCTGGACCTAAGCCTGAGACTGAGTGCTTCTACTGCAAGCAGACTGGTCACTGGAAGCGGAACTGCCCCAAGTATTTGGCGGATAAGAAGGATGGCAAGGTGAACAAAGGTATATGTGATATACATGTTATTGATGTGTACCTTACTAATGCTCGCAGTAGCACCTGGGTATTTGATACTGGTTCTGTTGCTAATATTTGCAACTCGAAACAGGGACTACGGATTAAGCGAAGATTAGCTAAGGACGAGGTGACGATGCGCGTGGGAAATGGTTCCAAAGTTGATGTGATCGCGGTCGGCACGCTACCTCTACATCTACCTTCGGGATTAGTTTTAGACCTGAATAATTGTTATTTGGTGCCAGCGTTGAGCATGAACATTATATCTGGATCTTGTTTGATGCAAGACGGTTATTCATTTAAATCAGATAATAATGGTTGTTCTATTTATATGAGTAATATCTTTTATGGTCATGCACCCTTGAAGAGTGGTCTATTTTTGTTAAATCTCGATAGTAGTGATGCACATATTCATAATATTGAAGCCAAAAGATGCAGAGTTGATAATGATAGTGCAACTTATTTGTGGCACTGCCGTTTAGGTCATATCGGTGTAAAGCGCATGAAGAAACTCCATACTGATGGACTTTTGGAACCACTTGATTATGAATCACTTGGTACTTGCGAACCGTGCCTCATGGGCAAGATGACTAAAACGCCGTTCTCCGGAACTATGGAGCGAGCAACAGATTTATTGGAAATCATACATACAGATGTATGTGGTCCGATGAATGTTGAGGCTCGCGGCGGGTATCGTTATTTTCTCACCTTCACAGATGATTTGAGCAGATATGAGTATATCTAATTAATGAAACATAAAGTCTGAAACATTTGAAAAGTTCAAAGAATTTCAGAGTGAAGTTGAAAATCATCGTAACAAGAAAATAAAGTTTCTACGATCTGATCGTGGAGGAGAATATTTGTACGAGTTTGGTCTTCATTTGAAACAATGCGGAATAGTTTCGCAACTCACGCCACCCGGAACACCACAGCGTAATGGTGTGTCCGAACGTCGTAATCGTACTTTACTAGATATGGTGCGATCTATGATGTCTCTTACTGATTTACCGCTATCATTTTGGGGTTATTCTCTAGAGACAGCTGCATTCACGTTAAATAGGGCACCATCTAAATCCGTTGAGACGACTCCTTATGAACTATGGTTTGGCAAGAAACCAAAGTTGTCGTTTCTTAAAGTTTGGGGCTGCGATGCTTATGTGTGTAAGCTCGAACCCAAATCGGAGAAATGTGTCTTCATAGGATACCCAAAAGAGACTGTTGGGTACACCTTCTATCACAGATCCGAAGGCAAGACTTTTGTTGCTAAATTTGGAATCTTTCTAGAGAAGGAGTTTCTCTTGAAAGAAGTGAGTGGGAGGAAAGTAGAACTTGATGAGGTAACTGTACCTGCTCCCTTATTGGAAAGTAGTTCATCACAGAAATCGGTTCCTGTGACACCTACACCAATTAGTGAGGAAGTTAATGATGATGATCATGAAACTTCAAATCAAGTTGTTACTGAACCTCGTAGGTCAACCAGAGTAAGATCCGCACCAGAGTGGTACGGTAATCCTGTTCTGGAGGTTATGTTACTAGACCATGACGAACCTACGAACTATGAAGAAGCGATGGTGAGCCAAGATTCCGCAAAATGGCTTGAGGCCATGAAATCTGAGATGGGATCCATGTATGAAAACAAAGTGTGGACTTTGGTTGACTTGCCCGATGATCAGCAAGCCATTGAGAATAAATGGATCTTCAAGAAGAAGACTGACGCTGACGGTAATGTTACTGTCTACAAAGCTCGACTTGTTGCGAAAGGTTTTCAACAAGTTCAAGGGATTGACTACGATGAGACTTTCTCACCCGTAGCGATGCTTAAGTCTGTCCGAATCATGTTAGCAATTGCTGCATTTTATGATTATGAAATTTGGCAGATGGATGTCAAAACTGCATTCCTGAATGGATTTCTGGAAGAAGAGTTGTATATGATGCAACCGGAAGGTTTTGTCGATCCAAAGGGAGCTAACAAAGTGTGCAAGCTCCAGCGATCCATTTATGGACTGGTGCAAGCCTCTCGGAGTTGGAATAAACGCTTTGATAGTGTGATCAAAGCATTTGGTTTTATACAGACTTTTGGAGAAGCCTGTATTTACAAGAAAGTGAGTGGGAGCTCTGTAGCATTTCTGATATTATATGTGGATGACATATTGCTGATTGGAAATGATAAAGAATTTCTGGATAGCATAAAGGGATACTTGAATAAGAGTTTTTCAATGAAGGACCTCGGTGAAGCTGCTTACATATTGGGCATCAAAATCTATAGAGATAGATCACGACGCTTAATTGGACTTTCACAAAGCACATACCTTGACAAAGTTTTGAAGAAGTTCAAAATGGATCAAGCAAAGAAAGGGTTCTTGCCTGTGTTACAAGGTGTGAAGTTGAGTAAGACTCAATGCCCGACCACTTCAGAAGATAGAGAGAAGATGAAAGATGTTCCCTATGCTTCAGCCATAGGCTCTATCATGTATGCAATGCTGTGTACCAGACCTAATGTGTGCCTTGCTATAAGTTTAGCAGGGAGGTACCAAAGTAATCCAGGAGTGGATCACCGGACAACGGTCAAGAACATCCTGAAATACCTGAAAAGGACTAAGGATATATTTCTCGTTTATGGAGGTGACAAAGAGCTCATCGTAAATGGTTACGTTGATGCAAGCTTTGACACTGATCCGGACGATTCTAAATCGCAAACCGGATACGTGTTTACATTGAACGGTGGAGCTGTCAGTTGGTGCAGTTCTAAACAAAGCGTTGTGGCGGGATCTACGTGTGAAGCGGAGTACATAGCTGCTTCGGAAGCAGCAAAGGAAGGAGTCTGGATGAAGGAGTTCATATCCGATCTAGGTGTCATACCTAGTGCATCGGGTCCAATGAAAATCTTTTGTGACAATACTGGTGCAATTTCCTTGGCAAAGGAATCCAGATTTCACAAGAGAACCAAGCACATCAAGAGATGCTTCAACTCCATCCGGGATCTAGTCCAGGTGGGAGACATAGAAATTTGCAAAATACATACGAATCTGAATGTTGCAGACCCGTTGACTAAGCCTCTTTCACGAGCAAAACATGATCAGCACCAAGGCTCCATGGGTGTTAGAATCATTACTGTGTAATCTAGATTATTGACTCTAGTGCAAGTGGGAGACTGAAGGAAATATGCCCTAGAGGCAATAATAAAGTTATTATTTATTTCCTTATATCATGATAAATGTTTATTATTCATGCTAGAATTGTATTAACCGGAAACATAATACTTGTGTGAATACATAGACAAACAGAGTGTCACTAGTATGCCTCTACTTGACTAGCTCGTTGATCAAAGATGGTTATGTTTCCTAGCCATTGACATGAGTTGTCATTTGATTAACGGGATCACATCATTAGGAGAATGATGTGATTGACTTGACCCATTCCGTTATCTTAGCACTCGATTGTTTAGTATTCTGCTATTGCTTTCTTCATGACTTATACATGTTCCTATGACTATGAGATTATGCAACTCCCGTTTACCGGAGGAACACTTTGTGTGCTACCAAACGTCACAACGTAAGTGGGTGATTATAAAGGTGCTCTACAGGTGTCTCCAAAGGTACTTGTTGGGTTGGCGTATTTCGAGATTAGGATTTGTCACTCCTATTGTCGGAGAGGTATCTCTGGGCCCACTCGATAATGCACATCACTATAAGCCTTGCAAGTATTGCAACTAATGAGTTAGTTGCGGGATGATGTATTACGGAATGAGTAAAGAGACTTGCCGGTAACGAGATTGAACTAGGTATTGAGATACCGACGATCGAATCTCGGGCAAGTAACATACCGATGACAAAGGGAACAACGTATGTTGTTATGCGGTCTAACCGATAAAGATCTTCGTAGAATATGTAGGAGCCAATATGGGCATCCAGGTCCCGCTATTGGTTATTGACCAGAGAGGTATCTTGGTCATGTCTACATAGTTCTCGAACCCGTAGGGTCCGCACGCTTAACGTTTGTTGACGATATAGTACTATGAGTTATGTATGTTGGTGACCGAATGTTGTTCGGAGTTTTGGATGAGATCCCGGATATGACGAGGAACTCCGGAATGGTCCGGGAGTAAAGATTGATATGTGGATAGTAGTGTTTGATCTCCGGAAAGGTTCTGGAATCCGTCGGAAGGGGTTCCGGATGTTTCCCGAAATGTTTGGGCACGAGAACACTTTATCTGGGCCAAAGGGGAAAGCCCACGAGGTTTTTGGAAAGCGCAAAAGGAAGTTTTGCGGCGACCAGGGGCCAGACGCCGGGAACCCTGGCGTCTGGCCCTGGAGTCCGAGAAGGACTCTTGCCTTTCGGGGTGAAACCGACTTTGTGGAGGCTTTTACTCCAAGTTTCAACCCCAAGGCTCAACATATAAATAGAGGGGTAGGGCTAGCACCCAAGACACATCAAGAAACACCAAGCCGTGTGCCGGCAACCCCGTCTCCTCTAGTTTATCCTCTGTCATAATTTTTGTAGTGCTTAGGCGAAGCCCTGCGAAGATTGTTCTTCACCAACAACGTCACCACGCCGTCGTGCTGCCGGAAATCATCTACTACTTAGCCCCTCTTGCTGGATCGAGAAGGCAAGGACGTCACCGAGCCGAACGTGTGCAGAACTCGGAGGTGCCGTGCTTTCGGTACTTGGATCGGTCGGATCGTGAAGACGTACGACTACATCAACCGCGTTGATATAACGCTTCCTCTTACGGTCTACGAGGGTACGTAGACAACACTCTCCCCTCTCGTTGATATGCATCACCATGATCTTGCGTGTGCGTAGGAATTTTTTTGAAATTACTACGTTCCCCAACAGTCGGCGCCAAAGACATTACTGACCATGAAGTAGTGAAGAAGTTGCTTTGGTCTCTTGTCAGTTCCTTCGATACCCTTGTTCTAATGATTCATGAACGAGGTGACTTCAAGACACTTGACTCTGTTGATATCATGGAAAGGCTAAACACCAATGAGGAACAGAAAGAAGAAGAAAGAGATCTTTATGGCTCCAGTCACCAAAAGAATCATGCTCTCAAGGTTGTAGCCTATTCCTCTTTATAAGACAACGCAGAAGAAGATTCTGATGACCCTCAAAGAATCATCAAAGACCTCACACTGATCACTAAAAGATTCCAGTCCTTCCAAAAGAAAAATCAGTTTCAAGGAAAAGGATCAAACTTTTCTGGCATGTCAAAATCCTCGCCAAAACCCATAGGAGAGTACACCTGTTTCAAGTGCAAGAAACCAGGACATTTCATCTCAGACTGTCCTCTCTAGGAAGCTGAGATACGAGCCAGTGGAAGATTTGATTTGGGGAACAACAACCATGGTAAAGGGAAGAGCAAGAACTAAGATTCAGATGACGAGAAGAAATCCAAGAAGTTCTTCAAGAAACATGACAACTCCTTCAAGTCTTCGTCAAGATATTCTTCATGGAACCCCTCCAAGTCCTCGTCCAACCGCATGAATACCTCTTGTAAGGCCAAGGCGTACATCGGCAAGGAGATAGACTCTGACGAGGAAGAATCATCTGACTCCGAAAAAGTTGTTGAATCTGATGATGATTCGGACTTTGGAATCACTGGTACGTGTCGGTGCTACACAAACGGGTTTTAACCCCTTTCCGCGACAACATTTGGAACTATCGTCAAGTGAGTGTGGGCAATAGGGGGGTCCTTCCCACACGACCCAGAAACCGTCGGGGATAGGGAGCCAAGATGCATATACAGTACTCCTACTTGTTTGTGCTCACATTGCCATCGCAGTTGGTATTCTGTGGTGCTACGTTTACGATGCGCGGCCCATCACAAACGATTCACTATTATAGAACGTGTATGATAAGCAGACAATCACACACATTCGCTTTTCCCAAACCGCATGCGATAACTAATTAAGAAGATTAGCTAATCGTTGTACGAGTGTCGGACATGATTACGAAACGTCGGACCGTTGTAACATCGTCGTACACAACAACTATCACACACGCTATTATGTGCTGCAACGTTTACGATGCATACTTCATCAGAAACAGTTCATGGTTGCGAATCGTGTACGATAAGGCAACTATCACAAACGTTTAGTTTGCACACACAATTTGTGATATTGTCTGATATTGCACACACTTTGAAAACGGCAACTGTGTGCATGCTTGCACACGTTTCCTTTCTGTGAACCGTGTCAGATTATGGTGTATATCGCAAACATTTGTGTTTTACCAACCGTGTGTGTCGTAACGACCTGGAGAGCCTAATTTCACCGTAACTTAATTGATGCTATTTCAAATTGTACCGGATTTGAATTTGAATTTGAATGTATGCTATAGCTTTGTTCATATCCGCCAGGTTCAAACAACCAATGCATTATTCGATTCATAGGTACATATGTTCAAGAATTACATAAGAACCAAATAAAGAATGATGAACCACAGTTGTATACTTGTACTATTAAAGACGGTAAAGAAAGAGGCAAAATACATTCTGGTTGCTGAACAAGGTGAAGCGGAATGCCCATATTGTGCCCTCCTCCATGTAGAAGGCACACACGACTCTAATCCAACCCCTTGTGATGGCCGACCGCCCACCCTTCGCGGTTTTCATGAAAACATCTAGATAATCATCATGTTGTGGTAGAAATACTTTAACCTTTGCATGCCCACCAATCATGTAGTTTGAGAAGTAATCTTGAGTAAACTGCTTTGGGAACCACTACAAAGGGAAAAAGATTCACACATTGTCATCTAACACAACTCATTAGGGGCAGTAAAAAGAAGGCTGCAGAGTTTTTACTTACCATCCTGCAGTTCGTTGTTGTCTTGGATAAAGTGTAAACAAATAGTTTAATTGCCATATTTTGACCCATTTTACTAACAATCTTTATCAGCTTCCTCACTTGATGGTAGTTCGTCGATATCTCATTTCCCCATACGCAGAAAGGGTCAAAGCGCAGATCTTTACCAATGACATATGTACCTAAAAGCACCAAGTTAATATTAGAAGCTAAATAACAATTGCACAATGATGTAGTACAACACTCTTTTATAATATCTTATAACATCCATTATACTCACATATTAGATGAAATAACATCTTATATTATGGGCCGGAAGGAGTTTATTGCATTCTTACAAATTATGGGCTAATTAACTGCTGTTGTATCCATGGGTTAGAGTTAGTTTGAGCAAGTTCGGGCTCAAATAGCCCTAAAGTATATCCAAACATGAGGGCTAGTTTGAGCTAGTTGCATCTAAGCCACCCAAAAAAACTATCCAACCCAAGAGGTGCTAATTGGAGCTAGTTCTCCTAGTGCATTTATTGTCAATCTAACCCTGTCATCCAAACACCTCTTTGGATGGAGTTAGTTTAGGGTTAGTAATGAGCTAGAAACTAATTTCAACCTCTAGCTAAGTTGACTATCCAATCAGGGTTGTGTTGTTGTTGTTGTTGTTGTTGTTGTTGTTGCTCTTCTATGTATATCTAGACATCATCAGAACATTAAGGTAACGCTCTTCCTTGTTGCTATGTAGCCTAGGATTGCGTATTTAAACATTAAGTACAGTGCATGTTTCTATGTAGCCTCAGATATATTACATATGACCCTAGTTAACCTAACGATAAATGGGTTACAGATATATTCAGTTAAAAGTCCGATTCACCGATTAGTACGTTATCAGCCCCCGGCCTATATGGTACCAGCTACGGATATATCTTGAACAGTGAGTATATATAAGCCATGTGATGAAACTAACCTCGATGGAAAACAACAGTTATTCCCAAAATTGTCCTGTGTAGGTACATCGAGAGGCATGTTAAGCACAACAGGCTAAACATCAACCAAAATTATCCATGGCAGACAAAATAATCTCCAAAAGATAGCTTCAGTGTGTAGGTTTAAGAACACTAGTAAAGCAAAACAAGTGGAAAGGTGTGTTAACTGCAACATGCCTAACATTTAACAACAAGCAAACATAGTCATTCAAACTAGTATTGTGCCGGTCTAAGTACACTGGTTATTATTAAATAAAAATGGAAAGGCGTGTTAACTACAAGATGCAGCAACCAAATGTAGTCATTCATAGTGGTATTGTTGAAACTGGTATTGATGAAATTGAACTGCACAGTTCATACTTGCACATATAGAACATCACATTGTGAATAACTGGAATAAACAAGGCATACTACGAACAACCAAAGATAGCATTTGAAACTGGACATATGCTAACTACAAACAACCGAACAATCAAAAAACTTTAAAAGAGGCATATGCTAGCTATAACAGGCTTAACGACAAGCAAATATATGCATTCCTATCGGTATGTTTAAAACTGGATTGATGAAATGTACTGCACAGTAAATAATTGCATATATAGGGCATCACATTGTGAACAACTTAAATAAACAAGGCATACTACAAACAACCAAATATAGCAATTAAAACTCGACATATTCTCACTACACTACAAAAGGGACTCGACAAAACAAATCATGGGTTTCCCCCTGTGAAGAGGCACGGCAAAACAAATCATGGGTTTCCTCACTTGTCACATATGGGCTCGTTCTCGTGGGAAGAGCATGGACCCTGGATGTGCTCCATGTTGTCATCAATGGGCTCCTTCCCCTTGGAAGAGCGCGGCTGTAGGGTGCCCTCCCTGATGACGTAGACGGGCTCTTTCCCCTTGGAGGAGCAGATGGGCTCTTTCCCCTTGGAAGAGCCGGAGAGGGTGCCCTCCTCGTGGTCACCGTCGATGAGGTCTGACTTGGAAGCTGTGGATCCCAAGCCAGCGTCGCAGAACATGTCCTTCAGAAATGAAAAAAGGGGCTTGATGGCGATGTAGGATGGCAAATTCTTGACAGCGAGCCAGAGGAGATCAGCGGTGGGGCCATGGATGAGATTGATGGCGGTTGAACCCGAGGGGTTGGGGTGGGCCACTTAACCTGTGACATAGCCCGCCTCAGGCCATCGCTGTCGTCGACCTCGATGTCGTAGCCAGTGTCTATGACATACCAGCATACTCTAGCCCGCTGATTGAGTGCCTGCGGCCAGTAATGGTCGTCAGCTTCCTCAGCGACGTGGGGCGAAGAGACCGTGATACACCTCTTTTGGGCCAGTCACTCCTCGAGCTCCATGAGAAGCGTAGCCGGGCTTAGGCTGCGACGCTCTGGAGTGGGGCATGGGGATGGGGATCTGTGGGAAAGGGGGTGTTTGGCAGGCGTCATCTAAGATACTCAGGGCGGCCTGGGTATGGAGATTGGTGGGTAAGCTGCACGGGAAAACCGGCAGATGTTGACAATGGAGGCCTTGCGACGGCGGCGGCGGTGACCTTGCTAGGGTTTCGAGCGAGGGAGGGTGTGTGTGTGTGTGTGGAGGGGGGCGGGGGGTGTGTTTGAGGAAATGACGCGGGTACTGAAACTTTTACTACGCGGGAGTCAAACGCGGGAGTGAAATGCCGGGGCTATTGAAAATTTGGATGATGGTGCATCGCACATGGTCCAGAGATAACAACCGTGTGTTATGAAACAGAAAAACCCTCGAGGCAGGCAGATATTTTCAAGGGATGCAGGCGGGATTGGAAACAAGAAACATCACACACGGTCGAACCATGATAACTGTGTGTTGTCAAACAGAAAAAAGCTGTAGGCGGGTTGATACTTTTGAGAGGGAAGCCTCGTGGAGCCCAATGTACTGTGTGGATGTGTGTGACAGTGTGATAACCCACAAGTATAGGGGGTCAATTGTAGCCTCTTTCGATAAGTAAGAGTGTCGAACCCAACGAGGAGCTAAAGGTAGAACAAATATTCCCTCAAGTTCTATCAATCACCGATACAACTCTACGCACGCTTGACGTTCGCTTTACCTAAAACAAGTATGAAACTAGAAGTACTTTGTAGGTGTTTTCGGATAGGTTTGCAAGAATAAAAAGAGCACGTAAATAAAAACTAGGGGCTGTTTAGATAAAGACACAACTAAATTAGTTTTATTAAAGAGCTTGTTGTCACGAGAAAGTTATTTGTCCCTAGGCAATCGATAACTAGACCGGTAATCATTATTGCAATTTTATTTGAGGGAGAGGCATAAGCTAACATACTTTCTCTACTTGGATCATATGCACTTATGATTGGAACTCTAGCAAGCATCCGCAACTACTAAAGATCATTAAGGTAAAACCCAACCATAGCATTAAAGCATCGAGTCCTCTTTATCCCATACGCAACAACCCCCTTACTCGGGTTTGTGTTTCAGTCACTCATGCAACCCACTATAAGCGAATCATGAACGTATTGCAACACCCTACAACGGGAATCCCTCATGCTTGCGCGACACGGAGAGCACCATAGGACAGCACCAATAATAAAACATGCAACTCAAACCAATCTTGATCATCAAATAGCCCATAGGACAAAACAGATCTACTCAAACATCATAGGATAGCCATACATCATTGGGAAATAATATATAGCGTTGAGCACCATGTTTAAGTAGAGATTACAGCGGGTGAGAGAGAGGTTACACCGCTGCATAGAGGGGGGGAGAGTTGGTGATGATGGCGGTGAAGTTATTGGTGAAGATTGCGGTGATGATGATGGCCACGGCAGCGTTCCGGCGCCACCGGAAGAGAAGGGGAGAGGGGGCCCCTTCGTCGTCTTCTTCCTTGACCTCCTCCCTAGATGGGAGAAGGGTTTCCCCTCTGGTCCTTGGCCTCCATGGCGTGGGAGGGGTGAGAGCCCCTCCGAGATTGGATCTGTCTCTCTGTCTCTCTCTGTTTCTGCGTTCTCGGATTCTACCCTGGCACCGTTTCTTTTATATCTGGAGATCCGTAACTCCGATTGGATTGAAACCTTCGCCCAGATCTTTTTCCAAAAAATAGCTTTCTTGCGGCAAAAGTAGAGCATCAACCGCCTTACGGGTGGCCCACGAGGGTCAGGGGCACGCCTGCTTGGAGTGGGCGTGGGCCCCAACCTCGTGGCCACCTCGGGCACCGTCTTGCGTTGATTTTACTTCCCAAAAATCACAAATATTCCAAAATAATTCTCCGTCCGTTTTTATCCCGTTTGGACTCCGTTTGATATGGGGTTTCTGCGAAACATAAAACATGCAACAAACAGGAACTGGCACTGGGCACTGGATCAATATGTTAGTCCCAAAAATAGTATAAAAAGTTGCCAAAAGTATATGAAAGTTGTATAGTATTGGCATGGAACAATCAAAAATTATAGATACGACGGAGACGTATCAGCATCCCCAAGCTTAATTCCTGCTCGTCCTCGAGTAGGTAAATGATAAAAAAGATAATTTTTGATGTGGAATTCTACCTAGCTTAATCTTGATCATATGTCTAATCATGGCATGAATATTTAAGACACGAGTGATTCAAAGCAATAGTCTATAATTTGACATAAAAACAATAATACTTCAAGCACACTAATAAAGCAATCATGTCTTTTCAAAATAACATGGCCAAAGAAAGTTATCCCTACAAAATCATATGGTCTGGCTATGCTCCATCTTCACCACACAAAATATTCACATCATGCACAACCCCGATGACAAGCCAAGCAATTGTTTCATAATTTTGACGTTCTCATACCTTTTCAACTTTCACGCAATACATGAGCGTGAGCCATGGATATAGCACTATAGGTGGAATAGAATATGATGGTGGAGGTTGTGTGGAGAAGACAAAAAAGGAGAAAGTCTCACATCGACGCGGCTAATCAACGGGCTATGGAGATGCCCCTCAATTGATGTCAATGTGAGGAGTAGGGATTGCCATGAAACGGATGCACTAGAGCTATAAGTATATGAAAGCTCAAACTGAAACTAAGTGGGTGTGCATCCAACTTTCTTGCGCATGAAGACCTAGGGCATTTTGAGGAAGCCCATCATTGGAATCTACAAGCCAAGTTCTATAATGAAAATTCCCACTAGTATATGAAAGTGATAACTCAAGAGACTCTCTATATGAAGAACATGGTGCTACTTTGAAGCACAAATGTGGTAAAAGGATAGTAACATTGCCCCTTCTCTCTTTTTCTCTCATTTTTTTTTCTTTTTTTGGGCCTTCTCTTTTTTTGGCCTTTCTCTTTTTTTTCGTCCGGAGTCTCATCCCGACTTGTGGGGGAATCATAGTCTCCATCATCCTTTCCTCACTGGGGCAATGCTCTAATAATGATGATCATCACACTTTTATTTACTTACAACTCAATATTACAACTCGATACTAGAACAAAGATATGACTCTATATGAATGCCTCCGGCGGTGTAACGGGATGTGCAATGATCTAGCGTAGCAATGACATCAAAAAATGGAAAAGCCATGAAAACATCATGCTAGCTATCTTACGATCATGCAAAGCAATATGACAATAAATTCTCAATTCATGTATATGATGATGATGGAAGTTGCATGGCAATATATCTCGGAATGGCTATGGAAATGCCATGATAGGTAGGTATGGTGGCTGTTTTGAGGAAGATATAAGGAGGTTTATGTGTGACAGAGCGTATCGTATCACGGGGTTTGGATGCACCGGCAAAGTTTGCACCAACTCTCTAGGTGAGAAAGGGCAATGCGCGGTCCCGAAGAGGCTAGCAATGATGGAAGGATGAGAGTGCGTATAATCCATGGACTCAACATTAGTCATAAAGAACTCACATACTTATTGCAAAAATCTATTAGTCATCGAAATAAAGTACTACGTGCATGCTCCTAGGGGGATAGATTGGTAGGAAAAGACCATCGCTCGTCCCCGACCGCCACTCATAAGGAAGACAATCAATAAATACCTCATGCTCCGACTTCGTTGCATAACGGTTCACCATACGTGCATGCTACGGGAATCACAAACCTCAACACAAGTATTTCTACAATCCACAACTAACCACTAGCATGACTCTAATATCACCATCTTTATATCGCAAAACTATTGCAAGGAATCAAACATATCATATTCAGTGATCTACAAGTTTTATGTAGGATTTTATGACTAACCATGTGAATGACCAGTTCCTGTCATCTCTCTAAATAGATATAAGTGAAGCAAGAGAGTTTAATTCTTTCTACAAAAGATATGCCCACGCTCTAACAAATATAAGTGAAGCATAAGAGCATTCTACAAATGGCGGTTGTCTAAGTGAAGAGAAACAGGCAATCCAAACTTCAAATGATATAAGTGAAGCACATGAAGCATTCTATAAAGCCATACTCAAAAGATTTAAGTGAAGTGCAAAGAGCATTCTATAAATCAACCAAGGACTATCTCATACCAGCATGGTGCATAAAAGAAAAATGAAAACTAAATGCAAAAGACGCTCCAAGATTTGCACATATCGCATGAACGAAACGAATCCGAAAACATACCGATACTTGTTGAAGAAAGAGGGGATGCCTTCCGGGGCATCCCCAAGCTTAGACGCTTGAGTCTCCTTGAATATTTACTTGTGGTGCCTTGGGAATCCCCAAGCTTGATCTCTTGCCTCTCCTCCTTATCCTCATATCGAAACATCCTCGATCTTCGAACACTTCATCCACACAAAACTTCAACAGAAAACTCAGTAAGATCCGTTAGTATAATAAAGCAAATCACTACTCTAAGTACTGTTGCAAACCAATTCATATTTTGTTTTTGCATTTTGTCTACTGTAGTATAACTTTTTCATGGCTTAATCCACTGATATAAATTGATAGTTTCATCAAAACAAGCAAACTATGCATCAAAAACAGAATCTGTCTAAAACAGAATAGTCTGTAATAATATGAACATTCACCATACTTCTGATACTTGAAAAATTCTGCAAAAATTAGAAAAAATAAATTTGTTTTATAGAAAGACAGTGCAAAAAGAATCATAACCATTTTACGTTTCAATAAAAAAATAAAAATCGCGCACTACAGCCAAAGTTTCTGTCCTGCACCGTACAAACCAACAAGCATTGTAAACATCCTAAAGGCAAACCTTGGCACATTATTTTTATTTCTAAACTTTATAAAAGCACACAACAGGAATAAATGACTCTCTAAAACTTCCGGGTTGTCTCCCTGGCAGCGCTTTCTTTAAAGCCATTAAGCTAGGCATATAGTGCTCAAGTAGTGAATCCACCCGGATCCCAAGGTATATCAAAGCCAATTTTAATTAACAATGATTTGGCATTTAGTAGTGAGCACAAAGCAACATATATAAAGTAATGACGAAGTATAACTCTCTTCCTATGCATCGACATGTCATAAAAGAACAATTCATGCACACATAGTAAAGGCCAATGCATAGTATAAACAGTTTCTTGCAATTTTATCGTATTGGAAACATAGAGAGGTGGGGATATAGTTCCTCTCTCATAATAATTGCAAGTAGGAGCAGCAAGCACATGCATATTGTATTCATCAAAATCATCATGTGCAACGGTAAAAGGCAACCCATCAATATAATTCTTAATAAGAGCAAACTTCTCTGATATAGTGTAATCGGGAGAATTCAAAAACATAATAGGACTATCATGCGTGGGTGCAATAGCAACAATTTCATGTTTAACATAAGGAACTATAGCAAGTTCATCTCCATAAGCATAATTCATATTGGCATCTTGGCCACAAGCATAGCAAGCATCATCAAAAAGGGATATTTCAAGAGAATCAATGGGATCATAACAATCATCATAGCAATCATCCTTCGGTAAGCACGAAGGGAAATTAAACAATGTATGAGTTGAAGAGTTACTCTCATTAGAAGGTGGGCACGGGTAGCTAATCCGCTCTTCCTCCTTTTGTTCTTTGCTCTCCTCATCTTTTTCATCCAATGAGCTCACAGTTTCATCAACTTCTTCTTCCATAGATTCCTGCAAAATATTAGTCTCTTCTTGGACAGCGGAGACTTTCTCAATAAGTGCATTAATATCAGAATTGTATTCATAATTCTCATAGCAATATTTGAGGATAGCTAAATTTTCAGGTCTATAAACAGCATCATCAAAATCTCAAACTCTTTAAACATAGATTCAATTTCATAAGCACCCATAAAAGCAACAAATTCTTCTATTTGTTCCACATCATAGTAATCATATATACCATTAGCATAAGAAGCTAAGGTTTCATTATCATTAAATTCGCATGAAAAGGGAAGGTGTGGAGCCTTTATCCTAGAGCAACAAGTATAATCATATCTCAAGCATAGTTGCCTAGCATACCACTTCAATATATGAATTTGATCCCATAATAGTTTCCCTTTTTGAGTCAAGCGATAATCCCTAAAGTATTCACGTTGATCCAACGTTACTCCCATTACATAATTGAATGGGGTTTTCTCAGGGTTATTAAAGTAGTACATAATATCTTTCACATAACCAGCATCGAGGGTTTTAGGAGGTTCCCCATCTCCATGAGCAGCAAGTACACCTAATTTTTTTGGTATTTCGTGTTCCATACCCATAACTAAAGATAAAGAACAACTAAGAACAGCAAATAAAAATTACTTAGTGATAAAGCAAACAAGCACACACGAGAATATTCACCCCACGCTATGGCTCCCCCGCAACGGCGCCAGAAAAAGGTCTTGATAACCCACAAGTATAGGGGATCAATTGTAGCCTCTTTCGATAAGTAAGAGTGTCGAACCCAACGAGGAGCTAAAGGTAGAACAAATATTCCCTCAAGTTCTATCGACCACCGATACAACTCTACGCACGCTTGACGTTCGCTTTACCTAAAACAAGTATGAAATTAGAAGTACTTTGTAGGTGTTTTCGGATAGGTTTGCAAGAATAAAAAGAGCACGTAAATAAAAACTAGGGGCTGTTTAGATAAAGACACAACTAAATTAGTTTTAGTAAAGAGCTTGTTGTCACGAGAAAGTTATTTGTCCCTAGGCAATCGATAACTAGACCGGTAATCATTATTGCAATTTTATTTGAGGGAGAGGCATAAGCTAACATACTTTCTCTACTTGGATCATATGCACTTATGATTAGAACTCTAGCAAGCATCCGCAACTACTAAAGATCATTAAGGTAAAACCCAACCATAGCATTAAAGCATCAAGTCCTCTTTATCCCATACGCAACAACCCCCTTACTCGGGTTTGTGTTTCAGTCACTCACGCAACCCACTATAAGAGAATCATGAACGTATTGCAACACCCTACAGCGGGAATCCCTCACGCTTGCGTGACATGGAGAGCACCATAGGACAACACCAATAATAAAACATGCAACTCAAACCAATCTTGATCATCAAATAGCCCATAGGACAAAACAGATCTACTCAAACATCATAGGATAGCCATACATCATTGGGAAATAATATATAGTGTTGAGCACCATGTTTAAGTAGAGATTACAGCGGGTGAGAGAGAGGTTACACCGCTGCATAGAGGGGGGAAGAGTTGGTGATGATGGCGGTTAAGTTGTTGGTGAAGATTGCGGTGATGATGATGGCCACGGCAGCGTTCCGGCGCCACCGGAAGAGAAGGGGAGAGGGGGCCCCTTCGTCTTCTTCTTCCTTGACCTCCTCCCTAGATGGGAGAAGGGTTTCCCCTCTGGTCCTTGGCCTCCATGGCGTGGGAGGGGCGAGAGCCCCTCCGAGATTGGATCTGTCTCTCTGTCTCTCTCTGTTTCTGCGTTCTGGGATTCTGCCCTGGCACCGTTTCTTTTATATCTGGAGATACGTAACTCCGATTGGATTGAAACCTTCGCCCAGATCTTTCCAAAAATTAGCTTTCTTGCGGCCAAAGTAGAGCATCAACCGCCTTACGGGTGGCCCATGAGGGTCAGGGACGCGCCTGCCTGGAGTGGGCGTGGGCCCCACCCTCGTGGCCACCTCGGGCACCGTCTTGCGTTGATTTTACTTCCCAAAAATCACAAATATTCCAAAATAATTCTCTGTCCGTCTTTATACCGTTTGGACTCCGTTTGATATGGGGTTTCTGCGAAACATAAAACATGCAACAAACAGGAACTAGGTACTGGATCAATATGTTAGTCCCATAAATAGTATAAAAAGTTGCCAAAAGTATATGAAAGTTGTATAGTATTGGCATGGAACAATCAAAAATTATAGATACGACGGAGACGTATCACAGGGGCACCGGCGTAGCATACGGTTAGTTTGAGTGAATTGTGTCTGTTGCGTCACCCGACTTGTCTAATCTTCATAACTTTGGCGAAAAATGACGCGGAAGAGGGTCAGGACACGAACACACTTGCATGTGGACCAAATTTATGTATGAAAAGGGTGGTTTGATGTTCAAATACCAAATGCAACTTCGATGTGGCACCTATCTTGCAAAGCGCATGGTATTGCTTGCCACCCCTCATGTCGGCATGAAGGGAATCCTAAGCTATGAATGCATGCCCCCCAAACCGAGGTTCACCTAGCAAAGTGCAAAGTAGCAGCCGCCCACACACACCCACTTTCAGTCGGCAGGCCAGAGAGGCATCTCACCAAGATGGATCGTAAAACGGACCAAGAATAATCCACCTTGGTCGTACAACCTCTCTCTTGTTGTTGGTCAAAGTGATGGCCGCCCATGCGACCCCAGAGATGGGCTAGCTCGCCAATAATCACGCAAGGAGCTAGTTCCCGAAGACAACCACTGCATGCGTGTCGCCCAAACATATGTATGGAGAGGTGTGTTTTTTAATACACAATGGAACAACTTTGATATGGCACCATGCTTTCGAACTAGAAATCCCCACACTGAGTGAGGGTTAGGTTGACGATGCATATGTATGTCACACCACACTTCAAGCCGGCGACGGGGATTCATGCATGCATGCGTGCATAGTATATGTGCTCAAATAATTAGGTCTGAATCTCACCATGACCTATACTACGATAACACGAACCAAAGGAAGAATCCTCCATGGTAACCTATCTTGTTGTCGGTCAAGGTGATCATGGATGTCCACACGGGCCCATGAATATATAGGCTTGTCGCCGATAACCACGCGAGGGAGTGTACCGTTCGAAGACAACCACAACATGCATATGTATGGAGGTGATGTGTGCATGCATGTTTGAATACCATTTCACAACATTGATGTGGCGCGTGCGTCGAAAATCGTACAGTCCCCACACAGAGAGAGATCGGTTCATGACGTGTCGTTGTACTAGCCACTTCGACTCGATGGGAGGGATTCATGCATACACATGCATGTGTGTGTGCTCAAACTGTATCATGTCATCCCAAAGCATGACCTATATATATATACCGTATTACAAACAAAAAAATAATCCCCTCCTAAGTCAAATTAACCTCTCTCGTTGTCAGGCAAAGAGTAGTGATGGACCAAGCGGGCCCACAGATGGAAAGCGTCGATGTTGCTGATAACCGCTTAAGTGGGTGGGAGAGGACAACCACCATCGCTTTGCATGTGGGCCAAACATATGTTGAATACCCAAAATGCACAACTTTGATGTGCCACATGCCACAAAAACCGTAAAGCCCCCACATAGAGCGAGGTTCATGAAGCATAGTACATATGATGGTCCCCTTCCCCCTCTTTGACGCATACTATATGCTCCTACCGTAATACAACCCAAAAAGAATCCTCCTCGATGGTGAAATTAATTAACCTCTCCCGATGTAGGTCAAAGTGATGCATGCATCGATGATGGCCTCGTGGGCCCACAGATGGAAGTGTCACACGTGAGTGTCCTAGCTAGGATAACCACCGCCTGCATGCATGTGGCCCAAAGAGGTGTTGTGTGATGTTTGAATAGCCAATTTCACAACTTTGATGTGGCACGTGCCTCAAACCGAAAAGTCCCGAAACTGAGTGAGGTGTACTTGCTCACGGACGCGTACGTATAGTATATATGCTAGTCCCCTCCCACCTCTTCGACGCGTACTATATATATACTCCCACCAGAACACAAACAAAAAAGATTCTACCTTGCTGGTCAAATTAACCTCACTGCCGCCTATTCGTCAAAGTGATGGACGACGACCTCGCGGGCCCACAGAAAGCGTCACACGCGAGTATCGAGTGTCGTGTAGGATAACTGGTACGTCTATGTCATATCTACTTTTCCAAACTCTTTTGCCCTTGTTTTGGACTCTAACTTGCATGATTTGAATGGAACTAACCCGGACTGACGTTGTTTTCAGCAGAATTGCCATGGTGTTATTTTTGTGTAGAATAACAAGTTCTCGGAGTGACCTAAAAATCAATGGAGATTATTTTTGGAATTAATAAAAAAATATTGGCGAAAGAATCAGTAGCAGGGGGCCCACACCCTATCCACAAGGGTGGGGGGCGCGCCCTCTGACCTTGTGGGCCCCCTAGACCTCCACCGACCTCAACTCCAACTCCATATATTCACTTTCAGGGAGAAAAAAATCAGAGAGAAGGATTCATCGCGTTTTACGATACGGAGCCACCACCAAGCCCTGTTCTTCCTCGGGAGGGCAGATCTGGAGTCTGTTCGGGGCTCCAGAGAGGGGAATCCGTCGCCATCGTCATCATCAACCATCCTCCATCACCAATTTCATGATGCTCACCGCCGTTCGTGAGTAATTCCATCGTAGGCTTGATGGACCATGATGGGTTGGATGAGATTTACCATGTAATCGTGTTAGTTTTGTTAGGGTTTGATCCCTAGTATCCACTATGTTCTAAGATTGATGTTGCTATGACTTTGCTATGCTTAATGCTTGTCACTAGGGCCCGAGTGCCATGAACTCAGGTTTGAACCCTTTATGTTTTCATTAATATATTCATGTTCTTGATCCGATATTGCAAGTTATAGTCACCTACTACGTGTTATGATCCAGCAACCCCGGAGTGACAATAGTCGGGACCACTTCCGGTGATGACCGTAGCTTGAGGAGTTCATGTATTCACTAAGTGCTAATGCTTTGGTTTGGTAATCTATTAAAAGGAGGCCTTAATATCCCTTAGTTTCCAATAGGACCCCGCTGCCACGGGAGGGTAGGACAAAAGATGTCATGCAAGTTCTTTTCCATAAGCACGTATGACTATATTTGGAATACATGCCTACATTACATTGATGAACTAGAGCTAGTTCCGTGTCACCCTATGTTATAACCATTGCATGATGAATGCCATCCGACATAATTATCCATCATGGATCCATTGCCTACGAGATTTTCACATATTGATCTTTGCTAAGTTACTTTTCCTTTGCCACTGTTACAATTGCTACAATACTGCTACTATCACTTTTGCCACTGTTACCGTTACTTCCATACTACTTTGCTACTAAATACTTTGCTGCAGATATTAAGTCTTCCAGGTGTGGTTGAATTGACAACTCATTTGCTAATACTCGAGAATATTCTTTGGCTCCCCTTGTGTCGAATCAATAAATTTGGGTTGAATACTCTACCCTCGAAAACTGTTGCGATCCCCTATACTTGTGGGTTATCAAGACCTTTTTCTGGCGCCGTTGCCGGGGAGCATAGCTCTATTCTCTGAGTCACTTGGGATTTATATCTGTTGATCACTATGAGGAATTTGAAAGATCAAAGAACTAAGATTTTTCCCTCAACTACGAGGGGAGGTAAGGAACTGCCATCTAGCTCTGCACTTGATTCTCCTTCTGTTTAAGTAAATTTGTGACACCTACACCTGCTATTGATTTTGATATGTCGCATGTTATTGATGATGCCACTTCTACTATGAATGATGCTTATGATACTACTTCTGTGCTTGACGATATTGTGCCATTAGGTGAATTTCTTGATGAACAACTTGCTAGGGTTAGAGAGAATGAAATTACTGAAAGTGATGATATTATTGAAGATTATGATTATGATTCTCCCCCTAGATATGAATTGCCTGTTGTTCCTGGGGGTTATGTTATGGATGAAGAAACTGCTAGAGACTTCTTTGCTTGCGATGATAGAGAGGATCTTAAGAAATTGTTAGTCAAGCTGAAAGAAAAATCCTTGAATGCTAGAATGAAATATGATCCTGCTTTTGCTACTTCACTATCTTTGTTACTAATAAGGATTATGAATTCTCTGTCGATCCTGAGTTAATTACTTTGGTTGAATCTGATCCTTTTCATGGTTATGAATCTGAAACTGTTATGGCACATCTTACTAAATTAAACGATATAGCCACCCTATTTGCTCATGAGAAAAAAATCGCTATTACTATATCCTTAAATTGTTACCTTTCTCATTAAAGGGTGATGCTAAGATATGGTTTAATTCTCTTGCTCCTGGTTGTGTGCGTAGTCCCCAGGATATGATTTATTACTTCTCTGCAAAATATTTCCCTGCTCATAAGAAACAAGGTGCTTTAAGGGAATATATAATTTTGTGCAAATTGAAGAAGAGAGTCTCCCACAAGCTTGGGGGAGGCTTCTCCAATTGCTTAATGCTTTGCCTGATCATCCTCTCAAGAAAATGAAATACTTTATATCTTTTATAATGGACTACCCGATGCTTCCAGAGACCACATGGATAGTTGTGTTGGTTGTGTTTTCAGGGAAAGAATTGTTGACCAAGCTGAATTGCTATTGAATAATATATTGAGTAATGAAAATGATTGGACACTTCCTGAACCAACTCTGAAGCCAACTCCGAAGAAAAGGGGTATTCTATTTCTCAATCCTAAAGATATGCAAGAGGCAAAGAAATCTATGAAAGAAAAAGGTATTAAAGCTGAAGATGTTAAGAATCTACCACCTATTGAAGAAATACATGGTCTTGATAACCCGACACAGGTAGTAGAGGTAAACTCTCTCCGTAGATTTGATGAAGGTGGTATTCCTCATTATAAGTCTGCTAGACAATGCTTAGATGAGTTTGATAATTTTATTGCTAAACAAGACAATTTCAATGCTTATGTTAGTAGACAATTGAAACGTAATGCTTAAATGCTTGATCACTTGAGTAATTATATGAATAGTACTGTTAATGATCTTAAGCTTATTAGTAAACATGCTTCCATGGTTACAACTCAAGTAGAACAAGTACTTAAAGCTCAAGATGATTTACTTAATGAGTTAAATAGTAAGAATAATGATAATGATGTTTGGGTTATGACTAGAGGGGGTAAAATGACTCAGGAACCTTTGTATCCTGAGGGCCATCCTAAGAGAGTTGAGCAGGATTCTTAGAGAACTAATACTGATGCATCTAGTCCTTCTAATAAAAGGAAGAAGAAAACTGATAGGACTTTGCATGTTAGCGAACCTGCTATAGACACACCTGAGAATCCCAATGATATTTCTATTTCTGATGCTGAGACACGATCTGATGATGAAGATGAACCTAGTGATAATGTTAATAATGATGTTCATGTTGATGCTTGATACATCTCCAACGTATCTATAATTTTTGATTGTTCCATGCTATTATATTATCCATCTTGGATGTTTTATATGCATTTATATGCTATTTTATATGATTTTTGGGACTAAAGTATTAACCTAGAGCCCACTGCCAGTTTCTGTTTTTTCCTTATTTTTGAGTTTTAGAGAAAAGGAATACCAAACGGAGTCCAATTGACCTGCCAATTTTTGTGGATTTTTTATGGACCAAAAGAAGCCCTGGAGTAAAAGAGTTGGGCCAGAAGAGTCCCGAGCCATCCACGAGGGTGGAGGGCGCGCCCTACCCCCTGGGCACGCCCCCTGCCTCGTGGATGACTCGGAGACCCCCTGACTTGTCCCCGATGCCAAAAATTCCTATAAGTACGGAAACCACGAAAAGAAACCTAGATCGGGAGTTCCGCCGCCGCAAGCCTCTATAGCCACCAAAAACCAATTGGGACCCTGTTCCGGCACCCTGCCGGAGGGGGGATCCATCAGCGGTGGCCATCTTCATCATCCCGGCGCTCTCCATGACGAGGAGGGAGTAGTTCACCCTCGGGGATGAGGGTATGTACCCGTAGCTATGTGTTTGATCTCTCTCTCTCTCTCTCTCTCTCTCTCTCTCTCTCTCTCTCTCGTGTTCTTGATATGGCACAATCTTGATGTATCACGAGCTTTGCTATTATAGTTGGATCTTATGATGTTTCTCCCCTCTACCTTCTTGTAATGGATTGAGTTTTCCCTTTCAAGTTATCTTATCGGATTGAGTCTTTAAGGATTTGAGAACACTTGATGTATGTCTTGCATGTGCTTATCTATGGTGACAATGGGATATTCACGTGATCCACTTGATGTATGTTTTGGTGATCAACTTGCGAGTTCTGTGACCTTGTGAACTTATGCATAGGGGTTGGCACACGTTTTCGTCTTGACTCTCCGGTAGAAACTTTGGGGCACTCTTTGAAGTTCTTTGTGTTGGTTGAATAGATGAATCTGAGATTGTGTGATGCATATCGTATAATCATACCCACGGATACTTGAGGTGACATTGGTGTATCTAGGTGAAATTAGGTTTTTGGTTGATTTGTGTCTTAAGGTGTTATTCTAGTACGAACTCTAGGGCTGTTTGTGACACTTATAGGAATAGCCCAATGGATTGATCGGAAAGAATAAGTTTGAGGTGGTTTCATACCCTACAATAATCTCTTCGTTTTTTCTCAGCCATTAGTGACTTTGGAGTGACTCTTTGTTGAATGTTGAGGGATTGTTATATGATCTAATTATGTTATCCTTGTTGAGAGAACTTGCACTAGTGAAAGTATGAACCCTAGGCCTTGTTTCGAAGCATTGCAATACTGTTTGTGCTCACTTTTATCATTAGTTACCTTGCTGTTTTTATATTTTCAGATTACAAAAACCTATATCTACCATCCATATTGCACTTGTATCACCATCTCTTCGCTGAACTAGTGCACCTATACAATTTACCATTGTATTGGGTGTGTTGGGGATATAAGAGACTCTTTGCTATTTGGTTGCAGGGTTGTTTGAGAGAGACCATCTTCATCCTACGCGTCCCACGGATTGATAAACCTTAGGTCATACACTTGAGGGAAAGTTGCTACTGTTCTACAAACCTCTGCACTTGGAGGCACAACAACGTCTACAAGAAGAAGGTTGTGTAGTAGACATCAATGCTCAACCTAGTAATGATAATGATGTAGAGATTGAGCCTGCTATTGATCTTGATAACCCACAATCAAAGAATCAACGTTATGATAAGAGAGACTTTGTTGCCAGGAAACATGGTAGAGAAAGAGAACCATGGGTTTAGAAACCCATGCCCTTTCCTCCTAAGCCATCCAAGAAAAAGGATGATGAGGATTTTGAGCGCTTTGCTGAAATAATTAGACCTATCTTTTTGCGTATGCGTTTGACTGATATGCTTAAAATGCCTCCCTATGCTAAGTATATGAAAGATATTGTTACTAATAAAAGAAAGAATGGAAGCTGAAATTTCCACCATGCTTGCTAATTATACTTTTAAGGGTGGAATACCAAAGAAACTTGGAGATCCAGGAGTACCCACTATACCATGCTCCATTAAAAGAAACTATGTTAAAACTGCTTTACGTGATATTGGAGCCAGTGTAAGTGTTATGCCTTTCTCTTTGTATCTTAGACTTGATTTGAATAAGTTGACACCTACTGAAATCTATTTGCAAATGGCTGATAAATCAACTGCTATACCCATCGATATTTGTGAGGATGTGCTTGTTGTGGTTGCAAACGTTACTATTTTAACAGACTTTCACTAGTACAGCGAGGTGCTAAACAAACGGTTTTTAACCCCTTTCCGCGATGGCATTTGGAACCGTCGCCAAGTGAGTGTGGGCGATAGGGGGGGGGGTCCTTCCGACACGACCCAAAAACCGTCGGGGATATGCCCTCCTAGCACACACGCTCAGCAAAATGAGGTCGTGTGCGACCGACGAGCGCTCAAATACGGAAATACGTACAGTAGAGCTAAAAAAAAATACAATTATACGATGAAATTGTTTGCGATTGCAAGTACATCCCACACAGTCAATCCCCGCTAAATGTTTCCGTTCGTATGTACATCCCACACAGTCGCTCCAAGGAAAACGTTTCCGTTCACAGGTACATCACACACAATTTTTCCCGTTAAATCGTTTGCGTTATTGAATGTATCACACACGGTCCGTAGAAGAAACTGTGTGACAAAGGCTGTCCATGACACACAGTTTTATGTGGTAAACGTTTGCGCAAGGTGGCCTAACACAAACAGTTTTCAACAGAAAGTCATGTGTGATTGTTCATTGATCAAACCCGGTTTATTCCTAGAAACTGTGTGCGTTGCCTGAGGTCATCGCCCACGGTATTTTTTCAACAACCGTTTGCAATAGCAAAACCCAATTAGCAGGCTAATTCACCATTAGCAGGCAAATTATCCAATTATTCATAATCCATTTATTAATCTAATTGACATTTCATATTAAGCACACAATATATTTCATTTTCATAATTGAAATACATCAGAGTACAACATCATATAGCTTCAGCACTCAGCTACCCCATTACACAACTACACCAGCACCAAGTTTCACATGCAACATCTATAACCTTTCAAAATTAGCATCATAGACGGTACATAGACAAATGTATCTCATCTGGAAAACTGCTGAAGCAGAAGGCGAATATTGAGCCTTCATTGATGTTGAAGGTCTTTGTAACTTTAGGCTAGTGCCTGTGGATGATTGACCATCCATCCTTCGTACTCTTCAAGAACACTTCAATATTGAACCATGGATGTTGTATGAATACCTTCCTCGCCTCCTGACCATACATGTGGTTTGAGAGGTAATCATCAGTGAACTGCTTTGGAAAGGCCTGAAAACAAGGATGTGCATAAATATCTTCTCTATATTGGAAATGAGGCAAAGGAATAAAAAAGGCAAGGTATAATAGTTAGTACCATCCTGTAGTGAACTGATGTCTTCTTCATTGTGCAGACAAAGATCTTGTTGTTTTTTGTCGGTAATTTCTTTATCCTCACAATATTTCTGAGTTGCTTGACTTGACTGATATTCATGGACAACTCATTTCCCCATATGCAAAAAGGGTCGAATAGTGGGTCAAAACCTCTCACAGCAGGACCTACGTGTGCAAGACCAAATTGTTAAAAACCTAAATATTAGAATGGTTCCTGCAATTGCCCAATAATGTGCTATTAGACAGTGGACCATGCACGTGCTAGCCTCGATTGTAAACCTCAGTGCTTCCCATTGTTTCCCTGCAACACATATAAGGTAGTTAGTCATCAGGTTAAGTAAGAGTTCGCATGCTATCAATAAAATATGTTGATGAAAAATAAGCACATTGCAGATTCATGAAATTAATTCAAGCCACATGGAAAACCCATTTATCTAAACCAAGCATGATTAAGAACTAGGAAATATAGCACTTGTATATGTTTCTCATGTATTAAGTGCAGCCAAATTCGATTTATTCCTCACATGCACAACAATACAAAATTCTACCCACGACAATTGGACATAAAATTGTAGAATTGAACCAAGCAGTTAGCTAAACACCACAACAAATGAACCAAACATTAACTGAGCACCACATTGCACAATATAACATATTACTAATAGAAGATCAGACAATTAACCAAACCAAGCATGCTTAACAACTTGGAAATATAGTAATTGCATTTTTTGTCATGTATTTACTACAACCAAATTCAATTTATTCCTCACATGGTATACAATAACAGAATGCACCCACAACTATTGAACATCGCATTGCAGAATTGAACCAAACAAAATAGTTAACTAAACACCACAACAAATGAACCAAACGTTAACTGAGCACCACATTGCACAATATAACATACTCCTAATAGAAGATCAGAGAGTTAAACAAACCAAGCATGCTTAACAACATGGAAATATAGCAATTGTATTTGTTTCTCATGTATTTAGTACAACCAAATTAGATTTATTTCTCACATGGTATACAATAAAAGAATGCACCCACAACAATTGAACATCGCATTGCAGAATTGAACCAAACAGCCAACCACGTCGCTTCGTCGGCGCGCAAGGCGTCGATGGTGGCCTCGACGACAAGGTGCTCCTCCAAGATCTGGGGGTTGACACGAATGGCAGCCATCGCGACCTCATCCGCACGTGCGGCCGCGATTTGCTTCTCCGCTGCCAAATGGTACTTGGGATCCTGGCTATACTGCGCGCACCATGGCTTAGGGCGGCGCTTATTTGGTGGAGGGGTCGGTGATTTGGGTGGAAGATGTCGCGCCGATGGTCGGGGCATGTGGCGTGTGGAAGGAGAAGGAGGATGGGGGTCGGGTGTGGATTACCTGCCTGGATAGGCGAGGCCGAGCAACGTGGAGGAGGGTCGCCGACGAGGAGGCGGCACTGCAAACAAGGAGTGAAGGTTTCAACTTCGAAAGGAAGGCGGAAACAGGGGAAATGTGGCTTTTGGTAAGGGGGAGGGGCGGGGAGGTAGATATTTCCGCGGAAGCCGAAAATTTGGAATCGCTTCAGCGAAAAAACTGGCGTGCAAAGTGTCATCAGACACGGTCCCTTACTCAGAACTGTGTACGATATGTGAACATCACAAACGATTCAGATAGCTTAACCCGTGTGTGTTGAGTTTGAACGTCAAAAATTTTGGTTCGAATTTCCCTGGTTACAGTGGTCATCCACGTCATTGCATAATTTGGGTACACAAAGGAGACTAACTTCTTAATCGAGCAAGTTCAACAATTAAACAGAGCTAGCTGACCTAAACATTACTCTAACAAATTAAAGACCGGCGCTCTTAATTAAACAAAACAAAGAGTACTACTACGGCTGGTGCTCGACGATCTCCGCCGCCGCCTCCATGTCCAGCTCGCGCCCGACAGTTTCCTAGGGAAGGGGCTCCATGGCATCAATTGCACCATACTCGGCAAGCATCTCACCATCCGCGTCTGCCATATCTTTGGAATAGGCCGCCATGAGCTGGGCATGGGCAGTCGTGATCTAGGCTCTGGCGGGCTCCATCGTGGCAAGGTATGCCACGCAGGAACGAGCGACTGCTTGAACTCTCTCGGCGATTGCCAACTCTTTGGCCGTGGGTTGCCGACCGTTGTCGGAGAAGCTTCGTTCGATTTGTGCGGTGACCGCCACGAGCTGGGCGTGGACGACCTCGACATGGTCGTGGGCGGCCTCCATCAGGGCTAAGGCCGCCGCTGCAGAGCGGACAGCTGCTGTGCCGCTCTCACCAGTTGCTATCCCCGAGGCAGATGCTGCTGGCGCCACCTGAGAAGCAACATCGGCCGTTTGGGCTGCCTTGGCCGCCCGAACGCAGACTGTCGTCGCCCTCAAGAAGCTTGTTAGCACGCGCCTAGCAGCCGCGGCCGCGCTCTCACCGGAGTGGGCCACCAAAGTTGCCCTCACGACGTGGGTCCACGTCGCCATCTTTCACCGGCGACAAATGAACAGTGAAATGAAATTTCGGGAGTGAGCTAGTGTGCTTGACACACCGGCTATGGACTGTAGCCTACGCACCTTCTCGCGTAAGCCATAGGCGTACTATAAACCGACAGTGCTCCAAGATATTTTGTGCTGCATCTCACACGGTTGGTGATAATAAACTGTGTGCGATCTACTTGATTTATGGTCTTGATTTGAATTACTTATTGGGGTCACAGCTACAAAGGATGGTGTTTGAATTGCTAGAACTTTTATCTGCAGTGAACATGCAACTATAGGTGTGTCATAAAATAATTGAATTATTCAGGGTTCATTTGGACATTTTTATACATTAACTTGGTTTTGTAGGCATTTCAGGTGCATAATTCTAATTTGAACTACATGCACATGCTCGAGTGCATATAAACGGGTTGAAAAATCAAATACGTGTCCTTGGTTGCATGCTTAGGTCCCATGCAAGAAATGGGAATGAATGTCACACACCCTGCCACCGTCACTCGGCCGCAAACATTGAGATACCTAGTTTTTAAATTCTAGTAAATCTAAAACTTGTTTGAAATTCATGAAACTTGGCATGCTATCATGGAGCGGCATTAACATGCCATGGTAAAAAAATTGTCCCATTTGGGGCAGGTTTGGGTATAAGCTTCTAACAAACCAGAGCTTCTCACACCAAGCGTGATGGTTTCGGTAGGGAACGTGCCACCTTTGGGGACGAAACGATATCCGTTGCCTCTTATTGCTTTCAAAAATTTTTGAGTGTCAACATAGAACAACAGGAGTGTTGTGTTTAATTTTGGAATTTTTCGGGGTTCGTTTGGACATTTTTATACATTAACTGGGTTTCCCAGGCATTTTATGCGCATAATTCAAATTTGAACTACATGCACATTCTCCAGTGCATATAAACTGGTTGAAAAATCAAATCTCTGTCCTTGGTTGCATGCTTAGGTCCCATGCAAGAAATGGGAATGAATTTCAAACACCCTGCCACCATCACTCGGCCACAAACATTGAGATACCTGATTTTTAAATTCTAGTAAATCCAAACTCGTCTGAAATTCATGAAACTTCGCATGCTATCATGTAGCGGCATCAACATGTCATGGTAAAAATTTTGTCCCATTTGGCGCAGGTTGGGGTATAAGCTTCTCACAAACCTTAGCTTCTCACAACAAGCGTGATGGTTTCGGTAGGGATCGTGCCACCTTTGGGGACGAAACGATATCCGTTGCCTCTTATTGCTTTCAAATTTTTTCTAGTGTCGACATAGAACAACATGAGTGTTGTGTTCAATTTTAGAATTTTTCGGCGTTCATTTGGACATTTTTATACATTAACTGGGTTTTCTAGGCATTTTATGTGCATAATTCAGATTTGAACTACATGCACATTCTCCAGTGCATATAAACTGGTTAAAAAATCAAATATGTGTCCTTGGTTGCATGCTTAGGTCCCATGCAAGAAATGGGAATGAATTTCAAACACCCTGCCACATTCACTCGGCCGCAAACATTGAGATACCTAGTTTCGAAATTCTAGTAAATCCAAAACTCGTGAAATTTATGAAACTTGGCATGCTATAATGGAGCGGCATCAACATGCCATGGTAAATTTTTTGTCCATTTGGGGCAGGTTTGGGTATAAGCTTCTCACAAACCTTAGCTTCTCACAACAAGCGTGATGGTTTCGGTAGGGAACGTGCCACCTTTGGGGACGGAACGATATTCGTTGGCTCTTATTGCTTTCAAAAAATTTCTAGTGTCAACATAGAACAACAGGGGTGTTGTGTTCAATTTTGGAATTTTTCGGTGTTCGTTTGGACATTTTTATACATTAACTAGGTTTTCCATGCATTTTATGTGCATAATTCAAATTAGAACTACATGCACATTCTCCAGTGCATATAAACTGGTTGAAAAATCAAATATGTGTCCTTGGTTGCATGCCTAGGTCCCATGCAAGAAATGAGAATGAATTTCAAACACCCTGCCACCGTCACTCAGCCGCAAAAATTGAGATACCTGGTTTTTAAATTCTAGTAAATCCACAACTCGTCTGAAATTCATGAAACTTGGCATGCCATCATGGAGCGGCATCAACATGCTGTGGTAAATTTTTTGTCCCTTTTGGGGCAGGTTTGGGTATAAGCTTCTCACAAACCTTAGCTTCTCACAACAAGCGTGATGGTTTCGGTAGGGAACATGCCACCTTCGGGGACGAAACAATATCCGTTGCCTCTTATTGCTTTCATAAAATTTCTAGTGTCAATATAGAACAACAGGAGTGTTATGTTTACTTTTGGAATTTATTGGGGTTTGTTTGGACATTTTTATACATTAACTGGGTTTTCTAGGCATTTCATGTGCATAATTCAAATTTGAACTACATGCACAAGCTCGAGTGCATATAAATTGGTTGAAAAATCAAATATGTGTCCTTCCGGGCATGCTTAGGTCCCATGCAAGAAATGAGAATGAATTTCAAACACCAGGGCACTGTTGATTGCCGGGAAAACATTGAGATACTCTGTTTGTAAATTCTAGTAAATCCAAAACTCGTCTGAAATTCATGAAACTTGGCATGCTATAATGGAATGGCACCCGACATGCTGTGGTATTTTTTGTGTCCATTTTGAGAGAAGGCACACTCGAATAACAGCCAACAAAGGCATTTTGAAACAAATAGCTACCACTGTAACATCTCAAACGTTTTGTATAATTTAAATTGTGTGCGTTCTGTTAATCATTCACGTGACGCCACGCCTCACTCTTTTACTGGCTAGGAGATGCCGTGCGGACAGGTGCTTGAGTGCTTGACTAAACGGTGGGCGTGCGAGCTGTACTCCAATGAGGAAGCTCACCGGGAAGCATGCGGGCCATATGCCGTGCAGGCTCACCGGGAAGCGAGCCCTTTGGCTTCCATGGCCTCCCGCCTTGCTCGCATCCTCTACATTAATGGCGCCCAAGCCGCAGTTTAATAAGGGTTTTAAATATAAAACACTCATCACAAAAGTTTTAGTTAGAACGCCCGTATGCAAAACCGACAATTTCCCCAGGAAGCCAAGGGAAAATGTGGCTAGCAAGATTTGTGGAGCTCTTGATCGCAAACGTTTTAGTTAGAACACCTGTATGCAAACCGACAGCTTCCCCAGGAAGCTAAGAGAAAATGTGCCGAGCAGGATTTCTGCAGCTCTTGATCGCAAACGTTTTAGATAGAACACCCGTATGCAGAGTGAGAGCTATGGTCTTCCCCCTTAAGTCGAGGGAAAATCCGCAGCGCAAGTGTCGGGGGTTGGGTGCGACATATGCCAAAGGATGGCTTATCATGGTGGGAGCGAGTAGAACGTCACCGGTGCCTGGAAGCGGGATGAGGCATAGACACGAACGCTGACTCACTTTACCCAGGTTCGGGGCTCTCCTAGGAGATAACACCCCTAGTCCTGCTCTACGGGGTCTCCGCATGATCACTAAGGCACTAGTGACTTCAATGGTGCTCCTTGAGCTGTATGCTAGAGGTAGAAGAAAGCAGGGCTTGCTCTCTCCTCTCTCTATGTATGAGTCTAGGTCTAACAGGTTGGGAACCCTTTGCATGGGTGCCCTGGGGGGTTTATATAGGCCTTCCCCCCAGGGGTACAATGGTAATCTGGCCGGGTGTAGGACCCGGCTGTCAGTGTCTCTGGTCGCCGGCTTCTCCGCCGGCTGCTGGGGCCCGCCACCTGGTGGGCCCCGCCGACTGGTCTGGTACGGAGCCGACGGGCCACCTCCGCCGCTGGCGGGACCGGCCGGTGATGTCTACTACGCAACCTTCTTCTTGTAGACGTTGTTGGGCCTCCAAGTGCAGAGGTTTGTAGGACAGTAGCAAATTTCCCTCAAGTGGATGACCTAAGGTTTATCAATCTGTGGGAGGCATAGGTTGAAGATGGTCTCTCTCAAACAACCCTGCAACCAAATAACAAAGAGTCTCTTGTGTCCCCAACACACCCAATACAATGGTAAATTTTATAGGTGCACTAGTTCGTCGAAGAGATGGTGATACAAGTGCAATATGGATGGTAGATATAGGTTTTTGTAGTCTGAAATTATAAAAACAGCAAGGTAACTAATGATAAAAGTGAGCGTAAACGGTATTGCAATGCTAGGAAACAAGGCCTAGGGTTCATACTTTCACTAGTGCAAGTTCTCTCAACAATAATAACATAATTGGATCATATAACTATCCCTCAACATGCAACGAAGAGTCACTCCAAAGTCACTAATAGCGGAGAACAAACAAAGATATTATGGTAGGGTACGAAACCACCTCAAAGTTATCCTTTCTGATCGATCTATTCAAGAGTCCGTAGTAAAATAACACGAAGCTATTCTTTCCGTTCGATCTATCATAGAGTTCGTACTAGAATAACACCTTAAGACACAAATCAACCAAAACCCTAATGTCACCTAGATATTCCAATGTCACCTCAAGTATCCGTGGGTATGATTATATAATATGCATCACACAATCTCAGATTCATCTATTCAACCAACACAAAGAACTTCAAAGAGTGCCCCAAAGTTTCTACCGGAGAGTCAAGACGAAAACGTGTGCCAACCCCTATGCATAAGTTCACAAACGGAACCCGCAAGTTGATCACCAAAACATACATCAAGTAGATCACGTGATATCCCATTGTCACCACAGATAAGCACATGCAAGACATATATCAAGTGTTCTCAAATCCTTAAAGACTCAATCCGATAACATAACTTGAAAGGGAAAACTCAATCCATTACAAGAGAGTAGAGGGGGAGAAACATCATAAGATCCAACTATAATAGCAAAGCTCGCGATACATCAAGATCGTATCACCTCAAGAACACAAGAGAGAGAGATCAAACACATAGCTATTGGTACATACCCTCAGCCCCGAGGGTGAACTACTCCCTCCTCATCATGGAGAGCGCCGGGATGATGAAGATGGCCACCGGTGAGGGATCCCCCCTCCGGCAGGGTGCCGGAACAGAGTCCCGATTGGTTTTTGGTGGCTATAGAGGCTTGAGGTGGCGGAACTCCCGATCTATTCTCTTCCCCGATGTGTTTAGGGTATATGGATATATATATATATATATATAGGCGAAATAAGTCGGTCAGGGGAGCCACAAGGGGCCCACGAGGGTGGGGGGCGCGCCTGCCTGCCTCGTGGCCACCTCGTAGCTTCCTTGACATCAACTCCAAGTCTCCTGGATCACGTTCATTCCAAAAATCACGCTCCCGAAGGTTTCATTCCGTTTGGACTCCGTTTGATATTCCTTTTCTGTGAAACTCAAAAACAAGGAGAAAACATAAACTGGCACTGGGCTCTGGGTTAATAGGTTAGTCCCAAAAAAAAAGTGTTTAATAAAGCCCATAATCATCCAAAACAGATAATATAATAGCATGAATACTTCATAAATTATAGATACGTTGGAGACGTATCAGCATCCCCAAGCTTAATTCCTTCTCGTCCTCGAGTAGGTAAATGATAAAAGAAATAATTTATGAAGTGTGGATGCTAGCAGGTGCACAAGTTTGATCAATGATAATTTCAGTCACCTTTTCTAGCATCCGTATATATCATAACAGTAGCTCATCTCATAAAGCTTCTCATGATCAAGTAACAAGCTATTCACATGTTAAAGTATAGATCATAAACTTTCTTGAAAACTAACAAAACGTGTTATTAGTCATCAAACAATTACAATTCATCTTATTTTCAGGAAGATTCTATGTCAAAGCTTTTGATTTAGCAAACTCCACATACTCAACTATCATTTAGTCTTTCACAATTGCTAACACTCACGCGATATTTATGGGTTCAAAGTTTTAATCAGACACAGAGAAAGATAGGGGCTTATAGATTCGCCTCCCAACCTTTTACCTCAAGGGTAATGTCAACAATAATAGTTCATGATGCCTTACATCCAACTGGATATATATATCAGAATCTTTCCAACACAATGTGCTTGGCAAAGGATAGAATGTAAAAAGGAATGGTGAAGATCACCATGACTCTTGGATAAGGTAAAAGACAAGAATAAAAGATAGGCCCTTCGCAGAGGGAAGCAGAGGTTGCCATGCGCTTTTATAGTTGGATGCACAAAATCTTAATGCGAGGGAACGTCACTTTATATTGCCACTTGTGATAGGGACCTTTATTATGCAGTCCGTCGCTTTTATTGCTTCCATATCACAAGATCGTATAAAGCTTATTTTCTCCACACTAAAAGATCATACATATTTAGAGAGCAATTTTTATTGCATGCACCGATGACAACTTACTTGAAGGATCTTACTCTATCCATAGGTAGGTATGGTGGACTCTCATGGCAATACTGGTTTAAGGGATGTTTGGAAGCACAAGTAGTATCTCTACTTGAAGCAAAGAATTTGGCTAGCATGAGGGGGAAAGGCAAGCTCAGCATGTTGGATGATCCATGACAATATACTTTATTTCAGATATAAGAAAACATAACCCATTACGTTGTCTTCCTTGTCCAACATCAACCTTTTAACATGTCATATTTTAATGAGTGCTCAGAATTACAAAAGATGTCCAAGATAGTATATTTATATGTGAAATCTCTCTTCCCTCAATATTCTTTCATGAATTATTCAAGTGACCAATACAATGTTTGCTAACCTTCAATAAATTTACCACCTCTACTTCTTATATGTAAAGTCATTACTCCCCATGGGATAAGCATATGAAACATATATAATTTCAGATTTATGTTATTCAATTCATTCAACCATTTACTCATAGGATAAACGTGAAGCACGCGAGTAAAGATATAAGTGAAGATCAATGAGTAGTTAAATAATTATGTAGCTATGTGAAGACTCTCTCTCTCATTTAAGAATTTTAGATCTTGATATTTTATTCAAACAGCAAGCAAAACAAAATAAAATGACATTCTAAGAATAGCAAACATCACGTGAAGAAGCAAAAACTTAGGATCAACCGATACTAACCGATAGTTGTCGAAGAAGAAAGGTGGGATGCCAACCGGGGCATCCCCAAGCTTAGACGCTTGAGACTTCTTGAAATATTATCTTGGGATGCCTTGGGCATCCCCAAGCTTGAGCTTTGGTGTCTCCTTAATTCCTCTCATATCACGGTCTCCCTAAATTTCAAAAGCTTCATCCACACAAAACTCAACAAGGACTCATGAGATAAGTTAGTATAAACCAATGCAAAAACCTTATCATACTCTTCTGTAGCAAATCACTAAAATTATTATTCAACATTGCATACTAAATGCCTCTGCATATTTAATAGTCCTATCCTCAAATAGAATCATTAAACAAGCAAACATATGCAAACATAACATCAATCTGCCTAACAGTACAGTCTGTAAAGAATGCAAGATTCATCATACTTCCCTAGCTCCAAAAATTATGAAAGAAAATTCCCACTTTAGTAAATTTATCAGAGCTTATTATGCAAAAGGTTTCACCATTTTATCACATTCTGACTTTTCTAGGGAATTTTTGCAACTGCGGTAAACTTTCTGCTTTCAAACAGCAACATGTAGACTTGTAAAATAAGCATAGTAAGGCTATCAATGCCACTTTTATTGAAATAAAAGATGCAAAACATTGTTCTAGATAACAGCAAGCAAATCCTAACAAAATAAATTGACGCTCCAAGCAAAACACATATTATGTGGTGAATAAAAATATAGCTCCAAGTAAAGTTACCGATGAACGAAGACGAAAGAGGGGATGCCTTCCGGGGCATCCCCAAGCTTAGGCTCTTGATTATCCTTGAATATTACCTTGGGGTGCCTTGGCAATCCCCAAGCTTAGGCTCTTGCCACTCCATATTCCATAGTCCATCGAATCTTTACCCAAAACTCGAAAACTTCAGAACACAAAACTTAACAGAAAACTCGTAAGCTCCGTTAGTATAAGAAAATAAAACCACCACTTAGGTACTGTTGTGAACTCATTCTTTATTTATATTGGTGTAATATCTACTTTATTCCAACTTCTCTATGGTTCATACCCTCCGATACTACTCATAGATTCATCAAAATAAGCAAACAACACATAGAAAACAAAATCTGTCAAAGAACAGAATAGTCTGTAGTAATCTGTATCTAACGCAAACTTCTGGTACTTATTGTTTATTGATCTTCTGAAATTGGAATCAGTCTTTTATCACGTTCTGGTGATTTGTAACAATTGTTTCCGTGAATAGAATGTTTCTGGAATTTTCAGCAAGACCAAATAACTATCATCCAAGAAGATCCTATAGGTTTAACTTGGCACAAACACTAATTAAAACATAAAAACACATCTAACCAGAGGCTAGATCCAATATTTATTCCTAAAAAGAACCAAAAAGCAAAAAACTAAAATAAAATTGGGTTGCCTCCCAACAAGCGCTATTGTTTAACGCCCCTAGCTAGGTATGATGATTTCAATGATCACTACAAAAAATACACTTCCGTGATGATACGTGTTTGTCACAGTAGGTCGCGTTTTCTGTCATGCATGTACATCCATGACGATTTTATGACAGAATCAAGATAGTCATACCTGTGCTGTCGTAGAAGTGTTCCATGACATTACCAAAATTATCAACACGGAAGTGTCCACTTCCATGACGATAAATCGCGCATCACAGAAGTGCTTTCGTCAAGGGTGACCGACACGTGGCATCCACTGTAACGGAACGCCATTAAGCTATCGGGTCGGGTTTTGGATCCGATAACCCGTTAACAGCCTCGACCAATGGGGATTTTCCACGTGTAAAATCATCATTGGCTGGAGGAAACACGTGTCGGCTCACGCCGGGACAGATGTCATCCACTCATTGGACAGAAGGCGCCTATGATACGTCGACATGTGGCACGGCCCAACAGAGGCCCATTCCTGTGAAAAGGCCGGCCCTTTTGACTTGGTCAAAAGGTGGCGGGCCGGCCCATGGAAAGCCTGTTAACGGCTTGTTCGCATATAGCCCATTTACAGCCCGCTAACCCAAGGCCCGTTACGCCCTATTCGAATTAGGCCCAGTAGCGTCATCTGGGCCATCCAATATGATTCCAGCCCGTTTTCACTTCTGGCCCATGTATGGCCCATGACGTCTTTCGACCCATATGAGGCCCTATGTAACTCTTGGCCTATTAACGGCCCGTGGTGAAACTGGCCCGTAATGAACAGTGTATCACTTTACACCCATTAACGGCCCGTGGTGAAACTGGCCCGTAAAGAACAGTGTATCACTTTATACCCATTAACGGCCCGTTATTCCGTTGGGCCGTTTCCAGCCCATGTTATCTTTCGGCCTTCTCAGAGCCCATTTATTCTTGGGCTATTTTCCAGCATTCGTTTACTTACGGCCTGTTACTGTCATTTTCTGCTTGTGGGCCAAATTCAGCCCGTGGTTACAGTCGGCCTGTTTGTGGTCCGTTAATACGTTGGGCCGTTTTCATAGCGTCATCAAATACGGCCTATTAGCGATGGCCCGTTATGGTCGGCCCATGAACGGACGATTCCAACTCTAGCCCGTTTATGGCCAGAATGCGGTCTGTTTGGCCCATGTTTGGCCAATCGATCATACGGCCTGTGACAGCCTGGTTTTTGCCCTTTTCTTATTTGCTTGAAATTTCATTTGAAAGTTTTTGAAACTTGGAGTTTCTGAATCTTTTCATTTGGACTTAAACACTTGGGCATCCTTGGCTTTCACCCAAGTGTTCACTTCTCTCCCAAACCATCACTTCACATCTGATCCACCACAAAATAACCTTTGGAATATTTTTCTTAAATGAAAAATATTCATTTTCTCTCAAAAACCCTAAGCCAGATCTGTTTGCTTCAAGGCAACCCTAATTTTATGGCTCAGAAAATTCTAAGATAATTCACAAATATTCTAGGGACCGTAGGGCACCTCCCTGAGCAAAAATATCTCATCACTTTTTGGAATATTTTTGCTACAGAAAATCTTTTCTGTTCTGGACAGAAATGGTGGTTTCTACAGCAACTACCATTTTACTTGCTCCATTTGACCTCGACTTTCTTGTGCATCTTTACCTTAGTAACTTATAACTAGCCTCCAAAGCACAGCCCCAAACTCCCAGCCATTTGACCACAGTAACATCACAAAGTTACTGACCAAAAACTTACCTGGCTTGTAAAATCTTCTCTACTGCACCTGGATCCAAACCAAACCGTGGTAAACTTCAAAACTACCACGAACAACATGCTAGACATGATTTTTGGACGAAGGCTGGCCTGAGGAGAGAGTTCGCGCGGTGACCACGCGTGTCTACGACGCCAGGCATGCGTGTCGACGCGCTCTGGGTGACGCCGAGTGCTCTGTTCGAGCGTGCTCGCTTCCCCCGCCAGCCCAACCATGCCAAACCCCGCCACCATCATCATCTCGACGTCCTTAACTCCTCCTTGGCACTCACCGACGCCGGAGCTCGCCGCAGCGAGCATGGGCAAGGTCTGGCCAGCCCAACAGTGCGAAGCGCACTGTGCTCGTCGCCATCCCCTTGATCCTGTGCTCGTCTCCGCTCGCCCACAGTGGCCGCGTGACCTCCGTCGCCTTCTCCCCCTCTCACTGACGCCGCTCGTCGCCGGGCGCCGTGGACAGGTGTCCACCGGCGGAGCCCGAAGCACCCCCGCCGCTCGCCTATAAATAGAGCCACCCCCAGCCTCCTCGAGCACCATCCAGCACTCACACACACCCCACGATCGAGTAGGAAGCCGTAGCCCGGCCGGGCAGGCCTCGAGCCGCCGTCCCCGAGCTCGAGCTCGCCGGCGATCCCCTCTGGTCGCCGCGGTAGCTCCAGCCCCTCCCAGGCCTGGGCGACCCCTCCAAGGCCTCCGCCTCTCTCCGGTGAGGCCATCTCGCCCACTTGGAGCCTCTGGAGTGACATCTGCTCGCCGTCTTCCTCAACTCCGGCGACCTCCACATTCTGCCTCCGCTTGCGAGCTAGTTTCCGATGCCGTCCGACCACCCCTAGCCACGCTACGGGTACGGGCAGGTGCGCCATCGTCCCCTCTCTCAATCCCTCCCTCTCGTTTGGGCCAAGGAGCCTCGTCGTCGGCGAGAGCTCCGGTGAAGCCGCGGCCCTCTCTGTTTCTCTCTCCCTCTTCCCCACCTGACTAGCGGGGCCCGCTAGTCAGCCACTCAGTACACGCGCGAAGCGGTACGAGTGGTGGTGCCCCTGGGCTTTACGCCTTCGACGTCACCCCCCAACTGTTTCTTTTTATTCAAATTCATTTATATTCCACAGAGCTTCAAACAATTTTAACTTTTTAGCCATAAGTCCAAATGAGATGATTCTTTTTGCATTGTGTTCTTTGAAAGGAAATCTAACAGCTCACCAAAGATGAGATTTTTCTGAGTTGTTTAGAATTTCTGGTGAATTTCAGAAGTGTTCTTGATATTCTCTTTTTGTGTTTAAAATTATTTTCAGAAGGTGAGGCTTGTCTTGAGGATCACCAGGAGGCTTGTGAACCTCATCTGCACTAAGGCAAGCCACAGCAACATTTTTATGATGCCATTTCAATATTTGTGATTTTCTCACTTAAATGAAATGATTAACCCATGCATTTAAATAATTATTGAATTATTTGTATTCTGTTAAGTATTGGTCAGTTGTTATGCTT
This sequence comes from Aegilops tauschii subsp. strangulata, assembly GCF_002575655.3. Taxonomy (NCBI): domain Eukaryota; kingdom Viridiplantae; phylum Streptophyta; class Magnoliopsida; order Poales; family Poaceae; genus Aegilops; species Aegilops tauschii. Next base: position 251,676,616 of record NC_053039.3, read on the forward strand.
GATTTACAGAATGATTGAAACTAGTTTAAGTGGGTAAAGCAAGTTAAAATTTATTTGAGGTGATGTTAGAAATAATTTTGTTATGCATGTGAGTAATTATTTAATGCTTTGTGTTTGCATTCTTAAATTCATAAAAATTTGTTAGAAAATATTCTGTCAAATACTTGTTTAATCATATTACTTGTCTTACAGAATGTTTGAACCCAACTTAGTGATAAAGAAATTAAGAGTTGTTGATAATGATATCTTTTGGTCAAGCATAAGAAAAATTTATCGGAGTTACTTTATTACGTAGGAAATTAATAAAACTTGTTGCAAAATATTTTGGTTAAGTTGTGAGTCATTTTGAGCAAGTAGAGTAATATGAGTTGTTGACGTTTATGCTTGGTGTGCATATGGATGACGTCGGTCATTTTTATCAATAGGTGATGCATGTGTTGTTTTGCATTTCATGGCATGCTATGACACCGGTCATTTTTAGTTAAAATTTAATCCTGAATATAACTCAACTTGAATATACCGTTGACTGGGTCATGGTGCCGCTGAATCGAGTTTCTTTCCAGTGCAACCACATTTGCCTTGTGGGAAGGCCTTGATTCGGTCCATTGACACGGCCTCTGGTCGGTGCCTCCATCTAGGGAAGATTATGTCGTGTTTGCCCTGGCCCGGTAAGCACACATAATCTTGTGTGCTCGTTGATGAGATTATGGTACCGAGTCCCCGACTGGGAGTGTTTTGACCACGATGTTGGTCGGGGTGTCTTTGGTAGACACGGGGCCACCCAGGACCAGCCCGTTGGGGATTTGGGTCGGAGTGGCCGGGAGAGTGCTGTGGCAATGGAGGGGTTTTGTCGGAATGCCGTTGGTCCACCCGAATGGGAATGCGAGGCCATGGGTTCCATGGTGTGGGTACAGTGTGCTACCTCTGCAGAGTGTATAATCTATCGATAGCCGAGTCCACGGTCACGGACACCTCGTACTAGGTCCCACCATGAGTCAACGTTTAATAAAAATTGCACACTAAGCTATGAACTTTGCATTGTCAATGGATGGCAGAAAGGCCATCGAGGTATTTGGGACCAAATGATGGTCATGGTTGTGATCGTCGTAAGGATCACGAGTTGTTCTTGAGAAAGACCACTATGGTGGTGTGTATGTGGTCCAGAGATGATCACAGTTGGTAAGCTGTCCTGAGGGACGTTCGGGCTTGATCACAACATGTTGACATATAATGTTGCATTATTAATAATTGGTTAAATATCATGATATTGTTTGTCATTATGATTATGCTTGTTGTGAGCTTGCAAGTACATTCAATTTACTGACCTGGCGTGTCATGCCAGATTTCAGGAAAGTCCCGTTGGAAAGGAGCACTGTTCGAGTCTAGATCGTGTCCACATCAGTGTCCCTGTGATATGGAGCTTCCGCTACGACGTTATTCCGCTGCCACGTAGTTGTTCGAGTCGAGGCCCCTTTATGTTCACTAAATAATGTACATATTGTACCGCCGCACCGAGTGTGCCGCTTGGCCTCGACCACTGTTGTAATATGAACTCTGTTCCGCTAGCATCAATAAAGCGATTGTTTTCTGTACCAATATGTTGTGTGTTGCCAGAAGACATGATCTCTGGGCTGGCAATGCAGGGTAAACCGGTCGCTCTGAGCCAAGGTGCCACAACGGTTGGTATCAGAGCCGCGTTGACTGTAGGCCATGCTAGACTACGACGTGTTAACTGGACGCTAGACACGAGTAAATGTGAGTGTCGGTAGCAGTTATAGCTGGTTGTTGCATTGTAGTCATTTGATTATTATTTTTATGCTAACCTGTTAATGGTTGTAGATGGCTCCGGTGTCGTATCCGTGCCAGTTGCAGTTGATGCCGTACACGTCACCGCACCTTCTCCGCAACGTGTGGCGTCGGCTGTACCTTCACGGAGACGAACCAGTCTACCGTGTGTACCGGGAGCGTCTAGCAGACTCAGTGTATGAGTATCACGCAGTGGTTACTCTGCGCACCAGTTCCGATTCCGGCTCTTACACTCGCACTTCTCGGAGCGGTTACGCCTCCACCGCTTCTCAGGCTGTCCAGTTTGCCGCATTTGAGGTCCTTGTCGAGCTTCGTTATACCGAGGTTCAAATGCAGCATCACCCAGGATTCTATTACTACCCATCTCTGCACGACAACGGTCGTGTCCGTTTTCCTCTCGTTAACCCGGAGTCTGATAGTGTTGCTAGCCATCTTGCTCGCTATATCACTGCTAGCTATCTGATGATCCACGAGCTGGCTCGAGAGCTGACTCATGCCCGTACTGCTTTAGCCGCTACCTTGGTCACTACTAGATCCACCACTACTCCATCCTCACTGGGATTTACCCCTTATGTCCCAGTTAGCTCTAGCTCCCCTATTTCGCCGGCTACTCCCCCGAGTAGCACAGGCGTTCCGGCCGTGAACCCTCTCAGTACTCCTGCCGAGTGGGTCTCACTTCTTGCTACCCCTGGAGCCCCGATGCTTCATCCTACCCCTGCCCCTGAGGGAGAGCCCTCGAGGCAGCGTCGTCGTGTTACCTTTAACCCGGAGGTTTCCGTTAACCACGTCAGTTCAGGATCTGAGACCGCTTCAGGGGAGGACACCGCAGCACCAGCAGAGTAGTAGTGTCTTTGAGTATTCGCAGTCGTCTAGATGGTGTACGGATGTAGTTGTACGAGTCATGATGCTTCATGTATGAGAGTAGTGGAACCAGTCAGGTTGTTAAATTTTCATGTATGAGTCTAAGTATAATTATGATGGGACTTTAATCGCCGTATTCTCTTCGCTCTTTTGTCTTTTTCGAGAATTGTTGCTGGCTTTTCCCCAATTTTATTCTTGGATGTCTCTCATCTCGATTTCGTTGCCTTGGCAAAAATACTCAATAGGATGACGCGGGGAGGCGGCAATAGCAACGTTCGTGAGGGAACTCCTGTTCGTCGTTCTGCACGACAGGCAGGATATTCTCCCGAGCCGTACGTTCAGCCACCACCTCCTCCGCCTGATCCTCCCTCCACCGAGCAATTTCTGCGTATGTTTGAAGAAAAAAGGAACAATGATCTGATTGAAATATTGAGAAGTGTGCAAGCTATAGTTGGACAAAATGGAAATCAGAATGGTCATCACTCAAAGCTGTCAGATTTTCAGAGGACCAATCCACCCAATTTCAGTCAGGTTGTTGACCCATTGGATGCAGACGATTGGTTGTGCACCATGGAGAAAAAGCTTGAGATCGCCCGTACTGAAGGAAATGATAAAGTCCCATTTGCAACCCATTACCTTGAAGGCGCAGCCGCCATATGGTGGGAAAATACAAAAGCCACGTGGCCGATTGATGAGGAAGTCACCTGGGAAAAATTCAAGGATAAGTTCCGCAAATATCACATCCCTACTGGAGTTATGAAGGCCAAGCAGCGTGAATTTCTCGCGCTTGTCCAAGGAAATCAATCTGTGGCTGAGTATCTGCAAAAATTCAATCATCTGGCTCGTTACTCTCTGTATGACGTAGCCACCGAAGAAAGGAAGATGGACAGATTTCTTGGAGGTTTAAATCCGCAACTTCGGTGTGCTCTTAGTATGTTTGATTTCACGGATTTCCAAACTCTGGTAGACAAGGCATTCATTGTTGAACGGGAACACAAGCTTATATCAGATAATAGGCCTGTTAACGACAATAAGCGCAAGTTTGAGCCAAAGAAGGATGGGCAACCTATGCAAAAGGCTCGTACCTAGCAGCAGACTCAGGTGGAATACCGGCCAAATTGGCAGCAGAATGTTAACAAGACCACCACTCAAGTCAAGAATGTTGTGGCCAATCCAATGCATGAGGAGCGGCAGCGCAATAATTCTTGTTTCACTTGCGGGCAGCCCGGACATTATGCCAAACAGTGCCCCAAGAACCACAAGGTGAATGCGCTGAGCAGGCCACAAGTCAACTTTATGGAGTCAGGGCCAACCCAGCAAAACTTCACTGGGCACGTGAATCATATCTCCGCCGATGAATCCCAAGAGAAGCTAGAAGTCGTCATTGGTATGTTTTCTGTTAATGACATACCTGTAGTAATTTTATTTGACTCTGGGGCTTCCCATTCTTTTATTTCTCGGAGTTTTGCCACCCAAAACAATTTTCCTTGCACAATTTTGGGCAAAAATATGCTGGTACAAACCCCGGGATCTATAATCAAGAGCAATCTAGTCTGCCGTGATCTGGAGATCAATATCAACGGGGTCCACTTTCCAACATCTCTGATAATCATTGAGTCTGAACAGTTGGATATTATATTGGGAATGAATTGGCTGACCAAATATCAAGTTTGTGTAAACTGCGCAACCCGAGAAGTCAATTTAACCAGTCTGAATGGGCAGCTCACCAAATTCTATGCTCGCAAGCATATACCCAAGCCAGAACTAGTGTGCACTGCTGTGGTCGAATTGGAATTTATTCCTGTGGTCAGTGAGTACCCTGATGTGTTTCTAGAAGAACTGCCAGGCATGCCACCAGATCGGGAACTGAAATTTGCCATAGATCTTGTGCCCGGAACCGCACCATTATACAAGAAGTATTACCGGATGTCCTCATCAGAATTAGTGGAACTAAAGAAACAGCTTGACGAATTACTCCGGAAAGGTTATATTCGTCCCAGCTCTTCACCGTGGGGGTCACCTGCAATCTTCGTGGGTAAAAAGGATGGCAGTCTCCGTATGTGCATAGATTATCACCAGCTGAATGAGGTCACCATCAAATATAAATACCCACTACCAAGGATTGATGATCTGTTCGATCAGCTCAGTGGGGCTAAAGTATTCTCAAAAATCAATTTACGGACCGGGTATCATCAGCTCAAGATTAAATGGGAAGATATTCCTAAGACCGCATTCACTACACGATATGGTCTTTACGAATATACTGTGATGTCCTTTGGTCTCACCAATGCCCCTGCCTTCTCATGCATATGATGAACAAGGTGTTCATGGACTTCCTTGACAAATTTGTGGTAGTCTTTATCGACGACATCCTCATTTACTCCAAGAGTGAAGAAGAGCATAAGGATCACCTCCGGGCAGTGCTACAACGGCTCCGCAACCATCAGCTATTCGCCAAGTTCAGTAAGTGCGAATTTTGGCTCAAGCAAGTTCGGTTTCTCGGGCATGTACTATTCGCCGAAGGCATAGCCGTGGACCCGAGCAAAGTAAAGGATGTGCTCGATTGGGTACCGCCCACGACTGTAACACAGATCCGGAGTTTCCTTGGATTAGCTGGATACTATCGTCGTTTCATTGAAGGGTTTTCCAAAATTGCTAAACCTATGACGAAACTGCTCAAAAAGGATACAAAGTTTGAGTGGACCAAGGACTGTGAGAAGAGTTTTTATGAGCTAAAGACGCGTCTGACAACCGCACCCGTATTGACTCTTCCAAACATTTATCGCAGCTTCGACGTGTACTGTGATGCCTCCAGACAAGGTATTGGTTGTGTATTGATGCAAGACGGCAAGGTAGTAGCCTATGCATCACGACAACTACGACCACAAGAGGGAAATTATCCTACTCATGATTTGGAATTGGTTGCAGTGGTTCATGCATTAAAAATTTGGAGACACTATCTCATTGGAAAAAGGTGCCAAATTTTTACCGACCACAAAAGCCTCAAGTACATCTTCACTCAGCCAGATTTAAATCTCTGTCAGCGAAGATGGTTAGAGTTGGTCAAGGATTATGACCTTGGAATAAATTACCATCCAGGCAAGGCCAACGTCGTTGCCGATGCGCTCAGTCGAAAGCCCGTCAGCTTAAATGTCATGTTAAAATCATTGCCTACCGAACTTCAGGAGGAGATCGCGCAGCTCAACATGGTCATCGTGGATGCTGGCCTCACTAATATTTTGGAAGCTACCCCCACACTTGAGATGGAAATCCACAAGGCCCAGCCAGATGACGCCAAGCTACAAAAACATGCAAGGCAGCCCCCAGATTTCTTCAAGGACAACTTCGGTACCCTCCGATTCCGTGGACGAATTTGTGTACCAAATCAACCGGACTTGAAGAGAAAAATCTTGTCAGAAGCACACGAATCCTCGTATTCCATTCATCCGGGAAGTACAAAAATGTATGAAGACCTTAAACAAATATTCTGGTGGAACGGGATGAAGAAATACATTGCCTATTTTGTAGCCTGTTGCGACATATGCAACAAGGTGAAAGCAGAGCATCAGAAGCCAGCCGGACTTCTCCAACCACTGCCGGTTTCACAATGGAAATGGGATGATGTTTGCATGGACTTCATCACCGGATTGCCTAGGACTCAGCGAGGCAAAGACGCAATCTGGGTTATAGTGGACACCCTAACCAAGGTTGCTCATTTCATCCCGGTCAGCACCAGATACAGAGCAAATGAACTGGCGCAACTGTATGTATCCAGAATCGTCAGTCTGCATGGGGTACCCCGGACTATCACTTCCGACCGAGGTTCTTTGTTTACCTCCGCTTTCTGGTCCCGCCTCCATCAAGCCTTGGGGACATCACTAAAATATAGTACTGCTTATCACCCCCAGACGGACGGTCAGACAGAGTGAGTAAATCAAATACTCGAAGATATGTTGCGAGCCTGTGTGCTAGCCAACGGGGCGAACTGGGAAGATTGCTTGCCATACGCCGAGTTCTCGTATAACAACAGTTTCCAGACCAGTCTAAAGATGTCACCCTATGAAGCTCTATATGGTCGTAAGTGCCGCACTCCTCTAAATTGGTCTCAAGCTAGAGATAGCCATATCTTCGGAACCGATCTCATGATGGAAGCCGAGAAACAAGTCAGGGAAATCAGAGACCGACTGCAATTGGCCAAATCCCGTCAGAAGAGTTATTATGATGCAAAGCACCGGCAGGTCAGTTTTGAACCTGGAGAACATGTGTACCTCCGAGTCACTCCTATGAAAGGAGTTAAGCGATTTCAGACTCGTGGAAAGCTGGCACCCAGATTCATTGGTCCATTCTCAATTATGTCTCGAGTGGGTACTGTTGCATACCAACTGGAACTACCCCCGGAGTTGTCAGAAATACACAATGTGTTCCATGTTTCGCAATTGAGACGATGCATATCCCCGCCTGAGAAAAGGACTGCAATGGTTGAGATAGAATTGGCAAAGGATTTAACTTATGAAGAAAGACTGTCCAAAATTTTGGATCAAGTGGAAAGGGTCACTCGCAGCAAAGTCAGAAATTTTTTCAAAGTTCAGTGGGAGCATCACACCGAGTCAGAAGCAACTTGGGAGCAGGAAGAGTTCCTTAAGAGTCAGTATCCAGAGTGGTTTTCCCAAGCAACCGAATCTCGAGGACGAGATTCATTCTAAGTGGGGGAGGTTTGTGACAGCCTGGTTTTTGCCCTTTTCTTATTTGCTTGAAATTTCATTTGAAAGTTTTTGAAACTTGGAGTTTCTGAATCTTTTCATTTGGACTTAAACACTTGGGCATCCTTGGCTTTCACCCAAGTGTTCACTTCTCTCCCAAACCATCACTTCACTTTTGATCCACCACAAAATAACCTTTGGAATATTTTTCTTAAATGAAAAATATTCATTTTCTCTCAAAAACCCTAAGCCAGATCCGTTTGCTTCAAGGCAACCCTCATTTTTATGGCTCAAAAAATTCTAAGATAATTCACAAATATTGTAGGGACCCTAGGGCACCTCCCTGAGCAAAAATATCTCATCACTTTTTGGAATATTTTTGGTACAGAAAATCTTTTCTGTTCTGGACAAAAATGGTGGTTTCTACAGCAACTACCATTTTACTTGCTCCATTTGACCTGAACTTTCTTGTGCATCTTTACCTTAGTAACTTATAACTAGCCTCCAAAGCACAGCCCCAAACTCCCAGCCATTTGACCATAGTAACATCACAAAGTTACTGACCAGAAACTTACCTGGCTTGTAAAATCTTCTCTACTGCACCTGGATCCAAACCAAACTGTGGTAAACTTCAAAACTACCACGAACAACATGCCAGACATGATTTTTGGACGAAGGCTGGCCTGAGGAGAGAGTTCGCGCGGTGACCACGCGTGTCCATGATGCCAGGCATGCGTGTCGACGCGCTCTGGGTGATGCCGAGTGCTCTGTTCGAGCGTGCTCGCTTCCCCCGCCTGCCCAACCATGCCAAACCCCGCCACCATCATCGTCTCGACGTCCTTAACTCCTCCCTGGCACTCGCCGACACCGGAGCTCACTGCAGCAAGCAGGGGCAAGGTCTGGCCAGCCCAACAGTGCGGCGCGCACTGTGCTCGTCGCCATCCCCTTGATCTTGTGCTCGTCTCCGCTCGCCCACAGTGGCCGCATGACCTCCGTCGGCTTCTCCTCCTCTCACTGACGCCGCTCATCGCCGGGCACCGTGGACAGGTGTCCACCGGCGGAGCCCGAAGCACCCCCGCCGCTCGCCTATAAATAGAGCCACCCCCAGCCTCCTCGAGCACCATCCATCACTCACACACACCCGACGATCGAGTAGGAAGCCGTAGCCTGGCCGGGCAGGCCTCGGGCCACCGTCCCCGAGCTCAAGCTCGCCGGCGATCCCCTCTGGTCGTTGCGGTAGCTCCAGCCCCTCCCAGGCCTGGGCGACCCCTCCAAGGCCTCTGCCTCTCTCCGGTGAGGCCATCTCGCCCACTTGGAGCCTCTGGAGTGACCTCTGCTCGCCGTCTTCCTCAACTCCGGCGACCTCCACGTTCTGCCTCCGCTTGCAAGCTAGTTTCCGACGCCGTCCGACCACCCCTAGCCACGCTACGGGTACGGACAGGTGCGCCATCGTCCCCTCTCTCAATCCCTCCCTCTCGTTTGGGCCAAGGAGCCCTCATCGCCGGCGAGAGCTCCGGCGAAGCCGCGGCCCTCTCTGTTTCTCTCTCCCTCTTCCCCCACCTGACTAGCGGGGCCCGCTAGTCAGCCACTCAGTACACGCGCGAAGCGGTACGAGTGGTGGCGCCCCTGGGCTTTACGCCTTTGACGTCACCCCCAACTGTTTCTTTTTATAGAAATTCATTTATATTCCAGAGAGCTTCAAACAATTTTAACTTGTAAACCAAAAGGCCAAATGAGATGATTCTTTTTTGCATTGTGTTCTTTGAAAGGAAATCTAACAGCTCACCAAAGATGAGATTTTTCTGAGCTGTTTAGAATTTCTGGTGAATTTCAGAAGTGTTCTTGATATTCTCTTTTTGTGTTTAAAATTATTTTCAGAAGGTGAGGCTTGTCTTGAGGATCACCAGGAGGCTTGTGAACCTCATCTGCACTAAGGCAAGCCACGACAACATTTTTATGATGCCATTTCAATATTTGTGATTTTCTCACTTAAATGAAATGATTAACCCATGCATTTAAATAATTATTGAATTATTTGTATTCTGTTAAGTATTGGTCAGTTGTTATGCTTGATTTACAGAATAGTTGAAACTAGTTTAAGTGGGTAAAGCAAGTTAAAATTTATTTGAGGTGATGTTAGAAATAATTTTGTTATGCATGTGAGTAATTATTTAAAGCTTTGTGTTTGCATTCTTAAATTGATAAAAATTTGTTAGAAAATATTCTGTCAAATAATTGTTTAATCATATTACTTGTCTTATAGAATGTTTGAACCCAACTTAGTAATAAAGAAATTAAGAGTTGTTGATAATGATATCTTTTGGTCAAGCATATGAAAAATTTATCGGAGTTACTTTCTTGCGCAGGAAATTAATAAAACTTGTTGCAAAATATTTTGGTTAAGTTGTGAGTCATTTTGAGCAAGTAGAGTAATATGAGTTGTTGACATTTATGCTTGGTGTGCATATGGATGACGTCGGTCATTTTTATCAATATGTGATGCATGTGTTGTTTTGCATTTCATGGCATGCTATGACACCGGTCATTTTTAGTTAAAAGTTAATCCTGAATATAACTCAACTTGAATATACCGTTGACTGGGTCATGGTGCCGCTGAATCGAGTTTCTTTCTAGTGCAACCACATTTGCCTTGTGGGAAGGCCTTGATTCGGTCCATTGACACGGCCTCTGGTCGGTGCCTCCATCTAGGGAAGATTATGTCGTGTTTGCCCTGGTCCGGTAAGCACACATAATCTTGTGTGCTCGTTGATGAGATTATGGTACCGAGCCCCCGAGTGGGAGTGTTTTGACCACGACGGTGGTCGGGGTGTCTTTGGTAGACACGGGGCCACCCAGGACCAGCCCGTTGGGGATTTGGGTCGGAGTGGCCGGGAGAGTGTTGTGGCAATGGAGGGGTTTTGTCGGAATGCCGTTGGTCCACCCGAATGGGAATGCGAGGCCATGGGTTCCGTGGTGTGGGTACAGTGTGCTACCTCTGCAGAGTGTATAATCTATCGATAGCTGAGTCCACGGTCACGGACACCTCGTACTAGGTCCCACCATGAGTCAACGTTTAATAAAAATTGCACACTAAGCTATGAACTTTGCATTGTCAATGGATGGCAGAAAGGCCATCGAGGTATTTGGGACCAAATGATGGTCGTGGTTGTGATCGCCGTAAGGATCACGAGTTGTTCTTGAGAAAGACCACTATGGTGGTGTGTATGTGGTCTAGAGATGATCACAGTTGGTAAGTTGTCCTGAGGGACGTTCGGGCTTGATCACAACATGTTGACATATAATGTTGCATTATTAATAATTGGTTAAATATCATGGTATTGTTTGTCATTATGATTATGCTTGTTGTGAGCTTGCAAGTACATTCAATGTACTAACCTGGCGTGTCATGCCAGATTTCAAGAAAGTCTTGTTGGAAAGGAGCGCTGTTCGAGTCTAGATCGTGTCCACATCAGTGTCCCTGTGATATGGAGCTTCCGCTATGACGTTATTCCGCTGCCACGTAGTTGTTCGAGTCGAGGCCCCTTTTATGTTCACTAAATAATGTACATATTGTTCCGCCGCACCGAGTGTGCCGCTTGGCCTCGACCACTGTTGTTTTCTGTACCAATATGTTGTGTATTGCCAGAAGACATGATCTCTGTGCTGGCAATGCAGGGTAAACCGGTCGCTCTGAGCCGGGGTGCCACACGGCCCGTATAAGGCCCATTGATGATACGGCCCGTAGAAGGCCCATTGTTTCTACGGCCCGTAGAAGGCCCACTGTTTCTACGGCCCGTAGAAGGCCCACTGTTTCTACGGCCCGTAGGAGGCCCAGTGTCACTACAGTAAATATTAGCCCATGGTTATTGTGGCCTAGTTTAAAAAAATAGGTTATTGCAGCCACTAGCAAACCGCAGAAAAAGAACTGCACTGACTACAAGCAAACAAATAAACAAGACAACAAGGAAACAAATAAGCAAGCAACTTACACTAGGCTATCACGGCTATTACACATATTACATCCACTGGGCATCAAAGTTTGCCACCAGTGCAAATATAGGGAACACAGCAGCATATAAACGCCGCAGCAAAACAAGTCCAGAACTGAAACCACTTCAGAAGAGCTCAATAAACAATACCCTGGGTACCCATAATGCTGGCAAGATGCTTAGCAAGCTTATTAACTTTCTCTTGTTTGGCGCTTAAGTCCTCCAGCGCTTGCTGTTGCACCAGAAAGTATGCATCTGAATTCTGTAGGGACTTCCTCAGTCCTTCGGCTTCCTGTCGCATAACATCTGATCGATGTCTTTCAACTTGAAGTTGAGACTCAAGAAGCCGAACTGATTCAGACAACGAGTTCGAAGAGCTGGTGCCAGCAGTGGTAGCCAGTAACTCGAACACTACATCAAGACAGGACTTTGGGGTTGTCTCAGTGTCTTCAATATAGTTTTTATCAGCTTTCTTGGAGACCAACAGGGATGTCTCACTATCTTGAACCTTATCTGCATTACTTCCTTTACCATTGCATAACAGGGTACTCTTCTCCAATATTTTATCTGCGTTCTAAAAGAGAAACAAACAAACACATCTCAGGTTTACAATGTAGTATATGAAACTCATTTTGGTAAACCAGTTCAGTAGTAAGGTGGACAGGATAACAGCATGAAACAAACATATATATATGTAGTATGGTCACTGTATGGTCTATATCATTCTAGTTTATGTTGCCAAATCAAGATAGATACAGTTTGAATCATATCTATTTAAGACAAAGCAGCATAGACAGAATATAAGTGTGGGAAACTACACAGCAATAACAACACTTGTAATGTGCATGGCATGAGAACATAACTGTTTATTCAATTGAAACTGAAATCATCATAGAGCAAGTTACAATAGCAAACAGCCAAACACATTGAAGAAACAGGTTTAAAACATACCTGCTGCGCCATTGGAGTTTCAATTGCATCCTTCAAATTTGAAATTAGTTGGTATCAGTAAATACAGTGATGCAAGAGCAAAGTAGTATGAACCATAGCTACGGAACCTGACCTGAGAACAATTCTTCTTCTGCTTTAAGCGTTGACTTCGGGTTCGGAGTGGTGGTCCTCGTGATTTGGGCACTGCAGTTGCCTTACTAACTACTCGTGTTTGGGTGCTCTGTGGTGGAGACGGTGCTGTGTCAACGGGAACTGGGTGTCTATCTGCTGGGGTTGGGGTTAGAAGGGGTGTAGCTGGTTCTCTGTCCAACTGGGTAGGGGTACAATCTGCATGAGTGTGGGTTATGTGTGGTGGGGTTGGTTCTTGGGCAAGTACAACCGTGGTTCTATCAGCATCGACAGGTAGCACGATCTTTTCTGAAGACCGTGTTTTTACTCCCACGGATATTGCCATCACTCCCTCCAATTGAAATGGCTGATAAACAAGAAAAGTAATTGAATGTATAGACATTGTAAGATAGACAGGTGCAATGGATAGTAGGGAAGAAAACAGGGCATGAAATAATTCACATTTATGTTGTCTAAGCAAACAGAATAGCAGGACATAATTTCACATATATGATGGCTAATTAAATAGGATATCATGACACAATTTCACATGTATGATGGCTAACTAAACAGGATAGAATGACATACTTCAAAATATGATGACTATGTAAACAGGATGACATGATATAACTATACGACGTGTCTATTAAAGTGGTTGGCATGCCATAAATCACAAACATGCCGTCGATGGAAACATGATGGCATGATATAATTCACGGATAGAATGACATAATTTAAAATATGATGACTATGTAAACAGGATGAGATGATATAACTATATTATGTATTTAGAAAATGGGTTGGCATGCCACAATTCAGATACATGCTGTCTATGTAAACATCATGGCATAACATAATTCAAATATATGATTTATATACTAAGGAAGTGAGCAGAGGGCAATCGCATATATGATGTGTCAACTAAGGAGATGGCATTCAATATTGTGTATATGATGTAAAAACTAAGCATTGCAATACAACATATGCATTATATGAGTAATATAACCCTGCCAAGTTTGAGCATACACCTCAGGGGGATAATAGGACTGGTCATCTGCCTTTGAATCCTCCTCTGACGAGCTATCTGTAACCAGCAAGATATCTGCTTCAGCAGGTAGCATTGTCTGCTCTAAAGACCTTGTTTTCACTCCAGATTTCTCCATCACCAATTCAAATGGCTGATGCACAGGAAGAGCAGTTGAATATACAAACATTGTCGACAAAAGCAATGAGAAATAAAAAAAAAGGACGGCATGATATAATTCACATATATGACGCTTGCCTAAACAGCATGGCATTGCATAATTCACATACATAATGCCTTGCAACAAGATAACATTGCATAATTCACATATATAATGTCTTGCAACAAGATGGCATTGCATAATTCACATATATGGTAATTAGACACTGAACAGGTGGCATTCACACAAAGCATGTCTAAACTAAGCAAATGACATAGCAATGCAATATACCATACGCACGATATGAGCAACATAACCCTGCCAAGTTAGGGCATGCACCTCGGGGGGGGGGGGGGATATGACTGGTCATCTGTCTCTGAATCCTCCTCTGAGGAGCTATCGGTAACCAGCAAGACATGCGCTTCGTCAGATAGCATTGTCTGCTCTGAAGACCTTGTTTCCACTCCAGATTTTTCCATGACCGTGCCGAATGGCTGATGCACAGGAAGAGTAATTGAATGTACTAAAATTGTTGACAAATTTAACACGTAATAAAAAATGATGGCATGATATAATTCACATATAAGATGACTGGCTAACCAGGGTGGCATTGCAAAATTCACATATATGATGCCTGGCTAGACAAGATGGCATTGCATGATTCACATATACGATAAAGAAACTAAACAGATGGCATTGACACAAAGCATGTCTAAACTAAGCAGATGACATCTTTAATGTATACAGTAAGCAATGCAAGGCACCATATGCATGATATTACCAACATCAGCATGCCAAGTTAGAGCAAAGACCTCATGGGGTAAATAGGAGTGGTCTTCTCCTTCTGAATCCCCCTCAGAACAGTTATCTTCCTCTTGATTACAATCCGAAATGGGTGGAGGGGGGCTGCCTTTGCGCCCACCATGGAACGACGTCTGCATGAAATTTTATTGCCACGCAAGGCTCGTCTCTTTTGCTCTACATGATCAGTTCCATTGTGTACAATAACTGGCATGCATAGGAATAAAACATAGTGAGATTATGTAAGGAGTGCATGCACAAATCCAGAGTGATGGTAGCAAACTGTGGATAGACCCAAAACCAATGATAGCAGGCACATAATAGCTTTAGTTAAAAAATACAGATAATGGCTCCTTTAATGTTTGTTTGCACCCAACATGAAACTCATAGTAGACACCGGAGATTAACCAGATAGTAGACAGATAGTACTGATTGCTGCCCCAATATGTACCCCACAACCATTTAAAAACTCAAGTTTCAGCATTAGTTTGGACCTGACTCGGAGTCTAATAGGTGAACACGACGATAATGTAGCATGTTATCATATTAAGCGACGCATAACGTAAGCAGACACGGAAGAGTGCGACCTCTCTTGTGGACCCGTGTAGTCCTCAAGGTCATCTGCTCAGTTGATGATGGTAATGCAGTTGCCGTGGCTGCCGGCGGCGGGGAAGAAGATCTGAAGCGGCGAAAGACAGTCTGGAGAGCGGATCCCTGCTGTGGTGAACCCTTCCGTCGTTGGAGCAGCTGAGCTGGGGTGGAACACAACGCCGCAGGAGCAGGACAAACCACACAAGGTTTTCTTTGACACATATCTGTAACAGAAGTAATTGAGTAAGGGCTTGTTTGAATTTGAGGATTCTAACAATGCAGGGATAGGAAATAGACAGGAATAGGATAGGAATGCATGTGCAAAACAGAGAATTTAAAAACACAGGATTTCTGCCAATCTGGGTGTTTGATTCACAACAATTGGAAGATCACAGGATGCAAAAAAGCATGGTGAGATTAAGTCAAACCACAAGAAAATGTACGGTTATAATGCTATTATGCTACTATCTCTTAGTCTTGTGCTTGATGAATAGGAATATGAAAAGGAGGAGAAGTGGAAATTAGAATTCCTACGGTTTTTCTTTCAAGGAGACACTAAAGGAACAAATCCTACAGTTTTCCTTTGCTCCATTCCTTTGCACCAAATTCATGAAAAGTAGTACCATAGGAAACTTTCCAATTCCGATGTTTTTCATTCACTTTTCCTTTCAAGCACTGTCGATTCTAGTAGGCAGGCTTGAGCAAGGAAAATCCTACACTAAAAAAATGTTTTTGTGCTACTTCTATTACTTTGGACCCAGGCCACTGCCATACTAGCTCAACTCCCAGGCCCATCGACAAATGCACAGCTCAAACGCACAGAGATAAATAATGATGGCGTTCAAGAGAGTCCATCACGGATAGCTAAGTTGCCTGGTACCTCACTGCTTGTCATATAGTAGGATAAAATAATCGTATTTCCCGTTACTACGAGTGCTCAGTGGACAATATATATAACATGTAGAGTAAAAAAGAGATGCAACAAGTGTACAACCTCTTTGGCGAAGCCATGTCGATCTCAGCGTGACTGGGTTGGCCGGTGAGGATGCTCCGGTTGACTTGGCTGTCGGAGGAGGGGAAGAAGATCTTAGGCGTGTGGAGATGGAGCCCGAGGTACTGCTCCGCTGTGATGGAGGGTTTCGTCGTTGGAGCAGCTCCGGTGAGTTGTACGACGCCGAGGCTGAAGCAGGACAATAGAGACAACGAACAACGTTAACCTGAGTGGAATTCTAATAGCATCTCCAATACATGATGTAAAATACATAACCACAAAGTGCTAGATGTAAAATACATCAGCCGCTCATCTCTAAACTTAACTGTTGAAACTGAACTTAACTGTCGAAACTGAACTTAACTGTCGAAACTGAATTTTGCTATCGAAACTGAATTTTGCTGTCAAAACTGAACGCACTAGCAAGGTGAGGCTACACGTCGGTTGACTGACTTTTTCATCTCTGGTCAGTCGATTATGCAGCCGTTGGATATGAAATCAAGGGCATGCGGTTCATCTTCAACCTCCACCCCCCAGAGCCGCCAGCCAACACCGGCCAAATAGCAGCCCCCGCCGCCCGCGGCCGGTGGTGCGCCGCCCCGCCCGCCCCGAAAACACTCCCCACCACCGGTCCGCCGCCGCCCCGACCATCCCTCTAGAGCCCCCCCCCTGTGCCGAGCTTTTTCTCCGGCGATCCCCACGCCACCGCCCCGCCACCGACGGCGACCACCGCCCCCATCCTGAACCCTAAGACAGATACCGGGGTACCTCTCCAGCGAGCCCCCTCCCCGCTGCGGCTGGTTCTTCCTTCACCCCGGCAAGCCCCCCACCCCCTGAAAATCGACTGACCCAAAAGTCGATTCAGTCGACCGAAGTGTAGCTAAATCGGAGCAGCATCGCAAGCAAGAGCAAGAGCGAGAGCAACAGCGCGAGCAAGAGAAATGGCAAGAGCAGACCAGGCAGGGGACCGAGAGCAAGAGTAGAGCTGTAGCGCGAGCGAGAGCTAAAGCAGCAGCAGCTCCTACTGATGTGGACGTCGCCGCCGAGGGAGCGACGCCGTGGAGGAAGTGGCCGGCGACGCCGCCGTGGATGGAGCCGCGCCGTGTCGGCTCGGGACCGAGCGCCGGCAGCACCGTGAGATCGAATCAAGAAGAAAATGCGGCGATTAGTGTACAACCTCTTTGGTGGCACCGATTAGGCCGCAACTTCATCCGAGGAAACGGTGATGATGATGCTTGTGACGCCCCCGATTCAATCATACACTAATCATGCACGCAAATGTGTACAATTAAGATCAGGGACTCACGGGAAGATATCACAACACAACTCTACAACATAAATAAGTCATACAAGCATCATAATACAAGCCAGGGGCCTCGAGGGCTCGAATACAAGTGCTCGATCATAGACGCGTCAGCGGAAGCAACAATATCTGAGTACAGACATAAGTTAAACAAGTTTGCCTTAAGAAGGCTAGCACAAACTAGGATACAGATCGAACGAGGCGCATGCCTCCTGCCTGGGATCCTCCTAACTACCCCTGGTCGTCGTCAGCGGGCTGCACGTAGTAGTAGGCACCTCTAGTGTAGTAGGAGTCGTCGTCGACGGTGGCGTCTAGCTCCTGGGCTCTAGCATCTGGTTGCGACAACCAGGTAGAAAGGAAAGGGGGAAAAGAGGAAGGAAAGCAACCGTGAGTATTCATCCAAAGTACTCGCAAGCAAGGAGCTACACTACATATGCATGGGTATATGTGTAAAGGGCCATCTCAGTGGACTGAACTGCAAAATGCCAGAATAAGAGGGGGATAGCTAATCCTGTCGAAGACTACGCTTCTGGCAGCCTCCATCTTGCAGCATGTAGAAGAGAGTAGATTGAAGTCCTCCAAGTAGCATCGCATAGCATAATCCTACCCGGCGATCCCCTCCTCGTCGCCCTGTTAGAGAGCGATCACCGAGTTGTATCTGGCACTTGGAAGGGTGTGTTTTATTAAGTATCCAGTTCTAGTTGTCATAAGGTCAAGGTACAACTCCGGGTCGTCCTTTTACCGAGGGACACGGCTATTCGAATAGATAAACTTCCCTGCAGGGGTGCACCACATAACCCAACACACTCGATCCCATTTGGCCGGATACCCTTTTCTGGGTCATGCCCGGCCTCGGAAGATTAACACGTCGCAGCCCCACCTAGGCACAACAGAGAGGTCAACACGCTGGTCTAAATCCTATGGCGCAGGGGTCTGGGCCCATCGCCCATTGCACAGCTGCACGTTGCGAACGCGGCCGAAAGCAGACCTAGCCTAGTAGGCGTTCCAGTCCAATCCGGCGCGCGCCACTCAGTCGCTGACGTCACGAAGGCTTCGGCTGATACCACGACGTCGAGTGCCCATAACTGTTCCCGCGTAGTTGGTTAGTGTGTATAGACCAAATGGCCAGACTCAGATCAAATACCAAGAACTCGTTAAGCGTGTTATTTTGAAGTAACCGCGGACGCCGTCCAGGGCCAGGCCCACCTCTCACATAGGCGGTCTCAACCTGCCCTGTCGCTCCGCCATAAGATCCACTCGCGGGTACTCCTATGAGTCGACCCGACTTTAGTCACCACAGGTATCATGTATAGAGTATATAAGTATATACCCGTGATCACCGCCCAAGTGATCACGACCCGATAGTATAGCACAACAGACGGACAAGAATGTAGGGCCACTGGTGGAAAACTAGCATCCTATACTAAGCATGTAGGATTGCAGGTAAAGGTAACAACAGTAGTAGCAAGGATAGGCTATGCATCAGGATAGGATTAACAGAAAGCAGTAACATGCTACACTACTCTAATGCAAGCAGTATAGAGAAGAATAGGTGATATCTGGTGATCAAGGGGGGGGGCTTGCCTGATTGCTCTGGCAAGAAGGAGGGGTCGTCAACGGCGTAGTCGGTCGGGGCACCAGCAGCGGCGTCGGTCTCATAGTCTACCGGAGAGAAGAGGGGGAAGAAACAATGAATACAATGCAAACAGATGAATGATGATGCATGACATGACAAAGCGTGATTCTAGGGGTGCCCTAACGCGGTAGTAGCTGATACCGGCGAAGGGGGGAACATCCGGGAAAGCATTCCCGATGTTTCGCGTTTTCGGACAAATGGACCGGACGTGAAATGTTGCAGGTTCACTATGCTAGGGACGTGTGGTGAACGAACGGGTTGCGTATCCGGATTCGTCTCGTCGTTCTGAGCAACTTTCATGTAGAAAGTATTTTCATCCGAGTTACGGATTATTTTATATGATTTTTCAAAGCTTAAACCATTTTCTGGAATTATTTTTATTAACAGAAATCTATTAATGCGTCAGCAATGCATCAACATGACGTCAGCAGTCAGCTGACCCGTTTGACTAGTCAAACTGACCAATGGGTCCCACCTGTCATAGACAGTGGCCTTAACAGAGTTTAATTTCCGTTAATCTAACTAATTAGATAACATGGGCCAACTGTCAGTGAGTAATCAATTTAAATTTAATTAAATTAAGTAATTTAATTAGTGTTAGGGGCGGGGCCCACCAGTCAGTGGTACTGGGCTGCCTGGTCAGCAGTTGACTGGGTCAACCCAGTCAACTGGGACCCACGGGGCCCACTGGCAGTGGCTCTGGGGTGGCCCCAGGCCAGCCACGTCGGCGACCGGCGCCGGAGTGGCTCCGGCGACCAAATCAACGGCGGAGGCGCTCGGGACCTCGCCGGAATCATGCTGGGGGCGGCCTTTTCGCGTGCGGTTGGCACCGTTCGAACACGCGCACGGCGTCGTGTCGGGTGGTGGTGGTGGCTCGCCCGGGGACGGCCGGAATACGCATCAGCGGCGAGCATGGGCGGCGACGGCGTTCGGGGCCACATCGGGAATGGGCTAGGGGGCACGAGAGGGTGAGAGGAAGGGCTCGCCGGGCTCCTGGGAACACCAGGAGCACGAGGGAGGGCTCGGACGGGGGCCATGGCAGCGGTGGCCACGGCGGTGATGCAGCAGGGCGGCAGGAGGGTGAGCGCGACGGGGGAGCGAGCTACGGGATGCGGTGAGCTAGGAGGGGAGGTGGAGGAGGTGGAGCTCATTGTGAGAGCGTAGGGTCTCGGCAGCGGGTGCGGGGAGAACCGGTGGAGCAGGTTGACGGCGAGGTCGCGCGGTGGCCGTAGATGAGGAAGAGGAAGAATGCGAAGGCGGTGGCGCTCCCGGTCCCGATCCAGTGTCGAGGAAGAAGAGGCGGACCATGACGGAGCTCCCGGACTTGTCGGAGCGACGAACGATGGTCGGTGGCCGCGGGAACGACGGCGGCACGTCAGCGACCGCGCTCGGGCGGTGGGGAAGGAGGGGGCGGCGTGGATCTGGGGGGAGAGGGAGAGGCGCAGAGGCCGAGAGGGTGAGCAGGGGCGAGTGGGAGAGGGGCCCGAGGAGGCGGGGGCGCTGGCGTCCTTATCCTCGACACCGGCGAGGGGGGTCCGGCGGGGACGCGCCTGTTGCGACCCCGGTCGGGGGAACAGGGGGGAAGGCGACCCGGGGAGGGGCTGGGCCGGCGGTTGGCCAGCTGGGCCAGCTGGGCCGGTCTGGCCTGCGAGCAAGGGCCGCCTGGTCCAGTGAGGGAGGGGGATCTTTTTCTTTTCTTTTCTTTATTTTTCTTTTCTATTTTATTTCACTTTAAAATACTTAGGCACTTTCTAAAAAAATGTTTTCTCCACAATAATTACCAGTGCAATATTTGGCACCCACCGAACATTTTTGTTTTGACTTTTGAAAACTTTGGGTGTTTGTCACTAATTCATTTTTTTGAATTTGAAATGTTTTGAACTAACAGTTGATTAGCAACAGTAACAGAAATGACATGGCATCATCAGGAGAGTGTTACTGTAGCCTAATTATCCGAGCGTTACAAATCTCCTCCACTACAAGAAATCTCTTCCCGAGATTTAGGAGGTAGAAGGAAACAGTGCGGGGTATTCATCACGCAGGCGATCCTCGCGTTCCCAAGTGGCTTCATCTTCAGAATGGTGCGACCACTGGACTTTGAGGAACTTGATCGCCTTCTGACGTGTGCGGCGTTCAGCTTGGTCGACAATGTGGACCAGATGCTCTTTATAGGAGAGGTCCTGCTACAATTCGAGCACTTCATGATCCACAGCTCGGATTGGGTCCTTGAAGCTACGGCGGAGCTGTGACACATGGAACACATCGTGAACCTGAGAAAGGTTCGGCGGAAGCTCTAGTTGGTATGCCACTTTTCCACGCCTTTCGAGAATAGTGAATGGGCCAATATAGCGAGGAGCTAGTTTGCCCTTGATCCCGAAGCGGTGAGCACCCTTCATTGGTGTGACTCGAAGATAAGCCTTTTCGCCAGGTTGATAGACCATGTCTTTATGATGACGGTCATACTGACTCTTCTGATGCGACTGAGCAGTCTTGAGATTCTCACGAATAATGCGGACTTGTTCTTCGGCATGTTGGATAATATCCGGACCAAAGAGTGGACGTTCCCCAGTTTCTGACCAGTTCAGAGGGGTTCGGCACTTTCGTCCATATAACACTTTGAAGGGGGCCATCTTCAGACTAGCTTGATAGCTATTATTATAAGAGAACTCAGCATACGGGAGAGATTCCTCCCATTTCTTGCCGAAGGAAATAACACAAGCCCGAAGCATGTCTTCGAGAACTTGGTTGACACGTTCAACTTGCCCTTGCGACTGAGGATGAAACGCAGTGCTGAATGACAGATGAGTTCCCATAGCTTCTTGGAAACTTGCCCAGAATCTTGAAGTGAATAAGCTGCCACGGTCTGAGCTGATAACCAATGGAATACCGTCGAGTGAAACAATCCTGGACATATAGAGCGTTGCCAGCTGACTAGCAGTGATCGTTTCTTTTACCGCCAGAAAATGTGCAACTTTAGAAAGCCGGTCAATGACGACAAGAATAGCATCATTACCTTTCTGTGATTTTGGAAATCCAGTGACGAAGTCCATCTCAACATGGTCCCATTTCCATTCAGGAATAGAGATAGGTTGCAGAGTTCCAGCAAGTCTTTGATGTTCTGCTTTGATACGATGGCAAATGTCACACTCAGCAACATAACGAGCAATGTCTTGCTTCATATTAGACCACCAGAATCTCTGACGGATGTCTTGGTACATCTTTGTACTACCAGGATGGATACATAGAGGCGTATCATGAGCTTCTTTCATAACTTCCTGAGTCATATCCAGGTTCTTCTCTGCACATGGCACCACTAGGCGGCCTTTGAAGTACAAAGTGCCATCATCAGCAATAGTGAAGAATGAGGGCTTTCCTTCTGCGAGGTAGCGCTTAATCTTGTGGGCTTCAGAGTCATATCCATGTATTCTCTTGATGGAGTCCAAGAGATCTGGTTCGACGGCCAGGGTATTGAGGGAACCCTGGGAAACAACACGAAGGTTCATCTTGCGAAACTCCTTAGGAGGGGGAGCGAGTGCACCCGGAGGAACAATATGGAGGTTCAGCTTTCTGAATTCTTCAACAAGTGAGGGCTGAACTTTGTGAACCTGGAGGTGGTTGCAGTAAGACTTGCGGCTCAAGGCATCAGCCATTACATTAGCCTTGCCTGGCGTATAGGAAATACCCAAGTCAAAGTCTGCAACAATCTCCATCCATCTCTGCTGACGGAGGTTCAGGTCTGGCTGAGTAAACAGATACTTCAGACTTTGGTGGTCAGTGAAGATCTCGCAACGATTACCGAGAAGGTAATGTCGCCACTGCTTCAGCGCATGAATGACAGCAGCAAATTCGAGGTCGTGAACTGGGTAGTTCTCTTCATGAGGGCGCAATTGCCGAGAGGCATAAGCAATCACTTCGCGGTCTTGCATTAGGACACAACCTAATCCTTGACGGGAAGCGTCGCAGTAAATGACGAAGTCCTTCTTAGTATCAGGTGGAGCTAGAACTGGGGCAGAAGTCAACTTGTCTTTGAGTGCCTGGAAACTTTCCTGACATTTGTCTGTCCATTGGAACTTGACGCCCTTATGCAACAGGTTAGTCAGAGGCCTGGCAATCTTGGAGAAGTTCTCGACGAATCGACGGCAATAGCTGGCGAGACCGAGAAAACTTCTGACTTGCTTAACGTTCTTGGGAGGAGTCCAATCAAGGATAGCCTGGACTCGTTCAGGGTTGACGGCAATACCATCCTTAGAGATGACATGCCCAAGATAGGTTATTTCGGGTAGCCAGAATTCACATTTGGAGAACTTGGCATATAATTGATGCTCTCGTAGCTTTTCCAGCACAAGACGAAGATGTTCAGCATGTTATTCTTCATTCTTGGAAAATACCAGGATATCATCCAGATAAACCATGACGAACTTGTCGAGGTAATCCATGAATATATAGTTCATCATACGAGAGAAGGTGGCTGGAGCATTGGTTAAACCAAAAGACATGACGGTGTACTCGTATGAACCATATCGAGTCACGAAGGCGGTCTTTGGGATATCCTCTTCGCGAACACGGATCTGGTGGTAACCCAACCTCAAGTCGAGCTTAGAGAACACTGATGAACCCGTCAGTTGATCATACAGAGCATTGATCCGAGGAAGAGGGTATTTATTCTGAATGGTAGCTTGGTTTATAGGACGGTAGTCTTGAACTAATCAGTTTGTCCCATCCTTCTTCTTGACAAAGAGAGAAGGTGCTCCCCAAGGAGAGCAACTTGGGCGAATGAATCCTTTGCGAAGAGATTTGTCGATTTCCTCCTTAAGCTCAAGGAGTTCATGCGGCGGCATCTTGTAGGGTCGTTTGGCTATAGGAGTGGTGCCTGGTTTCAAGTCGATGATGAATTCGACAGCTCTAGTAGGGGGAATCCCTGGAATTTCTTCAGGAAAGACGTCGAGGAATTCACGCACGACGGGAATGTTTTCAATGCCCTCGAGTGGTGGAGCGTTCAATGCATTCAATGCATAGAGCCTTGCCTCGGCATTTTGCACCAGAAGAGCTTGGTAAGTAACTATTTCATCTGAAGGGTGTAGCAGATGGACGGTCTTAGTGGCGCAAACGATTGAAGCAGTATGCGCTTTTAACCAATTCATTCCCAGAATGAGATCAATGCTACAGGACTTCAGTACGATGGGAGAGACAAGAAATTCCAGTCCTTCAATTTCAACAGGAACGTCGTGACTAACCATAGAGGTTTGACATTGGCCCGCAGGGGTGTGTACCACTAGCGGATTGTTCATCTCTTCGTATTTAATGCCATGCAGGAATGCAAATTCTGCTGATATGAATGAATGGGATGCTCCCGTATCAAATAAAATGGATGCTTGTACTGAATTTACGAGGAGTGTACCCATCACAGTAGCAGGATGGTCTTGAGCTTCGTTGAGATCAACGTGGTTGGCATGAACACGACCATAAGACTTGGCCTTGTTGCTGCGGGGCAGGTTGCTTCCATGGCCAGTTGCTGAAAGGGCCAGTTGATTCTGGTTCTGGTTGCATTCTCTAGCATGGTGTCCTGGTTGACCACACCTGAAGCACATGCCATTATTGGGAGTGGGAACAGGAGCTTGGGGTGGTGGAGCTGGAAGTCTTGACTGCCTAGATGGTGGTGGAGGCAGAAGAGGTGCAGCATAGGTCTGCCTTGGGGCAGATGCATTTGGACGGTACATGCTGTTCGGGATCCATATCTTACGCTTCTGTGAGGGCGGGCCCGAAGATGAGCCCGTGTCACGGTTGCGCCTGTGAGAGCTCTGGTATTCCTGCAGACCAGTTTCGACATTGATGGCCTTGTTCACCAAGGTGGCGAAATCAGCAAAGTCATGCACTAGAAGTGCGAGCTTGATGTCAGCTTGAAGGCCGTCACGGAACTTCTCCTGTCTACGGGCATCAGTTGCAATGTCCTCTTTAGCATAGCGGGACAAGTCTAGAAACTCCCGCTGATAAGCTTCAACAGTTTTGTTGCCTTGGGTGAGGTTGCGGAACTCACGCTTCTTCCGGTCCATGACTCCCTGAGGAATGAAGCGGGCACAGAAAGCTGCTTGGAAGTCTGGCCAGGTGATGATTGTTCCAGCTGACAGAGTACGCCTGTGGCTGTCCCACCATTGAGCTGCAGGTCCCTTCAGGAAGAAGGAAGCAAAGGTGACATAGCTGGCAGGGGCTACATCGGCAGACTCCATCTCATAGGTGATGTCACGGAGCCAGTCATCAGCATCCAGAGGCTGAGTTGAGCTGCGGTACACAGTTGGGTTGAGGCGCATGAAATCCTGCAGAGTTACTGGGGTTGGTTGCTGGTCCATATTGGGGCGAGGAAACCGAGCCATCATATTTTCCATGAATTGGCGGTTCAGTTCGAACTGTTGGAGCATACCAGCCATGTACTCAGGTGGTGGTGGGGCACTACCACCACTACCACGACCACCTGGTCTAACCATCCTGCTAATATATAACAGGGGTAGTTCAGCATTGAGAAATTTTCAAAGACAAGAATCATTCATGATGAAACATGCATAATGAAAGGAGCACGATAGCTACTACATAGTAGTCGGCATAACTTACAAAAGGGGTCATGCATAGAGTTCAGTACACAGAGTTCAGTACAAAGATTAAAACAGCATAGGCGGCACACAGGCTCGCGGCGAATGCATATAACACTAACAAGCAAGCCTACATCAGTCCCAAGAGGTACTGTGGAGGTAGGTGTAGCCTGAAAGCTGGTAGTGTCGCATCGGGAACTCCACATCAGCAACCTGGGGTCCTCGAATACTCTGGTGCAGAACCTGACGCTCAGGTGGCAGAAGAGGTCCAAGTGTCGGAGATTGGCCTCCCACATCTGGCCAGCCGACACCCTGGGGCATCACAGTCCTGGCTGGGTAGATCGCAGAATGGGGCAGCTCCCTAGATCGGACAAAGGGGTGCAACAACGTCAGAGCACGGTAAAGGTGCTGACGGGTGGTGTACAACTCGTGGCGAAGAGCTCAGTTAGCTCGATCCAGCCCATCAGCATGCAGAACCAGGTTCTGATGGTAGAAGGGCTCTCGGGTGACAGTGGAGTAGGCAGCAGTATAGTATCCCTCTGCACCAACATCAGATGCGATAGCAATGTGCCTGAAAGGGGAGGTGTCCCACTCCCAATACTCTCCACGAAGACGTGTCAGAGCAGCATAAGCGGCATCGTGGACAGCCATATCGATGGTCACTCCAACACCATGAGCGGTGTGCAGCACAGTAGTGGAGTCATACTCCCGCGAGTAGAGGTGGACGATGGCACGGTACTACTCTTGGTTAAAGTCCTGGTACTCCTCGTAGACGGTGTACTCAGGGTGCCAGTGATAACCCAGATAGGTCATCATCTCAGCTAGCACAGCAGGTGATCACGAGGCACCAATGGCCGTCGTGTGGCGCACGACCTGCCTCGTGGGTTCCATCTGAAAGCAAAGATGTTTCAAAGGAGTCAAATGACAGTGTGTGAATTGTTCAAAATACTATTCTAAGAAATAACTATGGCTTATCCAACTTTGGGGTGAATGCGGTCACGGGATCCTAGTGTTAGAGTTAGTAAATTCGTTTAACCCGAGTAGAAGAGAGTTCAGAGTCCCAGAGTAAAGGTCGAGGAGTAAAAGATCCTAGTACCACCCAATGGCGACGTGGGCCCGTAAGACACACATCCATGTTAGTAAAAGTTTTGTAATGTCTAGACTCGACTTCGTCCAAGGGGTGTGGAAAGGGGATTCCTACAGGCAGTCGGCTCTGATACCAACTTGTGACGCCCCCGATTCAATCGTACACTAATCATGCACGCAAATGTGTACGATTAAGATCAGGGACTCACGGGAAGATATCACAACACAACTCTACAACATAAATAAGTCATACAAGCATCATAATACAAGCCAGGGGCCTCGAGGGCTCGAATACAAGTGCTCGATCATAGACGCATCAGCGGAAGCAACAATATCTGAGTACAGACATAAGTTAAACAAGTTTGCCTTAAGAAGGCTAGCACGAACTGGGATACAGATCGAACGAGGCGCAAACCTCCTGCCTGGGATCCTCCTAACTACTCCTGGTCGTCGTCAGCGGGCTGCACGTAGTAGTAGGCACCTCCAGTGTAGTAGGAGTCGTCGTCGACGGTGGCGTCTGGCTCCTGGGCTCCAGCATCTGGTTGCGACAACCAGGTAGAAAGGAAAGGGGGAAAAGAGGAAGGAAAGCAACTGTGAGTACTCATCCAAAGTACTCGCAAGCAAGGAGCTACACTACATATGCATGGGTATATGTGTAAAGGGCCATCTCAGTGGACTGAACTGCAGAATGCCAGAATAAGAGGGGGATAGCTAATCCTGTCAAAGACTACGCTTCTGGCAGCCTCCATCTTGCAGCATGTAGAAGAGAGTAGATTGAAGTCCTCCAAGTAGCATCGCATAGCATAATCCTACCCGGCGATCCCCTCCTCGTCGCCCTGTTAGAGAGCGATCACCGGGTTGTATCTGGCACTTAGAAGGGTGTGTTTTATTAAGTATCCAGTTCTAGTTGTCATAAGGTCAAGGCACAACTCCGGGTCATCCTTTTACCGAGGGACACGGCTATTCGAATAGATAAACTTCCCTGCAGGGGTGCACCACATAACCCAACACGCTCGATCGCATTTGGCCGGACACACTTTTCTGGGTCATGCCCGGCCTCGGAAGATCAACACGTCGCAGCCCCACCTAGGCACAACAGAGAGGTGAGCATGCCGGTCTAAATCCTATGGCGCAGGGGTCTGGGCCCATCGCCCATTGCACACCTGCATGTTGCGAACGCGGCCGAAAGCAGACCTAGCCTAGTAGGCGTTAAAGTCCAATCCGGCACGCGCCACTCAGTCGCTGACTTCACGAAGGCTTCGGCTGATACCACGACGTCGAGTGCCCATAACTGTTCCCGCGTAGTTGGTTAGTGCGTATAGACCAAATGGCCAGACTCAGATCAAATACCAAGAACTCGTTAAGCGTGTTATTTTGAAGTAACCGCAGACGCCGTCCAGGGCCAGGCCCACCTCTCACCTAGGCGGTCTCAACCTGCCCTGTCGCTCCGCCACAAGATCCACTCGCGGGTACTCCTACGAGCCGACCCGACTTTAGTCACCACAGGTATCATGTATAGAGTATATAAGTATATACCCGTGATCACCGCCCAAGTGATCACGGCCCGATAGTATAGCACAGCAGACGGACAAGAATGTAGGGCCACTGGTGGAAAACTAGCATCCTATACTAAGCATGTAGGATTGCAGGTAAAGGTAACAACAGTAGTAGCAAGGATAGGCTATGCATCAGGATAGGATTAACGGAAAGCAGTAACATGCTACACTACTCTAATGCAAGCAGTATAGAGAAGAATAGGCGATATCTGGTGATCAAGGGGGGGGGGCTTGCCTGATTGCTCTGCCAAGAAGGAGGGGTCGTCAACGGCGTAGTCGGTCGGGGCACCAGCAACGGCGTCGGTCTCGTAGTCTACCGGAGAGAAGAGGGGGAAGAAACAATGAATACAATGCAAACAGATGCATGACGATGCATGACATGACAAAGCGTGATGCTAGGGGTGCCCTAACGCGGTAGTAGCTGATACCGGCGAAGGGGGGAACATCCGGGAAAGCATTCCCGATGTTTCGCGTTTTCGGACAGATGGACCGGAGGTGAAATGTTGCAGGTTCACTATGCTAGGGATGTGTGGTGAACGAACGGGCTGCGTATCCGGATTCGTCTCGATGTTCTGAGCAACTTTCATGTAGAAAGTATTTTCATCCGAGTTACGGATTATTTTATATGATTTTTCAAAGATTAAACCATTTTATGTAATTATTTTTGGTAACAGAAATCTATTAATGCGTCAGCAATGCATCAGCATGACGTCAGCAGTCAGCTGACCCGTTTGACTAGTCAAACTGACCAATGGGTCCCAGCTGTCATAGACAGTGGCCTTAACAGAGTTTAATTTGAGTTAATCTAACTAATTAGATAACATGGGCCCACTGTCAGTGAGTAATCAATTTAAATTTAATTAAATTAAGTAATTTAATTAGTGTTGGGGGGGGGGGGCCACCAGCCAGTGGCACTGGGCTGCCTGGTCAGCTGTTGACTGGGTCAACCCAGTCAACTGGGACCCACGGGGCCCACTGGCAGTGGCTCTGGGGTGGCCCCAGGCCAGCCACGTCGGCGGCCGGCGCCGGAGTGGCTCCGGCGACCAAATCAACGGCGGAGGCGCTCGGGACCTCGCCGGAATCGTGCTGGGGGCGGCCGTTTCGCGTGCGGTTGGCACCGTTCGAACACCCGCATGGCGCCGTGTCGGGTGGTGGTGGTGGCTCGCCTGGGGACGGCCGGAATACCCATCGGCGACGAGCATGGGCGGCGACGGCATTCGGGGCCACGTCGGGAATGGGCTAGGGGGCACGAGAGGGCGAGAGGAAGGGCTCGCCGGGCTCCTGGGAACACCAGGAGCACGATGGAGGGCTCGGACGGGGGCCATGGCAGCGGTGGCCACGGCGGTGACGCAGCAGGGCGGCGGGAGGGTGAGCGCGACGGGGGAGCGAGCTACGGGATGCGGTGAGCTAGGAGGGGAGGAGGAGGAGGTGGAGCTCACTGTGAGATCGTAGGGCCTCGGCAACGGGCGCGGGGAGAACCGGTGGAGCAGGTCGACGGCGAGGTCGCGTGGTGGCCGTAGATGAGGAAGAGGAAGAATGCGACGGCGGTGGCGCTCCCGGTCCCGATCCAGTGTCGAGGAAGAAGAGGCGGACCACGACGGAGCTCCCGGACTTGTCGGAGCGGCGAACGATGGTCGGTGGCCGCGGGAACGACGGCGGCACGTCGGCGACCGCGCTCCGGCGGTGGGGAAGGAGGGGTTAGCGTGGATCTGGGGGGAGAGGGAGAGGTGCAGAGGCCGAGAGGGTGAGCAGGGGCGAGTGGCAGAGGGGCCCGAGGAGGCGGGGGCGCTGGCGTCCTTATCCTCGATGCCGGCGAGGGGGTCCGGCGGGGACGCGCCTGTTGCGACCCCGGTCGGGGGAACAGGGGGGAAGGCGACCCGGGGAGGGGCTGGGCCGGCGGTTGGCCAGCTGGGCCAGGTGGGCCGGCCTGGCCTGCGAGCAAGGGCCGCCTGGTCCAGTGAGGGAGGGGGATCTTTTTCTTTTCTTTTCTGTTTTATTTCACTTTAAAATAGTTGGGCACTTTCTAAAAAAATGTTTTCTCCACAATAATTACCAGTGCAATATTTGGCACCCACCGAACATTTTCGTTTTGACTTTTGAAAACTTTGGGTGTTTGTCACTAATTCATTTTTTTGAATTTGAAATGTTTTGAACTAACAGTTGATTAGCAACAGTAACAGAAATGACATGGCATCATCAGGAGAGTTTTACTGTAGCCTAATTATCCGGGCGTTACAATGCTCTTCCGGTGGTGCAGGTGAAGACGACGGTGTGGGAATGGAGGTGGCGTGAAAGACGAGGGGAACGTCGGGGCAGCTCCTTGGAGGTGGAGGACGGGGTGGCTGAACCGGCGGGACGATGAGATCGACGACGGATCCTCATCTGGTACGGTGGATGAGGGACGTCGAGGTGTTGCTGTGGACGACGTCGTCGGGGAAGAGGCTCCGGCTGGGTGGCGGACGGAGCAGGGTGTGGGGTTTCGTCGCGGGTTTTTGCAGCCTCGGTGTATGAATGGGTGGGCGGATGGGATGACAGTGGGGAACCATGGCTTAGAGACGCGCTTGTCCGAAATGTGGGGTAAGTTACGAAAGTACCCCCACCGATTTGAGGCGGTTCTTTCGGTTCAGGGGTACCACGGGCATTTCGCGTGTCGGGATTTCACAGGAGGTGGGAGTTTTCGCGCGCGTTGTAATTTCGGAATAGCAAGGCGCGGGTTGAGATGGAGGGAGTTGTCGGAGCACAACGAGACAAAGATATATCTTAAATATTTCGGGCTAACAAGGCGCGGGTTGAAGAGGCGGGAGTTTCGCAGCACGATAGACAGAGACGCTAGCTTGAATTTTCGGCATAACAAGGCGCGGCTTGAAATTTCAGAAGAACAAGCTTAACGTGTACCCAAAAAAAGACAATTTGCACCTCAACACGCACAACACACACACGAACACCATTTAGACTAGAGTAAGGTACACGTGCATTGCACGCATGAGATTTGGCAACCAAATTATGAATAAATACCACATTATAGCATGCAAGCTTTGAGTCATATATGCATGTAGATGTTTGTTTAATTCTTATAGTTCATTTCATTCAAAATCATCTGGTTTTTATAAGAAAGATAATCTATTTTAAGGTTCATGGAATTGTGCCTCGTAAGACATAAAGTAAAAACAAATAATGGCAAATCATGTAGAAAAACATTTGGGCAATTCTGATACGGAAGATTCTAGAACAAATAAGAAGTGCTTGTGTTTTGATGTTTGTGCATTATGCTTAAGTTCAACCATGGAGTCTTCTAGACTATACATGTGGCGAAATCTGGTGGAATCTAGATGATATCCAACGGCCAGTAGTGCTCAAATTTGCCATCTTTGGACCATCGGATTCGCCTCATCCAACGACCATCTTTCAAAGTTAAAGTTACCCGCACACAATATAAAAAAATATAAAATATAATATATATAGGGGTATAGATATAGATATGTGATGCGAAAGCCGCCCATCATCTCCAATTAGAATAGTGTGTCCATGCACGGATGCGACGTGGCCAAATGATATCTGCCATCGGTATCTCAAATTCAAATCAATCTGACCTTGTTCAATGTGTATACATTACAACATGCTCGTTTCCAAACCACACCGCGCAGATCTCCATTATATTCATGCATGCAATGGTTTCAAACATCAAGATCTCTTATTCAAATATTTGAATTCAACTTTACATTGATTATGACCTCACCTATTCTTTTACACCCACACGGTAGTCTTCTCTTTATAATTGTACCACTAACTTTCTCTCGTGCATGCATGCACACACACTACCAGTCGGCATTATCCATCGCACGCATCCAATCTTTTTCTTCAGGTCGGTCTCCCATGAAGGCACACACGCACACACATCCCCCTCTCCATCATATCGGGCATTCTTTATCTCTCACGCGTGCATGCGCAACGATCGATGTTCCTCTATGTATGTGTGTATATAGCTAGGTCTTTCATAGTTTTCCACACAAACCGATCAATCGATATATCCAGTGAGGTCTCACCCTCTTTCCCACGTCCACATCGATCAATCTATACCTCTCTATATAGGATTAACATATATAGCTAATACACCCATATTTATTATATATCCAACG
The DNA here is from genome assembly GCF_002575655.3 of Aegilops tauschii subsp. strangulata. Taxonomy (NCBI): domain Eukaryota; kingdom Viridiplantae; phylum Streptophyta; class Magnoliopsida; order Poales; family Poaceae; genus Aegilops; species Aegilops tauschii. The sequence goes on from NC_053039.3 coordinate 251,708,896, forward strand.
TCCCCCTCTCATCATCCATGCCTTCTGCTTCATCTCTCAGACGCATGCACAATGGCGAAGACATGGGGCAGTAAGGGCCCTGCCCCCCTCCCCCCTAACATCACTATATATCGAGGCTAATATGAATGTGATCATTAGACAATTGCTGCTAAAAATGGTTTAAGTTCATGAATTGACCCTCCTCGTAAAGAATTAGGAATGCTTGGCCCCCTAGCTCATTTATTTTTCATGGCTCCGCCACTGCGCGCAACAGCGCACGTGTTCGCCCCCTCTCTCTAAATATCGATCTCGCACTTGTGCATTCCTTCATAGTCTCCCTCCACTCGGCCCCTCGCACCATCTTCTAGCCCGCCACCGGATTTTACCACACGTACAATCTAGCAGACTCCATGGTTGAACTTAAGCATAATGCACAAACCTCAAAACAACAGTGGTTCTCTTTTGTTCTAGAATCTTCCGTATCATAACTGCCCAAACTTTTTTTCTAGTTGAATTGCCATTATTTGTTTTTTACTTTATGCTTTACAATGCACAATTCCGTGAATCATAAAATAGATTAAGGGCTTCTTTGATTCAAATGATTCTCAAAGGAATTTTGGAGGATTCTAATCATTAGGAATTTTTCCTATCTTGGTTGTTTGATTCGTAGGATTGTAAACCATAGGAATTTTTCCATATGATTCATTTGCACTAGATTTCATAGGAAACATCCCATCCACTCAAACCTCTTTGAAAGAATTCTGCATTTTTTCTATGCACAATCAAACACTCGTACAATCCTATAGGATTCGAGACGACATTCCACTATAATCCCATGTTTTTCCTATTCCCGCGTTCTTAGTTTTTTTATAAAAACTAATTGATTTTGAATGAGATGAACTATAAGAATTAAACGAAGGGCTACATCAGGCATATATGACTCAGAGCTTACATGCTATAGTGTGGTATTTATTCATAATTTGGTTGCAAAATCTGATGCGTGCAATGCACGTGTACCTTACTAGTACTTCGAGTATGTGCAAAACACGTAAATTAGAATACCAATGGCACGCTACACAGTGTCTCTCTTACAGTTCATGAAGCCACGTGGCACATGTGGAGGTGTTGTCGTGACCTTCTTGCGTGGATTGATCACAGTGACGTGCTGCTGGTTCCTGAAGAATGTACTCGTCCTCCCTGAGCCATACTGGCAGTACATGCACGAAGCGAAGATGTGCACGCACGCCACGCACGCACTCATTCCCTCGCACGCACACGCGGGTACACGGGCGGACGCAATTTTGTACCAAGATCCACCCCATGTGATAATTTGACGCGTGTAAAGTCGTTCACTTCATTGATGGTCAATTAATACAGCGCATGCAAATTGAGTGGACGTGAGGGCGGAAGAAAGACATTATTACTCCACTGCGCGCATGCGAGTAGTTAAATCGTGGGTTACTAGTAGTACTTCCATTGGTCTCCTTCGTATTTTGTGCCAATTTTTGACAGTAACATAATATTTACGCTTTTGAGCAGTGTAGTACTTGAAATTTATGTTCTGCTAAACTCATCGGGAGCCGTTTCTTGCCTCGAAACCAAAACCATCAATTAATCTTTACCTTGTTCCCATCACATTCGAAAGCCTGCTCACACCTACTAGTACGTACCAAACCTGAACGTGTTCCCACTATGCAGGTATTAGTACTAGTGCTAGTACTTAGGTTATAAAAAGGGGAACTACCTAACCGAAAATTACTCTACCTGTCCTCCTCATAAGTGCTTCTTCTTCGTCCGTCGTTGACATGGCCGGTGAGCAGAGCTCTAGGTCGAGAACTACTCGTAACAAGGGAGCGGCAACCAAGGCTGCAGAAAAAAAAGATTGGGCTCGCCGCCACGCAGAGACCTCGAAAGATCTCTCACGGGGAGGCGATGGCTCCCAGGAGCGCCCTAGCCGCGGAGGCGAACATGCCGAGCCGGCGGAGCTGGATTTGTTATCCCTCGACGGCATGCCCGATCAGCTCAATAAGCAGAAGGAGTTCATCCAAGGCTTGATGGAGTTGCTGAAGGAGAGCCTCGACGACATGCCCGCTGAGCTCAATCAGCAGGGGGAGTTGACCGCCGGCTTGGTGATGCTGTTGAAGAAGAGCATTGCCTCGGAGAAGAAGGCGACCGGCGAAATCCTGCGACTTCAGGAGGACAAGGCGAAGCTGTGCCACGAGATCGACCTGTTGAAGGAGAAGAACGCCGGCTGGAAGAAGCTGCATGAGAATAGTAGTTCCTCGATGAAGATGCTGTAGGCCCTCGTCATGGAACAGAAGGAGGAGTTGGCAAAGCTCCGCATCGAGCACCCGGCTGCTGTCAAGGTACGTAATGCGGCCGTGGAACAGATGATGAAGGCTCGCGTCGAGAAATCCCGCGTCATGGACAAAATGAAGAAGATGGCGGAGGAAACACGCAAGGAGATGGAGGTCGTGGAGGCGATGAAGAAGCAGTTACGACTCTGCGGCGAATTAGATCATTTGGGGTGATAATCTTCCTTCTTCTTTTGCTCGTGTGTTTCATCTTTTGCTTTGGGTGTTTCACCGCACGTGTCACGTTCTCTGCGAGGCATGAATAGAACAATGGTTTTTTTAGGGAATGAATAGAAAAATGCTAACAATGAGATGACTAGAAAATTAGATCATTTTTTATCGCCATATGGCACTGGGCTGGTGTGTTTCGTGCTCTTCCGTCGCAGTACGCCCCTAGTGGAAAACTTGAGTATACCGCACGGTTCTTTGCTCCTCCTCGATCAGGTCATCGGCGCATTTATACGAGCAGTCAAATCACAAGGCCCCAGCTTCCAGTAGTAATGAGCCATCAAATCACAAAGGCCCTCGCCTCTCGTGAAACCGACCAAGCTAGACTGCCCTGCCGTCTAGCCTTTTAAAAAATGTATACTTTTGTACAAACAGTAGTATCGATGGATTGCGCCACGGAGCAAAACTTGAAATTAAAAAAAAGGTGGTACATATAGAGAGTGCTCGTCACCAAATTATGCATATAGTACTATGAAAAAGGCTAGTCACAATAATGGTGTCCAGCACAACCCACCCCTCAAATAAAACTAAGAGGGTGCTTGGATACGTTTTAGTCCCATGACTAAAAGTAGTGGGACTAAAACATGCTAGCCTCACCCATGCTTGGATCCAAATAAAAAGGCTAAAATCAAGTTAATGAGCATTTATTATCCTCCAAACCCTCCAATCCAGAACTCGCCTGTGTTAAAGGTGAGGAGTTAAATGAGTAGAGAGAGGACTAATCCACATTTTAGTAGGGGTACCCCTGACTAAAATTTTTTAGTCTCAAGACTAGTTTTAGCCCCTCTTTAGTCAGGGGTGCTTGGAACTTTAGCCTCTTAAAGAGACTATCTTTAGTCAGACTAAAATAAGTCCCTTGGATCCAAGCACCCTCTAAGCATCCTGGAATTCTTTGACAAAACTAAGCACCCTGAAATTCTTTGACAACTAAACTGCTGGCTATATGATGTTGGCCATATATATTGTACGTATATAATGTGAAGAAATGAGTGGTAGTACTGTACCAACTAAAAGATGAAATGTAAGAAATACTAGTATGTACGTACTGAAGAGTTAAAGTAACGAGAAGAAACATAACATAGTTCTGCTGGGGGCTCAGCACAACACACCCCTCAAATTAAATTAAGCACACCTGAAATTAAACTTTGCAACTATTCCGGTAGACACTGCATTAGAACCACCATGAGCAACGACACTGCCACCTTACTCGGAGTCCTCGTCCTCGTCCACGTCCTCGACTTCGTCCTTGTCCCACTTCCTCATGGCCGATACTTCTTTGCTTGAACCGCACACTTGGCTGTTGCTCTTCATCCAACCCTTGTAGATATTGAAGCAAAGGTAGCCATCCATTGCAGCGTTGTGGGTGTGGTCTATATCTAGTACATTCCGCTGCCATGCATGACGATGAAACGTGTATGGAGGTTTCTCCAGTTTACCGTACGAAGGATGAACCATGGCTCCTGCCAGGGTCAGCATTGAAGGCTGACGAGAGGACACCAGCCGATTCTTCTGGAGGTCGAAGGTGTTGCCTACAACGAGGCCTATCCGACGCAGGACTTCTTTGTCGTTACCAAAGTCTACAGTAACGAATTTGACTAGGTTGCTCTCGAGGAAGTCCTTAAAATCCTGGCACTAAATGTCGGCATGGCATATGTGGTAGACCAAGCATAAGTCATGCACGCAAACCTGGATCACGGCGGGCTTCTTCCTCTCTTCGTCCTTTAGATCCTTCTCTCGTCCCAGGACTGTGGTGTACTCAACATCTAGCCCAGCGACCCACTCATCATCTGAGTCTTCAAACATGCGTCTGAAGCGAGAAAGGCATCCTTTCACCGTTGCGGAAGAATGGGTGTAGATGACGTCAAACTCATCGCCGGTGGTGGTTCTAACCTTGTACTCACCGACGACCATGGAGATTTGGGACGCCATGGATTTGGGAGGAGGGTTAGGATTAGTGGAACTGCCGTAATGTGAATGTACGGGACGACTAGGAGCGAACCGCCGTAGTATTGAAGGACGTGCGGGGACGAGTAGGAGCGAACTGCCAGTGTGCGAACAGCAGGGTAGTGGATTTCCATTCTCCCATGATACGGGCTTCCGAGAGCCCTTGGATCTAAGATTGAACGGTTGCATGGCGTGATTCTAGACCTATGGGTGAATATCCTATCCTGGAGGGTTATTCTGCAAATTTTCAGCAACTTAGCGCGACCGTTTGATCTCAGATCCAAGGGCGGCCAGCAACCCGTATCATGGTCGCGCCTACCACGACCATCGCGTCGCCCGCGCGGTCGCGCCCTTGGAGATTTAACACGGTGCATTAGGCTATCTGATGTTGGCATGTCATACATAGTCATCACTTAGTCACTCATACTACAACAAGGTTGGCTATAAGGTTGGCTATAAGTGTATTTTTTTTACTCCTCTCTATCTCTTTCTTCGTACTCCCTCCGTCCCATAATATAAGAATGTTTTTGACACTAGTGTAGTGCCAAAAACGTTCTTATATTATGGGACACAGGGAGTACTAGTATTTATTGCATTTGCCAAGGAGTGACCTCTTCCAATGAAATGGTGTTGCTAAGTTTGCTTCATTTAATTAGCTATAGACTCAAAATTGTCTTTTCACCTAGGTACACGCGCTTAGCACCGTTTCTTCCTTGGGTCACCAAACTAGTCTCTCTCTTCTTGATTAACTTGCCACATCAGACTTTATGCCTATGTGGCAAGCTTAAGCACCTGTAGGAGCAAGTAAAAGTAAGTACAATAGTGCGCTTTACATGGCATTTTTGCATATGTGGAGGAAAGAGAGGCAAGGAAAAAGTGGAGAAGTGGGCTCTCATGCAAGAGCCAGCCTCTACTACATGGTGGAGCATTGGGAGAGGCACCTGTATGGAGGTGGTCAGGAATCGGGAGACTCACGCCGGTCGTAGCACCGCAGTTAAAATGATAATGGCAAGTCAAATCACGGGCCCCCACCTGTCCAGCAGTAACTCGCTGTCAAATCACACAGCTCTACGTTCGCAGCAGCCTACTCCCTCGTCTTCTCGCGTCTCTGTCGAACCGACTAGGCAGAACTGCCCCGCCGCCTACCGCGCAGGAAAAGCCCCGCCCTCGACTTTTAAATAGTATACAGTATACTAATTTTGTATCCATGGATTGCGTCCGCGCCATGGAGCGAAGGGTCTAGAAAACGGCGGTACACATGTACGGAGTATATAGCACGCCCGTCGCGTTCGCGTCGCACCCCAGACGGTCGGTCGGTCTGGCACGCTGCTCTTCGAATGGAAGGTGTGTCATATTGCATTTGCACACACATGTGGGACGGCAATTGAGAACCGACCATAGGCACACTCCCTGGCCCCGCAAGTCGGGTGATTTAATAGAAGAGGGAGACGAGCGATAGTACTAGAGAAGTGTTGTACTACGTTGGTGCCTGGACGATCCGTGCAAGACACAGAAGATCAGTTCGTCCATGCATGTGACCAGACTCCAGTAGACACGCCTGGATTGGCTATCGTCTACATATCGTGCAGGCTGTGTTGTACATGGCTGTAGTTGTGGTTAGAAATCTAAAAAAAGGTTTCTTGTCATCTCGCAAAATTAGGTGTCATGTCCTTCGGATCACTGCGAGGGTTAAACAGCGACAACTGAGTTGGGCTAGTCATTGGGGGCACATGCACGAACAGTGACTACTCAGCTGCCATCTAGGTCAGGCCGGCTATGTTAATTAGGACATCTATCGCCAGACCCCTTTTCTACGAGTTTATCTTTAATTTGAGCTTTGTTTCTCATCTAGTTTGTCCGTCGGGATTCATGTTGTCTCCTTTGGGCAGTGAGGTTATGATTTCTTGTCATGTGGCATTTTTTTCGTGTTATATGTTATAATCCGGCGCTTCAGATCAAGATGACGACAACTGCGCCTCCGGGCCACGTGCATGAAGACTTCTCGACAGTCATTGACGAGGTCAAGCCGGCTCCGGTAGACAAAAGAAAACTAGTACTACTCCACTATATAGGCAGGAGCCTCCGCGCTTGCTTGCTAGTGTTGCTCTCTTCACACTGTCTCGGCCTCTCCAGATCTAAACACGACAGCGGTGGCCACACTCTCTCTCTGCTCACCACTGGTCACAGATCCAGCCGGATCCTCTCCGTCGGGGAAGGTGAGAAGGTGCAACTTTCATGCGGTCGTCCTCGGCGACGGCTCTTACCCACTGCTGGGTGCGTCCCGATCAGCCTGCCTTTCCGTTCTCTCCCAAGCACCGCTGGCGAGGGAGGGCCTCCGACCCCTTCTTCCTCGCTGCCGTAGTGTGGGCAGATCCGGCCTCCCGCCGCCCACCTAGCGACATCCCGGCGACCATCAGGTATAACTTCCTTCGAAACCGGCCATGCTCTACTTCCCGAGCTCCTGACGTCGCTGCATTTGTATCTTTTACTATTTCTCAGGCCCCCTCGTAGATAGGATCGATTGGCTGTTCGAAAACCACCTAATTTTTTTACGTTTAAGAGGTAAAACTAGTTCATGAACTCGAATCTAGTACTACTTGGTTCAAACAAGGAAGAAAGGGGGTGGGGGTGGGGGAGGATTTGTTACCTGAATCTAGGACTTGGTCGAAAGAGGAAATAATGGGGGCAAAAAGTAGCAGGGACTGGCTATCCAACTGGTCTCTAGGTCTAATAGGGAAATAAAGGGAAACGCAGTACAAACTCAATATAAACCCGATCTATTGGTTGAAAAAGGAAAAAAAGTGGGGACTGGGGGACAAGTCAACAGAGTAAGTCCAGCACTAGATTTGCTAGCCTCACACAGTATAAGGTTGCTATACCGAACAAAAGTGGGACCAACCTAGATATCCTGTTCTGATGTTTGTTGCCCCGAGCCAGTCTTATGTAATGCCACTGGTAAAATGTAGCAGTCGCACTATTAAAAGTAAGGACACGTTAAACCAATGTTGTTTTCAATGTAATGCCTCCAGTAATATGGATCAATGGCACTTCTTTACATGTCCTGCTAAAATTTCCCATTAAGATAAGTTGGTTCATTTCGTTAGAAATGCAACTGTCCTGGTTCGCCTACTCTCCCGTGCCCAAAGTAATGTCGTATTTAACGGTTGTCATAGTTAATCCTAATGCCCACACTAATATCTAGCAATGCCAGTGCTTTAGAAATTGCTACCGTCCTTGTAGGATTGCCATTTAGATAAGGAACATGCTTCTTTTCATTTGAAGCATGTTTCATCACTTGTTAGTCACCCTCTTTTCCACCTTTTTTGTGCAAACATAGATATACATTTCACGCTCGATCTTATTTGAACTGCACAAATGATATCCAAATTATAGTTGAGCATTCCAGGAGCTTCACAATCAACCTTGATGTTGCTCAATTTTATTGCAACTAATGAAGAAGAAGCTCTGTGGGTTTCGTTTTCTGATGGAAATGGAACCGGGGCTGGAGCCCTTTTCTAAAAAAAATTGAAGAAGAAGCTGCTAGCTCACGGGACATTGCTTCATTTTAGGTGAACTGCACCAAAAGGTCCCATGAATTGAATCATCCATGTTGGTGACTGAAAGAGCCAACTTCAGCATCCCAGTCTAAGCACCCCCCCGGCCTCCATCCTTGCGACGCACGGTACACCTCGTTTGCCACCTGCTCGACCCTAGTGTCACTGATAAAATGAAGTAATAATACAGTTAACATAGAGCGAGTGTCATCTCTATCATTTCATTTCCAATGTAGATAAAGAAGTGCTTCTCTTTGTTAATGTATGTTTCATCAACTAGTCCCATTGTTAATGTTTAAGCGTTTCTGCAAACTTGGGTGCTTAATTTTAGTTGATATGTACAAAAATAGAGATTTGAATGTCTCAAGGCGCCTCCTTGTACTACCGCTGTACACTGATGTTCATCACTGGCAGAAGGTGTATCTGGGAGACTTGGGACGATGTCCAGTATGAGGCGTCGCAGGGCCCATCTCGCCCTCGCAACATGGCATACTATGATACTATCGCAATATTTTTTTTCTATTTATTTTGTGTGTTTCATCAACTAGTGCCACTATAATGTAATCACGCTTTTTCATTATCTGTGCAAACAGGGTTATTCAGCTGCATTTTGGTGGAACTGCACAAATGTACGTATGGAACCGGCATATATGCAGAGTGCGAGGTGTGCCCAGTAAAAATTACCGACACCAACCATGCTGCATGCACGCATTGGCATCCACCACCACCAGTGGGATGTGTGGCGCTCTCTGTGGACGGATCTTTCTCGGCTGCAAATCATCTAACCAAATACTAGTAGCTTATATTGGCAGTTTTCTAGGGAGTACTCTTTTCTGAAAGAAGCACCAATCTATTTTTCTTTATTTTTACACTGTGTCACAACTTTGACCCAAAGGTCCAGAGCTATTTTAGGGTGATTGGCGTAGTACTCGGAGACTGATTGTAAGCATGATTTTCATTAGCTGTCACACTGATTGTAGGCATGAGCAGGTGGAAGATTAGGTTAGTGCGAAGCTTACCTTAAACCCTACCGCCGCCGTTGAAACGAGGCGAGCGTCGAGGGAACCATGGAGAACGGCGGGGAAGCGACATCGCGCCATCCGGCCTCCTCTTGCGGTGGGAGAACGAATACTCCTGTGGCTCCGGCTGGCTCTGCACCCTCACGAACGGCACACCATACTCGATCGATTCGTTATCCTCTGGGTGCTCGACCTTCGACCTGTACGCCCACCACCTCCGCCTGACTGTCACCTCGGGCGAATCTGTCTGCTCCATCGCCTAGAGGAGATACTCGATGAACTCGGAGGACTGCGGCGTGACTGCCGCCGAGGAGTACATGTACATCGCCACCCTCATCGCCGCCGTCTCGCTCTTTCGCATACATTGCCACATGGCCCGCACCGTCCTCGAAATCTCCCACTCATTGTCAAACCAACTAAGGATCTCCTTCAACCTGGCTAACTTTGCCTGGTCGCCGCGCGGCAATCTGCCTGATTCGCTGCTGCATCCTCTCCATAGATGTCCTTCTGAGTGGTTCGGTGCTAGCTTTGGAAGATGGGAGGAGAGACGGTGGTCTTGCAATAGAGAAGAGGGAGAGGCGAGACAGTGGTTTTGGAATGGAGATGATGGAGAGGAGAGGAGGTGGTTTTGCAATGGAGAAGATCAGAAGAGGGAGAGGCGAGACGGTGGTTTTGCAATGGAGAAGATCAGAAGAGGGAGAGGCGAGACGGTGGTTCTGGAATGGAGATGATGGAGAGGAGAGGAGGTGGTTTTGCAATGGAGAAGAGGGAGAGGAGCGTGCGGCAGCGATTTAGGATTGGACGAGAGGGCCGGCGCGCTGTGACTGGATCAAAATCAAAATCAATTTACCCTTCAATTAAGAAAGCGACCCCACATTAACTAGTCTCTCTTTTAATCTGGGTCATAATTGACCATGATTTTAGCACATAAATATATGTTATACATTGCAAAAATAATATAATTTGAAAGTACATTCAGATACGAACCAAACGATACAATTTTTGGTGACATGCATTCACATTTTTCTTGTCAAATACAGTACGTGGTCAAACTTTGACCTAAAATACGCAAAACAACAAAAAAATACTTCCAAGACCAGCGCCGCTCTTCCGCTCTTCTCCTCTTAAACCACCGCCGCTCCTCTCTTGTTCCAATCTAAATGCAGCGCCGCTCCTCTCCTCTTCCATTTCAAAACCACCGCCCCTCCTCTCCTGTTCCAGTCCAAAACCAGCATCGCTCCTCTCCCGTTCTAAACCAAAACCAGCGCTGCTCCTCTTCTCTTCCATTCAAAAACCACCGCCGGCGATTGAAGGTGCTGTGAAGAAGTAGATCGATGGAGGAGTACAACCAACACGTGAGGATCGCAGACGGCGACCCTGTGAAGCTAGCTAGGATGTTGGAGATAAAGTCTTGGTTTGACAACAAGGACCAACTAGCGGCGACGGCGACATCCATGGCCAAATATCTGCAACAGAGCGAAAAGGCGGCGATACTCTCGGAGGGAGTCGCGCCGGAGTACATAGAGCTGCTCCTCTGGGCCATGGAGCAAACAGATTCACCGAATCCGATCGTGAGGGAGCGGTGGTGGGAGTATCGATCCCAGATGGAGCATCCACCAGAGATTGAAGGATCGAGCATCTACAGGGTGCCGTTTGTGAGGGTGTCCTGCCAGAGTGAGCCGGTGGAGTCTTCGTCGACCGAACCCAACTGCAAGAGGAGAAAAGCAATTGGCCCGACGACGCTTCCCCGCCATCGTCTCCCTCGCCGTTCACATCGTCTCACGGGGCGGCTGTCTGCCGCCGAGGAATAGGAGGGGGCTGCCCCCCCCCCCCAGCCCAATAGTCGGGCAGGTTGTGAATTGTCAGGAAGAGCTTAGGGTTGTCAGTATTTGCAGGTTGTGAATTGTGTTTTGTGTTGTGTATTTTGAGAGTACTTTCAGATATGAATGTCTTTTGAATTTCAGATTTGCAGTATTGAGCATATGAAGTATTTTATGAATTCTAGAGATCTCTTTTTTGCACTTAAAAAAATGTAGTTTCATAGGAGTATAAAAGTGCAGACAATGTGATTCTCAGAGAAGAAACTGCAAGTTTCAGTTTCAGATAAGAAACTGCAAGTTCAGTTTCAGATAAGAAACGCAACTTTCAGAGGCAGAGCATTTATATTAACACAGCCTTTTCAAACAGGGTTAACATCATGTTGGAAGTTTTATTCATGGTCGAAAATGGAACTACCAGCCAGTTAACATCAAGCTGATCAACATTCATGCATAGCACATCTTCATATGATGCACAGTCAAAATGCCCACACAATGTCGAGTGTGCGAAACATAGAGAAAACGAGGGACGGAGTTTTGGCAAGTGTTGGACGTGGTTTTGGGCTGCCCCGTCTAGGCTTTCATTTTTAACATGCGCAGCCCACGACCTCGGATGGGAGGTCCATAGGCCTATTTGTATTTTCTTAGGGCCGTCATGTATCGACCGGCCTATGGACCTCCCATCCGAGGTTTTATTTTTGGCAGCCCGATTTATGTATTTTTTTGAAGAAAACGCAGAGGTCTGTTCTATTTTTCTATATAAGAATAGGAACGCCAGGTCCAACTTATGTTTCCCTTCTAACTATATTATATATATTTAAATTATTTTATATGTTATTATATATTATTTTTATTGTCATCATATATTTAACAGATACTTACATATGTAAGAAAACAATATCCCACATCTTATTAACTTATAAAAATAATTTCTTAACAAATAAAATCCTGGATTATTTTGGCACGAAAATCCTAGTGATTGTGTACAAAAGCTTGGTAAGATTTAAGGACGAATGTAATAATATCACTTATTATTTAAATATATTTATAACAAAATGCTCAGCCCCATTTTATTTTTTGATAACATTGCTGGCCCAACCCAACATTATAATTAGAATCAGCCCAGCAAAATTGTGTATTTCGAGAAAGTGCAAATGGCCTGTAATTTTTTAGGAAATAAAATAAATGGGCCGCATGGACGCTACATTATTTGTTCACCCAGCCCAGCTAATGGCTGTAATTCAAAAAAAGAGATCAAATTGACTGTAAATTCTACCGTGCAAAAAAAGACTGTAAATTCTGAAAAAATGGGTTGATTACGTGCCACATTTTTGGAGGCTGAAATGTGGGCCAATAGGTCGAAGCCAACGCAAGTCGTTGTCAATTTAGTCAACAAATGATTCTGACATGTTAGCTGTTGGATTTACATCCACGACCGGCATCCATCTTCAATCTCTCGTCTTCTTCCTCCAGCGCCACCGGGACCACCTCCCGCCTCCTGCTGCTAGCAGCTTTGCTTAGCACGCTTCGCTATGAAGCGCTACTCCACCGTTGGCCAGGCCATCCCTCCATCCCTCCACACCTCCTGTTCTTCTCCTCCGACTGCCGAACCACACCACACTAGAACCAGTTAACCCTCGTACACCTCTCCGTCTGCGACACTACTCCCGCGTCTTTCCATCTCCGGCTCGTTGCTGTCCGGGGCCTCGCCGTCGTCCACCACCTTGGATGCGCTCGGCGCGGCATGGTCAACATGGTCAACGAACGACACCATCGGAAGTAGACTGTGCGTGGAGAGGCTGACAGCTGGGTCCACGGCTGCACACAAGGGAATGCCTCCTTATTACGCGCAAAGTAATGATTCCTCCACCTGACATCTGGGACCCACCGGAAGTGCCTCTGTATTTCGCGAAAATAACGTGCCCCCCGCTGACATGTCGGACCCACCAGCTATCTTCGCATGCAAGGAAGTGCCTCCTTATTACACAAAAAAATGAATACTCCCCCTGCCAGCTGGAACCCAGCATAGTGGGAGGCTGACTTGTGGGCCTACCAAGTTGACGGGGACGGAGGGCTTTGTCAACTTAGTCAATATGGACGATTCTAGCTCCTGTTACCGTACCATGTTCATCCAACGGCCGTAGTGCTTCTTCAACCTCTGGTTTTCTTGCTACAGCCGCCCAAACCAGCGCCGGTCGTGCCGCGTGCTCCTGCCTCCCGTGGCCGGCTGTGATGCCGCGGAGGCCTCACCGCCCCCTACTACTCCCACCGCTGGCCAGGCCATCCCTCTACTCACCCACACCCCCTGTTATTCTGCGGCGATAACAGCCTCACACCGCAGCCGAACCAGTGAACCCTCGTACTCCTCTTCGCGTGGGCATCCACTGCTGCGTCTTCCCCGGCTCCGAGTCGTCCCCTTCCTAGTCCTCGCCGTCGTCCACCGCCGTGGTGCTCTCGGCGTGGCGTGGTCAACGTGGTCAAGGAACGACTTCCATCGGACGTGGACTGTACGTGGAGACGCTGACAGCTGGGTCCATGGCCGCAGCAAGGAAGTGCCTCCTTATTACGCGCAAAATAATGATTCCTCCACCTGACAGCGGGGACCCACCGGACGGGCCACCATATTTTGCGAAAAAAACATTTCCCCCTGACTGCTGGGACCCACCAGCTACATCTTCGCACGCAAGGAAGTGCGTCCGGGGAAAATTAAAACGATTCGCCCCCCTGACTGCTGGGACCCACCAACTACATCTTCGCACGCAAGGAAGTGCGTCCGGGCAAAAAAAATGATTCGCCCCCTGACTGCTGGGACCCACCAGCTACATCTTCTCACGCAAGGAAGTGCCTGACAGTCGGGTCCCACCTGGTCGAAGCGTACGTAGCGTTGTCATTCTGGTCGCGAACGTGTACGTACATATATACTGTCGTAGTAGAGGCGCGTACGTGTCGTGGTAGAGGCGCGCACGTAGCATGTACACGTACGTACAGCGGCCAGGGTGCAAGAAAGAAAATACGGCCACGTATGTGTACATACAGGCGGGGTCTCGAACGCCTACTCGCGCATACGTACGGCCAGGGCTCGTGTACATGGCTGGGTCGGAACGGAGAAACAGCGTCGTCGTCGTGTTCATGGGGAGGCAACGGAATGCATCGTGTTCATGGGGAGGCAACGAAATGCGTCGTGTTCATGGGGAGGCAACGGAATGCGTCGTGTTCATCGGGAGGCAACGGAACGCGTGGGAGCCAACCGGCTGGGTCGGAACGGAATGCGTGGTCGTGTTCATCAGGAGGGCTTGGACGGAACAAGCGATGGAAACGAGGCCTGGCGTACCGCAAAACGGAGGAAACAGACCTCCTACGTTTGGAACGGGGTCCTGTTGACCGGGAGGGGTGTGGCGTACTGCAAAACGGAGGAAACAGACCTCCTACGTTCGGAACGGGGTCCTGTTGACCGGGAGGGGTGTGGCGTACCGCAAAATGGAGGAAACGAACCTCCTACGGTCGAAACGGGGGTCCTGTTGATCGGGAGGGGTGTGGCGTACCGCAAAACGGAGGAAACGGACCTCCTACGGTCGAAACGGGGGTCCTGTTGATCGGGAGGGGTGTGGCGTACCGCAAAACGGACGAAACGGACCTCCTACGGTCGAAACGGGGGTCCTGTTGATCGGGAGGGGTGTGTTGTACCGCAAAACGGACGAAACAGACCTCCTACGGTCGAAACGGGGGTCCTATTCATCGGGAGGGGTGTGGCGTACCGCAAAACGGGACTCCACGGGATAGTGTTCATCTCCACCGTCGACCTCCTCCAGCCTCCACGGGCTACCGTCGACCTCCTCCAGCCTCCATGGGCTCCTGTTCATCTAGCCTCCACCGCGCGCTACTCCACCGACTACTGTTCAACCACCCCTCCACCGTCTACTGTTCATCCAGCCCTCCACACCACAGGGTCCTGTTCAACCACTCCTCCACGGGCACCCCTCCACTATCTACTGTTCATCCAGCCCTCCACACCACGGGGTCCTGTTCATCCAGAGGCAACGCCACCGCTCACTGTTCATCCACCCCCCCCCCCCCCCCGCGCGCGCAACACTCACTGTTCATCCAATCGATCGGCTTCAGTTAGCAGCAGTAACAAAGGAATTGCTCGATCGGGTTCAGTTAACAGCTATCAATCGATTGCTCGGGTTCAGTAACGCGTAGCCTGCAGTGCAATCGCTCGGGTTCAGTTAGAGCCCAACGCCTCGCTCGGGTTCAGTTAGAGCCAACGCCTCGCACACACACGCGTACGTGTACGAGAGAAACGCGCATCGCTCGGCCCCCAACCTCGCACCGTAACCGGGAACTCCCCGAAATTTTCCTCCCCCTCGCTTCTACCATGGTTTTTTCCGTCATGGACGGCCCAAAGAATGTCATGCAGCTGCGTCTCCGGCCCGCCCAGGACGAAAAGCCCATTTTCTGTCATGATTTTTTGTCATAGAAGTAGGAGCCCACCACATCTATGATGATACCGGGTTTTGTCACAATTATCGTCATAGAAGTGTCATATGTATGACAGAAAAAAAAATTCGTTCGGCCCAAAATGTCACGGATGTGTCTTTTTTTTGTAGTGGATGCCCACATAAGACAGAAGAATTGAAACATAAAGAGAGCATCATGAAGAATATGACTAGCACTTTTAAGTCTAACTCACTTCCTATGCATAGGGATTTTGTGAGCAAACAACTTATGGGAACAATAATCAACTAGCATAGGAAGGCAAAACAAGCATAACTTTAAAACTTTAAGCACATGGAGAGGAAAATTGTTATTATTGCAATTCCTACAAGCATATATTCCTCATAATAATTTTCAGTAGCATCATGAATGAATTCAACAATATAACCAGCACATAAAGCATTCTTTTCATGATCTACTTGCATAGAAATTTTACTACCCTCCACATAAGCAATTTTCTTCTCATTAGGAATAGTGGGAGCAAACTCAACAAAATAACTATCATGTGATTGAAAATTAGGATCAAGATGACAAGTTTCATGGTTATCATTATCCTTTATAGCATATGTGTCATCACAATAATCATCATAGATAGGAGGCATGCTTTCACCATAATAAATTTGCACATCAAAACTTGGGGGACTAAAAATATCATCTTCATCAAACATAGCATCCCCAAGCTTGTGGCTTTGCATATCATTAGCATCATGGGTAATCAAAGAATCCATACTAACAACATTGCGATCATGCTCATCATTCACATATTTTATGCCAAGCATTTTATGTAATTCTTCTTCTAGTAATTGAGCACAATTTTCCTTTCCATCATTTTCACTTAAGACATTAAAAAGATGAAGCATATGAGGCACCCTTAATTCCATTTTTTGTAGTTTCTTTTATAAACTAAACTAGTGATAAAATAAGAAACTAAAAGATTCGATTGCGAGATCTAAAGATATACCTTCTAGCACTCACCTCCCCGGCAAAGGCGCCAGAAAAGAGCTTGATGTCAACCTTCTTCTTGTAGACGTTGTTGGGCCTCCAAGTGCAGAGGTTTGTAGGACAGTAGCAAATTTCCCTCAAGTGGATGACCTAAGGTTTATCAATCCGTGGGAGGCATAGGTTGAAGATGGTCTCTCTCAAACAACCCTGCAACCAAATAACAAAGAGTCTCTTGTGTCCCCAACACACCCAATACAATGGTAAATTTTATAGGCGCACTAGTTCGGCGAAGAGATGGTGATACAAGTGCAATATGGATGGTAGATATAGGTTTTTGTAATCTGAAATTATAAAAACAGCAAGGTAACTAATGATAATAGTGACCGTAAATGGTATTGCAATGCTAGGAAACAAGGCCTAGGGTTCATACTTTCACTAGTGCAAGTTCTCTCAACAATAATAACATAATTGGATCATATAACTATCCCTCAACATGCAACAAAGAGTCACTCCAAAGTCACTAATAGCGGAGAATAAACGAAGAGATTATGGTAGGGTACCAAACCACCTCAAAGTTATCCTTTCTGATCGATCTATTCATGAGTCCGTAGTAAAATAACACGAAGCTATTCTTTCCATTCGATCTGTCATAGAGTTCGTACTAGAATAACACCTTAAGACACAAATCAACCAAAACCCTAATGTCACGTAGATACTCCAATGTCACCTCAAGTATCCATGGGTATGATTATACGATATGGATCACACAATCTCAGATTCATCTATTCAACCAACACAAATAACTTCAAAGAGTGCCCCAAAGTTTCTACCAGAGAATCAAGACGAAAACGTGTGCCAACCCCTATGCATAAGTTCGCAAACGGAACCCGCAAGTTGATCACCAAAACATACATCAAGTAGATCACGTGATATCCCATTGTCGCCACAGATAAGCACATGCAAGACATACATCAAGTGTTCTCAAATCCTTAAAGACTCAATCCGATAAGATAACTTCAAAGGGAAAACTCAATCCATTACAATAGAGTAGAGGGGGAGAAACATCATAAGATCCAACTATAATAGCAAAGCTCGCGATACATCAAGACCGTATCACCTTAAGAACACGAGAGAGAGAGAGGGATCAAACACATAGCTACTGGTACATACCCTCAGCCCCGAGGGTGAACTACTCCCTCCTCGTCATGGAGAGCGCCGGGATGATGAAGATGCCCACCGGTGAGGGACCCCCCTCCGTCAGGGTCCCGATTGGTTTTTGTTGGCTACAGAGGCTTGCAGCGGCGGAACTGTTGGAAATATGCCCTAGAGGCAATAATAAATTGGTTATTATTATATTTCCTTGTTCATGATAATCATTTATTATCCATGCTAGAATTGTATTGATAGGAAACTCAGATACATGTGTGGATACATAGACAACACCATGTCCCTAGTAACCCTCTAGTTGACTAGCTCGTTGATCAATAGATGGTTACGATTTCCTGACCATGGACATTGGATGTCGTTGATAACGGGATCACATCATTAGGAGAATGATGTGATGGACAAGACCCAATCCTAAGCCTAGCACAAGATCGTGTAGTTCGTTTGCTAAGAGCTTTTCTAATGTCAAGTATCATTTCCTTAGACCATGAGATTGTGCAACTCCCGGATACCGTAGGAATGCTTTGGGTGTACCAAACGTCACAACGTAACTGGGTGGCTATAAAGGTGCACTACAGGTATCTTTGAAAGTGTCTGTTGGGTTGGCAGGAATCGAGACTGGGATTTGTCACTCCGTGTAAACGGAGAGGTATCTCTGGGCCCACTCGGTAGGACATCATCATAATGTGCACAATGTGACCAAGGAGTTGATCACGGGATGATGTGTTACGGAACGAGTAAAGAGACTTGCCGGTAACGAGATTGAACAAGGTATCGGGATACCGACGATCGAATCTCGGGCAAGTACTATACCGGTAGACAAAGGGAATTGTATACGGGATTGATTGAATCCCCGACATCGTGGTTCATCCAATGAGATCATCGTGGAACATGTGGGAGCCAACATGGGTATCCAGATCCCGCTGTTGGTTATTGGCCGGAGAACGTCTCGGTCATGTCTGCATGGTTCCCGAACCCGTAGGGTCTACACACTTAAGGTTCGGTGACGCTAGGGTTGTAGAGATATTAGTATGCGGTAACCCAAAAGTTGTTCGGAGTCCCAGATGAGATCCCGGACGTCACGAGGAGTTCCGGAATGGTCCGGAGCTAAAGATTTATATATGGAAAGTCTTATTTTGGTCGCCGGAAAAGTTTCGCGCATTATCGGTATTGTACCGGGAGTGCCGAAAGGGGTCCGGGGGTCCACCAAGGGGGTCCACCAGCCCCGGGGGGCCACATGGGCTTAGGGATGTGCGCCTTGGCCTATATGGGCCAAGGGCACCAGCCCCAAGAGGCCCATGCGCCAAGAGATAAGGGAAAGGGAGAGTCCTAAAGGGGGAAGGCACCTCCGAGGTGCCTTGGGGTGGATGGACTCCTCCCTGGCCGCACCCTTCCTTGGAGGAAGGGCCAAGGCTGCGCCCCCCCTCTCCCTTGGCCCTATATATAGTGGGGGGAGGGAGAGCAGCAATACCTAAGCCCTGGCGCCTCCCTCTCCCTCCCGTGACACATCTCCCTCCTCCCGCAGCGCTTGGCGAAGCCCTGTTGGAATCCCGCTACTTCCACCACCACGCCGTCGTGCTGCTGGATCTCCATCAACCTCTCCTCCCCCCTTTCTGGATCAAGGAGGAGGAGACATCGCTGCTCCGTACGTGTGTTGAACGCGGAGGTGCCGTCCGTTCGGCGCTAGGATCATCGGTGATTTGGATCACGACGAGTACGACTCCATCAACCCCGTTCTCTTGAACGCTTCTGCTCGTGATCTGCAAGGGTATGTAGATGCACTCCTTCCCTCTCGTTGCTAGTAAACTCCATAGATTGATCTTGGTGATGCGTAGAAAATTTTGAATTTCTGCTACGTTCCCCAACATTGGCATCATGAGCTAGGTCTATGCGTAGTTTCTATGCACAAGTAGAACACAAAGTAGTTGTGGGCGTCGATTTTGTCAATTTACTTGCCGTTACTAGTCTTATCTTGATTCGGCGGCATCGTGGGATGAAGCGGCCCAGACCGACCTTACACGTACACTTACGTGAGACAGGTTCCACCGACTGACATGCACTAGTTGCATAAGGTGGCTAGCGGGTGTCTGTCTCTCCCACTTTAGTCGGATCGGATTCGATGAAAAGGGTCCTTATGAAGGGTAAATAGAAATTGGCATATCACGTTGTGGCTTTTGCGTAGGTAAGAAACGTTCTTGCTAGAAACCCATAGCAGCCACGTAAAACATGCAACAACAATTAGAGGACGTCTAACTTGTTTTTGCAGGGTATGCTATGTGATGTGATATGGCCAAAAGGATGCGATGAATGATATATGTGATGTATGAGATCGATCATGTTCTTGTAATAGGAATCACGACTTGCATGTCGATGGGTATGACAACCGGCAGGAGCCATAGGAGTTGTCTTAATTTATTGTATGACCTGCATGTCAATGAAAACGCCATGTAATTACTTTACTTTATTGCTAACCGTTAGCCATAGTAGTAGAAGTAATGGTTGGCGAGACAACTTCATGAAGACACGATGATGGAGATCATGGTGTCATGCCGGTGACGAAGGTGATCATGCCGCGCCTCGAAGATGGAGATCAAAAGGCGCAAGATGATATTGGCCATATCACGTCACTTTATGATTTGCATGTGATGTTTATCATGTTTACATCTTATTTGCTTAGAACGACGGTAGCATAAATAAGATGATCCCTCACTAAAATTTGAAGAGACGTGTTCCCCCTAACTGTGCACCGTTGCGAAGGTTCGTTGTTTCGAAGCACCACGTGATGATCGGGTGTGATAGATTCTAACGTTCGAATACAACGGGTGTTGACGAGCCTAGCATGTACAGACATGGCCTCGGAACACATGCGAAACACTTAGGTTGACTTGACGAGCCTAGCATGTATAGACATGGCCTCGGAACACAAGAGACCGAAAGGTCGAACATGAGTCGTATAGTAGATACGATCAACATGGAGATGTTCACCGATGATGACTAGTCCGTCTCACGTGATGATCGGACACTGCCTAGTTTGACTCGGATCATGTATCACTTAGATGACTAGAGGGATGTCTATCTGAGTGGGAGTTCATTAAATAATCAGATGAACTTAATTATCATGAACATAGTCAATAGGTCTTTGCAAATTATGTCATAGCTTACGCTATAGTTCTACTGTTTAAGATATGTTCCTAGAGAAAATTTAGTTGAAAGTTGGTAGTAGCAATTATGCGGACTGGGTCCGTAAACTGAGGATTGTCCTCATTGCTGCACAGAAGGCTTATGTCCTTAATGCACCGCTCGGTGTGCCGAACCTCAGTGTCGTCTGTAGATGTTGCGGAACATCTGACATACACGTTTTGATGACTACGTGATAGTTCAGTGCGTAACGCTAATGGTTTAGAATTGTGGCACCAAAGACGTTTTTGAAACGTCACAGAACATATGAGATGTTCCGAAGACTGAAATTGGGATTTCAGACTAGTGCCCATGTCCAGAGGTGTGAGACCCCTGACAAGTTTCTTAAGCCTGCAAACTAAGGGAGAAAAGCTCAATCGTTGAGCATGTGCTCAGATTGTCTGAGTACCACAATCACTTGAATCGAGTGGGAGTTAATCTTCCAGATGAGATAGTGATGGTTCTCCATAGTCACTGCCACCAAGCTATTAGAGCTTCGTGATGAACTATAACATATCAGGGATAGACATGATGATCCTTGAGCAACTCGCGATGTTTGACACCGCGAAAGTAGAAATCAAGAAGGAGCATCAATTGTTGATGGTTAGTAAAACCACTAGTTTCTAGAAGGGCAAGGGCAAAAGGGATACTTCATGAAACAACAAATCATTTGCTGCTCTAGTGAAGAATCCCAAGGTTGAACCCAAACCCGAGACTAAGTGCTTCTGTAATGAGGGGAACGGTCACTAAAGCAGAACTACCCTAGATACTTGGTAGATGAGAAGGCAGGCAAGATCGACAGAAGTATATTGGATATACATTATATGAATGTGTACTTTACTAGTACTCCTAGCAGCACCAGGGTATTAGATACCGGTTCGGTTGCTAAGTGTTAGTAACTCGAAATAAAAGCTGCAGAATAAACGGAGACTAGCTAAAGGTGAGATGACGATATGTGTTGGAAGTGTTTCCAAGGTTGATGTGATCAAGCATCGCATGCTCCCTCTACCATCGAGATTGGTGTTAAACCTAAATAATTGTTATTTAGTGTTGAGAATAAACATGATTGGATTATGTTTATCGCAATATGGTTATTCATTTAAGGAGAATAATGGTTACTCTGTTTATTTGAATAATACCTTCAATGGTCTTGCACCTAAAATGAATCTCGATCGCAGTGATACACATGTTCGTGCCAAAAGATATAAGATAGTAATGATAGTACCACATACTTGTGGCACTGCCACTTGAGTCATATTGGTATAGAACGCATGAAGAAGCTCCATGTAGATGGATCTTTGGACTCACTCATTTTTGAAAAGATTGAGACATGCGAACCATGTCTATTGGTGTATATGCATGAAGAAACTCCATGCAGATGGATCGTTTGGACTCACTTGATTTTGAATCACTTGAGACATGCAAATCATACCACATGGGCAAGATGACTGAAAGGCCTCGTTTTCAGTAAGATGGAACGAGAGAGCAACTTGTTGGAAGTAATACATTTGATGTGTGCAGTCCAATGAGTGCTGAGGCACGCAGTGGATATCGATATGTTCTTACTTCACAGATGATTTGAGTAGATGCTGAGAATATTTACTTGATGAAACACAAGTCTGAATTATTGAAAGGTTCAAGTAATTTCATAGTGAAGTTGAATATCGTCGTGACAAGAGGATAAAATGTCTATGATATGATCATAGAGATATCTGAGTTACGAGTTTGGCACACAATTAAGACATTGTGGAAAGTGTTTCACAATTAATACCGCCTGGAACACCACAATGTGATGGTGTGTCCGAACATCATAACTGCACCCTATTGGATATGGTGCATACCATGATGTCTCTCATCGAATTACCACTATCGTTTATGGGTTAGGCATTAGAGACAACCGCATTCACTTTAAATAGGGCACCACGCAATTCCGTTAAGACGACACCGTTTAGAGAAACCTAAGTTGTCGTTTCTTAAAAGTTTGGGGCTGCGATGCTTATGTGAAAAAGTTTCAGGCTAATAAGCTCGAACCCAAAGCGGATAAATGCATCTTCATAGAATACCCAAAAACAGTTGGGTATACCTCCTATTTCAGATCTGGAAGCAAAAGTAATTGCTTCTAGAAACGAGTCCTTTCTCGAGGAAAAGTTTCTCTCGAAAGAAGTGAGTGGGAGGATGGTGGAGACTTGATAAGGTTATTGAACCGTCACTTCAACTAGTGTGTAGCAGGGCACAGGAAGTTGTTCCTGTGGCACCTACACCAATTGAAGTGGAAGCTTATGATAGTGATCTTGAGACTTCGGATCAAGTCACTACCAAACCTCGTAGGTCGACAAGGATATGTACTACTCCTGAGTGGTACGGTAATCCTGTCATAGATATCATGTTGTTAGACAATACTGAACCTACGAGCTATGGAGAAGCGATGGTGGGCCCATATTCCGACAAATGGTTAGAAGCCATGAAATCCGAGATAGGATCCATGTATCAGAACAAAGCATGGACTTTGGTGAACTTGCCCGATGATCGGCAAGCCATTGAGATAAATGGATCTTTAAGAAGAAGACGGACGTGGACGGTAATGTTACCGTCTATGAAGCTCGACTTGTGGCAAAGAGTATTTTCACAAGTTCAAGGAGTTGACTACGATGAGATTTTCTCATCCGTAGCGATGCTTAAGTCCGTCGGAATCATGTTAGCATTAGCTGCATTTATGAAATCTGGCAGATGGATGTCAAAACAAGTTTCCTTACCAGTTTTCATAAGGAAAGGTTGTATGTGATACAATCAGAAAGGTTTTGTCGATCCTAAGGATGCTAAAAGGTATGCTAGCTCCAGCGATCCTTCCATGGACTAGAGCAAGCATATCGGAGTCAGAATATACGCTTTGATGGAGTGATCAAAGTTTTTGGGTTTATACAAAGTTTGTTAGAAACTTGTATTTACAATAAAGTGAGTGGGAGCGCTACAACATTTCTGATAAGTATATGTGAATGACATATTGTTGATCCGAAATGATGTAGAATTTCTGGAAAGCATAAAGGGTTGTTTGAAAGGAGCTTTTCAAAGGAAGACCTGGATAAAGCTGCTTACATATTGGGCATCAAGATCTATAGAGATAGATCAAGACGCCTGATGATACTTTCAAAGAACGCACACCTTGACATGATTTTGAAAGAGTTCAAAATAGATCAGCAAAGAAGGAGTTCTTGGCTGTGTTACAAGGTGTGAGTATTGAGTAAGACTCAAGACCTGACCACAGCAGAAGAGAGAGAAAGGACGAAGGTCGTCCCCTATGCTTTAGACGTAGTCTCTACAGTATGCTATGCTGTGTACCGCACATGAAGTGTGCCTTGCCATGAGTTGGTCAAGGGGTACAATAGTGATCCGGGAATGGATCACATGACAGCGGTCAAACTTATCCTTAGTATCTAGTGGACTAAGGAATTTTCTCGATTATGGAGGTGAAAAGGAGTTCGTCGTAAAGGGTTACGTCGATGCGAACTTTGACACTAATCCGGATGACTCTGAGTAGTAAACCGGATTCGTATAGTAGAGCAGTTATTTGAAATGGCTCCAAGTAGCGCGTGGTAGCATCCACAAGATGACATAGATATTCGTAAAGCACACACGGATCTGAAAGGTTCAGACCCGTTGACTAATAACCTCTCTCACAAGCATAACATGATCAAACCAGAACTCATTGAGTGTTAATCGCATAGTGATGTGAACTAGATTGTTGACTCTAGTAAACTCTTTGGATGTTGGTCACATGGTGATGTGACCTGTGAGTGTTAATCACATGGTGATGTGAACTAGATTATTGACTCTAGTGCAAGTGGGAGACTGTTGGAAATATGCCCTAGAGGCAATAATAAATTGGTTATTATTATATTTCCTTGTTCATGATAATCGTTTATTATCCATGCTAGAATTGTATTGATAGGAAACTCAGATACATGTGTGGATACATAGACAACACCATGTCCCTAGTAAGCCTCTAGTTGACTAGCTCGTTGATCAATAGATGGTTACGGTTTCCTGACCATGGACATTGGATGTCGTTGATAACGGGATCACATCATTAGGAGAATGATGTGATGGACAAGACCCAATCCTAAGCCTAGCACAAGATCGTGTAGTTCGTTTGCTAAGAGCTTTTCTAATGTCAAGTATCATTTCCTTAGACCATGAGATTGTGCAACTCCCGGATACCGTAGGAATGCTTTGGGTGTACCAAACGTCACAACGTAACTGGGTGGCTATAAAGGTGCACTACAGGTATCTCCGAAAGTGTCTGTTGGGTTGGCACGAATTGAGACTGGGATTTGTCACTCCGTGTAAACGGAGAGGTATCTCTGGGCCCACTCGGTAGGACATCATCATAATGTGCACAATGTGACCAAGGAGTTGATCACGGGATGATGTGTTACGGAACGAGTAAAGAGACTTGCCGGTAACGAGATTGAACAAGGTATCGGGATACCGACGATTGAATCTCGGGCAAGTACTATACCGGTAGACAAAGGGAATTGTATACGAGATTGATTGAACCCCCGACATCGTGGTTCATCCGATGAGATCATCATGGAACATGTGGGAGCCAACATGGGTATCCATATCCCGCTGTTGGTTATTGGCCGGAGAACGTCTCGGTCATGTCTGCATGGTTCCCGAACCCGTAGGGTCTACACACTTAAGGTTCGGTGACGCTAGGGTTGTAGAGATATTAGTATGCGGTAACCCAAAAGTTGTTCGAAGTCCCGGGTGAGATCCCGGACGTCACGAGGAGTTCTGGAATGGTCCGGAGGTAAAGATTTATATATGGAAAGTCTTATTTTGGTCGCCGGAAAAGTTTCGTGCATTATCGGTATTGTACCGGGAGTGCCGAAAGGGGTCCGGGGGTCCACCAGCCCCGGGGGGCCACATGGGCTGTAAGGGTGTGCGCCTTGGCCTATATGGGCCATGGGCACCAGCCCCAAGAGGCCCATGCGCCAAGAGATAAGGGAAAGGGAGAGTCCTAAAGGGGGAAGGCACCTCCGAGGTGCCTTGGGGTGGATGGACTCCTCCCTGGCCGCACCCTTCCTTGGAGGAAGGGCCAAGGCTGCGCCCCCCCTCTCCCTTGGCCCTATATATAGTGGGGTGAGGGAGGGAAGCAATACCTAAGCCCTGGCACTTCCCTCTCCCTCCCATGACACATCTCCCTCCTCCCGCAGCGCTTGGCGAAGCCCTGTTGGAATCCCGCTACTTTCACCACCACGCCGTCGTGCTGCTGGATCTCCATCAACCTCTCCTCACCCCTTGCTGGATCAAGGAGGAGGAGACGTCGCTGCTTCGTACGTGTGTTGAACGTGAAGTTGCCGTCCGTTCGGCGCTAGGATCATCGGTGATTTGGATCACGACGAGTACGACTCCATCAACCCCGTTCTCTTGAACGCTTCCGCTCGCGATCTACAAGGGTATGTAGATGCACTCCTTCCCTCTCGTTGCTAGTAAACTCCATAGATTGATCTTGGTGATGCGTAGAAAATTTTGAATTTCGGCTACGTTCCCCAACAGGAACTCCCGATGTATTCTCTTCCCCAATGTTTTTAGGGTATATGGATATATATAGGCGAAAGAAGTCGGCCAGGGGAGCCACGAGGGGCCCACGAGGGTGGGGGGCGCGCCTCCCTGCCTCATGGCCACCTCGAAGCTTCCTTGACTTCAACTCCAAGTCTTCTGGATCACGTTCGTTCCAAAAATCACGCTCCCAAAGGTTTCATTCCGTTTGGACTCCGTTTGATATTCCTTTTCCGCGAAACACTGAAACAACGAAAAAAACAGAAACTGGCACTGGGCTCTGGGTTAATAGGTTAGTCCCAAAAATAATATAGAAGTGTTTAATAAAGCCCATAATCATCCAAAACAGATAATATAATAGCATGAATACTTCATAAATTATAGATACATTGGAGACGTATCAGCCGGCTGCTTATTACTGTAGCTGCGACGCTAATGACGCATGCTTGGTCGGGGGAGGCGTGGCTACAGTCCCGCCGTCTAGAGGGAGATCACTGTAGCCACTCCGTGTCCCATCTGGTTAATGGCGCGCGGACTCCAAGGGAAGAGTAGGCCGTCTGCCAGGGGCCGGCCTCCCTCGAGTCCGACTGGCCAGGCTCTGCCGCTCACCGGGCTCTCGCTGCCTGGTAGGGCCCGCCGCCTGCAGGCCGTACCGACAGGCCGTCGTGGGAACATGATTCCACCTGACAGGGATGGCGTTGAGGGTGGAGTGGCAACAGTGCTACGCCGTGCGGAGATCTCCGCCCGTACGAGGCACTGTGGCCGCGCCTCGCCCTGGATATGGGGGTGATGGGCTATACCGTAGCCACATCCTGTCCCATCTTCTTAATGGGGTGCAGACTTTGAGAGCGTCGCGGGCCGCCTGCTAGGAGCCGGCCTCTCTGGAGGCTGTGTGCTAGGAGTCGGCCTCTCTTGGGGCCGTCTCCTAGAGCTTGACCGTGTTCTGGCAGCCGGCCGCTTGAGCCAGCCGGCCCCCAAAAGGCGGCACTTCATCCTTGATGCTTGAGGGGCGCTGCCGGCCCAATGTCTTGAAATGCTCAGGGACTCGGGTTAGGCTACCCGTGGCCCATTACTCCGACAGTAGTCCCCGAAGCTGGTGAGGCATCGCGGCTGATAAGTCGGGAGGCCTCAGCAGTTTCCTTCTCCGAGTGCTCTTGCTGAGTGCTTCGCTGTCTCTTGGTGCGCCGTTTGTTGGGAGTCGGACGCGACCAGGCGGCTTCGCATGATGATTTCGAAATGCCGAGGCGGGAACCAGGTGGCGTGCTTGTTAAGCCTCTAGGCCCGCCGCCCACTGTAAGCACGCCACGCGGCGCCAGCTAGCCAGGCCAACCTGCCAACCCATGCGCATGACGGGACGCGACAGCAGGCTGGGCCCGCCACTACCAGGCCTCGGCGCGCGGGCGGATCCGCCGCGGCCGAGGCAAACGATTGCGATTCCGCATGGAGTTACTGCGCGCAGTAACTCGCGCAATAACCGCGGGGCCGCGGGGTCGTGGGCGTAGTTAATCCCACATTCCCATGCCCCGCCCCCTCGGCTTCGTAGCCCAAGGGCTATAAGTAGGGGGAAGGGGGCGGCGGAGCACGCGCTCCCTCCTCTCCCTTCGCCATTTTCATCTTCTTCCTCCCCTTGCTGCCGCCGCGCCTCCGTGCTCCGCCGAGGCACCGCCGCAGCTTGCCGCGCCTCCGTGCTCCACCGAGGCGCCGCCGCAGCTTGCCGCTGTTAGGCTCCTTCGCCCCAAGCCTCTCGCTCGATCCCGCTTGGTCTCCATGGCGCACGAGAAGGGAGGGGACTAGGATGGCTCGGTGGTGATCGACGACCACCTCACCTTCCTCTGCGCCACATGTCGACTGCCCGGCGCAGGTTTCGTCATGGTGCGCGTGCCGTCGGAGGAGGAAATCTCGCCGGTGCCGCAAGGGGGCGAGCGGGTCATCTTCCGCTTGCACTTCCTCCGTGGCTTCGGCCTACCTGCAAGCGGATTCTTCCGCTCCTTCATGGAGTTCTACCATCTTCAGCTGCATCACTTGACGCCCAACACCGTGACGCTGTTGTCCGCCTTCGTCACGGTGTGCGAGGGCTACCTCGGCATCCTCCCCACCATCGAGTTGTGGGGAGCCTTCTTCTACACCAAACTTGGCACCTCCACCTGGGAGAAGGCAACCTAGTGCGGTGCCTTCATCATGGTGCGCCGGCCGTCGGTGAAGAACGCCTTCCCCGCCATGAAGTTGTCACATTCAGTGAAATTATGGCAGAAATTATATTTCTATGTGGAGAACGTCGACCCGGCAATCGACTTCATCAACTTGCCGCCCTACGAAGCCGGCCCTCCGGCTGAGCCTCGGGCCAACTAGGGCTACAAGCCGAAGCCCATATCGTCCGACGCCACCGCTGCCATCAACCAGCTCCGGGTGCTGATGGAGGCGGAGGGCCTCAAGGCATCCGACCTGCTGGTCGCCTTTGTCGAGTGCCGGGTTCTCCCGCTCCAAGGCCGGCCTCATTTGATCTGTCGGATGAGCGGGCACCGCGACCCGAGTCGGATGTGCACGAGGGACATGTCGACTGCCGAGGTGGCCCGGATGGTGAACGAGATCTCTGACCTCAAGCTGTCGGAGGGGTCTTGGCGGTTCGGCAAGCGGCCATACTCCCGCGCCAACCCGCCGCCTGTCATACGTCCTTCAACTCTTTCTCTTTAGTACTTGTCTCGGTCTTGATCTTGGTCTTCAATAGTCGATCCTTTGAAGCAGATCTACATGTCTCCGGCGACGGCCGCCATCATGGGGCCGGGTGGGAACTACCAGCCGGACCGGGAGGTGAGCGACGTGGACGACCCCGACTTGGGGGCGGCCGCCTTGGAGGATGACGCCATAGGCGGCGGTGACGTAGCAGGCGGCTCCAAAGAAGGAGGCGGCATCGAGACATGGCCCGACGATGACGATGAGGAGGATGAGCTGCGCCCTGCGCGTGGCGCCGGCAAGGCGGACGTGGGCCCCTCCGCCGAGCCGACTGCTCAAGGCGGCACGCGTAAGCGTAAACAGGGTGTCGTCTTGTTTGGCAGCGCGCCGAAGAAGACCAAGAGCCCGAACGCTGCGACCAGGCGGAAGGAGGCCGCCGCGAAGGCGGCCAAGTTTCAGAAGCTCCCAAAGGCGCCTCCCACGGTGTCGGCGCAAGTATCTTTTTCTTGTGCTTTCCTTTCTTGTTGATTCTGTCTAAACTTCCTTGCTTTATTTTCCTTGACTTAGAGCCCGTTCTCTCTTGAGAAATCGGCCGCCGCCTCCGTCATTGGGTCGGCGGAGACCTCCACCATCACCCGGCAAATCGACCCTGCGGCCGACCTTCGGGAGGCGCAAGAACGAAACGCGCGTGAAGCGCGCGAGGAGCAGGAAGCCGCCCACCTGGAGAAGGCGGAGGCAGACAAGGCGGAGGCCGCCGCGCTGAAGAAGCTGGCGGAGGCTCAGGCTGATGTTGCAGCGAAGAAGCGGCTTGAAGAAGCCGCGCGCCGCCA
The DNA here is from genome assembly GCF_002575655.3 of Aegilops tauschii subsp. strangulata. NCBI lineage: Eukaryota > Viridiplantae > Streptophyta > Magnoliopsida > Poales > Poaceae > Aegilops > Aegilops tauschii. The sequence goes on from NC_053039.3 coordinate 251,738,630, forward strand.
GGAGCTGCTATTCGTCGTTCCCTTGAACTCCGCGCCGCCTCCACCAGAGTTCACGGTGCCGACTGGGGGAGCCGGCGACGAGCACCCGATCAAGGAGAGGGAAGGCGGCGATGTTTTTATGCCGGACGTGGCCGTGCCCCCGCCACCGCCATCTGGAGGGGCGCGAGACAAGCAGCCAGCTGCCCCGCCGGTGGCACCAGCCGGAAACGAGGTGGTGACGGGCCCGACTCCTAAGGCCCGCACACCAACGCGCCGTCGTCTCGCGAAGGCGACTTCGGCGCCACGACCGCTGGAAGCCGGCGCCGCAAGTTCGTCAATCCCAGATGCCAAAGCGACCAGCACCGCGCCCACTGACTGGGTGCGTGGAGGCGGGACGGGAGCCTTAAACCAGGCGATTCTTGACGTCGAGGCCAAACTCCGAGCTGAGGCCGACGCTCTCAAGCATTGCAACAAGGCGTTCTTGGATTCGCGAGCGGCCATTCGAGTATGTTTCTTACTTCTTCATCTTTGATTCTTGTACTTCTCTGTGGGGCGCGCCAGCACACCCACTGGGTGTAGCCCCCGAGTTTCGGGCCGGCTGCTGAGCAGGCGGCTCGGAACTTTAATTGGCAAGCTCCGAGTGCTAACATTGTCTGATATCTTCACTGTAGGATTATCATAACCTTCGCGCGGCCACCTTCAACTCCAACGTCCGAGAGCTGGACCAGCGGACCGCCGACTTGTCAGAAAGCCGGAGTAAGTATTCGTCTTCTTTCTCTGCGGGGGCGCGCTAGCGCACCCGCAGGCTGTAGTCCCCGAGATTCGGGCCGACTGCTGCGCAGTCGGGCCGGATCTCCTCGGCAACTGTACTTCTTCTTTGCTGATTGTTGACATCTTTTTCTTTCTCTGTTTTTGCAGAGGCTAACGCTACTTTGCAGCAGCAACCGGGTGAGGTCAACACTGCGTTGCGCGCCAAGGAGGCAGAGCGCGATGAGCTGGCCCAGGAGCGTGACCGGCTGGTGAAGCAACTGACGGAGCAATCAGAGCTTCTCCAAAAGGCCCGGAAGGAGGCGGAGGTGAAAGAGTCCAGTCTCCTCGCTGAGTTCGAGACCGAACGCTCCACCTGGACCCACAAGGAGGCATTGCTTACTGCCGGCTTCGACAGGATTGGAGACATGGTTGACGATAAGCTTTCTTCTTTTTTCTTCCCTTGGGCTGCCGGCTGCTGATCAGGCCGGCTTCTAGCTTCTGACTTCTGGCCTCTTAGCTTTCTGCCTGAGCAGACATCTTCCCTGGCCACTCTGGCACCGCTAACCAGGCCATTGAGGCTTATCGTGAAGAGTGGAGGGTCCGCAGATCGCTGCCAACGCCCCCCGGACCCTTAGCGAACAGCTTCTCAGCATCCAGGCCCGTCTTCGGCCGGCTCATCGGATGCTGCGCCATCTTCAGCATGTCGGGACCCAGGCGATCTCCGCCCTGTGGCCAGACATGCCGGCTCCGCGCACTCCCAGTCGGACTGCCGACTTGCTGGAGGTGGTGGCCGGTCGTCTTGAGGCTTGGAAGGGTTCCTCGGCCCGGGCTGGAGCGCGCCGGGCCTTGGAGTTTGTTAAGGCGTGGTACCCTGGGCTAAATCTAGCCCAGTTGACCACGTTCCGTCAGGAGGCCCAAGAGGAGCTGGTGGCGGTGGAGCGCGATCTTGTCAGGCGGGCTGCGGCGATCGCCGAGTACACCAACACCAGCATCTTCGTTCCTGAGTTGGCCGAGAACGGTGCCGAGGCGCCACCGGAGTGGTTTGGGTTGAACCCGGAGGACGACGAGGACTCGGCCTAGATGATTGACTCCAACGACGAGGGGGAAGACGAGGAGGACGAGGAAGGCGGAGAAGATGCGCCAGAGGTCGGAGCGGACGGCCGTCCTCAGCTTGACCGTGCCTCGAACAACGAGCCGCGTTCGAGTGCGCCGACTGCTGCTGGAGGCGATCAAGCGGAGACTGACCAGCCATCCACTCCACCAACCGGCACCACCGACTCCGCCAACCAGCCGGACCCCTCTGTTGTTCCCTAGACCGCCGACTTATTTTTATTTCCTGTTTTATCAGTCTCGACAAACTTTGTTAAATTTGCAATATTCCACCCATGGGGTGTATTTCAAACTCTGTTGAATGCTAGCCAAGGGCCTTTTGATATGTAAATATTCTTCCACAAAGCTATGTTTTTGCCGGGTTCTAACTTTCCTTGCTTTCTGCTTCTTGGCCTTTTTCTTTGCCGCTCTCCCTTGGCTGTCGTCTTGCCAGGAAAACAACCGATCTGCGGACTGTGGCTGGGTCAAGTACTTGGCTACTTTCAGGAAAGAAAGTACTCAGCCGACTAGAGCGTTAGAAAGTTAAGTACAAGCCGGCCGGCCGGCTGCTCAGCAGCCGGTTGATGAGGCGGGAAGCCGGCTTGAACTATGTACATGCTTTTGGGTCCTTAGCCATTTTTCATGTGGGCACCCCTTCCTGCCTTTAACTCCTGCCTACCGAACAGCCACTCTGCAAGCTGCGGTTTTGGCAGGAGAAGGTTTAGGTGCCAACACACTACTTGTCCGGCTGCAGGAAGCACCACATAGCACAAGGCGGCGAGCCCCCGGGCCGACTGGTCGAACCCGGTGCCAGTCGGAATAATGAAATAGCGCATTCATTGGCATAATACTTATCATATAGATAAAAGAGGGTAGCCCCCGAGCTCTTCTCGAGGGACCCGGAGTCTTCGTACTTAATACAAAAGGTAGCATGGTACATACTGCATCAACTGTAAAATCTTCGAAGGAGGTTTGCATTCCACGGCCGCTCCGTCTCCTTGCCAGAGTCGTCTCTCTTGCGTGCTTTGGGCTTCTGAGCATCGATTAGGTAGTAGGAGTCGTTGCCCAAAGCTTTGCTGATGATGAAAGGGCCTTCCCAAGGTGCTGAGAGCTTGTGCTGGCCGGCTGTTCACTGGATCAGCCGGAGCACAAGGTCTCCTTCTTGGAAAGATCTTGGCTTGACCTTCCGATTATAGTATCGGCGTAGACTCTGCTAGTAGATGGTAGACCGACTGAGTGCCAACAGCCGGCCCTCTTCCGGCAGATCGACGCCGTCTTCTCTTGATTCTTGGGCCTCCTCTTCGGTGTACATGGTCACTCGAGGGGAGTCAAATTCTATGTCTGTCGGGATGATGGCTTCGGCACCGTAGATGAGGAAGAAAGGCGTGAAGCCGGTTGGCTTGTTCGGAGTTGTGCGCAAGCTCCAGAGGATGGCTGGCAGCTCGTCGAGCCAGCAGCCGGCCGAACGCTCCAGAGGCTCGACCAGTCGGGGCTTGATGCCGGACAAAATGAGGCCGTTTGATCGCTCCGCTTGGCCGTTTGACTGCGGATGGGCAACGGACGCTAAGTCCAGTTGGATGCCCTGCGTCACACAGAAATGAGCCAAGGCGCCTTTGTCAAAGTTCGTGCCATTGTCAGTGATGATGCTGTGTGGTATGCCATACCGAATGGTGATGTCAGCGATGAAAGTCACAGCAGTCGGACCATTCAACTTCTTAATTGGCTTTGCTTCTATCCACTTGGTGAATTTGTCCACAGCGACAAGCAGATGAGTCATGCTGCTGCGTGCTGTCTTGAATGGTCCCACCATCTCCAGTCCCCATACGGCAAAGGGCCAGGCAATGTGGATGGTCTTGAGTGCAGAAGCCGGCAGATGTGGCTTGGAGCGGAACTTCTGGCACCCTTTGCATTTTTGGACCAAGTCTTTGGCATCTTCTTGGGCAGTCGGCCAGAAAAAATCATGGCGGAAAGCTTTGGCAACGAGTGCTCTTGAAGCCACGTGGTGACCACACTCGCCTTGGTGGATATCTTTGAGGATTGCTTGGCCTTTCTCTGGCTCCACGCAGCGCTGGTACACACCAGTGACACTGCGCCTCACAAGTTCTCTATTGACAATGATGTACGCTGGTGCCCGGCGTTGCACTTGCCGGGCCGAGATCTCATCAGTCAGCAGCTCTTTGTTCATCAGAAAGTTGAGGATGGGCTGCGCCCATGAAGGTGTTGTTATTTCTTCGACTGCCAGGACTACAACTTGCACGAGGGTGGTTGGGCTGGGAGGCGGCGGGTTGGAGTCGGCTCCCGCTTGCTGTGTCGATGAAGTCCCCGGGTCGACTGCTGCAGTCCCCGGGCCGAGTGCGACTGTTGCCGCCCCCGGGCCGCCTGCCGAAGTCCCCGTGCCGGCTGCTGGGGTTCTCAAGTCGGATCTGACTGCTTCGGGAGGAGCCAGCACGAAGATGGAATCTGATTCTGGTGACAGCTTGACAGACGGCTTGAGGAGGCGTTGCAGGGCGACGCCGGCTGGTATTGCTTGCCGGGTGGAGCCGATCATGCCAAAGCATCAGCTTGCTCATTGTCATTTCGTGGCACATGGAGGAACTCGCACCCTTCAAAGTATCCACTGAGTTGCTGGAGGAGGAAGCGGTAGCTTGCCATATTTGCATCTTTGGCATCCCAGTCGCCTGACGACTGCTGTACCACCAAGTCGGAGTCTCCATAGCACAGGATCCGGCGAATGCCGAGTTCGTTGGCAAGCCGGAGCCCATGTATGAGTGCTTTGTATTCAGCTACGTTGTTGGAGGCGGCAAAGTGGATTTGCAAAACATATCTGAGCTTGTCGCCTTTGGGAGAGGTGAGGATGATGCCGGCTCCCAAACCAGTGCGCATCTTGGAACCATCAAAGTGCATCCGCGCGCCAATGTGTAGAGTCCAACACTGGCGGCAGGTACTGGGTCTTGGCCCAGTCGACGAGGAAGTTGGCCAGCGCTTGTGACTTGATGGCGGTGCGAGGCTGGTAGTAGATGGTGTATGGGGCCAAATCTATGGCCCATTTGGCCACTCGGCCTGAAGCATCTCGGCTTCCAATAATCTCGGCAAGTGGGGTAGTGCAGACAACAGCGATTGGGTGCTCCTGAAAGTATGGCTTCAGCTTCTTGGCGGCAAAGTGCACGCCGTAGCACATCTTCTGATAGTGGGGGTAATTCTGCTTGGAGGCGGACAACATTCACTCAGGTAATACACCGGCCTCTGGACTGGTAGTGCCTTGCCGTCTTCTTTGCGCTCCACGACTATGACTGTGCTAACAACCCGACTGGTGGCATGTAGAGAAGCATGGGCTCCTTAGCAGTCGGTGCCGCCAGGACAGGCGAAGTGGTCAACACCTTCTTGAGCTGGAGAAAAGCTTCGTCCGCCTTGTCATTCCACTCGAAAAAAGTGGTCTTCTTCATGAGCTGGTACGGGGGGAGAGCCTTCTCGCCCGGCCGACTGATGAAACGGCTGATGGATGCCAAGCAGCCGGTGAACTTTTGCACGTCCAGCAGTCGGGTGGGTACCTCCATCCTCTCGATGGCCTTGATCTTTACAGGGTTGCACTCTATGCCGCGCTCTGAGACCAGGAAACCAAGAAGTTGGCCGGCTGGTACTCCAAAGACGCATTTCTCCGGGTTGAGCTTGATTTGAAAGCGGCACAGGTTCTCAAAGGTCTCTTTGAGGTCTTCTAGCAGAGTGCCTCGCCTCTCCTTATTCACCACAATGTCATCCACATAGACGTGGGCGTTCTTGCCGAGTTGCTCGAGGAGACACTTCTGCATGCAACGCTGAAACGTGGCGCCGGCATTCCTCAAGCCGATCGTCATGGTCAGGTAGCAGAAGGCTCCGAACGGTGTGATGAAGGCGGTCTTCAGCATGTCGGCCGGGTTCAGCTTGATCTGGTGATACCCTGAGTATGCATCCAAAAAACTCAACAGCTCGCATCCGGCTGTGGAGTCTATCACTTGGTCGATTCTTAGCAAGGCAAATGGATCTTTGGGGCAAGCTTTGTTGAGGCTGGTATAATCAATACACATACGCCACTGCTTATTCTTTTTCAGCACAAGGACTGGGTTGGCTAACCACTCTGGGAAGAACACTTCCATAATGAAGCCGGCTGCTAGAAGCCGGGCTATCTCTTCTCCGACAACTCTTCTCTTCTCTTTTGACAGGCAGCGCAAAGGCTGCCTGACTGGCTTGGCATCAGGTCGGACATGTAATTTGTGCTCTGTGAAATCCGTCGGAACACCCCGCATGTCCTTAGGAGACCATGCGAAGATGTCCCGATTCTCATGGAGGAAATCGACGAGCTCGCTTTCCTATTTGCTGTCAAGGTTTGCACCTATGACAGCGTGCCTCTCTGGGTGCTCCGGGTCCAAGGGTATCTTCTTTGTTTCTTTGCCCGGCTTGAACGAGCCCTCGGCTTCCGACTCCTTGGGGTTTGGCGACATTTCCGGCTGCTTGCCTGCCATTGACACAACCCGGTCAAGGAGTCGCTTCTCAGCCGCGATCACGAGGGACTCGGCTAGCCGGCTGCTCTCTGCTGCACAGGCGGACGACTTCTTGTAGTCCCCAGTTATGGTTAGGATTCCCTTGGTGCTTAGCATCTTCATCTTGAGGTAAGCATAGTGGGGGACCGCCATGAACTTGGCCAAGTTGCGGATGATAGGGGCTCTCAAGGTCCACCACCTCAAACCAGACTGGCTCTCGGCGGAAGTGATCTTTGTCCCCAAAGAGGACGTCTATCTGGGTCTTGCCGATAGGTGAGTAGGAAATATCAGGAACTATGCCATGGAATACAGTCCGGCTGGGCTGAAGCTGCCTTTTCTTGATTCCCAACTTCTCCATAGTGTCTTGGTATAGGATGTTGATGTTGCTGCCGCCATCTATCAAAACTCGGGAGAAGTGAGCAGCCCGCCTCTCTGTGGCGAAGGTGGCATCCAAGACAAGGGCATAAGAACCAGGAGAGGGCATCACCTCTGGGTGGTCAGCTCTGCTCCAGCGGATGGGCTTCTCAGACCAATGCATGAACTCGGGGGTCTCTGATGCCACTGCATGTACTTCTTGTTGCCGCTACCATCTGCTGTGCTTATCGTCGGCCACGCTGGTGAACACGACATAAGCTCCATGCTCCTTAGGATATTCATCTTGTATTGCGCCGACTGGCCGAACCGCCAGCTGCGGAGGAGGAGGCGGCGGGCCGGCAGGCGGAGGAGGCAGCAGTTTGTCGCCCTTGGCGATCCTGGTGAGCCAGTGGCACTTCTATGTGGTGTGGTTGGACGGCTTCGCGCCACTGTGGAACTTGCAGGGTGCACCGAGGGTCTGCTCGTATGAGAAGGCGGGCAGCCAGTTGGGCTTGCCGCCCTTCTTACGCTTGGGAGGAGGTTGCCCTTCCGGCTGCTGATCTTCAATTGTCGCCACCTTCCGGCTTGTGGAAGCCGGCTGCGTGGCCTCGTGCTTGTTGTCGCTTTGCTACTGGCGTCGACTAGTGTCACCAGCCGGGGTCCCAGGAGCTTGGGGAGCCACCTTGCCAGATGCATCAACTTGAATCTCCGCCTTCATGGAGGAACCGGCCGTGGTGTACTTGTCTGCTATGATCGGTAGTTCATCGAGGGTTGCCGGCTCGTCGCAGAGAAGCTGGTGCTTGAGGCGGGTGCCATCTTGGCACCCGGCAGTGAAGTACTTGATTGCCTGCACCTCGTGGACGCCCTCGCAGGAATTGCACAGCTCGGCCCAGCGCGTGAGGTAGTCGCGAGTCGACTCGTTGGGGCCTTGGACGCACAAGGAGAGCTGGCGAGGCTTGGGCAGCCGCTTGTACGTGTTGGTGAATTTGCGGATGAAGGCTTCGGTGAAACCGACCCAGCTGTTGATGCTGCGGGGCTTCAGGTTGTTCAGCCATGTCCGGGCGGTGCCTTGGAGCATGAGCGGAACATACTTCACGGCAACGTGCTTGTTGCCGTTTGCGATGCTGACGGCCATAGAGGAGTCGACCAGCCAGTCTTCCGGCTTCACGGAGCCGGTGTATTTGGGTGTGTCTCTTGGGAGCGTGAACCCTTTGGGAAAGGGCTCATCGCGGATGCGGGGTCCAAAGCAAGGCGGGCCCAACGCATCTTCTTCTTCTAGCGCCAGGGATCGGTTGAGGCAATCGATCCGGTGGCGGGCATCATTCTCTCCGACTCCTTCCCGGCGGCCAAGGAGATCGCCGAGTGTTGGGTGGTCAACAGGCGGAGGGGAAGCGCGCCTCTCCCTGCGGGAAGGAGGGGGAGGCGGACAATCGTCCCGTCGCTCCACTACTCTTGGGCGGCCATCTTGGTCACGCTCGATGGTGATGCGAGTCCGGCTGCGGCTGGCAGCCGGCTCCTTGTCTCTTCTATCGCGGACGCCACCAGTCGGCGTCCGGGATGTCGCGCCTTGATCTCGGCGAGGAGGCGGGTCGTCGTTTCACCGGTTCGGCGCCTCAGCGCGGCAGCCGGCTTCTTGCTGCTCAGCGGCCGCGTCAAGGAGCTGATGGACGCGCTCCGTCATATGGCGACGCTCATCGCCCTCGAGCTTGTCTAGCTTGTCTGCTGCCGCCTGGGCTACTCGTATGTTCTCCGCGGGCATGGCGTAGACGGGGCGATCTGCCTCGAACATGCTGGCAATGGCCGCGCCGCACTGCCGAATTGTGCCAATGCGGCTAGGCCCGCCAGGAGCTGGCAAGCCACCAACGGCGCGGCCCATCTCACGCTGGTAGGCCTCCGAAAGGCGTCTCATGTTCGCCAGCCTGTGGCACTTTGGACGAGCTGGACGCGGCGCGCTTCCAGCTTCACGGCGTCGGCGTCTTCTGGGATGGACGCAGTCAGGTCTTGCAGCGCCGCCTCGAGCGGGTCTCGAGCACCTCCGCCAGAATGCTCGCCATGGCAAATGACAAGCACCTCCATGACGGTGCTTCCGCCACTATCCGCGTGAGGGAGCGGTTCGTCGTAGACCACCACATTGGTGGGGAAGGCGTCGAGCGACGCCGTGTCGGAGTCGACAAGCATCGGATCGGTAGAGCCAACTGACTCCAGATCCACAGCCGGCTCGCTGACGACGTGGAGTTAGTCAAGGAGGTTCTCAGGGCCATCTGTGCCCGCGTCAGATGCGGGCTCGTCGGAGACGCGAATCTCGCCAACAAGATCGGCGAGGCAGCTTGCCCCGCAGACGACCTCCGCGTCGTGCAGCGCATCGGCACAGACACCGTCTGGCGTGCCGGGCTGGCTGCGCTCGCCAGGGAGGAACAAGGTTCCCGTCCAAAAGAGGTCTCCGGACGACGGTGCACCTTGCCACACGGTGGGCGCCAAATGTCGGGGGTTGGGTGCGACATATGCCAAAGGATGGCTTATCATGGTGGGAGCGAGTAGAACGTCGCTGGTGCCTGGAAGCGGGATGAGGCGTACACACGAACGCCGGCGCACTTTACCCAGGTCCGGGGCTCTCTAAGGAGATAACACCCTTAGTACTGCTCTGTGGGGTCTCCGCATGGTCACTTAGGCACTAGTGAGTTCAATGGTGCTCCTCGAGCTGTATGATAGAGGTAGAAGAAAGCAGGGCTTGCTCTCTCCTCTCTCTATGTATGAGTCTAGGTCTAATAGGTTGGGAACCCTTTGCACGGGTGCCCTGGGGGGTTTATATAGGCCTTCCCCCAGGGGTACAATGGTAATCTGGCCGGCTGTAGGACCCGGTTGTCAGTGTCTCTGGTTGCTGGCTTCTCCGCCGGCTGCGGGGGCCCGCCGCCTGGTGGGCCCCGCCGACTGGTCTGGTACGGAGCCGACAGGCCGCCTCTGCCGCTGGCGGGTCCAGCCGGCTGCTTATTACTGTAGCTGTAACGCTAATGACACATGCTTGGTCGGGGGAGGCGTGGCTACAGTCCCGCCGTCTGGAGGGAGATCACTGTAGCCACTCCGTGTCCCATCTGGTTAATGGCGCGCGAACTCCGAGGGAAGAGTAGGCCGTCTGCCAGGGGCCAGCCTCCCTCGAGTCCGACTGGCCAGGCTCTGCCGCTCACCGCGCTCTTGCTGCCTGGTAGGGCCCACCGCCCGCAGGCCGTACCGATAGGCCGTCGTGGGAACAGGGTTCCACCTGACAGGGATGACGTTGAGGGTGGAGTGGCAACAGTGCCACGCCGTGCGGAGATCTCCGCCCGTACGAGGCACTGTGGCCGCGCCTCACCCTGGATATGGGGGTGATGGGCTATACCGTAGCCACATCCTGTCTTGTCGTCTTAATGGGGCGCAAACTTTGAGAGCGTCGCGGGCCACCTGCTAGGAGCCGGCCTCTCTGGAGGCCGCCTGCTAGGAGTCGGCCTCTCTTGGGGCCGTCTCCTAGAGCTTGGCCGTCTTCTGGCAGCCAGCCGGCCCCCAGAAGGCGGCACTTCATCCTTGATGCTTGAGGGGCGCTGCCGGCCCAATGTTTTGAAACGCTCAGGGACTCGGGTTAGGCTACCCGTGGCCCATTACTCCGACAGCAGGATTTGTGCATCCCTTCAACACAAACGTTTGTTTTGGATGACCCGTGTGCAACCGCGTACAAACAATTTGGTAAGATTTGCATCTGTCATATTGGGTATGTTGCCATTTGTCAAACTGGAAAGCTTTACACTTGTTGATCTAGTAACGTTGCCATTCGTCAATCCTTGTAACACTGCGATTTGTCAAAATATGCAGCTAGAAATCACTAGCACTATCGAATTTTTGCAACTAAAATTCAGTAATTAAGCATAGATTTCACTCATAGATTAAGCAGTCGTTCTTAATTTATACAAACAGTTCAACTTGACGGCTGAACCGACCAATTTTTTCCCAATTGTTGCCAACCACGTACCGAAATAGCTAGTTCAACTATATATACTAGCTAATTTTAAGTACGTTGTACAGTTCGACCACACATCTATAGTCAGATGAACTGAACAAAATAGCCCCTACATACTACTACTACCACGGAGGGGCTTTGTGATACTTCCGGCACTCTCTCCTCTGTCGAGCGTGCTCAGTAAGAGGCAGAGGAGGAGGAGCCTACCGACGAGATGGAGAAATGCAATACGGTGCCTGCCGCTGTTGCACGTTCAGCGACGCTCGCCAGCTCGAACGCCCACTGCCCCTCCAGACGATCCCTCTCGAAGCGGCCGGACTGCTCGTAGATCTCCTGATTCCTCGCCTCTGCGTCGGCATGTGCTGCGGCCACGGTTGCGGTAAGGCTCTTTGCGTGCTCGACAAGGCGCTCTTCCTCCTCCCGCAGGAACTCGATGTAGCGCGCAAGGTCGTTGACGCACGTGCGGGCCTCCACCTCCGCCTCCCTCCTTCGGGCGGCGGTGGCGGAGCGGGTGATGATCCCGGCGGTCGACAGTGGGCTGGCGGCCACGGCGGCCGATGATGGGGTGGCGGCCACGACCACCACCTCCCGTCTTCGGGCCGCGGTGGCGGAGCGGGTGATGGCCACGGTGGCCGGCAGTGGGGTGGTGGCCACGACGGCCACTTCCCGCCTTCGGGCCGCACCGGCGGAGCGGGAGATGGCCCTAGCTTTCGACGGTGGTGTGGCGGCAATGGCGGTCGGCAACAGCTGCCGACGGACAGCGGCGGCGGAGCGTGTGGTGGGTGTTCCGCGCACACCCAACAGGGACGCCACGCGCACTACACTATGCCGGGGACCGCGCCGCCGCCGTGGTGTAGCCTCCCAGCTGGAGCTGCCCTCTGATAACGGCGGAGTGGCTGAGCGACGACAACGAACCGGTGTCATTGGCGACTGTGGGAGAAGCACACGAGATAAGCTATAGGGAGGGAGGGGAAAATGCGACGCAGGACTCGCCGACCGTGAGGATTTTTATAGCAGGCCGGTAAGCATTGAGATTTTGGGGGATTTCACCGAGTCGGGCGGGAAGCTTGCGCGGGAACGGGCTCACCGACGAGTCATTGGCGTCACCGTTTGGCCAAAAGAACGCCCCCGCGCGCTGCGCAAGCTTGCGCTCTAAGCCGTCTGTGGCAGCGGGGTGACAAGACGTGCGAGAGGAGGACGAATGGACACGTACACATACAGTTAATGCAAAAAAACTGCGATTTAATTACCTGCTATACCCCCGTCCTGGTTTATAAGTAGGATTTAACTAATAAAATACGAATGCATGTCGCCAAAGATTATATTGTTGGAATCGTATTTGAACATAGTTTCCAGCTATACAATTTTTGTAACATGCATTAACCCTTTTTTTTATTAAATTTAAGGTTATATACCAACAAGCGTTTGCCTGCAACACACACGGCTTATTCCATCACAAACAGCTCGGACGGATCAACTGTATGCCACGTATCGCACACACAACTCTAATCTGATTCGTGCCTGATGTCTCCGACAGCGCTCGCACAGTTCGTCTTATTTGCCACGTATCACTATGCCGGCCTCTGCTCGCATCCCTCGGTAAGCTCTGCTCGCCGTTAGGTGCTGCAGCGCATTGTGCTCACCGTTAGGCGCCGCGGCGCGCTCTACTCGCGTCCGTTGACCGCTCTACTCGCGTCCGTCAGCGTGCTAGGCTTGTGGACAGCTTTTCCTTGCGCGTTCAACTGCTATATGCATATATATATATATATATATATATATATATATATATATATATATATATATATATATATATATATATATATATATATATATATATATATATGTGGTTGCTTGCCGTTGAGGTGACCGCGAAGCGCTCTGCTCGCGTCCCTCCGCGCGCGCTCTGCCAGCGGTTGGGTGTGCACACGATCACGTTGGGGGCCCCATATGCATGCGGTTGTGCCGCGCGCGTTTCCACGCGATGCAATTATGTGCGACACGATGGAGTTACGCGCTGCAAATTAGAACTGCCATCAGGGCCTGCCGATATTCCTGGCCGTCCGGCTTCCCCTTTAATTCCCACGGCCATTATAACCTTAGTGTCTTCAACCTTTTGATCGCGCCCCACAACAGAACAAGCACACCCACGACGACACATAGAGAGGGGATGTCCCGCGGTGCTCCAATGTAGTTCGGCGAGCATAGAGTGTTGACCCACATGAGGGAGATGGATCTCTCGGTGGTGTACACCATCGACCCGGCCGTGGTGGACGACTACATCAACAGCGTTGAACAGTTGCTTGCTCGAGACAATTACAAGGTGGTCAGCATCGACCTCCAGTACACCACCGGTCGTCCCGGCATAGATCAGAAGGTTGCCATCGCCCAGTTGTGCGTGGGCCATTATGTCCTCATCTACCACTACTGCATGGCCACAGAGCCTTGCGACCGTTTCAACAGGTTTATTAACAGCACCGACTATAAGTTCGCCATGGTGGAAACCACCGACGATGTAAACGCGCTGATTGTTACAGGCTTGGCCTGCAAGAACCTTGTCAAAATCCGTGACCACTACAGGGTCTGGGGCAGCACGAAGAAGGACTCCCTGGTCGAACTCGCCTCGGCCATCATCGACCACTACTACGAAAAGATGAAGCAGGATGCCCAGAGAACAAGTCCCCTATCCTGGCACAGGGCCTGGATGCGGCAACTGGATGAACCTCACCTCAGGTTCGCTGCCAAGAGCGTGTACACATGCTACGAGATGCAGAGGCGGATCGTTGACATGAGGAAGTGCCTCGTTACCCAAATCGACGAGCCCGGATCGAGCCACAAGCAGAGCAAGCGTCACAAGAAGGAGATGATGATTAGATGATAGTTTATGCTAGTTAATCATGCATGTAATATATAGTTTACTTTATTGGTGTGTGGAAATGTCATGTGTGTAGTAGCCACCTATGTAATTATGCATGTAATAGTTTACTTTGCTGTGTGCAAATGCCATGGTTGTAGTAGCCACCTATGTAAGTGGATGTTTAATTTGGTTATGCAAGCATGTCCTTATATGTGTGTGTGTGTGTGTGTGTGTGTGTGTGTGTGTGTCTATGTTGTTGTTGTGTATGCAATCCCATTGCAAAACACACACGTCTTACTAGCAGCAACCGTCTGTGTTATTATCGGTCTTGACACACATTTATGATTACAGACCTGTTTGCCACGTATCACACACATCTTGTTAAGTTGAACCGTTTCTGTTCTCATGTCTCAACGCAAACAGTTCATCCGAGTGAACCGCATGCCATGTATCGCACACACCTTCATCTGGCTGACCATTTCTTTTGTGTTGCCTAATCACAAACAGTTCATGAGTGAACCGTATGCTGTATATCGAACACACCTCCATCTGGCTTGTCGGATCACGGGTTCCGGCAAAACCCTCAAGGTTCGAAAACTAGGGTGCGCGCGAAGATTTCCTCCCTACCGATCCACGCCCTAGCTCGCTAAGATCTCGCGGACGAACTCGACGAACTCACAACACAAAAGACACAAGATCTATACTGGTTCCGGCCACCGTTGTGGTGTAATACCCTACTCCAGTGTGGTGGTGGTGGATTGCCTCTTGGGCTGATGAAGAACAGTACAAGGGGAAGAACGGCCTCCTGAGGTCGAGGTGTTCTTGTGCTCGGAGTGTGGCTAAGGGTTAGCTCTAGATCTCATTCGCCTGCCCTCTACTGTGGTGGCTAGTTCTACTTATATAGGCCCTGGTCTTCTCCCCAAATATTTGAGCGGGAAGGGAGCCAACAACGGCCAATTAGGGGACAACTAGTACAGCTTATCCTGACAAAAGCGGTCTTCGCCTGCGAAAGGCTCTGGTGGTGACGCCGCCTTGGGCTCCATGGTGACCTCCGTCTTGCCGTCCTGCTGGTCTTAGTCTCGTTGCACCGATATGGAAACCTTTGCTTGATGCCTCGGTACTCCGCGCCTGCGCTTGCCCCCTTAGCACCAAAGAGGAAGCAAGGATGATGCGCGCGCTGGCGCCTGCCTGGCGCCCGCCTGGTCCCGATCGTCATGGCTTACGTGACCAGAACCTCGTGAGGTTTGCCTTGCCTTGATCTCTCTGCCCCTCGTGAGCCTGCCTGGCGAGGCCGCTCCTGAGGAGGTCTTGTGTCGTCCGCCTCGTGAGGCTTGGCCCCTCGCGAGGGTCTTGAATGCCTTGTCGATGAAGATGGGCTGTACAGGCCTGCTAGCACAATCGCGCCGTGGGCCGCAGGCAGGCAACTCTGGGGACCCCCGTTCCCAGAACGCCGACAGTAGCCCCTGGGCCCAAGGTGCGCTCGGGCTTGGCTTCGAGGCAAAGCCAAGGGTCAAGTACGAAGCGCCGCGGGCCCCTAAAGTCTGCGGCCTTGGTCGACGCGTGGCGGTTGATTGGACGTGGGCGTCTCCGCTTCCCCACGCTGCCTCGGGAACTGCCCGACTTAACAAGCTCCTGCGATATGCAAGGAAAACCATCATTACCTGTGATCGTGGGAGGCGCCGGTTGGCCTTCTTTCATTATAAATGGGGAGGGGGGCAGGGCCCCCCTCGCCCATCTCTTCCTCGTCCGCTTGCTTCTTCCTCCTTGCTCCTCTACTAGTAGAAATGGCACCGTCGAAGAGGCTCTCCGCCGCAGAGAAAGGAAAGGCCCCTCGCGAGGGGCCCGGCGCCCAAGCGCGGACGCGGCCATCCCCGCAAGCACACCTCGACTCCTGCCGTAGCCCCCCGCTCCCGCGGGGGCGCCGCTGCGCGTGGTAGGGGTCGTTCCAGTCGAGGGAGCCCTGTTGACGAATGGAGACGTGCCATGGTCGCGCGGCCTCCCCGGCTGCGCTTCCACTTTGCAGAGGTGCTGCCGGAGTTCGTTGTCTGGTCGGAGGATCGGGCCGGCAACTGGCTTCAGCTTCCGCGCTTTTTCGTCGATGAGCTGCCAGCCTCTGGTCCAGGCAGGCTCTGGCTGCAGGTGGACGGTTTTTGCAGCCGGGCTTCTTGAGTCATGGTCGAGGTCTCCACCGCGGGCAACATAGACCTAGCTCGCGGCTGGCAGACGTTCGCGCGGGCACGCGGCCTGGGCAGGCGGTGCACCCTCCATTTCAAGTATGATGGTGACATGACCCTCTACATGAGGGTGTTTGGAGAAGATGGTCGCCACGCCGGGTGCTGCCCCGAGGTGATCGACGGCGAGGAGGTGCTCGGTCTTGGCGATGGTCGGGACGATGGGGAGGGCGAACCCGCCCTTGGTGTCGACCGCATCTCGTCCAGCTACGGCGCCTCTTCCCTCGGTGACTACGACCAGCCGCCGCGCCGCCGCGCCCGCTTCGAAGGTGGCAGCGGGTCGTCTCGTTGCCGCGTCTCCGTGAAGAGCGAGTTGGGGTCTGGCTGAGCTCAGGACGGCGCCAGGAGCCTGCCCCCGTGGACCGCTGCAGCGCCGCTTTTGTTTTGTTCTTCTTTTCTTTCCTGCATCAAAATGAAACCAGCATGGGCCCGGAGGGGTGTGTATCGAATTATGATTCCTCAATCATTACGCTATGCTTGTCGTTTCCGTGTTGTGTCGTTATTTTGCGCAGAGATAACTTAGCCTAACGCGTTCGGGGCAGCCCCCTCTTCACGAGGCACTTGTTTCCTCGTGCCCGTCTTGACTTAGTGGTCGCTCAGGAACTGCAAAAAATCGCTAGGAAGCTCGCTAGGAGACTCATCATTCACCCGAGCCTTGACCCAGCACTTCATATCACGGTACCCGAGGGGCACGGATTAGGAGAGATGCGCCAACTTGTGGTCTCAAACGAGGGTGGCTCGCGAAAAGGCAGAGAGAAGGAAAAACGCTCGCGAGGGCACCTGCCTAGCCCCCTCACGAGGTATGCGAGAGAGAGAACACAAGCGAACTAGAGTCGAAAAAGGCGATAAAAGGCGACGGAACCAAATCAGCAAGGAACACCAGAAGCAAACTTCGATTAAGAGAAGGTGAGCCAACTACGGAAAGCAAATGAAATGCCGCGTCCGGCACCTAGTCTAGTCTTCAAGTCTTCTCACCAGCGCGGAGCTAAGTGCTGCCACTAGGCGTGGGAGGGAGCCCCCGAGGCCCGAGGGCGGCACTCCTGAGACTCCGGGGCATGTACAGCCCCACTCATTATTATGTGAGAGTGTCACGGGCGGCGATTCTTCACAGGCACTGGGCCTTTCTTCACAGGCACTAGGTCTTGCTTCATGGGTAGAACTTCCGGAGGTGCTATATGTTCCAGGCGTTCTGGATGGCACCCCGTCCTGTGTCTCCAGGCGCGCGGCGCCAGGCCTGGAGACATGGATGACCTTGAACGGGCCCTCCCACATGGGTGAGAGCTTATGCAACCCTTCCCTGGAGAGGACCCACCTCAGGACGAGGTCACCCGTCTCGAGCGTCCTGGACCGTATGTTGCGGCAGTGGTATCGCCGCAGCGCCTGCTGGTACCTTGCCAACCTCAGTGCAGCTTCGCGGCGACGTTCCTCCCCCAGCACGAGGTCCATCCCCCGCGTGGCATCCTGCTGTGTTTCATCAAACACCAGGACCCGTGCGGAGCGATGCTTGACTTCGTGAGGGAGGACCACTTCAGCTCCATAGAAGAGGAAGAACGGGGTCTCGCCTGTCGGCTTGGTGGCGATGGTCCGGATGGACCACAGAACGGACTGAAGCTCGTCGTGCCAGCCCCTGCCGCAGGCCTCGAGCTTCTTCTTGAAGGTCCTGGTCTTGAGGCCCCTCAAGACCTCCGCATTGGCGTGTTCGGCCTGGCCATTGCTCCTGGGGTGCGCCACCGAAGCGTAGCAGACCTGCGTTCCAAGGTTAGCACAGTATGTTTTGAAGAGGTTACTGGTGAACTGCAAGCCGTTGTCGGTGATGATGCGGTTGGGGACCCCGAAACGGCTCACGAGGCCCTTGATGAACTTGACTGCGGAACCAGCTGGGATGGTGCGGACGGCTTCCACTTCCGCCCACTTGGTGAACTTATTGATGGCGACGTAGAGGTAGCGGTAGCCCCCTAGCGCTCGAGGAAATGGGCCCAAGATATCCAGCCCCCAGACCGCGAACGGCCATGTGAGTGGTATAGTCTGGAGGCCCTGAGCTGGCTGATGGATCTGCTTGGCGTTGAACTCGCAGGCTTCACAAGACTTCACCAGCTCGGCTGCATCGTTGAGCGCTGTGGGCCAGTAAAATCCGCTGTAGAATGCCTTGCTGACGAGGGTCCGTGATGACGAGTGGTGCCCGCAGTCCCCATCGTGTATGTCAAATAGCAACTCCTTCCCCTGGTCTCTGGAAATGCAACGTAGTGAAACATCATTTGGCCGCTTCCTGTGCAACTCACCGTCCCGGATGCAGTATGCCGTGGCCTGCCGGGCCACGCGCTCCGCGTCCTCCTCCTTCTCTGGCAGCGTCCCTTGCATCAGGTATTCCTTGAATTCCTTGGTCCAGCATTCCTCCTGGGGCTCGAGCTCCAAGAGCAGGTGCGCTCCTAAAGTCGGGCCACAGGCTGGGGCTCCTAAGGCAGGCGGCTGCGGGAGCTCCTCCCGAGGCTGGACTGTCCTTGAAAGTGGCGGCATTGCTGATAGCTTGAAGAGCCACTCCTCGAAGACGCCGGGCTCTTGGGGTTGCCGCTTGGACGCCCTCTTGGCGATGTCGTCAGCTTCCTTGTTGGTGCCACGAGGCACGTGCTGTAACTCCAGGCCCAGGAACTGCTTCTCCATCTTGTGTACTTCTGTGAGGTATGCCTCCATGTGCTTGTCCTTTGGCTCGTATACTTTGTTGGAGAAGTTGACAAGAAGCTGTGAGTCGCCCTTGACGGTGAGACGCTTCACCCCCAGAGCTGCCGCGGCCTTCAGGCCAGCTATGAGGCCTTCGTATTCTGCGATGTTGTTGGAGACCTTCTCGCCCTGCTGAAAGCAGAGCTGCACAGCGTAGTAGAGCTTGTCCTGAGTGGGCGAGATGAGTACTGCTCCAACCCCCGCGCCCTGATGCGCAAAGGCGCCATCAAAATACATGACCCAACCATCTGGAGCCTCGCTTCCTGGCGAGGTAGACCGGTCTTCGCCTACTTCAAGTGTCGGGGCATCCGTCCATTCCGCCACAAAATCAGCGAGCGCGGCTCCTTTGATGACCCTGGTAGTGCTGAACTCCAAGTGGAATGGCTGCAGTTCGATGTTCCACTCAGCGACCCTTCCAGCAGAGTTGGGGCTCCTGAGCACTCTCTCCAATGGGTAGGCTGACACGAGCTTGATGGGGTGGCCCTGGAAGTAGTGCCGCAACTTGCACGAGGCCACCAAGAGCGCGAGAAGGAGCTTCTGAGGCATGGGATATCATGCCCTCGCGTCCCGCAACACCGTGCTGACGAAATACACCGGGTGCTCAACGAGGACAGGCGCGTTGGTGAGGCTCGCGTCTTGCGAAAGTTCGGGTGCCTCCTGAGGTGGTGGGACTCCTGGCGCCTGATCGCTTGCGGGAATCTCTATGACGTCGTCCTGCCGAGCTTGGTCTTCTGTTGATGCCGCTACGGCTCTTGGTGCGCTTTCTTGATCTTGCGTCATCTCGGCTGGCGGCGTAGCTTGGCGCGGTGCGCCCTTGGCTTGGTGCTCCTCCCGAACCGCCACTAGCGTAGCGCTGGCGGAGTATGGGGGCGGCAAGATAAAGTACTAGAGGCTCGAGAGGCCGTGGCGCCACCATCACCGGAGGGCTGGTCAGGTATCTCTTGAGGTCTTGAAAAGCTCGGTCGCCCTCCGGGGTCCACTCGAATGGGCCTTTCTTCTTCATCAGCTTGAAGAAGGGTAGGGCGCGCTCTCCCAGCTTGGAGATGAAGCGTCCCAACGCATTCACCCGACCAGCCAGCTTCTGCATTTCCTTGAGGGTCTGCGGTGGGCTCATGTCCTCAATGGCCTTGATCTTCTCTGGGTTCGCCTCGATCCCTCTGTGGGACACGAGGAACCCCAGAAGCTTGCCGGAAGGGACACCAAACACACACTTCCCGGGTTAAGCCGCAAGTTCACCTGGCGCAAGCTCGCGAAGGTCTCTTCCAGATCTTGGATCAAGGTTCTTGCCTCCCGAGATTTTACCACAACGTCGTCGACGTAGGCCTCCGTGTTTCTCCCGAGCTGCCGCCCCAAGGCGATGTGCATCAACCGCTGAAAGGTCGCGCCCGGGTTGCGCAGTCCGAAGGGCATGCAGGTGTAGCAGTACACCCCACACGGGGTCAGGAAGGCTGTCTTCTCTACATCTTCTACCGCCATCTTGATTTGGCGATACCCTGAGAACGCATCTAGGAAGCACAGCAGGTCGCACTCAGCGGTGGAGTCAACGATCTGGTCCATGCACGGGAGCGGGAACGGATCTTGGGGGCAGGCCTTGTTGAGGTTGGTGAAGTCGACGCACATTCGCTCCTGCCGGCCTTTCTTCGGCACTACGACGGGGTTCGCCAGCCATTCGGGGTACCTAAGCTCGCGAATGGCACCTGCCGCCTCCAACTTGCGGGTCTCTTGGACGATGAAGGCCTGCTTCTCCGTGGACTGCCATCTCGCCCGCTGCTTCATAGAGTGCACATTGGGACATACCCTTAAGTGATGCTGAATCACCTCTCTCGGAACCGCCACCAGCTGGTCGGGCTCCCATGCGAATATATCCTTGTTTGCGCGCAAGAATTTCACCAATGCTTCCTCTTGGCTTGGGTCGAGGCCGGCACCTATGGTAAAGGTGGCTCCTGAGGACCCGTCCTCGCTGACCGGCACCTGCTTGGTTTCCGCCTTGTCTTGGGTGAACAACTGCTTCTTCTTGATTGGCGCGGCTCCCTTGGGCTCGGAGGTGCCCGCGTAGGCAGGCGCACCGCTGTGGCGGTCTTTAGGGCGAGGTTGAGTGCCGCCAGGGCCTCCTTGGCATCCCCCTTGACAGTGAGGACGCCTTTGCTTCCAGGCATCTTCATGAGGTTGTAGGCCGGATGAGTCGCCGCCATGAACTGGGCCAGAGCTGGGTACCCGAGAATGGCATTGTACGGGAGACCGACGCGGGCGACGTCGAAGTCGACCAGCTCGGTGCGGTAGTTGTCGCGCGTGCCGAAGGTGACGGGGAGGCGGATCTGCCCCAGGGAGTGGGTAGCGCCGCCACCAACTCCTGAGAAAGGCTTGCTGAGGCTGAGCCGCTCGAGCGTCACGTGAAGAAGGCTGAAGGCCTCCATGGACAGTAAGTTGAGGCCGGCGCCGCCATCGATGAGGGTCTTGGTGACGGCCACATTGCATATGGTGGGTGTGCAGAGCATCAAAAGCATGCCCGAGCCAGCGGTGGTGACGGGGTGGTCTTCTGAGCTGAAGGTGAGGTCGGCCTCAGGCGCAGCCCAGCCAGGCGGAGCCCCCGGGCGCTTGGAAGTGGCACCAATCTGGCGGAGGAACGGCTTGATGTTGCGATCTGAAGGCGACGCCTGAGAGCCGCCTAGCAGGGCCGCGACCGCGTGGTGCGCCGGTGCCGCGTAGCGTGCAGTGAAGAGGTCGCACAACTCCTCCCAAGATGCCACCGTGGACACGGGGAGGTTGAGCAGCCAGGCGCGCGGCTCGCCGGCGAGGGCCATGGGAAGCCAGTTGGCCATGACCTTGTCGTCACCCCCGGCCTCGAGGACGGCCTCCTCGTATGCCATGGAAAACAGTTCGGGAGAAGCGAGCAGCTCGCCTCTCTGTGGCAAAGGTGGCATCCAACACCAGAGGATAAGAGCCAGGATTGGGCATCACCTCTGGTGGTCGGCTCTGCTCCAGCTGATGGGCTTCTCAGACCTGTGCATGAACTCGGGGGTCTCTGATGCTACTGCATTTACTTCTTGTTGCTGTTGCCGTCTGCTCCGCTTGTCGTCAGCCACACTAGTGAACACGGCATAAGCTCCATGCTCTTCAGGGTATTCATCTTGTATGGCGCCGACTAGTCAAACCGCCGGCTGCTGAGGAGGAGGAGGCGGCGGGCCGGCAGTCGGAGGGGGCTTGTGCCCGTCGCCCTTGGCGATCCTGGTGAGCCAGTGGCACTTCCGAGTGGTGTGATTGGATGGCTTCGCGCCGCTGTGGAACTTGCAGGGCGCATCGAGAGTCTGCTCGTACGAGAAGGCGGGCACCAAGTTGGGCTTGCCGCCCTTCTGGCGCTTGGGAGGAGGCTGCCATTCCGGCTGCTGATCATCGACTGTTGCCACCTGCCGGCTCATGGAAGCCGGCTGTATGGCCTTGCGCTTGTTGTCGTTTGGTTGCTGTCGCCGACTGGAGTCACCAGCCGGGGTCCGAGGAGCTTGAGGGGCCACCTTGCCCAACACATTAACTTGTATCTCTGCCTTCATGGAGGAGTCGGCCGTGGCGTACTTGTTCGCTATGATCAGCAGTTCGACGAGGGTCGCCGGCTCGTCGCAGAGGAGCTTGTGCTTGAGGAGGGTGCCCTGTCGGCACCCGGCAGTGAAGTACTCGATGGCCTGCACCTCATGCACGCCCTCGCAAGAGTTGTGCAACTCGGCCCAGCGCGTGAGATAGTCGCGAGTCAACTCGTTGGGGCCTCGGACGCATAAGGAGAGCTGGCGAGGCTTGGGCGGCTGCTTGTACGTGCTGGTGAAGTTGCGGATGAATGCTTCAGTGAAATCAACCTAGCTGTTGATGCTGCGGGGCTTCAGGCTGTTCAGCCATGTCCGGGCTGTGCCCTGGAGCATGAGCGGAACATACTTCACGGCAACGCGCTTGTTGCCGTTGGCAATGCTGACGGCTGTGGAGTAGTCGACCAGCTAGTCCTCCGGCTTCACGGAGTCGATGTACTTGGGTGTATCTCTCGGGAGAGTGAACCCTTTGGGGAAGGGCTCATCTCGAATGCGGGGGCCAGTACAAGGCGGACCCAGCTCATCTTCTTCTTCTAGCGCCAGGGATCGATTGAGGCGATCGATCCGGTGGCGGGCATCATTTTCTCCGATTCCTTCTCGGCGGCCAAGGCGGTCGCCGAGTGATGGGTGATCAACAGGCGGCAGGGAGATACGCCTCTCCCTGCGGGGAGAGGGAGGCGGACGGTTGTCTCGCCGCCGCACTACTCTTGGGCGGCCGTCTTGGTCGCGCTCGATGGTGATGTGAGTCCGGCTGCAGCTGGCAGCTGCCTCCTTGTCTCTTCTATCGCGGACGCCACTAGTCGGCGTTCGGGATGTCGCGCCTTGGTCTCGGCGAGGAGGAGGGTCCTCGTTTCGCCGGTTGGGCGCTTCAGTGCGGCACCCGGCCTCTTGCTGCTCAGCAGCCGCGTCGAGGAGCTGCTGGACTCGCTCCGTCATGTGGCGACGTTCGTCGCCCTCGAGCTTGTCTAGCTCGTCTGCTGCCACCTGGGCAGCTCGTATGTTCTCTACAGGCGTGGCGTAGACAGGACGATCTGTCCCGAACATGCTGGCGATGGTCGCGCCACGCTACCGTACCAAACCAATGCGGCTAGGCCCACCAGGAGCCGGCGTGCCTCCGACGGCACGGTCCATCTCCCGCTGGTAGGCCTCTGAAAGGCGTCTCATGCTGGCCAGCCGGTTGGCGCTTTCGATGAGCTGGAAACGGCGTGCCTCCAGTGTCTCGGTGTCGGCGTATTCCGGAATGGGCGCAGTCAGATCTTGCATCGCCGCCTGCAACGGATCCTGGCCACCCCCGCCAGAGTGCTCACCATGGCTGATGACGAGCACTTCCGTGACGGTGCTGCCGCCGCTGTCCGCGCGAGGAAGCGGCTCGTCGTAGACCACCACGTTGGAGGGGAACGCGTCAAGCGACGCCGTGTCGGAGTCGACCAACATCGGGTCGGTGGATCCAACCGACTCCAAGTCAGCAGCAGGCTCGTTGCCAACCGACTCCAAGTCAGCATCAGACGCGGGCTCGTCGGAGAGGCGAATCTCGCCAACAAGATCGGCGAGGCAGCTCGCCGCGCAGGCAACCTCCGCGCCGTGCAGTGCGTCGGCGCAGACGCCGTCTGGCGTGCTGGGCTGGCTACGCTCGCCAGGAAGGAACAGGGTTCCCGTCCAGAACAGGTCTCCGGGAGATGGTGCACCTCGCCCCATGGTGGGCGCCAAATGTCGGGGGTTGGGTGCGACATATGCCAATGGATGGCTTATCATGGTGGGAGCGAGTAGAACGTCGCCGGTGCCTGGAAGCGGGATGAGGCATAGACACGAACGCCGGCGCACTTTACCCAGGTTCGTGGCTCTCCTAGGAGATAACACCCCTAGTCCTACTCTGCGGGATCTCTGCATGATCACTAAGGCACTAGTGAGTACAATGGCACTCCTCAAGCTGTATGCTAGAGGTAGAAGAAGGCAAGGCTTGCTCTCCTCTTCCCCTAGGTGTGAGTCTAATTCTAACAGGTTCCAACCCTTTGCATGGGTGCCCTGGGGTTTTATATAGGCCTACCCCCAGGGGTACAGTGGTAATCCGGACGGGCGTAGGACCCGGCTGTCAGTGTCTCTGGTCGCCGGCTTCTCCGCCAGCTGTCGGGGCCCGCCGCCTGGTGGGCCCCGCCGGCTGGTCTGGTACGGCGCCGACAGGCCGCTCCCGCCGCTCACGGGTCTTGCCGGCTGCTGATTACTGTAGCCGAAATGCTAATGACGTAGGCTTGGTCAGGGGAGCGTGGCTAGAGTCCCGCCGCCTGGTGGGAGATCACTGTAGCCACTCCGGGTCTTATCTGGTTAATGGTGCACCGGTCCCGAGGTAGGAACGAGCCGCCTGCTAGGAGCCGGCCTCCCTCGGGTCCGACTGGCGAAGCTTCCGCCGTCTTCTAGGCTCTCGCTGCCTGGTAGGGTCCGCCGTCTTCAGGCCGTACCGACAGGCGGTCGTGGGGGGCAGGGCTCCGCCTGATAGGAGTGACGTCAGGGGCAGAGTGGCAACAGTGCCGCGCCGGGCGGAGATCTCTGCCCGTACGGAGCACTGTGGTCACGCCCAGCCCTGGATACGGGGGTGATGGGCTTCACTGTAGCCTCAGCCTGTCTCGTCTTCTTAATGGGGGTGCAGACTTTGAGGGCGCCATGGGCCGACTGCTAGGAGCCGACCTCTCTGGAGGCCGCCTGCTAGGAGTGGGCCCGTCTTGAAGCCGCCTTCCTGAGTGTGGCCGTCTTCTGGCAGTCGGTTGTTCAGCCAGCCGGCCACCAGAAAGCGACGCTTCATCTTGACGTCTTGAGGGGCGCAGCCGGCCCCGATGTCTTGAAAGGTCCTGGGACGCGGGTTAGGCTACCCGTGGCCCATTACTCCGACAGTGGTGGTGGTGGATTGCCTCTTGGGCTGATGAAGAATAGTACAAGGGGAAGAACGGCCTCCTGAGGTCGAGGTGTTCTTGTGCTCGGTGTGTGGCTAAGGGTTGGCTCTAGATGTGATTCACCTGCCCTCTACTGTGGTGGCTAGTTCTACTTATATAGGCCCTGGTCTTCTCCCCAAATATTTGAGTGGGAAGGGAGCCAACAACGGCCAATTTGAAAGGGGACAACTAGTACAACTTATCCTGACAAAAGCGGTCTTCGCCTGCGAAAGGCTCTTGTGATGACGCCGCCTTGGGCTCCATGGTGACCTCCGTCTTGCCGTCCTGCTGGTCTTGGTCTCGTTGCACCGATATGGAAACCTTTGCTTGATGCCTCGGTACTCCGCGCATGCGCTTGCCCCCTTAGCACCAAAGAGGAAGCAAGGACGCTGCGCGCGCTGGCGCCTGCCTAGCGCCCGCCTGGTCCCGATCTTCATGGCTTACGTCACGAGAACCTCGCGAGGTTTGCCTTGCCTTGATCTCTCTGCCCCTCGTGAGCCTGCCTGGCGAGGCCGCTCCTGAGGAGGTCTTGTGTCGTCCGCCTCGTGAGACTTGGCCCCTCGCAAGGGTCTTGAATGCCTTGTCGATGAAGATGGGTCGTACAGGCCTGCTAGCACAACCACGCCGTGGGCCGCATGCAGGCAAGTCTGGGGACCCCCGTTCCCAGAACGCCGACATGGCTGCCCATTTCTTTTGTTCCTCCTCATCGCAAACAGTTAATTGAACTGAACTGTATGCCCTACATCGCACACGCAACTAAAATCTGAACCATGTTTGATGGCTCCGCCATCGCAAACATTTTGTACCTTTTCGACAGTTTTTTACACCACCGTTTGCGATTATGGCATCGCACACAGTTTCGTCGAAGGGTCTCTGATCGTAGTGTCGCGTTAGCAGCATCCTGCAGTAGTGTTTGTTATTCTTGATATACCCGAGGACGATAGTATGTCGATTATCCTTGGTAGACCCTTTTTGAATACTGCAGGGGCTGTTATTGATTGCAACAAAGGCAATGTCACTTTTCATGTTAATGCTAATGAGCATACGGTCCACTTGCCGAAGAAACAACCTCAAGTTCATAGTATCAATTATATTGGAAAAATTTCAACTATTACTATTGGAGGTTTTGAATTTCCTCTTTCTACTGTCAAAAAGAAATATGATATTCTTATTGTTGGGGACGTTCATATCCCCGTTGAGGTAACCTAGTGTTATTCGAAAATTCTTCTGTTTCATGTCATTCAAAAGAAGTTTGTTAATAAGACTTGATCAACCTTGTTAATGGATTCCTTTTGATGAGCATGAGATGGATGAATTTAGAAGCACAAACTCTGTGTACCCATCTTTTACTTTATGTATTTAGTTTAAATAAAGCAAACATAGTATTTTGTCTATTTTTTGAATTATCCACGCAATAAAAAATGACCCGAAAATAAAAGTTCTCCAAATGCCCTGAAAATTGGATATGATTTTTTAAAGTATTTTAGAATTTCTGGTGCAAAGAACACACCAGGGGGCCTCATCAGCTGGCCACAAGGGTGGAGGGCGCGCCCCTGACCTTGTGGGCCCCACGTGGCCCCCTCCACTTATTCCAGCACCCATCCTCTCCTTCTTCCTCCAGAAAAAATCATCCCGTAGTTCAAACTCGTGCCCTTGCTCATCTTGCTGCCATTTTCGATCTCCTTGCTCAAAGCTCCATTCACAAAACTGCTTTGGGGGATTGTTCTTCGGTATGTGACTCCCCCAATGGTCCAATTAGTTTTTTGTTCTCGTGCTTTATTCATTGCAAATTTTTGCTGCTGTGGTGACCATGTTCTTGAGCTTGCATGTCAAATTTGTATGGTCCAAAGTTGTTTTGATGCGTGATATAGCTTATAGACACTTGTAGGAGTAGTTGCTATCAATTTTGTTGACTTTGATTCACTTTTATTTTGAGTCACTAAAAATTTCAGAAAATTTTCAGAGCAAAGAAAAATGTCTAGGAGAATGTACCAAGGTGGTTCTTCAAGGAAGCAAGCACCGAGGCGTGCGATACGCGAACGAGACTCTGAACTTCCATGGGAAGCTCAAGTGAGGCCGTGTGAATGGCCGTTGGATGAATTTATGGATCGTGCAGGTTTCAAGGATGAATTCTATGCGTACGTACAAAATACCGGCCTTGAGGATTTCTTAGCGAACAAGTGCTTATAATATTATTATCTCACCGATTCCTTCGTACGGAGGTTTGAGTTTTCATCCAAGCGTAACACTCATACTGTCCTGTTTGATCTTTATGATAAATCTTATACCATGGACCTAGATGGTTTTTGTGATGCATGCAAAATCCCACAATGGGGTAGTCTTAGTGAGTCCCATAAATCTGAATATAATGATTTCCTTGCTAGCATCACTGTTGGAGAACCTAGAAATATCACACAAGCAACTGTAGGGAGCATTCACTTTCCTTCCATACATTATTTTGCTCTCTTTATCGGTAGGTGTATTAATGGTAAAGATGAGCTTTGCCATTTTTGCGCTCCAGATCTTAGTATCCTCAAGTGTGCGGTGTTAGGTGATAAACGATATAATTTGGGGGCCATTGCTACGAGGTTACATCTTAATTCTAAGAATGGAGATTTATTTTGTGGGATTTATGCAACTCGTTTAGCTAACTACTTGAATGTACCTATTAGAAGTTATGATATTGAGTTGCCCCCTGGTTTTCTGGGTTATGAGGCTATGGTACGCCACTAGTTTCTTAAGAGGAACGAACATATCCTCCAGTACGGACTAATCTTTGATAGACGGCGTGCCGTCCTTGTTACCCTTCCCGCTCCTGCTCTCTTCAACTTTCAGGAAAATGGAAGATACTTTATTACTAGAGAGGAGGCAAGCGAGTATGAGAGGACAGCTGAGGCCGCTCGTCTTCAGGAGGCAGCTCGCCAAGAGGTAGCTGCCGCATCACAGTACGACCCCAACTTCAACTTTGGATATCCACCAGGCTAGCCATGGGCGTAGACCAACTTAGGCCAAAATCCTAGGCTTGAGGGAGTACGTATTTCTCACCGACATTACATTCACGTTCATACACTCATTTCAGCTGTCGGTGCTCATACTTTTTCATTGTAATATCCATGCTAGTTTATTTCTTTTTCCGCTTTCTTCTTGTGTGTTTGAAAAACCTTAAGAAAAACCAAAAAAAATTAGTTGTAGTTAGTTTACTTTCTATGCATATGCTAAGTAGTAGTAAACTTAAAACCCAAAAAGATTTCTCGTGCTTGTTGGGAGCTTTCCCGTGTAAATAGTTTTTCTCATTCTTGTTCTTCTTCCTTAGAAAAATAAAAACTCCAAAAACATTTCAGTGTGTTTCTTTGAAATTCTTTTCTTTTCTTTGGGGGTAGAGAGGTGTCGGAGTTATTGGCCATGGGTAGCCTCATCTGCCCCCCATGGCATTTCAAGACATCGGGACCGACTGCGCCCCTCGAACTTCAAAGCTTGACCGCCGCCTTCTTGAGGCCGGCTGGTCCAAGCGGTCGGCTGCCGGAAGACGGCGGACCCCAGAAGACGGCCACGAAGCGGGCGGCCTCTAGAGAGGCCGGCTCCTAGCAGGCGATCCCAGGCGCCCTCAAAGTCTGCACCCTCTTAAGCACGACAGGACGGGGCGTGGCTACAGCGAAGCCTGCCACCCTCGAATCTGGGGCGGGTCGTGGCCACAGTACGCAGTACCAACTAGAGTTCTCCGTCATGGCGCGGCACTGTGGCCCCTCCACCCGTGACATCATCCAAGTCAGAAGGGACCATGCTCCCACGACGGGCTGTCGGTACGGTCTGCAGACGGTGGGCCCTACCAACCCGTGAGTAGCCAGAAGGCGGCAAGCCCGGCCAGTTGGGTCACGGGGAGGTCGGCTTCCAGCAGGCGGCCCTCTCCCTTCCTAGGAGTTTGTGCGCCATTAACCAGAAGAGATGGGGAATGGCTACAGTGAACGCCCGCCAGACGGCGGAACTGTAGCCACGCCTTCCCCGACAAAGAAAGCGTCATTAGGAGCACAGCTACAGTGCTTAGCAGCTGACAGGGCCCGCGAGCGGCGGGCACGACCTGTCGGCCAAGTACAAGACAGCCGGCGGGGCCCACCAGTCGGCGGGCCCCAGCAGCCATCGGAGAAGCCGGCCACACGAGACACTGACGGCCTGGGCCTACACCCGGTCAGTTTACCATTGTACCCCGGGGGGTATGCCTATATAAACCCCCCAGGGCACCCATGCAAATGGTTCAGACCCTTAGATTACACAACCACATACATAGAGAGAGGAGAGAGCTAGCCCTGCCCTTCTTCCTCCTCTAGCAAACAGCTCGAGGAGCGACTTGTAGCTACCTGTTGAGATAGTGATCATGCGGAGACCCCACAGAGCAGGACTAGGGGTGTTATCTCCTAGGAGAGCCCCGAACATGCGTAAAGTTTGCCGGCGTACGTGTCTACGCCTTATCCCGCTTCCTGGCACCGACGACGTGTTACTGTCCCCCACCATGTTAAGCCACCCATTGGCATATGTCGCACCAAAACCCCGACATTTGGCGCCCACCGTGGGGCTAGGTGCACCGTCGTCCGGAGATCTATTCTGGACGGGAACCCTCTTCCTTCTTGGCGAGCGCAGCCAGCCTGGCATGCCAGACGGTGTTTGCGCTGACGCGCTGCATGGCGCGGAGGTCGCCTGCGCGGCGAGCTGCCTCGCTGACCTTGTTGGCGAGATCCGCCTCTCCGACGAGCCCCGACGCAGGCACAGATGGCCCCGAGAGCCGCCTCGTCAGCCTTCTCGACCAGCTCCACATCGCCAACGAGATGGCCTTCGACTTGGAGTCGATCGGCTTGTTGACACCGGATTTTGGCATGATCAATAACTTAATTAATATGGCCTCAAATGGAGAAGTGATCTACATAAAATAATTTCGTATTGTCCATATGAACATCTTTGAAGTTCGGGCCATCATCATCCGATCTCGTCTCGAAGGGCGAAGTTGTGTTCGAAATACTAAGATTTTGTATTCAGAACACTATTCGGCTGATAACGCCCCCAAGATGGTCTCATATGGAAAAACAATCTACATGAATTGTCTTCGTATCGTCGAAACGATTGATTTTGATATAAAAATCATGCAAATCCGAGTTCGTATGCAAAAGTTAGAGCAATCGGAGTGCAGCCCTATCATGAGGCGAGATGTGGCGCGCCCTACCAGACGCATGTGTGATGGGTAGCGCGAGGAAACAGATATTTTGCGTGACTGTTTTGGCCCAGGATATGGAGTCGAATCAAAAAACGTTCAACGTGAAAGTTGTTCGTCTCGTCGAAACGGTCAAGATTGCTTTTAGGCTCGTTTCCATCCGAGGTGGTTTGCCACCACAAAGAAGACCCGCAAGGTGCAGCCAGTTTAAACCGAACAGTTTTGGAAAGTTCGGATAAAACCAATCCGAATTTGACTAGGGTTTTGGACGTGAATCCAAGTCTTTTTCTTGCACGGAAAGTCCAGCCGTCTCTTATATACCTAAGGGGTGACGGCCGATTGAACAACACACAATCGATCAAATCATCTACCACTTTTTATCTTTTATCTTTTCTCCTTAACCCTAGTTCTTCTTCTTCCTCGTTCTTCGTCTATTCTTCTTGTTGCAGGGCGGCAAACCACGAGGCCCTAGGGGCGATCAGGTCGACCTAGGGCAGCCCATAGCCGCCGCGCGCCCTGACGGGGTCCCTCCCGGGCGTATGGGGTTTCGGGTCCACAAAAGCGCCCGCCGGATTGTCTTGCGTACCGCGCTTCCGTCGGGTCTCCTTCGACGTGAGCTGCGGTGCATCACCCTCGGCGTTGGAGGTACACGGTGACACATTCGTGTGCGAACTCACTTTTTGGCGACTCCGCTGGGGACGAAGCTTTGAACGGTCTCCAGCCCGTTCTTGCTACGAAGAGATCGTCATCAAGTTGCTGCAATCTACAAAGGTAAATGAATACCCAATTCCCCTTTGTAGATGCAAATAATGCATATGTTGTTGCTGGATCATCTAATGAGCATAATGTATCGGCTAGCCCTAGTTTTATCAATCATGCATCTAATTATGCGCAAGGGCCGATGCAAAGCAATCTTCATGCTTCAAATGCTTATGATTTTAGCAACGTACAACATATGTATCCAAACTCTCATGCATCGGCAACACCACAAATCCATATGCCGATGAACAACATGATGGGTTTGGTTAATCAATTTGAATCACCTCATGTTAAAATTTCCAATAGCATACAAGAAAGTGTTTCACCTTTTTATTCATCGGCAACTAATTTGCAATATGTGAATCCAACCTTGCCGATGGATGGGAGAATTGGCCATGGTACTACTAGCTATTCGGCCAGTTACTCTCAACCATCATATGCTACACCTCATGTTAGTAATTTTTCAGCACCGTATGCAACTATAGATGTTCATAATTCGGCCCCGCATCTTCATGGTCATAGCCGAATAAGTGAAATTTTACAGGAACACATGTGCCGTCATCAAATACTGTAGCATATAATGCATACTCTACGCAATTCAAGAACTTTGGCAACACTCACGAATCATTGCCGAAAGAATCTGAAAGTATTGTGGAGCAATCCCTTCCAGAAGCGGTTGTGGATGCATTAAAAAAGAGCTTGGCACAACACAAGAGGATTAGTGCTCTTTACCTTGAACAATATGAAAATGGGTTGTTTCCTGATTATGCTGCAATAAAGGCTAGAGTTTTGCAGGAAGATGAAACTTCATCAATTGATAGTATTGGTGAGAGAGCATATGGTTATACAGCAGTGCATACACCTCCACCTATTATCGCAGCATATTATACACCCCCTACACAATTGCAAAATTTTGGCAACACTAACACTTCATTGCTGAAAGATCCTAAGAGCATTGGGGGGCAAACTAATCTAGAGCGGGCTGAAATTGAGAGGGGAGTTAAAGCTTTGCGTGATAGGGTGCAAATACTTCGCCAAGAGAGAATTGATAGGGAATTAGCTCAAAGAAAAGAAGCCTTGCCAATTGATATAACCGGTGAAAATAATGATGATTCGGAAACTAAAAGTGCTTCGGTTGAAAAAGCCGAATCAAGTAGTATATATTCCGAATCCAACAAATCCAAAGAGGCAAACATTGTTGAGGAAGGGCATGGAAACTATAGCGAAACAGCCATACTTGATTTTTCTGAAGTTAATGGAACCTACTTCCTGCCCTATGAGTTTCGTGCCATAGAAATTGACAAGCCTCAAGAACAAGAGAAATAGCCGAACAAAGTTCGCCTGACAAGGATCTCAAAGTGACAATGCACAGAATCAAGAAAAGGGTGATGAAAAGGCATTGGGGAGCCATCCGAAGACGGAGAAAAGTATTATTGAAGTGATACAACCATCATGCTCTCCCAATATATTTGAAGAGGTATGCTTAGCAAGTAATTTACCTATTTTCAGATTTGGTCAGAACTTTATTGTTGATGCATCTATAAGAAATATTCTCATAAGTAATTTTGAAAGACCAATGAAGAAGGGTAATTTACTTGTTAGCAATAAAAAATTTATGGAACATATCGGTCAACCCATTGCACCTTTTATAAAGACCGATAATGACTTATTGTTACAGCCAAAGCTTTCCCCGTTGCTTTCTCTAAAGTTCATATCTAGTTGGGTAGCTTTGATTATTTCTTACTTGGCTTACACTTGGTCTCAATTGAGACATGTATGTTCTATTTTCGTTTCAGAAATTTAAAGCCAATGTTAAAATCTTTTGGGAAAACCGATGCTAGTATAGTTTCTTATTTAAGGGCATCGGAAAAAGAATGCGAAAGAGAATTCATAGCCGAATGGGAAGATGCCAAATCTGAACCATTTGTTTGCTTAACTCCAAAGCCGTTCTCACAACAAGATCGGCTAGAAAACAAAAGGTATACCTTCGATTCAAACATGTGTGATCAAATCTTTGATTTGTTGTTGAAAAATAATTACATTAGAATTCTTGATCACCATGTGAAGCCATCTTTCCAAGGACGAATGTATTGTAAGTTGCATGATTCGTCCAAGCATAATTTTGAGGACTGCCACATGTTTTGTCAAATAGTTAAATCGGCCATTGAAAAAGGATGATTGAAATTTGTTGAAACACCAAGAGATGACCACTCTATTCCGATTGGTCATGATGGCAAAAAGTTTTTGCATCGGCTACTTCAAGCCGATCCATCTAAAGAGAAGGTAAAAACTGCAGGTGATGGGATCAAGCTTTCAAGTAAAGAAGTAGTTGAAGAGCATAATGAACATAATCTTGAGGGCGAGAATTCCATCGAAGCTACAATGGAGACGCCAAGGACTGGGGGGCAGCAAGCAAATCCAATGATCGATGGAAGCAAACCAAAAGAAAACAAAGGCCGAAATAAGCGCAAGTGTAAGAGATCAAAAATCACCTTCGCTGAACTATTGGAAAAATATCAAAAGAAGAGTGAAGAGAAGATTGCTTATCGGCCAAATCATGCAAAGAAACCAAGATCGCCCCCAAGGCGCAAATATGAGGATCGGTATTGGCAAAGTGAGAATTTTAATGCAACATATTCATGTCCTTATTTTGGGCCACTAATGCCAATGCCGTGGATGCCTCCCTATGCTCATATAGATCCATATCCATCATGGGATAGGTATGATACAAGTGCACATTCTCCATCTTATTTTAGATCATCTCACCAATATCATGCAGCTCCGAGAAGATCAATATTTGAACAATCACATGTTAAAGACCGTTTCAATCATAACGAATCGGTACAGAGCTCAAGGAAGAAGAAAGAGGTGGTCAAGCAAGTTTACTGTGTTAAAAGAGATGATCGTAAGAGTGCAACTTCAGATTTGATCTCAAATGAAAAAGAGCCAATTAAAGTGTTGACATTGGCTACTAAAGGCAATGAGACGAAGCAACCAATTATCGAGAGTCAAAGTGCCAAATCTGAAGAAAACAAGTTGAGAGTGCACAAGGTAAAACAAGAATTGCCATTGCTTCAAACAAAATCACAGACGGGGTGCCCACTTGGCTTATCATATTGGCGAAAGAAGGAATTACAAAAACTTAGTGCACAAGAGCTGAAAAAGAAGAACATGGCATGGGTTCCCAAGAGGAGCAGTCAAAATAAAAATGATGTGCAACCTTCTATTGCAAAAAGTGTTACAAAAGTGAAGAAAGAGAAGGATGGAAGCCAAAAACAATTAAGCCGAAGGTTTGCATCACCCCATCAAAATCTTCGGTTAGCACATCATCCATATTCTTCAACCATACCATTGATGCCTTTGCCATGGAATTCATCATCAGGTATGATAAATTACCCTCCCTGGATTTATTTTGATCCATGGATGCGACATAATTTTCTACATCATGAGAGGGTATTACCAAATCTCTATACATTTTATTAGCTACATTTTTTCTTGCTAATCCAAAGGGCCAAAATATTTGATTGCTATTTCATTTGTTTATTTCGGCTATACATGATTTGGTGAATGAATTATACATGGACCTTATGTTAATGGCCGATATTTATCTATCGCCCTAAGAATATGTCAAAGCATGGCTGATGTAGTATCCTAACATCGTCCTTAGTTCAATTAGAGGCCAAAACGAGGTACATGTTCATTGATATTGCCCTTGTCTTTCTAGTACTATGGAGATTATTTTAGACGGTTAAATTTGTGGCAATGGCCAAGGTGTTGGTGTTGTTTATTTATCTCCATATGGAGCTATTTTGTGAAGCCTCATGCCGCTTAAAATATTTTTACACAATGATCAAAGCCGAATATGCATTGTCATTCGGATTGGAGATTTGCCTTACTATAGGTGCTATACATATTGAAGCTTTCGGTGGTTCGTTATTAGTATAGTGCAACAAATATCCAAGGGTTATCAATGTTTTTACGAATCCTTTTAAATTATCTTGAGGTATGTCTAGATGTAATTTTTACCTTGGGTTGCTTTAATACTGCTCATATATCTAGACATGACAATTGTAGAGCAAATGAGTTGGCACAACAAGCATCTGGCTACTATGTTGATCATGGTGTATTGCATATATCTATCAATAGCCGATGCTTATTCTTGCCAACGTAGGTAAGGCCGAACCAAAACCCACTGCTTCAGCCACTAATGAAACTTTTATGCAGGCGAAGTAAGGATTGAGGGAAGTTCATTCTTGATTATCTGCGAAATCCTAGCGAAAGGGTGAAAAATATGGTTTGGAGGATGGTTTTTGATCTATGGAACCTTATCACCGGATTGTTATAGAAATTGAGAAGTTTTCACCCAAGTTTGCACCAAGAGGTTCAAACAAGCAATGGTCGATATATACTTATTGTCCTAAAAACAGGCAAAATGGCCGATAGAGTGTTGACATCGTCCTTAGAACAAGCTATGTGCAAATTATTTTTGGGCATCCAAGTTTTGCCGAAAAACAGGGGGGCATGTGTTGACACCGGATTTTGGCACGGTCAATAACTTAATTAATATGGCCTCAAATGGAAAAGTGATCTACATAAAAGAGTTTCGTATTGTCCATATGAACATCTTTGAAGTTTGGGCCATCGCCATCCGATATCGTCTCGAAGGCCGAAGTTGTGTTCGAAATACTGAGATTTTTTATTCAGAACACTATTCGGCTGATTACGCCCCCAAGACGGTCCCATATGGAAAAACATTCTACATGAATTGTCTTCGTATCGTCGAAATGATTGATTTTGATATAAAATTCGTCCAAATCCGAGTTCGTATGCAAAAGTTAGAGGAATCGGAGTGCAGCCCTATCATGAGGCGAGATGTGGCGCGCCCTACCAGACGCATGTCTGATGGGTAGCGCGAGGGAACAGATATTTTGCGTGACTGTTTTGGCCCAGAATATGGAGTCAAATCAAAAAACATTCAACGCGAAAGTTGTTCGTCTCGTTGAAACGGTCAAGATTGCTTTTGGGCTCGTTTCCATCCCAAGACATTTGCCACCATAAAGAAGACCCGCAAGGTGCAGCCAGTTTAAACCGAACATTTTTGAAAAGTTCAGATAAAAACAATCCGAATTTGACTAGGGTTTTGGACGTAAATCCAAGTCTTTTCCTTGCACGGTAAGTCCAGCCACCTCTTATATACCTAAGGGGTGAAGGCCGATTGAACAACACACAATTGATCAAATCATCTACCACTTTTTATCTTTTATCTTTTCTCCTTAACCCTAGTTCTTCTTCTTCCTCGTTCTTCGTCTGTTCTTCTTGTTGCAGGGCGGCGAACCTCGAGGCCCTAGGGGCGATCAGGTTGACCTAGGGCAGCTCATAGCTGCCGTGCACCCTGACGGGGTCCCTCCCGGGCGTGTGGGGTTTTGGGTCCACAAAAGCGCCCGCCGGATTATCTTGCGTACCGCGCTTCCGGCGGGTCTCCTTCGACGTGAGCTGCGGTGCATCACCCTCGGCGTTGGAGGTACACGGTGACGTGTTCGTGTGCGAACACGGCTCCACCGACCCGATGCTTGTCGACTCCGACACGGCATCCCTCGACGCGTTCCCCACCAACGTGGTGGTCATCGATGATCCGCTTCCTCGCGCGGACAGCGGCGGCAGCACCGTCAAAGAGGTACTTGTCATTGACCATGGCGAACACTCTGGTGGTGACGGCCAGGATCCGCTGCAGGCGGCATTGCGGGACTTGGCCGCACCCATTCCCGAAGACGCTGATGGCTAGGCGCTGGAAGCGCATCTCAAGGCGCTCTTCGAGAGCGCCAAGAAGTTGACCACCATGAGACGCCTCTGTGAGGCCTACCAGCGTGAAGTCGACCGCGGCATCGGTGGCATGCCGGCTACTAGCGAGCCCAGCCGCGTGGGCGCCGTCCGGAAACGCGGAGCCACCATGACCAGTATGCTGGGGGCCGACCGCCCGACTTACGCCACGCCCCAGGAGAACATACGAGCTGCCCATGTGGCAACAGAAGAGCTGGAGCACTTGGAGGGCGAAGAGCGTCGCTGCATGATGGAGCGCGTGCAGCAGCTCCTTGACGCGGCTGCTGCGCAATAGGAGGCCGGCCACCGAGTGATGGAGCCTGGCCTGCAAGCTGAGAACCAGCCCCCTCGCCGAGAGCACGACGCGACATCCCGGACGCCGACTGGCGGCGCCCGCGGACGAAGAGAACGAGATCCGGCTGCAAGCCGTAGCCGGACGCATATTTCCATCGAGCGCGACCAAGACGGCAGCCCACGAGCAGTGGAACGACCGAGCGACTATCAGCCTCCTCTGCGCAGAGAAAGGCGCGTCTCCCCGCCGCCTGTTGATCACCCGAGTCTCGGTGGCCGGCTTGTTCCCCGAGAAGGAATCGGAGAAAATGATGCTCGCCACCGGATCGACGGTCTCAATCGATCCCTGGCGTTAGAAGAAGAAGACACGCTGGGCCTGCCTTGTTGCGGCCCCCGCATCCGCGACGAGCCCTTCCCCAAAGGGTTCACGCTCCCAAGAGACACGCCAAGTACAACGGGTCTCTGAAGCCGGAAGACTGGCTGGTCGGCTACTCCACGGCCGTCAACATAGCAAACGGCAATAAGCGTGTTGCCGTGAAATATGTTCCGCTCATGCTCCAGGGCACCGCCCGGACATGGTTGAACAGCCTGAAGCCCCGTAGCATCAACAGGTGGGTAGATTTCACTGAAGCCTTCATCCGCAACTTCACCCGCACTTACAAGCGGCCGCCCAAGCCCCGCCAGCTCTCCTTGTGCGTCCAAGGCCCCAACGAGTCGACTCGCGACTACCTCACGCATTGGGCCGAGCTACGCAACTCTTGCGAAGGCGTGCACGAGGTGCAGGCTATCGAGTACTTCACCACCGGGTGTAGAGAACGCACCCTGCTCAAACACCGACTTCTCTGCGATGGGCCGGCAACCCTCGACGAGCTGCTGATCATAGCGGACAAGTATGCCACGGCCGACTCCTCCATGAAGACGGAGATTCAAGTTGATGAATCCGGCAAAATGGCTCCTCAGGTCCCTCGCACTCCGGCTGGTGACACCAGTCGGCGGCAGCAGCAAAACAACAACAAGCTCAAGGCACCACAGCCGGCTTCCACCAGCCGGCAAGTGGCGACAGTCGAAGACCAGCAGCCGGAGGGGTAGCCTGCTCCCAAGCGTCAGAGGGGCGGCAAGCCAAATTGGCTGCCCGCCTTCTCTTATGAGCAAACCCTTGATGCACCCTGCAAGTTCCACAACGGCGCGAAGCCGTCCAACAACATCACTCGGAAGTGTCACCAGCTCACCCGAATCTCCAAGGATGAAGGATTGCTGCCTCCTCCGCCTGGTGGCCAGCCGCCGCCGCCTCCTCCCCCGCAACAGGCGGCCCGACCAGTTGCTGCCATCCAAGATGAGTACCCAGAAGAGCAAGGAGCCTACGTCGTCTTCACCAGTGTGGCTGATGACAAGCACAGCTGATGCCAGCAGTCCTGAGAGGTGAATGCTGTAGCTTCTGAAGCCCCAGAGTTCATGCACTGGTCAGAAAAGCCAATCAGTTGGAGCCGAGCCGATCACCCGGAAGTAATGCCTTCTCCGGGTTCTTACGCTCTAGTGTTGGATGCCACCTTTGCTACGGAGAGGCGAGCTGCTCGCTTCTCCTGAGTCCTGATAGATGGCGGTAGCAGCATCAACATCTTGTACCGCGGTACCATGGAGAAGTTGGGCATCAAACAGAAACAGCTCCAGCCCAGTCGGACTGTCTTCCATGGCATAGTACCCGGCCTTTCGCACTCACCAATCGGCAAGATCAATATAGATGTCCTCTTTGGGGACAAAAATCATTTCCGCCGGGAGCCCATCTGGTTTGAAGTAGTTGACCTTGAGAGTCCTTACCATGCACTGCTCGGCCGATCGGCCTTGGCCAAATTCATGGCGGTGCCACACTATGCCTACCTCAAGATGAAGATGCCAAGCACCAAAGGGGTTATTGCCTTCTCCGGAGATTACCAAAAGTCATCCGCCTGTGCGGCCGCCAGCAGTCGGCTGGCCGAGTCCCTTGTGATCGCTGCTGAGAAGCGACTCCTTGACCGGGTTGTGGCCATGGCCGGCAAGCAGCCGGACATGTCCCCTGATCCCAAGGAGTCGGAAGCTGAAGGCTCCTTCAAGCCGGCCAAGGAGACAAAGAAGATACCATTGGACCCGGAGCACCCGGAGAGGTACGCTGTCGTAGGTGCAAACCTCGACAGCAAATAGGAAAGTGAGCTCGTCGATTTCCTCCGTGAGAATCGGGACATCTTTGCATGGTCTCCTAAGGACATGCCAAGTGTTCCGACGGATCTCGCCGAGCACAAGCTACACGTCCGACCTGACGCCAAGCCGGTCCAGCAACCCCTCCGCCGCCTATCAGAAGAGAAGAATTGTCGGTGAAGAGATAGCCCGGCTCCTAGCAGCCAGCTTCAGTATGGAAGTATTCTATCCGGATTGGCTGGCCAACCCAGTCCTTCTACTGAAGAAGAACAACAAGTGGCGCATGTGTATTGATTATACCAGCCTCAACAAAGCTTGC
This sequence comes from Aegilops tauschii subsp. strangulata, assembly GCF_002575655.3. Lineage (NCBI taxonomy): Eukaryota > Viridiplantae > Streptophyta > Magnoliopsida > Poales > Poaceae > Aegilops > Aegilops tauschii. The sequence goes on from NC_053039.3 coordinate 251,778,143, forward strand.
CCCAAAGATCCTTTTGCCTTGCCACGGATCGACCAAGTGATAGACTCCACAGCCGGATGCGAGCTGTTGAGTTTTTTGGATGCATATTTAGGGTACCACCAGATCAAGTTGAACCCGGTTGATAGGCTGAAGACCTCTTTCATCACACCATTCGGAGCCTTCTGCTACCTGACGATGACGTTCGGCTTGAGGAATGCCGGCGCCAGGTTTCAGCGTTGCATGCAGAAGTGCCTCCTCAAGCAGCTCGGCAGAAATGCCCATGTCTATGTGGACAATGTTGTGGTAAAGACGGAGAAGCGTGGGACCCTCCTAGAAGATCTCAAGGCGACTTTTGAAAATCTGCGCCGGTTTCAGATCAAGCTTAACCTAGAGAAGTGCGTGTTCGGAGTACCAGCCGGCCAGGTCCTTGGCTTCCTGGTCTCTAAGCACGGCATTGAGTGCAACCCTATGAAGATCAAGGCCATCGAGAGGATGGAGAAGCCTACCCGACTGAGAGACATCCAGAAGTTCACCGGCTGCTTGGCATCCATCAGCCGCTTTGTTAGCCGGCTAGGCGAGAAGGCCCTTCCCCTGTACCAACTCCTGAAGAAAACCACTCACTTTGAGTGGAATGACAAGGCAGATGAAGCTTTTCTCCAGCTCAAGAAGATGTTGACCACGCCGCCTGTCCTGGCCGTGCCGGCTGCTAAGGAGCCCATGCTCCTCTACATCGCCGCCACCAGCCGGGTGGTCAGCACAGTCATAGTAGTTGAGCGCAAGGAAGACGGCAAGGTTCTGCCGGTCCAGAGACTGGTGTATTATCTCAGTGAAGTGCTGTCGGCTTCCAAGCAGACCTACCCCCACTACCAGAAGATGTTCTACGGCGTGAACTTCACCGCCAAGAAGTTAAAGCCATATTTTCAAGAGCACCCCATCAAGGTTGTTTGCACTGCTCCGCTTGCTGAGATCATAGGCAGTCGAGATGCTTCAGGCCGAGTGGCCAAATGGGCCATCGAGTTGGCTCCCCACACCATCTTCTACCAGCCTCGCACCACCATCAAGTCCCAAGCGCTAGCCGACTTCCTCGTCGACTGGGCCGAGACCCAGTACCTACCGCCAGCGCCGTACTCCACCCATTGGCAGATGCACTTTGATGGTTTGAAGATGCGCACCGGTTTGGGAGCCGACATCGTCCTCACCTCTCCCAAAGGCGACAAGCTCAGATACACACTGCAAATCCATTTTTCTGCCTCCAACAACGTGGCTGAGTATGAGGCACTAGTACACGGACTCCGTCTTGCCAAAGAGCTCGGCATTCGCCGGATTCTGTGCTACGGTGACTCAGACTTGGTGGTCCAACAGTCGTCTGGTGACTGGGACGCCAAGGATGCAAACATGGCAAGCTACCACTTCCTCGTCCAGCAACTCAGCGGATATTTTGAAGGGTGCGAGTTCCTTCACGTGCCACGAAACAACAACGAGCGAGCAGATGCCTTGGCACGGATTGGCTCCACCTGGCAAGCCATACCAGCCGGAATATCCCTTCAGCGCCTCCTCAAGCCGTCCATCAAGCCTTCGCCAGAATCAGATTCTATCTTTGTGTCGTCTGCTCCTGAAACAGTCGGATCCGACTCAAAGGCCGCGGTAGTCAGCTCGGGTATTTCGGCAGGCGGCTCGGGGATTGAAGCAGTCGCACCCGGCCCGGGGACTTCAGATCCTGGCCCCGGGACTACAGCAGTCGGCTCGGGGACTTCAACGGCACAGCAGGCGGTGGCCGAATCCAACCCGCCACCTCCCAACCCAACCACCCCAATACAAGTAGCAGTACTGACAGTGGAGGAAATCACAGCACCATCATGGGATCAGCCCATCCTCAACTTTTTGGTGAATAAAGAGCTGCCAACCGATGAGATCTCAGCCCGACAGGTGCAACGTCGGGCAGCAGCATACACCATCGTCAACAGGGAACTCGTGAGGCGCAGTGTCACTGGCGTATACCAGCGCTGCGTAGAGCCGGAGAAGGGCCAAGCAATCCTCAAAGATATCCATCAAGGCGAGTGTGGCCACCACGCGGCCTCAAGATCACTTGTTGCCAAAGCCTTTCGCCATGGTTTCTTCTGGCCGACTGCTCTAGAAGAAGCCAAACACTTGGTCAAGAAATGTAAGGGATGCCAGAAGTTCAGTTCCAAGCAACATTTGCCGGCTTCTGCACTCAAAACCATTCCCCTTGCCTGGCCTTTTGCCGTCTAGGGACTAGACATGGTCGGACCATTCAAGACAGCACATGGAGGCATGACTCATCTGCTTGTTGTCGTGGACAAATTCACCAAGTGGATAGAAGCGAAGCCAATCAAGAAGTTGAACCACCCGACTACTGTGAATTTCATCGCAGACATCACCACTCGGTACGGCGTACCTCACAGCATCATCACCGACAATGGCACAAATTTTGCCAAAGGCGCCTTGGCCCGTTTCTGTGCGACGTAGGGCATCCGACTGGACTTAGCGTCCGGTGCCCACCCACAGTCAAATGGCCAGGTCGAGCAAGCAAACGGCCTCATTTTGTCCGGAATTAAGCCCCGACTGGTCGAGCCTCTGGAACGTTCGGCCGACTGCTGGCTCAATGAGCTATCGGCCGTCCTCTGGAGTCTGCGCGCCATAGCAAACAAGTCAACTGGCTTCACACCATTCTTCCTCGTGTATGGCGCCGATGCCGTCATTCCAACTGACATCGAGTTCGACTCACCTCGCATCACCATGTACACCGAGGCGGAGGCAAAGGAAGCACGAGAAGACGGCGTTGATCTGCTGGAAGATAGCCGGCTGTTGGCACTCAGCCGGTCCGCCATCTACCAGCAGAGTCTACGCCGCTACCACAGTCGGAAGGTCAAGCCAAGATCCTTCCAAGCGGGAGACCTTGTGCTCCGGCTGATCCAGTGAACAGCCGGCCAGCACAAGCTCTCAGCCCCTTGGTAAGGCCCTTTCATCATCAGCAAAGCCTTGGGCAACGACTCCTACTACCTGATCGATGCTCAGAAGCCTAGGGCACACAAGAGGGACGACTCTAGCAAGGAAACAGAGCGCCCATGGAATGCAAATCTCCTTCGAAGATTTTATAGTTGACGAAGTATGTACCACGCTACCTTTTGTATTAAGTACGAAGACTTCGGGTCCCACGAGGAGCACTCGGGGACTACCCCTTTTTCATCTATATGATAAGTATTAGGCCTATGAATGTGTTATTTCATTCCTCCGCCTGAAACCGGGTTCGACCAGTCGGCCCGGGGGCTTGCCGCCTTGTACTATGTCAGTGTTTCCTGCAGTCGGACAAGTAATGTGCAAGCACCTAAGCCCTCTCTTGCCACAAGCCACGGCTTACAGAGCGTCTGTTCGCTTGGCAAGAGTTAAAGGCAAGAAACAGTGCTCACATGAAAAATGGCTAAGGACCAAAACATCGACATAGGACCAGCCGACCCTTCGCCTCGCCGACCGGCTGCTGAGCAGCCAGCCAGCCGGCTTCCTACTTAGCTTGCAACGTTCCAATCGGCCAAAGTACTTGTCCTCCCACAATGGTGAAATACTTGACCAAGCCGCAGTCCGCAGAGCGGCTGTCCGGCTGGCAAGTAGGTAACCATGGGAGGGCGGCAAAGGAAAAAGGCAGGGAACAAAGAGCAAGAAAAGTCGGAACTCAGTAAAAGCACAGCTTGTGCGGGAAATAATTTACATACCGAAAGGCCCTCGGCCAATATTCAACATAGTTTGAATACACCCTGCGGGTGGAATTGTGCAAATTTAACGAAAGTTTGTTGAGAAGACTACTAAGTAGGAAAAGCTACGATAAATTGGCGGCCTAGACCAAAGGAGCAGCAGGCGAGTCCGACAGGTTGGTGGAGTCGGGGGCGCCAGCTGGCGAGTCTCGGCTTGGCCACTTTCAGCAACAGTCGGCGTGCTTGCACGCGGCTCGGTGTTGGAGGCGCGATCGAGTTGAGGCTGGCTGCCCTCTCCGACCTCCGGCACGCCGTCTTCATCATCCTCATCTTCCCCTTCGTCGCTGGAGGCGATCTCCTCTGCCGAGTCTTCTCCATCATCCGGGTTCAGTCCGAACCTTTCTGGCGGCGCCTCGGCGCCGTTCTCGTTCAGCTCAGGGACGAAGTCACCGGTGTTGGTATACTCGGCGATCGCTGCTGCGCAAATAGTGAGGGCACGCTCCACCGCCACCAGCTCGGCGCCGGCTTCCTGCCGAAACATGGCCAACTGGGTTAGATCTAGCCCAGGATACCACGCCTTGGCGAACTCAAAGGCCCGCCACGCTCCTGCTCAGGCCGCGGAGCCTTTCCAGGCCTCAAGACGGCCGGCGGCCACTTCCGCCAGTCCGCGGACCGACTGGGGGTGCGTGGGGCTTGCCTGTCTGGCCAGAGGGCAGAGATCGCTTGGGCCCCAGCACGCTGCAGCCGGCGGAGCATACGGTGGGCCGGCCGGAGACGAGCTTGAATACTAAGGAGCTGCTCGCCAAGGGTCCGAGGGGCGTTGGCGGCAATCTTCGCGCCTTCAGCCCTTCGCTCCTCGCGGCGAGCCTCGATGGCCTGGTTGGCGACGACGGAATGGTCGGGGAAGAAGTCTGCACAAGCAAAGCAATAAGTCAGGAATCAGAAGCTAGAAGCCAGCTCGCTCGACAGCCAGCAGTTGAGAGAAGAGAAGGAAGCTCACCATCGACTATGTCTTCGATCTTGCCATAACCGGCAGTTAGCACCGCCTCCGTCTCAGCCCAACCGGAGCGCTCGGTCTCAAACTCAGCCAGGAGCTTGGCTTCGTTGTCCTCCGCCTGCTTCAGGGCCATCTTGTGAAGCTCCGCCTGGTCCTTCAGTTCTTTACCAGGCGGTCGCGCTCCTGGGCCACCCTGTTGCACTCGTCCTCCTTGGCGCGCAGCACGGTGTTGGCTTCACCCAGTTCCTGCTGCAAGGAGGCGTTGGTTCCTGCAAAAACAAGAAAGAAAAGATATCAACAATCAAGAAGGAAGAAAAGTAATTGCCGGAAGATCCGACCCGACTGCTCAGCAGTTGGCCCACATCTCGGGGACTACAGCCCGCGGGTGCGCTGACGCGCCCCCGTAGAGATAAGAAGATGGAGTGATTACTCCGGCTTTCCGTCAAGTCGGCGGTCCGACGGTCCAGCTCCCGGACATGAGCGTTGAAGGTGGCCGCGCGGATGTTGTGGTAGTCCTGCAACAAAGCAACAGAAAGAGAAGTGAGTCAGAAGCCCATAACCCACCATGAAGTTCCAGGCCGCCTGCTCAGCAGCCGACCCAGAACTCGGGGACTACACCCAGTGGGTGCGCTGGCGCGCCCCCACCGAAGATTACAGGAATCAAAAGCAAGAAGCAAGTTACGTACCCGGACGGTGGACCACGTCCTCACGTATGCCTTCATGCATTGTGAAAGGGCGGCGGTTTCGGCCTTGAAATCGGCCTAGACATCTTGCGCCGCCTTGATCAAGGCGCTCGTCCCGCCCCCGTGCACCCACTCTGTCGGTGCGGCGCTGGTGGCTTCGGCTTCAGGGGCCGATGAACTGGCGCTCCCGACCTCCATCGGCCTCGGCGCCGATGCTGCTTTCTCCACATGGCGGTGCACTGGAGTACGGGCCGTGGGAGTGGAGCCCACCACCAGCTGGCCTCCGGCTGGCGACACCAATGGGGCGGCCGGCTGGCTGCCCTACGCATCTGCAGTTGGCGGTTGCGGAGGCGCCTCCACCTCTGGCAAGACGGCATCGCCACCTTCCCTCTCCATGACCAGCTACTCATCGCCGGCTCCTCCAGCTGGCGCTGAGATCTCTGGCGCTGGTGGCGCAGAGCGCAGGGGGGTGATGAGCTGCGGGATCTGCTCGCGCGCGGCATCCTCTGCCCGTTTCTTCGCCGCGGTGTCGGCTTGGGCCTTGGTCGCGGCGTCTGCGTCCACTTGCGCCGCCTTGTCTGCGGCCGCCTTGTCGGCCTCCGCCTTCTTGGTGGTGGCTTCTTTCTCCTCCCGCACCTCCCGTGCGTTCCTTTCCTCCGCGTCCCGGAGTTCGGCGGCCGGGTCTATACGGCGGTTGTTGATGTAGCCCTCCGCTGCCCCGATGACGGATGCTGAGGGTGACCGCTCAAGAGAGAGCGGGGCCCTGCTCAAAATAAAAAGTAAAAAGGAGATTCAGAAGGAGTCAACAAGAAAAAAATAAAAGAAGACACAAGAGAAGTTGGAAACTTACGCCGACACCATCGGAGGCTGCTTGGGGGCCTTCTGGAACTTTGCCGCCTTCACAGCGGCCTCACGCCGCTTGGTCGCGGCGGCCGTGTTCTTGGCCGCGGCGGCCGAGTGCTTGTGCTTCTTGGGGTGGCTGCCGAATAGCAGCACGCCTCGGCGTTTCGGCCCACCGCCTGGTGCAGATGGTGCAGCTGAGGAGCTTGAACCCGCCCTGTCGGAAGGCAGCGGGCGGTGCGGCACCTCCTCCTCCTCATCATCATCATCCGACCAGTCCTCTATGCCGCCTCCTCCTACGGAGCCGCGTGCCGCACCACCATCGCCTATGGCGTCGTCCTCCAGGGCGGCCGCCCCCAAGTTGGGGTCCGCCACGTCGCTCACCTCCCAGTCCGACATGTAGTCGACATTGGCCTCCGGCTAGGAGGGGAGGATCTGCGTCATGGTCAAGCTGGTCAGTCAGCAAGAGAGAACCCGGCAAGAAAAGAACCCGAGAAGAGGGAAAGAAAAGAATCAAGAGCTTACCATAGGCGTGGATCTACGCGGGAGTATGGCCGCTTGCCGAACCGCCACTCCTCCTCCTCGAGCTTGAGGTCGGCAATCTCGTTCACTAGGTGGGCCACCTCTGCGGTCAGCATCTCCTTGGTGCACATCCGGCACGGGTCGCGATGCCCACTCATCTGTCTTATCATGTGAGGCCGGCCTTGAAGCGGGAGGACTCGGCGCACCACGAAGGCGACTAGGAAGTCGGATGCCTTGAGGCCCTCTGACTCCGTCATCACCTTGAGGCGGGCGATGGCGGCGGAGGCGTCGGGTGACAGCGGCTTCGGCTTGAAGCCCCAATTGGTGCGGGGCTCGGCAGGCGGACTGGCCATGTAAGGTGGCAGGTTGACGAAGTCGATCGCTGGGTTGACGTTCTTCACATAGAAGTACGACTTCTGCCACAGCTTGACCGTCTGTATCAACTTGATGGATGGAAAGGCGTTTCTAGCACCCGGGCATCAAACAACAATGAAAGCTCCGCACTGGGCCGCCTCCTCCTTGACGGCGGTGCCGAGCTTAGTGTAGAAGAAGGCCCCCCAGAGCTCGATGGTGGGGAGGATGCCAACATAACCTCGCTGAGGGTGACAAAGGCCGACAGTAGCACCACCGTGTTTGGTGTGAGGTGATGCAGCTGGAGTCGGTAGAAGGTCAGGAATGAGCGGAGGAAGCCGCTCGCCAGCAGGCCAAAGCCACGGAGGAAGTGCGAGCGGAAGATGACGCGCTCGCCTTCCTCCGGCGCCGGCGAGATCTCGGTGGCGGGCGGCACACGCACCTCGACGTAGCCCGCTCCGGGAAGCCGCCGTGTGTCCCGGAGGAATGTGAGGTGGTCTACATGGACGTTGGAGCCGTCCCAGTCGCCGGAGTGCTCCATGGTGACTCGATCTCGACGAAGGCAAGGGACGGTGACGAGCGCGCGAGCCCGCAGCGGAGAAGAGAAAGGGCTCAGAGAGGAGAAGCTCGACGACGATGGCAAGCCGCAACAGCACTTCGACGGAGCGCGGTGTGCGGCGGCGGCGAAGAAGAGGAAAAGGCAAGGAGTGGCGGGGGAGAGAAGGGTGCGCGGGCCTCTACCGTTCCCCTCCTCCCCCTACTTATAGCCCCTGGCTACGAAGCCGAGGGGGCGGGGCGTGGGATCGTGGGATTAACTGCGCCCATGACCCCGCGTTTACCGCGCAGTGATGGCGCATGGTAAAGGTGCGAGGGATCCCAACCGCCCGTCTCGGCCGCAGCGGATTCGCGCGCGTGCCGAGGCCCGATAGTGGCGGGCCCGGCCTGCGGTAACGTCCCGTCACGCGTGGGCTAGCAGGCCGGCCCGGCAGGGTGACGCCGCGTGGCGCGCGTGCGGTGGGCGGGGAGCCTAGATACCTAGCTAGCCCGCCACAAGGCTACCGCCGCGATGGTTCAAAATCCATCAGGCGGCCATCCGCCGCATCCGACTCCTAGCAGTCGGCATCCTAGAAGACGGACAAGGCAAGCAATCCGGACTACACAGAGTAGGAAGCTGCAGGGGCACCCCACCTTGTCAGCCGTGGTGATCCGACAGCTTCGGGGACTATTGTCGGAGTTATTGGCCATGGGTAGCCTCATCTGCCCCCATGGCATTTCAAGACATCGGGGCCGACTGCGCCCCTCGAACCTCAAAGCTTGACCGCCGCCTTCTTGAGGCCGGCTGGTCCAAGCGGCCGGCTGCCGGAAGACACCGGACCCCAGAAGACGGCCATGAAGCGGGGCGCCTCCTAGCAGGCGGCCCCAGACGCCCTTAAAGTTTGCGCCCTCTTAAGCACGACGGGACGGGGCGTGGCTACAGCGAAGCCTGCCACTCTCGAATCTGGGGCGGGTCGTGGCCACAGTACGCCGTACCAACCGGAGATCTCCAGCACAGCGCGGCACTATGGCCCCTCCACCCGTGACATCATCCAAGTCAGAAGGGACCATGCTCCCACGATGGGCTGTCGGTACAGTCCGCAGGCGGCGGGCCCTACCAACCCGTGAGAAGCCAGAAGGCGGCAAGCCCGGCCAGTCGGGTCACGGGGAGGTCGGCTTCCAGCAGGCGGCCCTCTCCCTTCCTAGGAGTTTGTGCACCATTAACCAGAAGAGATGGGGAATGGCTACAGTGAACGCCCTCCAGGTGGCGGAACTATAGCCAGGCCTTCCCCGACAAAGCAAGCGTCATTAGGAGCACGGCTACAGTGCTTAGCAGCCGGCAAGGCCCGCGTGCGGCGGGCACGGCATGTCGGCCAAGTACAAGACAGTCGGCGGGCCCCAGCAGCCAGCGGAGAAGCCGGCCACATGAGACACTGACGGCCTGGGCCTACACCCGGCCAATTTACCATTGTACCCATGGGGGTATGCCTATATAAACCCCCCAGGGCACCCATGCAAACGGTTCAGACCCTTAGATTAGACAACCACATACATAGAGAGAGGAGAGAGCTAGCCCTACCCTTCTTCCTCCTTTAGCAAACAGCTCAAGGAGCGACTTGTAGCTACCTGTTGGGATAGTGATCATGCGGAGACCCCGCAGAGTAGGACTAGGGGTGTTATCTCCTAGGAGAGCCCCAAACCTGGTTAAAGTTCGCTGGCATACGTGTCTACGCCTTATCCCGCTTCCTGGCACCGGCGACGTCTTACTATCCCCCACCATGATAAGCCACCCGTTGGCATATGTCGCACCAAAACCCCGATAAGAGGAGAAGACCACGATGAAAATGTTGAGTGGCTCTCATATGCATTATTGTTGATCTAACAAAGAGCCCTTATTTCCTTGTCTTCTCCTTTGAATAAATGTTTGCAGATTCCAGCTTAGTCCAATGTACGTGCACTCTTATTATTATCCACACTGTTCGGTCGTGCAAGTGAAAGGCAATAATGACGATATATGATGAAATGATTGAGATGAGGAAAAGCTGTATGAACTCGACCTATCTTGTTTTTGTAAATATGATCAGTTCATCATTCCTGATTCAGCTTATTGTGAATAAAACATGTTTGCAATGATAATTAGAGATTGTAGTTACTCATGCCATGCTTAATTAGCTAGGAGTTTATAATGGTTTACCTTGCGTGCCAATATGGAAATTAAAATGGTTGTGATGCAGTATGATAGGATGGTATCCTCCTTTGAATGATTTGAGTGGCTTGACTTGGCACATGTTCACACACGTAGTTGAAACCTAAATCAACATAGCCTCTACGATATTTATGTTCATGGTGATTTATATCCTACTCATGCTTGCACTCAATGTTGGTTAATCTCATTGCATGTTTATGACTGTTGCCGCTCTCTAGTTGGTCCCTCCCCAGTCTTTTTCTATCCTTCACTTGTACTAAGCGGGAATACTGCTTGTGCATCCACTTCCATAAACCCCAAAGTTATTCCATATGAGTCCACCATATCTTCCTATATGCGGTATTTACTTGCCGTTCCAAGTAAATTTGCAAGTGCCAACCACTAAACCTTCAAATAATAATCTGTTTTGTATGCTTGAATAGCTCATGTACCAACTAGGGCTATCAATATCTTCCATGCTAGGTGGGTTATTCTACGATGAGTTGACTCCGCTCATCATTCACGAGAAAATGGCTGGTAACCAGGATGCCCAGTCCCATGCTTAATGCAAATCAAATCAAAATAATTGCAAACAAAACTCCCTCGGGATTGTTGTTAGTTGGACGGTACCCGTTGTTTCGGACCAGCCGTGGAATGTGCTTGTTGGTGGTGGGGGAGTATAAACTTTACCATTCTGTTTGGAAACCTCCTATAATGTATGTAGCATGGAAGATACCGAGATCTCTTAGTTGTTACGTTGACAATGAAAGTATACCGCTCAAAATATTATTCAACCTCTATTTCAAAACTCGAGCTCGGGCACCTCTGCAAATCCCTGCTTCCCTTTGTGAAGGGCCTATCTATTTACTTTTATTGCTGAGTCATCATCCTCTTATAAAAAAGCACTAGTTAGAGAGCACCACTGTCATTTGTATGCATTGTTATTTATTTATATTGAGTATGACTGTGACTGGATCTCTTTTGCCATGAATTACAATGTCTAGTCAGTCCTTGATCTTCAGGGGTGCTCTGTGTTTTTGTTTTGCGGTCTCACAAAGGGCTAGCGAGATACCATCTTGTTATATCATATCATGATAGTTTCGAAAAAAGTGTTGTCATCCGAGATTTATTATTATTGCTCGCTAGTTGATTATGCCATTGATATGAGTAAATGTGAGACATAAAAGTTATTGTGAATATGGTTAGTTCATAATCTGTGCTGAAAAATTGAATGCTCGCTTTACATATTTGCAACAACAAGATCAAACAGAGTTTGTAAAAGTTTTTCTTTTTCACTTTCAGTTTATCAACTGAATTGCTTGAGGACAAGCAAATGTTTAAGCTTGGGGGAGTTGATACGTCTTCGTTGTATCTACTTTTCCAAACTATTTTGCCCTTGTTTTGGACTCTAATTTGCATGATTTGAATGGAACTAACCCGGACTGACACTATTTTTAGCAGAATTGCCATGGTGTTATTTTTGTGCAGAATAAGAAGTTCTCGGAATGACCTGAAAATCAACGGAGATTATTTTTGGAATTAATAAAAAATATTGGCAAAGGAATCAATAGCAGGGGGGCCACACCCTAGCCACAAGGGCGGGGGGCGCACCCACCCCCTTGGGCGTGCCCTCCGACCTTATGGGCCCCTTGGACCTCCACCGACCTCAACTCCAACTCCATATGTTCACTTTCGGGTAGAAAAAAATCAGAGAGAAGGATTCATCGCATTTTATGATATGGAGCCTTCTCCAAGCCCTGTCTGGAGTCCGTTCGGGGCTCCGGAGAGGGGAATCCGTTGCCATCGTCATCGTCAACCATCCTCCATCACCAATTTCATGATGCTCATCACTGTTCGTGAGTAATTCCATCGTAGGCTAGCTGGACCGTGATGGGTTGGATGAGATTTACCATGTAATCAAGTTAGTTTTGTTAGGGTTTGATCCCTAGTATCCACTATGTTCTAAGATTGATGTTGCTATAACTTTGCTATGCTTAATGCTTGTCACTAGGGCCCGAGTGCCATGAACTCAGATCTGAACCCTTTATGTTTTCATCAATATATTCGTGTTCTTGACCTGATATTGCAAGTTATAGCACTACAAAAAAATACACTTCCGTGATGATACGTGTTTGTCACAGTAGGTCACGTTTTCTGTCATGCATGTACATCCATGACCATTTTATGACAGAATCAAGATAGTCATACCTGTGCTGTCGTAGAAGTGTTCCATGACATTACCAAAATTATCATCACAGAAGTGTCCACTAGCATGACGATAAATGGCGCGTCATGAAAGTGCTTTCGTCAAGGGTGTCCGACACATGGCATCCACCGTAACGGGTCGCCGTTAAGCTATCGGTCTGGTTTTGGATCCGATAACCCATTAACAGCCCGGACCAATGAGGATTTTCCACGTGTAAAATTCTCATTGGCCGGAGGAAACACGTGTTGGCTCACCGTTGGGACAGATGTCATCCACTCATTGGACAGGAGGCGCCTATGATAGGTCAACACGTGGCACGGCCCAACAGTGGCCCATTCCGGTGAAAAATGCCAGCGTAGTAAAAATTAGCAGGCCGACCCATATAAGGCCTACTTGTGTCAGGTCCATTTAAGCCCACGGCCCATACGAGATGTGCCAATTTTGCCCGTCAACGGCCCATTAAAGATTTCACACCATTGCAACCCATCGTCAGTTCAAGCCTGTTAACAGCCCGCTATATATTTGGGCTCAATATTGGTCCGATGTGATTTCGGCCTGTTAACGGCCCATTCAAGGGATGGGCCAATTTTCAGGAGGTACATCTTTCGGCCTTTTAGCGACCCATTTAAGTGTTGGGCCAATTTCCGGCCCGGTGTCTCTTTCAGCCTATTGACGGCCCATAAATGAGTTGGGCCATTTGTAGTCGGACCTTAGTTTTGGCCTTTTAGCGACCCATTTAAGTGTTGGGCCAATTCCCGGCCCGGTGTGTCTTTCAGCCTGTTGACCGCCCATAAATGAGTTGGGCCATTTGTAGTCGGACCTGAGTTTTGGCCTTTTAATGGACCATGCTCTTCATGGTCCAATACCAGCCCAGTTTGTCTTTCGGCCTGCTAAAGGCCCACAACACAGTTGGGCCATTTACAGTACGACCTGACTTTCGGCCTCTTAGCGGTCCATGCTATTCATGGTCCAGTATGAGCTCACTGTCTCTTTCGGCCTGCTAAAGGCCCACAGTATAGTTGGGCCATATGTAGCCCGACCTTAGTAACGGCCTGTTAAAGGCCTGTGAAATCAAATGGGCCCACGTGTTGTCCGCTTCAATGTCGGCCTGTTAACGACCCGGGAGGTAAGAGGGCCGACCATTAACTTTCGGCCTGGTAACGGCCCATTAACTTAATGGGCCCACTAAAGTTTGTACATGTCTTTAGGCCCAATTAGATAATTTGAGCCCATTACGACGAGCAATTATGCACAGGACTAAAACCGATCAAGCAAAGGTACGGCATACAGGAAAAAACGTGGCACATCGAGCAGATATTACAGGAAATTACATCCACTGGGCAATCAAGGATTGATGCCAGTGCAAATAAATGAATAGAACCTGATGATCTACAACGTCACAATCTGCAACCTCGGCGCGGATGACGCTGATAAGCATGTGGGCAAGTTCTTGCTGCTTTGCTACACTGTCTCTGAAAACATTGATTAGTTGTTGTTGCGCACCAATGTGCAGCTCTGATTCCTCCACCATTTCCATCATTGCTTCAGCCATTAATTGGTTCACAAACATACATTTTTTCCGTTGCATTCGAGACAGAGGAAACTGAACAGATTCAGATGTCGATTTTGGCAGGCTTGTATTATTGATAGTGGAGAGTGTCTCGACCACTACATCATAACATAAATTAGGAGGGGAACCGAACAGATTAATCATGAGTTATTGCCATATTACCTGGCCTAGATTTATTGGAAAGAAACAATGGGGTTGCCTTACTGTTTTCAGAGTTTGTCTTCTTATCTTCAGCAGCCTGCACCAAATTAACACACTAGCATTGCTATCATTGGCCAGGTCAGATAATAGGAAAGCAACATTGACACAACGAACGTTTGGGCAACCACACCACACCAGCTTACACCAAATTAACACAATATGGCACATCTATCATCAGCCAGGTAAGGTAATACGAAAGCAACATTGACACAATGAATGAATGGGCAACCAGAGCAGCACTACAATTCAGTAATGTGCATGATATGAGATAGTACACTCATGCAGCTCAGTATGCAAAACTACTAGGCAGTTTTCCTTACAAAAATCAACATTGTCGCCTTTAACATTTTTCTACAACTGAATTTAGATAAGATAATGGTTGGATTCACACCGATTAACAAAATACATGCTGATGTAAAAATATAGTGATGTACAGCAGGTACATACATCAGCATTGGAGCACAGAGAATTCCCGCAAGATACTTTCCTCGAATACGATCCCAGTACAGAAAGTCTTCTATCCTTTAAGCTTATTTTCTAAAAGAGAGATGGGTAAGAAACATGTAGAAAATATGACCAGAATGCTATAAAATTTCATGATGCGAGGATACGCACACGCTTCTTAGAATGGAGTTGACATATTTTTGCTGGACAGGAGCGGACTAGTTCTTTGGCCACTGGAATCTGCTTATTATCAGTGGGAGTTGGGTTTCTCTGTGCTGGAGCAGTATCTATGAAAACTGGAGTTGGTTTATTATCTCCTGGCATTTGGATCTTTTGCAAAGACCTGGTTTGTAACCCTTCAGATTCTAACATAGCCGTTTTCCCCTTGCCTGCCTTATATAGAAGAATGGTGCTTCAATTATAAAACATGCGACAATAGAGATGGAATAGGTACTGAAGAATAGAAAGGCATGACATATTGACATGTATTCCCTCCAACCAGAAATAAATGTATGGGTCTAGGCGTATTTCAGTTCTAGATACATCCAGTTTTATCCATTTCTGCGACATGTAATCCGGACGGAGGGAGTATGATGTAAGAGCTAGGGATACGACAGGACAACAGTGTAAAAAAACACTACTTGAATGTAAAACTGTATGCTAGCGGAATACATTACAAAAAAACACTAAGGCAACATATGCATGTATGATTTGGAAACTAAGATGGCATTGCAAGAGACCACTAGAACAGCACTTCAATGTAAAAAAAAAGAACATGGTATGGTAGACAGATGAAGTACATACTGATGAATAATAATGCATAAGATATTGAGAAGCATGATGTCCAAACTAAGCAGATGGCATTGCGATAGAGTAGAATGACAGTACTTGAATTTGAAAACATGCTATCATTAATGGAATAGGTACTGAAAAATAGGAAAGCATGCCATATTTACATGCATGATCCGCAGGCGAAGCACAAGGCATTGCAATAGAGTAGATGCACTCCAGGACATTATATGCATGTTGTACCCATATCAAGGGCCAAGTTAGAGCAAGGACCTTATGGGGTGAATAGGATTCATCTTTCTGCAAGTCTTGTGAAGAACTGCCTTTACATGTTCCATTATATTGGGTATCATTGGCGTCAAGTTTGTTGGCCATTACATTGCTCCGTGAGGTTCTTGTGGATAAATCAGTGTGTGCAATTATATCTGACATGCATGGAAGACAACTAGTAGTTAGATTTATGTAATGAGTGCCTGTAGGAGACGACATAAATAGTAGGACTGGGGTTAACTAGCAGCAACATGTCTCCAAAACTAAAGGGAGAACACAGATGAAAGCTACAGAATATGTATCGTTTATACTCGAGATTAACTAGATGGCACACAAAAGTATTAAGGAACAACATAGGTTATACTAGAAGTGGTATAATACTATAATCACCAGCCTGTGGGATGGCATTGGATGATGGATGATAACTATGGAACAACATTACATAAAGAACAAGTCTCTTAGCTGAACTATGGAACAACGTTAATTCCTGAACAAGACACGTAAGAGATCAGCATGAATATACGGTGAAACGTGATAATCTATTTTCAATGCTTAGATGAATAACAAAGCCATAAATGTTGCACACAAGTAAGATGAGGGTACAACCTATCTGGCCGCCATCCATAGGAGTGAGCATCATGTGCTGACTTGTCGATGGCCCTGCAGTTGTTGTGGCTGTCCATGTCGGGCACGCGCATTCGATGCAAGGAACTGTTGAGTGGGGACTATAGCTCCCTTCTGCTGTATGCTTCCCTTGTTGGAGCAGATGCAGTGAGTCGGAAGACGGCGTGGCTGAAGATGCAGAAAACGCATAATGTTAAGAACGGACATCTCTCTGATCTGAAGAAATACCCTAAGAGATCAACAGCAAAGTACGAGAGTGGTCACACGTCTGTTGACTGAAGACTAAATTGGGGTCACACGATTTTATTTTATTTTGGTACTGTCTGATCTACGTCGGATGGCTTGATGGCCGTCTTGTGCCTCCCGGCTGACACTGTTCGGAATCTTCCCCGAAGAGCCAGCGACCACTGGCAGAGCAGCCTGCCTCCGCCGTCTGTGGCCCCAACCAAAACCCCGCTCCCCGCCCCACCGCACTGTCGTGGTTGCGCCGGCCCCAGGCCAATCCACAAAGACTCGCCGTCATCCAGATCTGGCGGCGGCAGTACCTTCAACCCACACAACTCTAAGATAGCCATCTAAGCGATGCTTCCGCGGCGAACTTGCGCCCCCGCACCCTTACATTAGACACCAGCCAACCGGCAGCCTAGGAGCTCCGCCGGCTCGAGGGGTACTGCTTCCCATTGGGAATCGATTGGCCCAGAATAAAAATTCAGACAACTGACGCCTAAGTAAAGTGATTTGAGATGAGGGTGCGACCTATCTGGCGGCCCGGTGAAGTAGGCAGCTCTAGCTGCCGATTCGGTAAGGAAGGCGCCATTGCGGTGGCTACCAGCGGTAGGGAAGCAGAGATGTCGTCATGGTCGACGACTACGGGGAAGCAGCGCCGGGGCTCTGGACGGGTCCAAAGTTGGAGCCGCTCCGGCGCCGTGAACAACGAGGGGGTGAATCGGCTCCCGTACAGTTCATGCGGCCGTCGTCGAGGCAGCTCCGGTAGCACGGAGTAAGAGGCACACGACCCAGTGCACGATGGCAAATGGACAGCGTCTCCGGGATTAGAGAGGAGGGCGGCTGTGAATTTGGTGCGGTCGGGGCGCCATGGAGGAGGGGCTGAGGTTTCGCGGCTCGGGAGAAGGGAGCTTCCGGGGAGAAGGTGATTTGGCGCCCACGAGGTATGAATGGGGAATTGGGAGGGGGAACCATGTCTTACGGACGCATTTGTCTGAAATGTGTGTGTGTGTGTGGGTGGGGGGGTTATAGTTCTACCCCTGCCTTTAGGCTTCTCGGCTTGGGTCTGTGTACTGAGGGTCAGGGATAGTAGAGTAACTTTGCTTCTCCCAAATAGTGGGCGCGAGCGATTTCGGGCGAGGAGGGCGTGTTTTAAAATATAGTGGGCGCGAGCGATTTCGGGCGAGGAGGGCGTGTTTTGAAATATAGTGGGCACGAGCGATTTTGGCAAGGAGAGTGTGCTTTGAAATAGTGGGCGCGAGCTATTTCTAGCGAGGAGAGGGTGTTTTGCCGACCATGATTTATGATTTATTCGGCACATGTCATTTCGACCGAGGAGAAGGCGCGCTTGGATGAAGTTACGAACCGACCCTGGATGTACAACGGGCCAATTGATGCGTGTCCCACATAGGCCGGTAATTTCGCGTCTCCCATTTATTTGCTCGGGCGAATTCCACCGAGTAGAGGGTGTTTAACGGTTTGTTCAAATTTTGGGAGAACGAGCATCCACGTCTACCTTACCAAGTCGATTTGAATCAAATTTTGAAATATTAGCTTGCCACTTCTTTTTTAGATGGAGAGATGATGCTTGGGAGTAATGTGTTTTTACATGCTCGTTGCTAGCGCTTTACTATATGACAAATAGTTGACCCACTAAAAAATCTGAATCAAACCCAAAATGAAATATCTCGATTCAATGAAATAGCTCGTTCACCAGGTCAAAATAGTGAACTAAATCCAAAATTGAACACCTCAATCGAGTAGCATGTTGTACAGTATTATAGTACTCCATGAACATGTTGAAAGTCAAATTAATGAACTTGTTTGATATACGCATATCTCCGTTCATGTGTGGATTGCAGACAACATGTTCTCCAATTTAAATATTTGAATGCAAGTTTATATCGAAACATGGTATATATCAGTCTTTGATGCATAAAACGCGACCTCCCCCTCTCCCGGATTCCTGCTCTCCCTCTCTCTCTCTCCCTCTCTCTCTCTCTCTCTCTCTCTCTCTCTCTCCGACAATCTTCAATTCTGTCGCACGCATCCAACACACAAACCTTGTTGGTCCCTCTCCCTCACTCTCCATCTCTCTCTCTCTCTCTTTGTGTGTGTGGGGGGGTCTTTCTAGTTCGCATGCATATGTACTCCATCTATAGGTCTCTCTCACACACTATGTATGATTCTCTAGTCCAAGCTAAATATCTTGGGTGCACTCATCGTACACACACAAATTCCTTGGCTCGTTGCCCGTAACTCTCTCACGCACCACTCTATCGTCTCGGAGCTCTTCCCTCTCTCTCTCAAACTCTCCATCTACCTAGGTCACACATACACATGCATATCTCACTCGCACTCGATAGACCCATCTAAAACTCTATCTCTCTCCCTCGTTCTCTCTCCATCTCACACGCACACACACACAATCTCATGCCTAGCCAAGTATGATGGTCTCTCACTCAAATGTAGGCACACGCAGTCCCCCCTATATGTACATGACTAGCTAATCTGAGTCTCCATCACAAACATGTGCATGGTCTATCTCGATTTCTCTTGGGGCATCTTTCTATCGCGCACGCACCTCCCTCGATCTCCCACCCATATAGTCCCCTCACAATCTCGAGGGGATCTCTCTATCACAAACACACCCTCTCTCCCTCCCCATGCGTCCATGTTCTCCATGTGTCCCTCTCGACCTTTGTTTCTTGTTGGCCAGACCTCAATTAGACATGTGCTATAGGGGTGTCTCTCTCTGTTGCAAACAATCACGCACTAGCTATCTTTGTGTATCTCCTCACCTCGCTTTTCTATCTCGGAGATGCATGCGTGATATGTTTGCATAAGAAACGAAAAAACACACACTCTCTCTAATTTATCGTTTGTTGTCCCTTTCTCTTTCACACACATATTCTTTTTGCACACTCACTCATTCTCCTTCACACGCACTTGATCTCTCTCGACTTAGGCACTCTCTTCGGTCCATAGCATATAGATTTATTGAAAAGTCAAACATCACAAAGTTTGACCATGTACGTGGAGAAAAACATTTACATCTAGAACGACAAACATATACCATTAGATTCATCATGAGATGTAGTTTCGTATGCTGTATCTTTGGTATTGTAGATATAAATAACATTTGCGTAAACCTGATCAAAGTTTCCAAAGTTCGACTTCTAAAAAGTTTACATGCACTGCATTATCGAGCGGATGGAATATCTCTTTCCCCCTCTCAGTTATCTGACGCACCACTCAGCCTTATCGGGGCTCCTCTATCTCTCTCAAACTTTATATCTCCCTGGTTCACACATACACATGTCTCGCTCGCGCTACATATAGACCCATCCAACACTCTCCGCCCTTGTTCTCTCTTTATGTGACACACACACCCCCCTAAGTACCATAATCCCTCACTCCATCATAGGCGCATGCACTCCCCCCTAAGTATGATTATCTCTCACTAGATATCAGGAACCCACGTATTGTCTCCTTCCATCCATACGTCTATCTCAATATCTCTCGGGGTATCTTCTATTCCGCACACACCTTGTCACTCGATCTCCCACCCGTGTAGTCCCATCAAGATCTCCAGGGGATCTCTCTATGACAAACATACACTCTCTCCTCCCCATGTCTGCATTTTCTCCGTATGTCTCTCTTGACCTCTCTCCCTTGTTTGTCAGACCCCTCTTAGCCACGTGCTAGGGGTCTTTCTCTCTCGGTTGCAAACAACCACACACTATCTCCTCACCTTGCTTCTATTGTCGAAGATGCATGTGTGATATGTTTGCATAAGACAAACACACCTTTTCTCTACTTTTATCGTGTGGTGTCCATGTCTCTTTCACACACGCACACACACTTTTTTCACTCACTCTTTGTATTTCGCACACACACACACTCTCTCTCTCTCTCTCTCTCTCTCTCTCTCTTTCTAGTTAGGGACTCTCTCACGTCCATGAGCATATGGATCTTTTGAAAAGTCAAACCTCAGAAAAGTTTGACCAGGTATATGTGGAGAAAAGCATTTACATATGGAACGATCATTAGATTCATCACAACATGTACTTACTTCATACTATCATTTATCTTTGGTATTGTAGATATAAGTAATTTCTTTGTAAACTTGGTCAAAGTTTCAAAAGTTTGACTTTAAAAAGAATGTTGGCACTACATTATCGAACGGAGGGAGTAGCTCTTTCTCTCTCTGCTATCTCTCACGGGCCTCCCCTCTCACTCGAACTCTCTATACTGACGGATTATACGCTCACTGTGTCAGCGTATGGCTCCGTATATTGTTTAGTTGACCGGTCAACCAGTCCACATGCTGCCTTGTCAGCTCGTGTTCTCTATGTTCGTGTGCTGGCCCATGTGGCAGTGGGTGAAAATAAGTAAACTAGAGGCCCATCTGACACGCGGTGAAGTAAACAAAGTTGAAACCACTCGGGGTAGCACCCCGCACGCTAGTAAATTGAGGGCGCATTGAGGACACACTTCTTTCGCGTGAAGGACGCACTCGCACAATTCACCACTGCGCGGCGGCATGCGCAGAGGACGCACTCGCGCACACCCAGCAGGCCAGCACACAACACACACCAGCACACGTGTACACCGGCGTTGCTACCGGTTGAGATGGACGGCGAGGCAGCCAATAAGTAGAGGTGGATCGAGCCAAAACTGCTTCCGGCGAGCCTAGCCTTCATCAGCAGCCTCCCCGACGACATGCTGCTCGTCATCATCGGCCTCCTCCCCACCAAATCTGCCATGCGGACCGCCCTGCTCTCCCGGCGGTGGCGCCCCCTCTGGCGCCGCGTCCCCCTCAACCTCACCGTCGACAGCTGCCTCTGCGATGGGGATTGCAAACGCATCGCTGCAGTCTCCAATATCCTTTCATCGCACCCTGGGCTAGCCAGACGCCTTGACATCCGCATGTTCAGTACCAACTGCAAGGTCCAAGCCAAGTTCGACAAGTGGTTCTTATCCCCCACCCTAGATCAGCTCGAGGAGCTCAGCTTTGAAGCTGGACGATGTCGCTCCCTGCCGCCGTCCGCGCTCCGCCTCACGCCAATGCTGCGCCGCGCCAGCTTCAGCTCCTGCTATCTTCCCCAGATTAATGTCGCGCCAGCCCTTCTTCTCCCTCAACTCAAGCAGCTCAACCTCTTCGACGTTGGCATCTCGAAGCAGGCTATGGAGCACCTGCTCTGCCGCTGTACTACGCTCAAGTACCTTCGTCTTGAGCAGATCCACGGGTTCATTAGCCTCCACATCGCCTCGACGAATCTCCGATGGATTTATGTGTCTTGCTGGCCCCGCAACAAGACATCAATTGGGAAGAGATCACTCCAGCCGTTCCATGTTATGGTCATTGAGAATGCGCCTTTCCTTGAGAGATCGCTTGTATCTGATCTAGAAGGTCCAACAAAAATCAGGGTCATTGACGCGCTGAAATTGACAGCGTTGGTCTACTCGTCTACCAAATTCTCCGAACTCTTTATTGGATCCGTAATCATTCAGGTACAACACTCATAATTTTCTCCATCTTCTTGAAATTCACATTTTTAAATTTCTTCTTGATGTATTTACGACTGTCTTCCAGAAAATGATTCCCACAAGCTTGACCCAGTCTATGCGCACAGTGAAGATCTTGGCAATAGAATCTATCGGCACCAATCTGGATCAAGTTGTTGGATTCCTTACATGCTTTCCGTGCACGGGGAAGCTACTCATCGAGGTGAAACTTCTTTCCTATTAGTAAACGGTAATCACAACGTAGCTCAATTTTTTCGTAATTTTCCCAAATTACGATGACAAGTGTAGTGTTCAAAACTGCATCTACGCACTGCACCGAAAGAAATGTTTTTAGTATTTTTTCTCACGTGATCACCTGCATCGTTTTTTTGTTGTACTACTATAGTAGCCTAGGCTAGTCATAGTGGAAAGTAACTTAGACTAGTAACTCTATGGTTACCCTAAGAGCAAGTACTACCTCCGTCCTGGTTTACTCTTCCTATTTTGTAGTATCAAATTTTGACCATAGATTTAACTGACAAAATGTTCTCTTCTTTTGCAGATAAAAAAAGACTCAAAAGTGAAAAATGTGTTGCACTATAACAATCTCATCAAATACCTTGATCTCCATCTTACAGAAATTGATTTGATCGACTACCGAGGCAGCACATCTTAGATTAAATTGGCCAGGTTCTTTGTTCTGGAGGCAAGTGTGCTCAAGGTAATGAGGTTTGGCATTCTCTGGCGCAACAATGAATGGCGTGCTGATCACCGCAAGCGTCTAAGCCTAAATGACAAAGTCTCCGCAGAAGCTGAATTTGTTTTTGAAACATCAAGTGGCCAGAGACTCGAAAATTTATTTGCCCATTAGTGACTTGTCAGGGCGGTGGATTTTAGTTTGTACGAAAATGCTGCATCCACCTAAAGCAACGAAAGTTCTTACGTAAACTTCCTAGATTCCCTCTTCGTAGGTGCAGCATTACTCCTAACATTTGTAATTGTAGCGACCAGACCTCAAATGGCCTGTGCTGCTGTGCACCAGTGTCATCCCTGGATCAGTAATGCTGACACGCACAGTACAAATGGAGGATTTATAACAGAGTAGCAATCACACACTTATTACATCGAATATCTCCAAAGAGAATAAGAATGATAAACATGGCTTAAGGCCATCTAATAACGATAACAGCGGAAGACTTGGAAGATAAGTGAGTCCATCAACTCCAGCGGCATCACTGAGTATAAGACCACGACCTAAAGCACCTTACTCGTCGTCTGAAAAGTCTGCAACATGAAACGTTGCAGCCCGAAAACGGGTCAGCACATAGAATATCCTGGCAAAGTAACACATAAAGAGCAATGAACAATAATAATGCTATACTACATGCATATATGGCTGGTGGAAAGCTCTATGGTTACAGTTTTGTGAAAAGCCAATTTTATCCTACTTCAAAGGAATAAATTTTATTTAACTATCATGGTGGTTGAAACATTGAGAAGGTACCTCCAACTCAATCCCAATTAAGTATCATCATTAACCCAACAAAATTAATTATAAGTATCACGGTGATGAGATTCAAATGATAATCCCAGTACTAGATACTCAAGTTGTCCATAACCGGGGACACGGCTAATCATGATCAGTTTGTACACTCTGCAGAGGTTTGCGCACTTTTCCCCACAAGACTCGATCGCCTCCGCTTGATTCTCGCACTGCATGATGTTTGAGAAACGGATGACCGAGACACAGTCTTTCAGAAACAATCACTCTTTACTCTGGATGGACCGGTACACCTACTTTCCCCTACATCTGCTAGTCCACCTCTTCAAGAGATCCTGTAACCTACTCAGCTATGCTAGAGCCAATAATAGCTTGTGGCTGCACACGGAAGTTTCTAGCATGAATAATCTTATGATCCCTCTGAGCCTGGGTGGCGGACCTTATACATACAGACAACACTGGGTTCTCCAGGTGCCTCAATCCACCCAGATGTGAGTTTTTAGTTGCCACCTTAAGTTGAACCATTAATAAACATCTCACATCTGTCATGGATATCACTCAAACCCAATCCACGTCTACGAGCATAGCATGGCAATAATAAAAGCAACATAGAAGTAACTCCCAAGGGTTTGATAATGTAAAACAGGTGATAGGTACTACCTCAACTACTTCCCAATACCCACAGTTTAATTAGATCCTAATCATGCAATGTGTTTGAGGAATAGATCTAATGCAATAAAAACTGGGTATGAACAGGGTATGATCAAAGTGTTACTTGCCTTGCTGATGATCCGCAAAACCTAGCGAGTCGAAGTAACAAGCGGCACACTCCGGGTACT
The DNA here is from genome assembly GCF_002575655.3 of Aegilops tauschii subsp. strangulata. NCBI lineage: Eukaryota > Viridiplantae > Streptophyta > Magnoliopsida > Poales > Poaceae > Aegilops > Aegilops tauschii. Next base: position 251,802,121 of record NC_053039.3, read on the forward strand.
CTATCGCAAACAAACAAGCATACAATCAGTACTCAACTAATGCACAGGTAAAACTCGAATGAAAGATCCAACCAGAAATTTCAACTTAAGAACTCCGGTTTGCAAAAAGAATCAACTCGAAAGAAGCAACGAAAGTCAAACGACAAAAGAAAGAAACTTCGTTTGCTAATCTGGATCTAGGTCAAGTTTTACTGTAGCAAAAACTTGTTTGAGTAGGTTAAACGGAAAGAGAATTTCGAGACGAAACTCTAGGCGCTTGAATCGCCTGATTCCGATAAACGAGCGAGAAGTTAAACAGAATCGAAGATTCGATCAGAAATCGAATCTGAGAAAATAACGAGAAAATCCGACGAAAAAGAAAAACGGACGAACAGTTAAATAACAGACGTTCGTTAACAGAGAAAAACCGACAAACACGTTCGTTAAAAGGAACTGTTCGGTGAACGCTCGTAAAATAATAAAACCGAAAAAAAACCGATCTAGGTTTTTTTTTTAAACGAAGGGTTTTTTTTTACAGAAAACCGGCAACGACGGGAACGGGCGGCGGCAGTACCTCGACGGCGGGCTCCGGCGAGGGGCTCCGGCGGCGGCGGGGCTTGGCGGCGGGGTGCGGGTCTCGGGGGCTCCGGCGGCTCCCGGCGGCGGCGGCGGGGTAAACGGCGGCGGCGGCGGGGCGTGTTGCGGCGGCGGCGATGAGGGGCTCCGGCGGAGGCTCGTGGTGAGGAAAGAGAGGGGGGGCGCGGTATTTAAGGAGGGGGGGTGTGCGGCGGCTTGGTCAAGGGGGCACCCGAGGCGGCGGCGGCTCCCTTGCCCGGGACGGACTCCGGCGGCGAGCTCCCGTGCGGGAAGAGGAAGGCGCGAGGCGGGCCGTCGGCTGGGCCTTTGGCCCAGTCGGCGCGCGGGCGGTTTTTTTAATAAGTTCCGCGGAAAATAATACGTAGAAAAATAAATAAAAATCAGAAAAATATGAAATAAATTCCCCGTCTAGTTAGAAAATCTAGAATAGGGTGAACATTTTTTTAAGTCAAAATAAATATTTTGGAAAACATGCAATATTTTTAATGCAATAAAAATTGCAAATAAAATCCAAATAAATTCCAAATAATGTTTTAACATTTTTCCTCCGGTATTTCAATTGTTTTGGAGAAGTCATATTTTCTCCCCTCGTTTATTTAAAATGAAATATTTTTCTGGAGAGAAAAATAATTAAAACCACAATCCTCGTTTGAAAAATCAAATTTGAAAATTCGAGAAAATCCCCAACTCTCTCCGAGGGTCCTTGAGTTGCTTAGGATTATCGAGGATTTGTCAAAATGCAACAAAACATGATATGCAATGATGGTCTATGTATAACATTCCAAATTGAAAATTTGGGATGTTACAAACCTACCCCCCTTAAGATGAATCTCGCCCTCGAGATTCGGGTTGGCTATAAAACAGGTGGGAGTGGTTTTTCCGTAGATCTTCCTCTCGCTCCCAGGTGGCTTCATCCTCTGTATGGTGACTCCACTGAACTTTGCAAAACTTGATAACCTTGCTGCGGGTAACTCGGCTGGCATACTCGAGAATCTTAACTGGTTTCTCCTCATAAGTCAAATCACTTTCCAACTGAATCGCTTCCAGTGGCACGGTGTCTCTCAGTGGTATCTCAGCCATCTCTGCGTGGCACTTCTTCAACTGCGAAACGTGAAATACATCATGTACTCCAGACAATCCTTCGGGTAATTCCAGCTTGTAAACAACTTCTCCCATACGTTCCAACACTCTGTATGGTCCGATAAAACGGGGCGCTAACTTTCCTTTAACTCCAAAACGCTTCACTCCTCGAAGTGGTGATACTCGAAGATACACTCTGTCTCCGACTTCGTGAACGGTCTCCTTTTGTTTAGAATCAGCATAACTCTTCTGCCTGGACTGGGCTACTTTGAGCCTATCGCGAATCAACCTCACTTTCTGCTCAGACTCCTTAATTAAATCTGGTCCAAACAATTGACGGTCTCCAACTTCGTCCCATAACAACGGTGTTCTACACCTCCTTCCGTATAATGCTTCGAAAGGGGCCATCTTCAAACTGGTTTGATAACTGTTGTTATACGAAAACTCCGCATATGGCAAATTGTCGTCCCAACTAGATCCATAATCTAGTGCACATGCTCTCAACATGTCCTCCAAAATCTGGTTGACTCTCTCGGTCTGTCCATCTATCTGTGGGTGAAAAGCTGTACTAAATTCCAGCCTGGTTCCCAATGTTTCATGTAACTGCTTCCAAAACTTCGAGGTAAATTGGGTTCCTCTGTCTGATACAATGGTCCTCGGAACTCCATGCAAACATACGATCCTGGTCATGTATATCTTTGCCAACTTAGCACTGGTGTAAGTGGTCTTCACTGGAATGAAATGAGCCACTTTCGTCAAACGATTGACTACAACCCATATCGAGTCATAGCCTGAACGAGTCCTGGGTAATCCCGTGATAAAATCCATGCCTATTTTATCCCACTTCCATTCGGGTATCGGCAATGGTTGTAGCAATCCTGCTGGCTTCTGATGCTCTGCCTTCACTTTCTGACATACATCACAAACTGCTACATACTCCGCAATATCCTTTTTCATTCCGGTCCACCAGAAAGTATTCTTCAAATCCAAATACATCTTGGTATTCCCTGGGTGAATCGAGTACGGTGAATCATGGGCTTCTTGCAAAATCAACTTCCTGATCTCCGGATCATTTGGCACATATACGCGGTCCTCGAACCATAAGGTATCGTGCTCATCCTCACGAAATCCCTTGGCTTTTCCTTTGCTCATCTTCTCCTTTATCTCTTCAATCTCCTTGTCTGTTTTCTGAGCTTCTCTGATCCTTTCCATCAAGGTAGACTGAATCTCCAATGTCGCTAAATAGCCTCTAGGGACTATCTCCAAACATAGCTCACGAAGGTCCTCGGCTAACTCCTAAGGTAATTCTCCTGTCATGAGGGTGTTGATATGACTCTTGCGGCTCAACGCGTCTGCTACTACGTTAGCCTTTCCAGGGTGATAATGCAATCTAATATCATAATCTTTAATGAGCTCCAACCATCTCCTCTGTCTGAGATTTAACTCCTTCTGCGTGAAAATGTACTTCAAACTCTTGTGATCCGTGTACACCTCACAATGGTTTCCGATGAGAAAATGTCTCCATGTCTTCAATGCATGCACCACGGCTGCTATTTCCAAATCATGCGTAGCATAATTCTTCTCATGGGGTTTAAGTTGTCGTGAAGCATACGACACAACTCTTCCTTCCTGCATAAGCACTGCTCCAAGTCCTCGACGAGAAGCGTCGCAATAAACTTCATAGTCCTTGCGTTGATCGGGCAGAATCAACACTGGTGATGTAACCAATCATTTCTTCAGCTCTTGGAAACTAGCTTCACATTCCCCAGTCCAATTGAATTTGGTGTCCTTCTTCAATAGCTCGGTCATGGGCTTAGCAATCCTTGAGAAATTCTCGATAAATCTCCGGTAGTATCCTGCAAGTCCAAGAAAACTCCGGATTTCTCCAACTGTCGTGGGTGATTCCCAACTGGTCACTGTGTCAACCTTGGCAGGGTCTACTGCTATTCCTTCTCCAGAAATAACATGTCCAAGGAATCCAACTTCCTTCAACCAAAACTCACATTTGCTGAACTTGGCATATAACTGATGTTCTCTAAGCTTCTCAAGTACCAATCGTAAATGCTCCTCATGCTCTTCTTCATCCTTGGAAAAGGTTAAAATATCATGAATGAACACCACGACGAACTTATCCAAAAACTCCATAAACACCTTGTTCATCAGGTTCATGAAATAGGCCGGTGCGTTAGTCAGTCCAAATGACATAACGGTATACTCATACAATCCATATCTGGTGGTAAATGCCGTCTTGGGTATATCCTGCTCTCGAATCTTTAACTGATGGTATCCTGATCGTAGATCGATCTTGGAAAATACCTTAGCTCCTTGCAAGCGGTCAAACAAATCATTGATCATCGGCAGTGGGTACTTGTTTTTGATGGTCACTTCATTCAATCCTCGGTAATCAACAACCATCCTTAGTGATCCATCTTTCTTCTCCACTAGAAGTACTGGTGAACCCCAAGGTGACGAACTTGGGCGAATATAGCCTTTATCCAGTAACTCCTTGATCTGCTTCTTTATTTCCTCCAAATCCTTTGCGGGCATCCTGTACGGTCTCTTAGATATTGGCCCTGTGCCTGGCAAAAGTTCAATCAAAAACTCAATGTCTCTATCTGGTGGCATGCCTGGCAACTCTTCTGGAAATACATCCGGATAATCCTTCACCACTGGTACTTCCTCCTGTACAACTCCTGATAAGGAATTCACTTGAGTCCTCTTCGGCATATGCCGGGATACATACTTGATCCTTTTTCCTTCTGGGGTGGTAAGCAAAATCGTCTTGCTGGCACAATCGATGTTTCCTCCATACAATGATAGCCAATCCATTCCCAAAATCACATCCAAACCTTGCGATTCCAAAACAATGAGGTCTGAGGGGAAAACATGCCTACCAATGGCCAACGGTATCTGAAAACATCCTTGGGTGGCCATATACTCTGCTCCTGGCGAGGTTACTGACATGGGGCTTTTGAGAACTTGGGTGGACATCTTAAACTTGTTTACGAATCCCCTTGATATGTATGAATGCGATGCACCAGTATCGAAAAGAACGGTTGCAGTAAATGACTTAACCAAAAACTTACCTATTACTGCATCAGGCTGAGCTTCAACCTCCTCCATGATCACGTGGTTCACATGTCCTTTGTTGAACGGGTTCGGATTCTTCCCAGAGCTTCCATTGCCATTTCCATTTTGGGCTTCGGGACAATCAGTAGCATAATGTCCCGTCTTCTGGCACTTGAAACAAGTAATGTGACTTAGATCTCTCTTGGTTGGGGTAGATGGGTTGGTGTGGTTCTGTCCGTTTCCTCCTCCATTCCCATTACCATTCTTGGAGCCATTATGGTTGTGCGAGCTACCTCCTCCATGGGTATGCTGAAACTGTCCTCCCGGCTTCGGGGTAAATCGTGGCTTCTACTGGGCTCCAGAATTGTACTTCCCTTGTCCATACTTCCTCTTGCGGTTTTCAATCTGCTGATGCTTCCCTTCAATCATGAGAGCTCTATCTACCAGCTCCTGGTAGTTGTTGAAGGTTGCTACCATCAACTGCATACTCAGTTCATCATTCAGTCCTTCCAAAAACTTCTCCTGCTTGGCAGCATCTGTAGCAACGTCATCTGGTGCATAACGTGCTAACTTACTGAATTCCTCCACATACTGGCCTATGGTGCGTCCTCCTTGGCGTAGGTTGCGAAACTCACGCTTCTTCATAGCCATAGCTCCTGCTGAAACATGAGCAGTACGGAAAGCTTGCTGAAACTGGTCCCATGTGACAGTGTCAATAGGGTGCGTGGCTGTATAATTCTCCCACCATGATGCTGCGGGTCCATCAAGTTGATGTGCGGCAAAACGCACTCTTTCCGCATCTGTGCATCCTGCAGTGGTCAACTCCCTTCCAACTTTGCGGAGCCAATCATCTGCTATAATCGGCTCGGTGCTACTGGAAAACACCGGCGGGTTTAGCCTTAAGAAACGGGCTAAGTGATCAACAGGTGGTGGTGGCGGTGGGTTGTTGTTGTTGCCTTGGTTCTGAACTAACACTTGCATCAGGGCATTCTGTTGCTGAATCAACTGGGTGATCTCTGGCGGGAAAACAAATCCGGTGTCGCGTCTCGGAGGCATCTGATAGGTTTAGAAAAGATGAGAGGTAAGAATAGAATGAGGTCTAGAGAGAAAACACTACCCATATGCTCATGAGACAACTTCAATCAATATCACTCAATCAATCAAACAAGGCAAAACAATCGATCTAACTAGCGTTACAAAGTGCTTGAACTATACTATTAAATGGGGGAAAACTACTACTGATATGGTGGTCTACTAAAAATTCTGATCCGTTGAAGACTCCATATGTCTGCTCCAGCTTCATCAATCCATTCGTCTTCACTTGGTTCCGAGTCGGTGTCGTCGATGATGATGTAGTTATCCGGACAAGTGCATTCGTCGACTTCTGCTTTTGGCACTGGATTTCCCACGAATGCTCCAATCTTATTCTCCAGGTCGTCAATCTTCCCTACTAGTGCATTGATTTCCTCCAAGTAATCTTCGCGTGTAGCCTTGAGTTCTTCTTGGAGTTCCTTGATCTTTGTGAATGCCTTCTTCAGTACTTCCTTGTCCGTGCACATCTGATTCTCCTGGCGTCGAATATGTTGGTTCTGCTCCTGGATGAAAGCTGCAATTGATCCATCCTTCTTGGTCTTGATCATCTCCCATTGCGCGTCTCGACGTCCACAAATTTGGTAAATTGTATCCTTAAGCTCCTGGTGATAGACTTCTCCAATGCGTCCCATGGCGATGTGTGCGGCCATGCTCTTCCCTAAACTCCAAGTTGGTGCTTCGAAAACCAATCTCATGGCACTAAACATCCTTCCTGGAATGATAACTTGAATCTTCCAGCTCTCCTCTTCAGGTAATGTGGCGTTGTAGGTTCCGGTGACGCTTGGTATTCCTATGTTCAAGTACTTGGTGACTTCCTTCAGATGTCGACCAAACGGCGTGTCTTCATCTGGTTGCATGAACTTGCTCCTTGCATTCGCCATTCCTAAAAGATTAGAAAGTGGAGAGAGGTCAGAAATGAGAAGAGAGAAGTTTTCTAGGGCTTAAGCTTAGTGGTCGTGTCCTACAGTCAGCGTGTTCTCTGATACCAACTTTGTAGCGACCAGACCTCAAATGGCCTGTGCTGCTGTGCACCAGTGTCATCCCTGGATCAGTAATGCTGACACGCACAGTACAAATGGAGGATTTATAACAGAGTAGCAATCACACACTTATTACATCGAATATCTCCATAGAGAATAAGAATGATAAACATGGCTTAAGGCCATCTAATAACGATAACAGCGGAAGACTTGGAAGATAAGTGAGTCCATCAACTCCAGCGGCATCACTGAGTATAAGACCACGACCTAAAGCACCTTACTCGTCGTCTGAAAAGTCTGCAACATGAAACGTTGTAGCCCGAAAACGGGTCAGCACATAGAATATGCTGGCAAAGTAACACATAAAGAGCAATGAACAATAATAATGCTATACTACATGCATATATGGCTGGTGGAAAGCTCTATGGTTACAGTTTTGCGAAAAGCCAATTTTATCCTACTTCAAAGGAATAAATTTTATTTAACTATCATGGTGGTTGAAACATTGAGAAGGTACCTCCAACTCAATCCCAATTAAGTATCATCATTAACCCAACAAAATTAATTATAAGTATCACGGTGATGAGATTCAAATGATAATCCCAGTACTAGATACTCAAGTTGTCCATAACCGGGGACACGGCTAATCATGATCAGTTTGTACACTCTGCAGAGGTTTGAGCACTTTTCCCCACAAGACTCGATCGCCTCCGCTTGATTCTCGCACTGCATGATGTTTGAGAAACGGATGACCGAGACACAGTCTTTCAGAAACAATCACTCTTTACTCTGGATGGACCGGTACACCTACTTTCCCCTACATCTGCTAGTCCACCTCTTCAAGAGATCCTGTAACCTACTCAGCTATGCTAGAGCCCATAATAGCTTGTGGCTACACACGGAAGTTTCTAGCATGAATAATCTTATGATCCCTTTGAGCCTGGGTGGCGGACCTTATACATACAGACAACACTGGGTTCTCCAGGTGCCTCAATCCACCCAGATGTGAGTTTTTAGTTGCCACCTTAAGTTGAACCATTAATAAACATCTCACATCTGTCATGGATATCACTCAAACCCAATCCACGTCTACGAGCATAGCATGGCAATAATAAAAGCAACGTAGAAGTAACTCCCAAGGGTTTGATAATGTAAAACAGGTGATAGGTACTACCTCAACTACTTCCCAATACCCACAGTTTAATTAGATCCTAATCATGCAATGTGTTTGAGGAATAGATCTAATGCAATAAAAACTGGGTATGAACGGGGTATGATCAAAGTGTTACTTGCCTTGCTGATGATCCGCAAAACCTAGCGAGTCGAAGTAACAAGCGGCACACTCCGGGTACTCTATCGCAAACAAACAAGCATACAATCAGTACTCAACTAATGCACAGGTAAAACTCGAATGAAAGATCCAACCAGAAAGTTCAACTTAAGAACTCCGGTTTGCAAAAAGAATCAACTCGAAAGAAGCAACGAAAGTCAAACGACAAAAGAAAGAAACTTCGTTTGCATCTGGATCTAGGTCAAATTTTACTGTAGCAAAAACTTGTTTGAGTAGGTTAAACGGAAAGAGAATTTTGAGACGAAACTCTAGGCGCTTGAATCGCCTGATTCCGATAAACGAGCGAGAAGTTAAACAGAATCGAAGATTCGATCAGAAATCGAATCTGAGAAAATAACGAGAAAATCCGACGAAAAAGAAAAACGGACGAACGGTTAAATAACGGGCGTTCGTTAACAGAGAAAAACCGACGAACGCGTTTGTTAAAACGAACGGTTCGGTGAACGCTCGTAAAATAATAAAACCGAAAAAAAAACCATCTAGGTTTTTTTTTAAACGAAGGGTTTTTTTTTTACAGAAAACCGGCAACGACGGGAACGGGCGGCGGCAGTACCTCGACGGCGGGCTCCGGCGAGGGGCTCCGGCGGCGGCGGGGTGCGGGGCTCGGGGGCTCCGGCGGCTCCCGGCGGCGGCGGCGGCGGCGGGGCGTGTTGCGGCGGCGGCGATGAGGGGCTCCGGCGGTGGCTCGTGGTGAGGAAAGAGAGGGGGGCGCGGTATTTAAGGAGGGGGGGTGTGTGGCGGCTTGGGCAAGGGGGCACCCGAGGCGGCGGCGGCTCCCGTGCCTGGGACGAACTCCGGCGGCGAGCTCCCGTGCGGGAAGAGGAAGGCGCGAGGCGGGCCGTCGGCTGGGCCTTTGGCCCAGTCGGCGCGCGGGCGGTTTTTTTTTAAATAAGTTCCGCGGAAAATAATATGTAGAAAAATAAATAAAAATCAGAAAAATATGAAATAAATTTTCCCCGTCTAGTTAGAAAATCTAGAATAGGGTGAACATTTTTTTAAGTCAAAATAAATATTTTGGAAAACATGCAATATTTTTAGTGCAATAAAAATTGCAAATAAATTCCAAATAATGTTTTAACATTTTTCCTCCAGTATTTCAATTGTTTTGGAGAAGTCATATTTTCTCCCCTCGTTTATTTAAAATGAAATATTTTTCCGGAGAGAAAAATAATTAAAACCACAATCCTCGTTTGAAAAATCAAATTTGAAAATTCGAGAAAATCCCCAACTCTCTCCGAGGGTCCTTGAGTTGCTTAGGATTATCGAGGATTTGTCAAAATGCAACAAAACATGATATGCAATGATGGTCTATGTATAACATTCCAAATTGAAAATTTGGGATGTTACAGTAATATCAGTTTGAAACTTGTAATATTGCGGTGTCCTATTCTTGCGTTTTCAAAATCCTGCAATTCAAAGAGGTCCTGAGTTGGTGATGATGTTGTGCCTGTCATCTTTCTAATAGCCGTCGGATCTAGATCTGACGCATACAAACCAAACTTTTCCAGTTTTGCAAAAAGATGCCCGCACTTGTTCCCTATTTACAAACAACTCCTTGTCTCTCACAATCAGCCATATCCCTCCCCGCCACATCTAGAAGGCCATGGAAAAATCTGGCGCGAAGGCCGCTGTCGGCGCCGTCCACCCCCAATCTTGGTGTTCCGTGCAATGCACGGGCATCTGCGCACGGGAAATTATGTCCAACATGGCTAGTTGTAAGCAGGCTAGCTCTATAGCCATGATGATAGTGACTGTAGACGGTGAGGTTGACTTATGTTATGCCGAACACGGCGCCTATACTCAGGTGTCATCTCCGGCGCAGGGTCTTGTCACTTCACTGCGAGGAGCAGCATGTAATAATTTGACCAACGGGTAGTACAGTGCTACTACATTGGTAGTACTACTACTAGTACTAGCACCACCGTCTGGATTTAGTAGTACTACCATGTCCATCTGGATTTAGTATTTGACTAGCAATATCTTGTAATGCATGTCACAAAAAATGTACTTCTCCCTCTGTAAATAAATACATGGTGTATTGTTTTATTCCTTCCAGTAGATGGCTCAAATCTGAAGTCTCATCAATCATACTACTATTGTACTCACCGAGCGCTCAGCTTTGTAAGCTACCAACAAAAAATTGCGATCAAAGACTACTATTGTACTCCCTCCATACTGGTGCATTAGTCACGTTACGAAAACCAGATAGTAATCCCAAAACTTTTAGGCACGGTGCATTAACTACCCACCTCATTCCCTGTTTTTGCCACGAAAAAAGAAATCACCCAATAGAAGACCTGGGGTGCGTATGCATCCAATGACTTGAGAATACTCCCTCCGTCTAGGTGTATGACTAGCCACAATGAAGAGTAACATACACATATCCCTAAACTATGTTACCCCCTTTCATAGTGGGTAGTAACATAAGTATGGTAACATGCAAAGCCTCATTTATTAGGTTATAGACTCATATTGCATTGGGACATGTGATGTTACAGTAAGACTGGTCATAGTGGGGAGTAACTTAGACTAGTAACATGCTTTTGTTACTAGTCCATGTTACTACCTTCATAATGGGTAGTAACATATAGATGGTAACATACAAACCTTCATTAATTGAGACATAGACTCATTTTACCTCAGGGTGTGTTATGTTACAGTAACATTTTATGTTACCACAAGCATCTCTTCCCTCATTAACTCCATGCCACATAAGCAAGTTTGTCTTGGGATGTGTCATGTTACTACATAAGTTACTCCCACTATGACTAGCCTAACTAGCTAAGTTACTCAAACTACCTCTCTCCTCATTAACTCATTGCCACGTAAGCAAATTTTTTGAGTTGGACTCGATGTTACTGCTGAAGTTACTCCCACTGTGGCTAGTCTAAGTCATCTTAGAGCAAGTGAAAAAGAGGAGTGGGCTCTCATGCAAGAGCCTAGCTATATGCGGATTCCTAGGCTGATATACAATAAATATGAAGAAAGAGAGAGAGAGAGAGAAGATGAGAAAAAGTAGTACTCTTATAGCCAGCCTTATAGCTAACCTTATTGTATGAGTGGCTACAAGTGATGGCTCTATATGACATGGCGACATCATATAGCCAGCAGCTGGCTTTACTATTAACCATGCTCTTAGGTTGTGCACCGTGACCAAGACGAAGGGGAAAGCGACAGAACTTAATGTCTTTTTGCCAATTAATAGGATTACATGCAATGAACTAACCACTGCATGTCATGTTTGGTAGTCTCAAGTCATTGAAAGCATGCATGGCCCACATCTCTCATTTGATATGTCACGAAATAAGAAACGAGGAGGGAGTTAATGTACCATGCCTAAGTGTTTTGGGATGGAGGGGGACGCAGCTTCATTGACTTACTGCACCTGCGTTTGGGTGAATGACACGTGGGCCCAACAGGTGGCTGGCCCACCTGTCATACAGCCAAAGGGAGGTGCAGTAGAGGGCCGAGGAGTAGATGGCCAACACACACGTGAATGCAACACAGTCTGCACTTCTCATATAAAGGCTCCCCGCCAGTCCAATCTACGAAATCCTACACACCTACGCACCCTAACCAAGGGCAAGAGTGATCACTCCAATCGCAAGATCAGTTGACTAGAAGCTACACCCATGGAGGCGATGAGCGTGAGCATCAGCCGGCTGTGCCAGATGGTCCACACGCCGCCCTGCGGCCCGACACCGAGGAACGTGTCCAGGTCGTGCTTGAGGCCGCCCGGGCGAGAGGCCGCTTGGACGACAGCTTCGTCTCCTTGTTCGACAAGGTCCTCATCGGCTTCCCCGACAAGTTCACCGTCGTCAAGAAGCTCGCGGACGACCTTGACATACGCCTCCAGCCCATGCGCCCAGGCTCTGTGATGCCCGCCACCCTCAACGGCCACTATGGTGACAACCTCTTCGACACACTGGTGGCCCTGCGACTGCCCGCCGTCGCACCGGAGAATGTCCACCTCGAGGTCGCGCTCGCCGCGCAGCGCCTGGCGTAGCAAGACACCATCAACATAATCACCCATGTCTACGCGCAAATCATCCACAAGGACTACTATGTGCCAGAGGAGGACGATAGGTCGCTGTCCTTCTTGACCCGCAGGGTAACCTTGGACGACATTGTTCAGAAGCACGTTGAGCTCGCCGCCAATGCCGTTGCTCCTCACACGTCGGTTGGTGACCCGGCGCACTAGGGCGTGAGGATGTCGTTGATGGATCCACATGTATCTTTATCTTTCCATCAAATCCATGTAGTAGTATAAGGTACTACTAGTAATTATCCTACCTTTCGCATCAACTTCATAATTTTCATACGTACTCCATGCATGAACCGCGCCAGAACCAAACTTCTCATTACTCTAGGGAAAATCGTTATTTCTCTGTGTCGGTCGCACCATGGAGCAGAACCAAATTTTACAAGTTACAAGTTCAAAATGAAAAGCCTGCCGTGTTCGCGTCGCACCCCCACACGGTTGGTCCGGCACGCCGCTCAAGGGGGGATGTGTGCTGTGTTGCATTTTCACTTACAAGTGGGACTGCAGTTGAGCAAACCGACTATCGGCAAACCGCCACCCCGCCCACCACGCGATGGCTGAGAAAACAGGAGGGAGAAGAGATGGTTGTAGCATGGACTCCAAGAAAATTGGTGTTGGGATGGGACTCGTGTGGGTGGCGTGTGCCGTACTTCTAGACGTGAATGCTAGTTATGGCACATGCCACCCCACTATATCGAGGTGCTGGTTACGTAGAACAAATTTCCTGGAGTCCGTGCTCAGCCTCCTCTATCTCTCTTCTCAGCCAGCCAGCAGACGCGCGGAGCCCATCGTCTGTTTGCTCACATGCGGTCCCACATGTCAGCGAAACGCAAGAGGACCCACTGAACCTGCACATCTTTCACCTCCACGTGCTGGTGATGAAAAACAAATCCAATAAAGATCTTCGGTGGCCGCTTTTGGAGTTACTCAAGAGTAGTAAGATTCTATTTATAGTTTAACCCAAGATGCACATCACGTGGCTTCAACTACCACTCCATTTTCTTGCATGACACGGCCTGGATGCTGGATGTCCCACGTGTCGACAAAAGGAGGAAGAACTCGACCAAATCTTCTCCACATTTAGACCGGAGGACTAGGAAACATGGCAAGCCCCGTGCCTACATCATACTATGTATAAGCCCACCTCACGCAGTCACGCTATCACCATATTTCTCGGCCTCGGTGCGACACCTAGCTCTAGTTGATCTAACTAGAACTAACTATTGGTTGGCTCTATGTGATGTGGAAACTTCATACTACTACGGATGCTGGCTATACTACTACGGCACTAGCACTCCAAGAAGCGAGTCGAAAACCATTTATAAATTGAGTTTATGACATGCATATGCAAATGTACCATTCATTACATACACCAAGTCATCAACACACAACGACAACGAGGATACATGTTGGATTATAGATTAGTTCCAACAAAACATTCTAGTAAATAGTAAAGTTTTCATCACACAACAAATAACAAGCAATGAAATGAAGTTCAGCTCTACCACTCCTCGGCGTTGGACACGCTTGCTTTGAACCAGAAGAGTTTGTCTCAGAAGGGCCAGCTACTGTCAATCTCGAGACCAATGCAGGACTGATCATCTAGGCTGAAGCGGCCTATTTCATGACCCATATTGTGATAGCCACTGAAGGGAAGCATAGCAATGTCCGAGGTATAGATATAGTTGATTCTCATAAATGGTAGTAACGTTGTGTCAACAGCAGCTGGATCGCCTTTCACCATGATTGGATAGTTTTGTCCAAGAAGAGCGAGTTTCCTCCGAGAGTATCAATACTAAACCAGGGAGAAGGTCTTGGCGCTAGCACAGTAGTATCCATCCCGAATACCCTGCAATGGATGTTGGAATAGGTCCGGAGCGTGCGACCATGGGAGACAACACCTGCTTCCTTAGTAACATCAGCGGTGCCCTGTATCCAGACAAGAAGAGGTGATCCATCGGAATAAGTTGCCAGGCGCCACTTAGTACATGGGTCCTCATGCTCGTGATCATCATCATCGTCATCTCCCCCTTGGTTATAAAAATTTTCAAGTATAGGTGGTGGAATGTTCACAGGACCTTGGAAAGACAAGAAGGTTAATTAGTAAAGGGAAACTAGCTAACCCACATGCTTGTAGATGAAACAATTTAATTACGGTGGAAGACAAACGTACCGAAAGCATAAGGATTCCATGCAAAAACAGTGCCACGAGTGGTGGCAGCAAACACAAGACCCTCGTATTGAATTGCATCACAGTACTCATCCTTGTATAGAAACTAATTTTTGAGCAATATCCATCCAGTCGAACTATGAAGGAAGTCAACAAGCTTGTCGAAGATAGCAACAACTACATATTCCATTAAATCCCAAGAGCGGTCGGGAACTTGACAAATTGCTATCTTGTGTAGATGACAGTCACCATGACCGTAGTTGAAAGTACGGTCATAACCGATGTGCTCAACCTCTGGGCAGTCTGAGATTTTGGGAAGTGGAACCCGGTGACGAGTGTACACATTCACAAGTTCCCACTCGTAGTTGGACCCAATATAAACAACCCAATCTCCATTTGCGCCTGCCCAAGCCTTACCCTCAAGCGATGGCATCTTAACATCACATGTATCATCATCAAGCGGCACCAACTTGCACAAGGCGAGGCCTCCGTCGTCTGTGCGCCAGTGAGCAGGGTCACAGTGAAGAAGATAGGGGAGATCAAACCGCTCCTGGACCCTTGGGTTTGTTGTAATGATGTTATTAGTTGAGTCGAGAATGGTCTTGAACGAACCTGCCATGCTAGCCGAGGTGATGACGTCGAACCGATCAATGAGTTCCTCCACCACGTCATCATTCAGATCGGGGCAAGAATAACGGGGTCATTTCCGGTCTATTCCCTCCATGGAGAAGACGACCGAACAATGGAAGAATGAAGGGTGAAGGAAAATGGAGGAGGGAGGAAGAGCGTGTGACAACAGTTCCAAATCGACAGGGAAAGGCGAAGAGTCAGTGGACGGTTCCCACGGTACACGAAGAGGCGCCCCGGCCTACATAGACGTCCGTTCGGAAATTGTACAAAAGGACTCGCCGTCGTCTCACTACATGTTGGAATGGGGCCACATGTCAACGAAGAGGCTAGTGGGGAGTGAACGGTTGCCACAGAGGTCACACACTGACGACAAGGCCGTCCTGTCAGACCTAGCGCCCGTGCGGGATGGCTGCCGTACCCCACACGAGCAAAGCCACTTCGCACTCCCACACGGTTGGTCCACCACGCCGCTAGGCCAACTCCAGCGCGTGCAGCTCGGACGCTCGCTCGCTCAGCCCCCTTTCCCTTGACACCCCGGAGCTACCCAACCACGGCTATGTGTTTTGCGCACCCGGCGGTCAGATTTGGAGCGGATCCGGTCGGGCTTGAGCTCGCCTGGCTGTGGGAGGCCGCGTCGCGCCATGGACTGGCCGGGCACCAGGCTGGAAGGCCCCGACAAGGGCGCACGGCCGCATGCAGGTACTGACTCCTCCTTTAGCCGCTCGGATCTACACCGTCGGCAGTCCGCCGACAGATACATGAATGGCGGTCGGCCAGGCTCGGGCTGGCCCAAAAGCTCGTCGGTGCATGCCACTCATTACGTGCGATGACTGCCCAAAGAAGGTCTTGCGCCACGTGTCTACAATGCCGGAAGATCCCGGATGGGTGTTCTTCAAGTGCTCAACCGATGGGGCATGTGCTACTTTAGCTTCGGTTGTGCTCTCGTATTAGACTAGTTGTGCTAACTTAAAATTTTATTGTGTAGAATGGATGCAAGTTTTGGTATTGGGAAGAAGAGTACATCGATATATTTATAGAGCGCAATTTAGTAGATGTTCTAGAACTTTTAGCTAGCATAGAGGCTAGAGATGAGACTAGTGCACTTGTTGATAGAATAGAGGCTAGACATGAGACTAGATGCGAGGAAGCAACGTCTACTTCTTTACACTCGAAGAAGAAAGAAGCACGCAAGATCGAGCCTCCGCAGATCAACAATGAATGCATCGAGAAGGCACTAATCCAACTTACAGGAGCAGTTATGGAAGTTGGATATCTTCTAAAATGTATTCTTGTGATTCTTGTTTTCTTAGGTCTTGCTTTTCTAGTCAAATTTTGGTGATGTATTTCCATGTACCAAAAATCAATGCCCTGTTTGGATACTCTAACTCGGTTAGAGGTTAGAGTTAGATTCTAACCCTGAACTAACTCTAACCAAAGAGGTGTTTGGATGGCAGGGTTAGATGGAGCGCGGATACGGCGAGGCGCCTTCACGGGCGGTGCGAGGGAGGGAGAGGACGAGAAGCTTCGAGGAAGTGGGGAGGGATCTGCTGCGGGAAAAGCGAGACAAAAAGATGTTTTTTAGTGGTCTCGAGAAGAAGTAACCCAAATAAGCACATCTTGGGTGGGTAAGTTTTTTGGGGTGGGTTAGATGCATCTAACCCAAACTAACCCTCCTGTTTGGATATTTTTGGGTTAGTTAAGTCCAAACTAACCCAAAATAACTGTAATCCATGGATCCAAACAGGGCTAATGATGAAAAAAAGATGTGTTTGCAAAGAAAAATGTACACGGCCGGAATGCATCCGCGGGTTGGGCGCATGGCCACTGCATTCGAGAAATGGCCCGGACACGACCCCATTGCCTTACCCAAACGGACAGAATCCGGGCAAAACGAAGGTCTGTTTGGGGTCGTGCGTTGGACTTGGCCTTACAAGTGGGACCGCAGTTGAGGAAACCGACTATCGGCAAACCCCCACCTCGCCCGCCGCGCGATGGCTGAGTTAGAGAAGCGACGAGGTTGAAGAGATAGCTGTAGCATGGACTCCAAGAAAAATGGTGTCAGATGGAAGTCGTGCTGGTGGCGTGTGCCATACTCATGGACGTGAATGCTTGTTCTGGCCCATGCCACCCTACTATATATCGAGGATTCGAGGTGCTAGTTACGTACAATGAACACATTAACATATGGCCCACCTCACACTATGGCCAAATTTCCTGGAGTCTGTCCTAGGTTAAAAAGTGTTCTTTGTGAGGGTGGGTGGTTGGTCTAGAGTTTAAAACTTGTTGTATTACATATACGTAGACGTAGAGATAGTGCAGCAGTTTTGAAAGTTTGAACCCAAACATCAGAATGCAATTTCTACTGGACTCACCCGAGGACCTAGGATGATGGGATTCGCAGCTACAGTAAAACACCCGCCCGACGCGCGAAGCATGTGAAGCTAGTACAAATAGTAGTAGTACTATTGTTGATTGGACTCATCGGATAACTTGTTGCAATGCACGTACAATTATGTATTCAGAAAATATTTTTTTGCCTCATCGCAGCACCCACTCGGAGAAGCGACTCGAAAGCCATTCATAAATTTAGTAAGTTTATTACATGCATATCATTTTATTACATAGAACAGGTCATGAAGCCACAACAACAACGCCGATACATTCTAGTAAATACTAAAGTTTTCATCAGACAACAAATAACAAGCAATTAAATGAACTTCAACTCAACCAATCCTCGGCGTTGGAAACACTTGCTTTGAACCGGAAGTGATTCTCTGGGAAGGGGCAGCTACTGTCAATCTCGAGACCAACGCAGGACTGATCATCCAGGCTGAAGCGGCCTATGTCAGGACGCATATTGTGATAGCCACGGTAGGGAACCATAGCAATGTCCGAGGTATAGATACAATTGCTTCTCATAAATGGTAGTAACGTTGTGTCAACAGCAGTTGGATTGCCTTTCACCATCATTGGATAGTTTTGTCCAAGGAAGAGCGAGTTTCCTCGAAGAGTATCAATACTAAACCAGGGAGAAGGTGTTGGCGCTAGCACAGTAGTATCCATGCAGAATACCCTGCAACAGATGTTGGAATAGGTCCGGAGAGTGCGACCATGGGAGACAACACCTGCTTCTTTAGTAACATCAGCAGTGCCCTGTATACAGACAAGAAGAGGTGATCCATCGGAATAAGTTGCCAGGCGCCACTCAGTATATGGGTCCCCATGCTCGTGATTATCATCATTGTCATCTCCCCCTTGGTTATAATTTTTTTCAAATATAGGTGGTGGAATGTTCACACGACCTTGGAAAGACAAGAAGGTTAATTAGTAAAGGGAAACTAGCTAACCTGCATGCATGTGGATGAAACAATTATAATTACGGTGGAAGACAAACGTACCGAAAGCATAAGGATTCCATGCAAAAACAGTGCCACGAGTGGTGGCAGCAAACACAAGACCCTCGTAGTGAATTGCATCACAATACTCATCCGTGTATAGAAACTGATTTTTGAGCAATATCCATCGAGTCAAACTATGAAGGACGGCAACAAGCTTGTCGAAGATAGCGACAACACAAGCATTCCTATAACCCCAAGAGTGGTCAGGAACTCGACAAATTGCTATCTTCTGTAGACGACAGTCACCATGATCGTAGTTGAACGTAGGTAGAATACCGGTGTGCTCAACCTCTGGACAGTCTGAGATTTTTGGAAGTGGAACCTCGTGACGAGTGTACACATTCACAAGTTCCCACTCGCAGTTGTACCCAATATAAACATCCCAATCTCCATCTGTGCCTGCCCAAGCCTTACCCTCAAGCGATGGCATCTTAACATCACACGTATCATTATCAAGCGGCATCAACTTGCACAAGGCGAGGCCTCCGTCGTCCGAGCACCAGTCAGCAGGGTCATGGCGAAGAAGATAGGGGAGATCAAACCGCTCCTGGACCCTTGGGTTCCTTGTAATGATGTTATTAGTTGAGTCGAGAATGGTCTTGAACGAACCTGCCATGCTAGCCGAGGTGATGACGTCACACCAATCAATGAGTTCCTCCATCGTGTCATCATTCAGATCGGGGCGGGAATAACGGGGTCATTTCTGGTCTGTTTCCTACATGGAGAAGACGATCGAACAATGGCATAAGGAAGGGTGAAGGCACATGGAGGAGGGAGGAAGAGCGTGCGATAGTAGTTCCAAATCGAGAGGGTAAGGCGAAGAGTCGGTGGACGATGGCCACGGTACACGAAGAGGCGCCCGGGCCTACATAGACATATGTTCGGAAATTGTACAAAAGGACTCGCCGTCGTCTCACCGACATGTGGGAACGGGACCACATGTCAACGATACATGGTGTGTACTTTCTTGTGCAAAATGCGATCTGGCCCCGTTGGCCCGAGGTGCCGCATTAGTTATCGACCTTTATTTTTTTAATGGCGTGCCGTTCAGTTTTTAAGCACGACTAACTGGTACTGTATGCAGAGAAAATATAAACTACTCTACCACTACTCCACCTCTAGTACTAGTAGTATAAAAAAGATATATAGGATGGAGCTTCAGCGCTTTCTTGCTAAGGGTTGCCCACTTGATTCTCACACTATCACCCTCTCTCCAGATCTAAAAAGACGAACTCTCTCCCCCTCTTCACCGGTGGTCACAGATCCGCCGGGGAAGAAAAGGACGTGCAACGTTGACGCACTCGTCGTCAGCGAGCGAGGTCACGCACTGACAACAAGGCCGTCCTCTTAGACCTAGCGCCCGCGCGGGATGGCCTCCGTCCCCAAGCTCACTTCCCTCCGACCCTCAGGTATGCTACCTCTTTTCGAGTTCTATTGCCCCATCCGCCACGTCGCTGCATGTGGATCTTTTTCCACTCCACCATCTTCCCAATTTGCTATCCTCTGCTCTGCTGGCCACGCAGACAAAAACTAACTTACAGTATTAAAGGAAACCCTACTTCACGCAGACTAATCCATGTCTGGGTTGAATAAGGAAAGGAAGGGGGACTGTACTGTCCAAGTGACTAGGCATCGAACCCGCATCTAGGTTGAAAAGGGGAAAATCAGTAGCTAAAGAGAACAAAAATGGGACATAATCCACATATGCTGCCTGGATATTTGTTGCTCTGGGCAACCATACCTCCCTCACCACTCTATGCATCCGTGGAGGTACATCGTACAGGTGCGCCCACTATCTAAATGGGCATCCCATGCTCTTATTGCCACTTTTTTGCTGTTAGTATAACGCCAGCGGTCAAGTCAAGCAATGCTACTTCTAAAGTGATGCCACATTTAACTAATGCCGCACTCAGCCTAATGCCACCGATAAATTTAAGCAATGCCATTTAATGTCACTGGATTATTTCAGGGTTAGCTGTTGATTGTGGATGTATTAAAGATTTTTCAGCTAAGGCATTCTAATGCTGTTGCACAGCCAGTATACCAAAGATGAATCTTGTTACTATCTTCAGATTTTTGCACTATTAATGCTTATAGATTACACACCTCACTTTCATGAGATAACTCAATTTTTTTGTACAGTGTCAAGAGGAAAGGTCAAGAGTGGGCACCTCCTCCTCCGGCTGTTCTCTTGATTCGTTCGATCAAGTTTTTAAGTTTGATCGATTATCAAGATTGGGATAGCAATTTTTAGGTCCCCTCGAGTTTGAAATGATATTTACCTTGAAGGTACATGGTTTGCAATTTTTTTATACTATCATTAGTTAATAATGCTAGGTACCTTCAGACTTTTGTATTTGGTTTAATGCTCTTGCACAGCTAGTATACCAATGCTGAAACTTGTTACCTTTACATTTTGTATTGTTTATTCTTATAGAAATCTTCCAGTGCTAGAGCTTATGGAAATCTGTTCAGTAAAACCATTGTACTGTACCCTGTAATAAAATAACTACTTTACTGTTGCACTAGCCACTGGATTAGTGTATATTTGTACTATCCGAATGGTGTTGCATGAGCGTATGGACATATACAAAGTCTGGCAAGCTTTCCCAGATATGTGCTCAAGAAAACTACTACCTGTTTTTCTAAATGCTAGACGTTTGGGTACTTTAAATTGAACTGCAAAAACGTCTTATATTAAGGAACAGAGGGTGTAGACTTCACTCAAATTATCCCGGTAAAGCTAGTCACACCTTTGTTAAAATTAATGTTCATTATGTTATCGGAGGAGGTCTGTATGTTTCTCTCTAATGCCTATCGACTACATACCTGACATCACGATGTAATGTTAAGTCATTTCCTTTTGTACAATGTCACTGAATTGTCAAGGCGGTGATGGCATTTTATTTTAGTTGAACTGCACAAAATATGCTTAAAACAAGAGGAAAGGTCAGGAATGGCTCAATTTTTCAGAAAAAACTATGTATGCCTTCCTGACATCAGCCATTGTTGCCTTATTTATTCCTTCAAACAGGTGGTTAGAAACAGTCTTGCTACCTTTTCCTATTACGAAATTGGAATGCTTATATTTGTGAGTCTATGCTTCAACTAGTGCCACTTTTATAGTAATCATACTTTCAATATCTATGCAAACATGGATGCTCGATTTTAGTGGAACTGCACAAAAGTCCAAATGGTTCAACATTAGGAGCATGTTTTCTTCCAAACCTTTATATCCAATTGGCGGCACTATGAGATGTTCATTACGAAGGTACATGGTTTGTTACTATCTTGCTACTCTTTTTGTACTGTCATCAGATAGTAATACTAGTGGTTTGCATGTGAATTTATTGGCAGGGTGGACCTACATTGGAGGTGCAGGACAGGATTCAATGATTGGATGCTCAATTTCGGTTGTATCAATTTCACCTCTTCCATCACTGCGAACATGGATATCCTTGGTCTAATGAAGAATAGGCACTATATTTCTACTCTGAACCAGCAAATCAATTCAGTATGAAATTGTTCAGGGCAAAACTTCACTGTATCAAATTGTCCAGTGCAAAACATGACAGATGCTAAGCGGAAGAGATGTGTTTAAACCAAAAATACAAGGTGGGGTATATGTTTATTACTAGCTGCTTGATATTTGTGCAGACATAGATGTCTTCCCGTTGCTATTTGGCAAACAAACAAAGTGACCGCAATTTTGGTTGAACTGCACAAGAGAATAGTATAGTCACTGCATGCAATGCCATTTGAAAATAGACACAGAAAGATTGGATAGTCACTTCATGGACTGCAGAAAAGTAGTACTATACTATTTATTGGCCAGCACTAGGTGCTTCATTGCTTTGGTCTGATTATACAATGGGCATCATTTTGCCTAAGTTAAAGTTTGTATTCTGTAAATAGTCTCGCTGTGTGATCGAGATAAGACCAAATCATATTGCAGTGGATGTTCCTCCATCATGTGTGGTTCATTCTCATGGTTCCAGCTGTTGGTGAAAGTAGTTACGTTTGCAAGAGGAATTGTAGACTTCACAAACAAATTTGTCTTTCACTCTGTACTGAATGTTGGCCAAGAGTAGTAGGAAGAACATATGTTTTTCTAGATCTTTTCTTTTGGAGCTACATATTTGTATATGATCTGTGAATCATTGAGAAGCATTAACACGTTGATCTTATGTATGTGAATCGTACTAGTTGGTTTTGAATTTGGGCTACTAATGTGAACATATTACAGTGCCAGGCCTGTGAGTCTCGTGTGAACATTTCGAACGGATCGGCTCTTACTGCTGTGCACAGCATGATCCTTATTTCTGTGTTCTCAGTGTTTACAAGTTACTAACAGTTCCTTATTTCTCTTCGCTCAGTGTTTACAAGTTACTGATCGATCACTAGCTAGCCTACTAATGTGCTCCTGGCAGTTTTAGTTGCGATGCAAGATCCGAAGTGGTAGTTTTTGGAATATAAATGCCTACCTCTGAAGAAACTGACAAGCTGGTCTGAAGAAAATGCAATTGCGAATCTGAAGAAACTGCCAGCAAAAACGTTCACAAATGCCCTATCTCCCAGCGAATGTTCATCAGCTAATGCGGTCATACACGTACACCATCCGACCTACTCGATCCTACATGTACACTATCCGACCTACTCGATCCTACACGGATAAATAGCGGATCACGCACGTACTACCTCCTTTCCGGTTTGTAGGGCTCAATTCAAAAATCTCACCAACCAAGGTAGATGATGAGTGGTGGAATCATTTTTGACAAGGAGGGAGTACCACATCTGGATGATTCGAGTGCACTCGTTTGACCGTCATGCCGGCGTGCGACCCAGCACGGACGGAACGCACCACTGACGAGACGGGACGGGACGGCACAGTCATAATTTCAGTTTTTCTAGTTTTCCACGGCAAGCTGGCGCACTAAGCCATGCCTGCTTATGCATTGAATTTCGATGACCGCGATTACCGTCGCGTTTCCCGTGACACGGTGGTTCGCCTACCTTCCGCCAATAATTACTATTTCCCGGGCTTCTCCGGTGGCACCATCACGCAACTCGCGCTATCCTCATAAGTCCCCACCGGCCCGACATCGCTCGCCACTTATCCTCGCTCTCGCCACGTCCGCCATGCCCCCGCCCGTTTGCAATAGGCGACGCCGGAGGCGGTCACCGCCGGAACTGGTGTTCGGTTTTTCATCGGAAGGCAGACGGAGGGAGGAGGCATTATATCGGTCTTTAGATGGCAATGCGGAGTATGAGGAGTTGTTGGAGCGCGACCGCCTGGCGGAGGAGCAGTGTATCGCTGATTTGCAACGCCAGCGGGACATGGAGCAGCAGCGCACCGACGCTCTGAGTCGCGAGCATAGCGCCCGCAACTGGGCCAACTACGTGGAGGCCGGCGCCCGGCAAATAGCCCTGGAGGCTATCGGGCACGCACGCGTTCGCGACACCGAATTTTACTACAAGCTCGTCAAGTGGGTTTCCCGCTTAGCAGCCGAAGCTTCGGTGGACCACCCCGGCATGGAAAGGGCCAACGCGCGCGAGCAACGCGCCCTATCGCACCTCTGGCAAGTCCGAGGCGAGGCGGAGGACGCCGGTGCCGGCGTTTAGCGTGTACCGCAGATGGCGGCCGACATTGTCTAGTTAGCTAAGAGTAAGTCAGTACTTGTACACCACAAGAGTATTAGTGGGAGTAGATAGTTAACTTGGCTATGATGGTTGTCAACCTGGAAGTTGAGTACTCTATATCTGGATCAGACCTGCTACTTTGCTCTAAATGTTGAACTTTCCATTTGAACGTATGGAATGGGCTGTTATTTTTTTAAATGGGTTGTATTTGTCCGCCACGGGTTTAGAGGCTGACTTGTGGGCATACCAGGTTGACGCGTACACAATCAGGAGATGATTGTACGTGGAGAGGATGACAGCAGGGACCCACCAAGGTCATGGCAGTACGCAAGCAAGTGCCTCCTTTTTTCAAGCCAATAAAAAAATGGCTCCTCCTAATGGATTTCTGACATCTGGGTCCCATGCCATTGTCAACGTAGTCAATAAACGAGAGAATTGCACAACGAGCGGCTGACACCAGGGACCCAGCAGCTCGCCCAGTTATTTTTGTTTTGGGTTAATTTGATAAATGCCACTCCAAATCTGGTGGTTCCGAGAAATGCCACTTCAATTTACAAACTTTGAAATGCCATTTCATGCCATTTCCAGTGGCATTTTTCGAAGTCTGGAGTGGCGTTTTTCAAAGTTTGCAAAAATTGCAGTGGTATTTTTCAAAGTTTGCAAAAATTGCAGTGGCATTTTTCAAAGTTTGGAAATTGCAGTGGCATTTTGATGTATCTCCATAATTGGAGTGGCATTTATCTAATTTGTTTTTGAGACGGAAGCAGGGTGTCAACTGGGCTGTGCGGGGCACTCTGGCCTGTCTAGACAGCCTTTTCTCTTATGTTTACCACAGACCAGCCCAGTAGTTTTTTCTTTCTTTCTGAAAATGGCTAGCCTAGTTTTTTTTATTTGTCAAGTAAGTCGCTTTGTCAGGCCTATTGGGCTGCAAATCTTTCAAGACGAGGAGAGCTTCATTCGGCTGGCCGAGAAAATGGCCTATCAACAATGAAAAATGGGTTGTACATTTTTAAAACACATCAAACCGACAATTAGTTTCAATTTTTTTTTCATTTCGAGATTTTAAATTGCATTGATTTTTATGCATGGACAATTTGTTGGATTTTATATTGATATACATTTATTTTTAAAATCAGTTTGAATGTGACTCGAAATTTCAGGATTAAAAATAGTTCGGACCGCACCGAAATATGCAAAATTTCGTATAATTTTTTAACCATGGCCACAATATGGGTTGTAATGCTAACAAAAAGAATATGGGATCCAAAAAAAAACCTTAAGAATTAGCAAATGGGCTGTAAATTATTAGAAATAATGGCAGATGGGTTGTATGCTGTTTTCCACAGATTTGAGGCTTTCCTAAAAAAAGGTTGACGCACAAGAAGTGACTGTTGGATGCCCATCCAACGGCCGTCGTGCTTCTTCAATCTCTGCTCTTCCTGCTACAGCCGCTAAAACAAGCGCCGACGAGACTGCCTGCTCCCTCCTCTCGCGGCCGGCTGTGCTGCCACGCAGGCCTCACCGCCCCACCGTACTCCCATCGCTGGCCTAGCCATCCCTCTACTCACCCACACCTGCTGTTATTCCCCGGCGACAGCAGACGAACCAGTAAACCCTCGTACTCGACTCCGCATGGGAAACAACTGCCGAGTCTTCCCTGGCTCCGTGTCGTTCCCTTCACCTCGCCGCCGTCCACCGCCCTGGTGCTCTCTGCGCGGCGTGGTCAACGACCGACATGCATCAGAAGTGGACTGTACGTGGAGAGGCTGACAGCTGGGTCCACAGTCGCATGCAAGGAAATGCCTCCTTATTACGCGCAAAATAATGATTCCTCCACCTGACATCTGGGACCCACCGAAAGGACCTCTGCATTTCGCAGAAAAAACATTCCCGCCGCTGACAGCTCGGACCCACCAGCTATATCTTCGCACGCAAGGATGTGCCTCCTCATTACGCACAAAAAAATGAATACTCCCCCTGCTAGCTGGGACCCAACATAATGGGTGGCTGACTTGTGGGCCTACTGAGTTTACAGGGACGGAGGGCTTTGTCAACTTAGTCAATATGAAGATTCTAGCTCCAGTGACCGTACGATGTCCATCCAACGGCTGTAGTGCTTCTTCAACCTCTGGTCTTCTTGCTCGAGCCGCCCAAAGCAGCACCGGTCGTGCCGCCTGCTCCTGCCTCCGATGGCCGGCTGTGTTGCCGCGGAGGCCTCACCGCCCCCTACTACTCCCACCGCTGGCCAGGCCCTGCGGCGATGGCAGACTCACACCGAAGCCGAACCAGTGAACCCTCGTACTCCTCTCCGCGTGGGAAACAACTGCCACGTCTTCCCCGGCTCCGCGTCGTCCCCTTCCTAGGCCTCGTAGTCGTCCACCGCCTTGGTACTCTCGGCGCGGAGTGGTAAATGTGGTTAATGACCGACTTCCATTGGAAGAGTATTGTACGTGGAGAGGCTGACAGCTGGGTCCACGGCCGTAGCAAGGAAGTGCCTCCTTATTACGCGGAAAATAATTATTCCACCACCTGACATCATGGACCCACCGGACGGGCCACCATATTTCATGAAAAAAAAAACGTTTCCCCCTGACTGCTGGGACCCACCAGCTACATCTTCGCACGCAAGGAAGTGCATGACAGTCAGGACCCACCTGGTCGAAGCGTACGCAGCATTGTCATTCTGGTCCTGAACATGTACGTACATACGATCGGTCTATCTGCAGGCTGCAGCGATGAATCGTGGCCGTGTAAGGAAGGGCATGTGTCGTAGTAGAGGCGTGCACGTGTCGTAGTAGAGGCGCGCACATAGCATGTACACGTACGTACAACGGCCAGGGTGCAATAAAGTAAATACGGCCACGTACGTACATACGGGTGGGGTCTCGAACACCTACTCGCGCATATATATATGGACAACCAAGGCTTGTGTACATGGAGAGGCAACGGACGATAGCAACGGCATCCTGTTCATCAGGTAGCGAACCGGCTGGGTCGGAACGGAGAAACAACGTCCCGTTCATCGAGAGGCAACTGACTGGGTCGGAATACGTCGTGTTCATCGGGAACCAACCGGCTTGGACGGAACAGCCGATGGAAACGAGGTCTGGCGTACCACAGAATGGAGGAAACGGCCTTGTGTTCGATTGGCCATGGTCGAAACGGGATCCTGTTCATCGGGAGGGGTCTGGCGTACCGCAAAACGGAGGAAACGGACCTCCTACGATCGAAACGGGGTCCTGTTGATCGGGAGGGGTGTGGCGTACCGCAAAACGGAGGAAACGGACTTGTGTTGGAGCGCTACGGTCGAAACGGGGGTCCGGTTCATCGGGAGGGGTATGGCGTACCGCAAAACGGGACTCCACGGGATACTATTCATCTCCATCGTTGACTGCCTCCACGGGTTACTGTTCATGCACCATCGACCTCCTCCAGCCTCCACCTGCGACTGTTCATCCACGGGCTCCTGTTCATCCATCCTTCACCGCGCGCTCCTCCACCGGCTACTGTTCAACCAGCCCTCTCCACGGGGTCCTGTTCAACCACCCCTCCACGGGTTACTGTTCATCCAGCCCTCCACCGGCTACTGTTCAACCAGCCCTCCACGGGGTCGTCCTATTCATCCAGCCCTCCACGGGGTCCTGTTCATCCACTCCTCCACGGGGTCATGTTCATCCACCGGCTCGATCGATCGGGGTCATGTTCATCTAGCGGCAACGACCTCTACTACCACAGGGTCCTGTTCATCCAACCCCCCACCAGGAACTGTTCATCCAAACCCCCTCAACAACGCTCACTGTTCATCAAGGGAAGGAGGCAGCAGTGTTCGATCGGCTTCAGTTAGCAGCAGTAGCGAAGGAATCACTCGGGTTCAGTTAACAGCAAGGGATTGATCGATCACTCGGGTTCAGTAACACGTAGCCTGTAGTGCAATCGCTCGGGTTCAGTTAGAGCCCAACGCCTCGCTCGGGTTCAGTTAGAGCCCAACGCCTTGCACACACGCGCGTATGTACGAGAGAAACGAGCATCGCTCGGCCCCCGACCACCCACCGTAACCGGGAACTTCCCCCAATATTTTCCTCGCCCTTGCTTCTACCACGGTTTTTTCTATCATAGACGGCCCAAAGAATGTCATCCAGCTGCGTCTCCAGCCCGCCCAGGACGAAAATCCCATTTTCTGTCATGATTTTTTGTCATAGAAGTAGGACCCCACCACATCTATGATGATACCGGGTTTTGTCACAGTTGTCGTCATAGAAGTGTCATAAGCATGACAGAAAAAAGATTCTTTCGGCCCAAAATTTCACGGATGTGTCTTTTTTTGTAGTGTAGGCACCTACTACGTGTTATGATCCGGCAACCCCGGAGTGACAATAGTCGGGACCGCCCCCGGTGATCACCGTAGTTTGAGGAGTTCATGTATTCACTAAGTGCTAATGCTTTGGTCCTGTACTCCATTAAAAGGAGGCCTTAATATCCCTTAGTTTCCAATAGGACCCCGCTGCCACGGAAGGGTAGGACAAAAGATGTCATGCAAGTTCTTTTCCATAAGCACGTATGACTATATTCACAATACATGCCTACATTACATTGATGAACTGGAGCTAGTTCTGTGTCACCCTATGTTATAACCATTGCATGATGAATGCCATCCGACATAATTATCCATCATGAATCCATTGCCTACGAGCTTTTCACATATTGATCTTTGCTAAGTTACTTTTCAGTTGCCACTGTTACAATTGCTACAATACTGCTACTATCACTTTTGCCACCGTTAATGTTACTTCCAAACTACTTTGCTACTAAATACTTTGCTGCAGATATTAAGTCTTTCAGGTGTGGTTGAATTGACAACTCAGCTGCTAATACTCAAGAATATTCTTTGGCTCCCCTTGTGTCAAATCAATAAATTTGGGTTGAATACTCTACCCTCGAAAACTATTGCGATCCCCTATACTTGTGGGTTATCAATAACCATCGACTGCATGTGGCCAAAACATGTATGTATGAAAGGGTTGTGTAATGTTTTAAATAACGAATTCACGACCCTGATGTGGCACCTGCCTAACAAAACGGCGAACCCACACGGTGGCTCACAACTCATAGAGTACTGCGAGCCACCCGCCACCCCCAGACGCACACACCCCCACACACACCACGAAACCACCGCAACTACATGCATGTTAAATTATCCTGCGATGAACATATGTTACCAAAGGAGGGACGTTTTAAATTCGAAAAAACAGAGATCATTAAGACGTTTTAGTACATTGATTGATTTTCTACGGGTATAATGTGCAAGAACCAAATTTGAGCTACATGCACACGTGACAGTGCACCTAAATGGATTGCAAAAACACATGTGTCTCACTGGGTGCATGTTTACTCCCCGTGCAAGAAATTTCAAACATTGAGAATCTTGATTTAAATTTTAGTACATCCAAAACTTATTTGAAGTTCATGAAACTTATTGTGTTGTCATATGGACACCAATACAAAGTGGCATTGTACTTTTTTTTCAAATTTGATACCAGTTTTGATGTAATCTTTATCTAATTACAAATAGGAGATTATTAATAATTCGGAACCGATATCCCAAACGGATTATTTATTCGATCCGTGAGCGCTAGACCAACAATGGATACGTGCCATGCTTCGGTTAAGCAATAAAGCGGCAACATTAATCATCCAAATAGAAAAATAATATACGTGCCGCCACGCGACCCGTGTGCCGTGCGAGCAGGCGTGAGTTGACGAGACGCATGCGAGCATTCCACTGTGCTGGCAGACCGAGGGGCGCGCGTGCAGGTGTGTGAATTGACGGAGGCGTGCTCGCTGCGTAGTGTCATCGGGAGGCGTGCGAGTAGCTGTGCGAAATAACGGTAGGCATGCCAGCAGTCCAGTGCGCAGGCTCATCGGGAGGCGAGCCAGCGGTTTGACCGCCGCCCGCCTCTCTCCCACTACTCCATATTAATGGTGCACTCGAGCGGCCGCACCCCCCATCCTCGCCACACACACAATCCTCTCTCTCCGCTTGCATCCTCGACGCCTCTCTCAGTCCTCAAAGCCATCAATGTATGAGGATGCCGCCAAAGCGCCCCATCGGAGGGAGTGGTGACGCCGGGGCTGCAGAAGCACCGGAGCATGGCATGGAGATGGAGATAGAGGTTGCCGTCACCGCCGGCGAGTTATCACTTCACCCTGACATCATTGACAGCGTCGAGCTTCCACAGCCGGAGGCGGAGTTCCACACTGACTCTGGTGGCGACTTGGGCAACGACCCCAGTGACGACTCCGACGACAATGGACAACTGGTTAGTCATCTATACCCATTTATGTATCAAATAGATCCTAGGTTTCTCTGGTTACTCCTGCCATCCCCTTTTTGGAATAGAGATACGATGGTTATGTTCTTCCAATCCACGAAATTTGAGTAAGTTTCATTAGATCTGTGTAGTGTATTGATTGTTTGCATGGTACAAGTGATAAGTGATTAGTTGTTTCATCTATGCAAATGATTTCTGCTAGTAATCTGACTAGGGTTAGTGTTCGTGCTAATAATTCTTAATCAGGACTTGGACAATTGATCTTGAATGACCTACATATATGTTCGTGCCATTATTTTCTTCAAGATTGGTCTGTACATAGACGAATCAGCTTAAAAATCGAACCATAATCTCTGGATATGTATACAAAATAGCCATAAATTCCTAATCCTACTTCACGGCATGTGAACATTGATTTGATGACAAAATTGTTTTACTATTTGTATAGGTGTTGTCTGACGATGTGGACAGCGAGGATGAAGATGTCCAGAGGAGGTACAAGAGGCAAATCCTGAGGGAGCTTTATGCGACAATGCATAACAGGCATATTAGGACCTAGGACGGTAGCTAGCGATGCCCATTTTGTAACCACAAGCTTCATGACGCGTATCAAAGTGTTACGGCGCATGCAAGAGGACGGGCCGTTGGATCCTTCAAGCAGAAGTATTCTCGCAGGGTGGCGCACGGTGCGTACGCCGAGTACCTGGAGAAGCTTCAGGATCGTGCCGGCAGATGAGATGAGATGTGGGATCGAACTATGTATGGTTATGTAGTGTCTTAATGATAGTTGAGCTATGTACTTATGGTTGAACTATGCTTGTGTACACTTATTATACATGTCTCAGTATGTTTAATCTATGTTTACTTATGTCTAAATGTGGGATATGGATGCAATCAGTTCGGTTGATGGAATCTACCTCCCTCCTAGTTTATTGGTCCCCATTGTAACTTGTGTTAAATTTTGACCAAAGATTTAACTGACAAAATGTTAATGCAGGTCAGCAAAAATTATATCATTGGATGCGTATTTGAACATAGTGTTCAATGATATAATTTTCGGTGACATGCATAAATATTTGTTAGTTGAATATTTGATCAAAATTTGGTACAAATTACAAAGGGGACCAATAAACCAGGACGGAGGTAGTACGTCAATCACACACGGTTCCCAAAATTGGAACTGTGTGCAATGACTTTCATTTTGCATGTTGCGTCAATCACAGATAGTTGGCTCTAGCAAACCGTTGCCTTCGAAATTCTTTGTGGGACAGAAACCCTCACCACCCAATTCAAAAAATAAAAAGAAAACCCTCACCATCCCCAAGTCACAAAAACTCTCACCCCGCCCGCCACCCCCTCCGGTCCCCATTCACACCTGCACAAGCTCCTCCACATTTATGCATAGCACCGCCTATCGCGGCGGCAAACACTTAGCTCGACGCCTGCTGCCGCCACCAGGCTGCTGCAAACCCCACTGCATTTTGCCACTTCCACTTGCCGCCGCCTATCTCCATCGACTTTCTCGACGCTGCTCGCGGTCGACCCAGCTCCGCTCGGTTGGGGAATCTGCCGTACTATGGGTCTTTCTCATGAACAAGAAGGTAACTAATTTAATGATATTATCTCATCTCTTATCCCAGTTCATCTGCCTCCTTTATTGACCCGGCTGAAATCGCCATGAATTCATTTTTATTCGAGCTAATTTGAGGGGTTTCTTTCATTCATAGAATGTACAGTGCGCGGGCACATCCGGACTTTTCGGCCTCCGCCAGACATTCCATCTCACCGTACCAGATGACTTGAGGATGCACGCGGTATGTTCAATCTCACCCTAAATCGGTTGGGATGGCCTAATTTCCTGAACATATACTAAATATTGCTACATTTGGATAAAAGGTGCCACATGCACCATATACGTCAAAGTGGATTTTTCCCTGTTCTTTCTATATTAGGCAAATTAATGATGTACTGTTCTTTCGATTACTCTCATATTTCCATGACATCATGTTTACCCTATCTGTTTAATTATAGATTTTTGTCCTTCAATTTCAATTCCTGTATAGTTCTTTCAATTAGGGACCATATTTGCATGTTACCATATTTTCTTTAACAGCCCTACCATTTTCTGCAGCGCGTCCCTTGCTGTGCGACAGAATCTGTAGTGCACAATATTTCCCTTTACATAAATCAAGACTGCAGGGATGTCATACTGAACACAAACCATGGATTTACAATCATTGCTACTATAAGACTTGATGAACGTGGTGACTCCTATTTTGGTACTGGCCTTTGGAAAGAAATTTCTAGGTCTTATGTACTGAAAGCTGGGACTATAATTACACTGCACATAAAAGAGCCTGATCATGAGATATATGCCAACTTCCCCGACGATATCATCCGTCCGGACTTTGTTCGAAGTAAGTTTTCTTTTCAAGTATCTGCATGTTGACTTACCCAGCAATATCAAATGAATTGTGTAGTATTTAAGCAACCAATTGTTATTCCATTTTCTTACTATATTCCTACCTAATAACTTCTAGTTACCAATACACGTTTCTATTGCCCTGTTTTAACTAAATATTCCCGGTACTCCCACTTCTACCGGAAAACGGCGCTGACAAGGAGACTCAGGAGGTGGAGAACGGGGCCGCCAACAAGCGGAGTGAAAGCGCGTTATGTCGACTAGAGGGGTGGTGACTAGGCGATTTTAATGAATTCTTCACTAAGGAATTTGCGGGTGAGGAAATTCCTTAGCGAAGAACTACTAGCAGCGGAATAAGTACTCAAAAGTAAACATAACAGAACACAAGCATAGTCATCATGATGAAATGAAGACAAGCAGTGAGTACAGAAAGCGTAATCACAGGATAACACAGGATGAAGACAAACAGACCGAAGAAATTGAACTGAGGAAATTGAGAAAGCCTTCAGTCAAAGTCTTCAAACACATATATGAGGAAATGAAAGAGTTGAGGAAATAGAACCAGTAAGCTCGGTGAAGACAATGATTTGGTAGACCACTTCCAACTGCTGTCTCAGTTGTACATCTGGTTGGAGCGGGTAGGTATTTAAACCTGAGGACACACAGTCCTCACCGTATTCTCCTTGAGCTAAGGTCACACAGACCTGGCCCAATCACTCATGGTAAGTCTACAGGTGACTTCCGAACCTTCACAAACTCAGTCACTCAGCGATCCACAATTCCTCTTGGATGCTCTAGACCATGACGCCTAACCGTCTGGAAGAAGCACAGTCTTCAAAGGTAACAAGTGTCGGATCCACGCAGGATCAATCTCTTCAGTGATGCTCAATCACTTTGGGTTTGTAGGTGTTTGGGTTTGGGTTTTCCTCACTCGATGGTTTTCGCTCAAAGTCCTCGGAGGATGGGATGCTCTCAAATGACAAGTGTCAGTTTCTCTCGGAGCAGCCAACTAGCTAGTGGTTGTAGGGGGCGGCTATTTATAGCCTAGGGAGTAGCCTGACATGATAAGACATAAATGCGCTTCAATGACATGACCGTTAGGTGGGTAGATATTTTGGGACAGCTGGCGCGTAGCACAGCAACGGTCGGAAATTTGAGGCTCAAATTCCTCAGGGCTATCATGTTCCTCACTGTGTAGGCAATCCGTACTGGCGAATTCCTAACTCCTCAGTCAGAAAAATTCCTCAGAGACCAGAAGAACTTCGTCTCTGTCACTGAAGAATATGACTGAACTGTATGAGATTTCCAATGGCTTCACTCGAAGGGATTGGTAGGTGTAGGGTTTTGAGTTGAGCATCACATGGAAATTTTTCCTTAGTATTTCCTCGACCCCCTTTAACAGTACGGTGTTTCCTATGACTCAAGAAAGAGAAAATGAAACTACGAAAAAAAGTCTTCACGCTTCATGTTCCTTGAATGAATACCAAGTCTTCAAGGTCACACCAATTTCTTCACTTTCAAAGTCTTCAGAAATTCTTCAGAGATCCAAAGTCTTCAGTCGAAGAACTTCATTTTTAGGGGTCGACTTTCTATGTAAATATCAAACTCCTCATAGACTTATAGTCCTGTGTACACTCATAAACGCATTAGACCCTTAACCTATAAGTCTTCAATACACCAAAATCACTAAGGGGCACTAGATGCACTTACAATCTCCCCCTTTTTGGTGATTGATGACAATATAGGTTACGTTTTCAATGGGGATAAACATATGAAGTGTAAGTACTGATATTGAGGAATTTTATTGCAAGATATAGAAGAACTCCCCGTGAAGATGTGCATAGTGAGTAATTTGCTTTTGAAGCAATGCACACTTGAAGAGTATAATCATGGAGATCTCCCCCTATATCTTGTAATTCATACACGCATTTGACATATAATATGAAGAATTTGAAATGCATGATGAAATATGGTGACTGATGTAATTCAGCATGCGTGCATTAACATTAGAGAGGAATAAGCATGCAGAAAATCACAGCAAAAGTATCAGGCCACCATAGAGTTTAAGTTTACAACTCGATCCAGCAAAGTCATCTGAAGAACGAGAGTTGTAACTTAGAAAAAAACGCCCATATAAGATAGACCCGCTTGAAGATCTTCAGAAGGAGCGCGATTCATTACTTGCTCAACAAATCAGCACTGCTCAAGAAGAATTTGTTCCTCCATGTTTGAAATGCATTGAACATGAATCTGCTAATTCATCACCTGAATGCTCAAATACTTCTAATGTTACAAATTCTTCAACTGTCTCTGCTATCACTAATTCCTCATCTGAGGACATTGCTAGTATCACTAATGATGCAGGGCTAAAGGAATTGTACATGACAGGCATGTACAAAAGCCTCAAAGGGCATCAGACTCTTTGTGATGTGCTTAAAAAGCAGACCCTCAACAGGAACCCTAGGAAAGAGGGTATTGCCTTTGAGAGGAAACTCAATGCTGATGGTACATATTGGAAGCCTGAGCAGTACCCCAAAACCTCATGGGTTGCTGCAAAAGGACCTCCAGTTGATCCATCTAATCTATCTGGCTTTACATGTGAATCTCCTCATTCTTCAGATGAATTTTTTGACTCCAACTATAAACTGTTCAAAAATCAGAATGGTGAAGTATTTGCAAGATATGTTGGCACTAACTGCAGGAACAGTTCCCCTATGAAGAAAATCTGGGTTCCCAAAAGGTGCCTTGAAAGTCTTCAGGTGAATGTCCTCATGACACCACCTATCAAGAATAGGAACCCCAGATCAAATTCTTCATATGGACAAAATTCTTCATATGGATCCAAGTCCTCATACGGACCAAATTCCTCACGTGGATCAAATTCCTCAAAAGGATCAAAGTCCTCATATGACCATCGTCGTGCTAACCCCTCTGTTTCGCAGGGAAGAGCTAAGGGCTATGAATATGAGCATTATTCTTCTAATCATTATGTTCACAAGTCCTCGAAGAATTTCTCTGCTTATTCATATGCTTATCCTAGCTCCTCTTATGTGAAACGAAATGGACTGACTTCTATGCCACCTTTCTCGTATGGAGCTCGCAGAGTGATGAACTCTTTGCCACCCCTTCAGATGTGGGTGGTGAAGAAAAAGAACTAATCTCTTATGCAGGATCAGGTCTCCAGACGTGCTTAAACGTCTGAAGAATTGGCTGGAGACCTGAGAGTGCCTGATAGGACGCAGGCTAATCATGAAGAAATGAACTTTCATTTCTCACGTCCTAATACTTCTTTATCTGCTCTATTGCTTGAAGAAATTGATCTGATGAATTGATGTCATATTCTTCACTGATGAAGTATATGAGTTCGTAAGCTGCACTAATTCATCTGCAGGATGATCAACCCAAAGCCACTGAGTGGGTCCTTGATAGTGGATGTACAAATCACATGACTGGTGACAAGAATCTATTAATGGATGCTCCCTTATCTCCATCTCATCTGAAGCATATCATCTTCGCTGACAAAGGCAAAAGTCAGGTATTGGGTCTAGGTAAGGTTGCGATCTCAAAGGATCGACACATGGACAAAGTCATGCTTGTCGAGTCCTTAGGATACAACCTCATGTCTGTCTCAATGCTTTGTGATCTTGATATGGTTGTTGTCTTTGGCAAGTATCGTTGTGTTGTGATCATGGAAGCTGACAATTCCAAAGTCTTCGAAGGCAAGTAGCCGTGTGCCTACTTGCAAAAGCTTCAGAAGTCTGGCTATGGCATCGACGACTTGGTCATGCAGGCATGAGGAATTTGAACACGCTTGCGAAGAAGAAGCATGACTTTGGCATTGAGAATGTCAAATTCCTCAAGGATCACTTATACGGAGCCTATGAAGCCGGAAAGATGACCAAGGCCAAGCATCCAGCTAAGGCTATCATGACTACTACTTGACCATTTGAATTGCTTCACATGGATCTCTTCGGTCCTACACATTATGCTACAATTTCAAATGAAGCATCTCAATATGGCTTTGTTATTGTTGATGATTACTCTCGTTACACATGGGTACACGTTGTTACTTACAAACATGAAGTGCAGGAAGTCT
Source organism: Aegilops tauschii subsp. strangulata (assembly GCF_002575655.3). NCBI lineage: Eukaryota > Viridiplantae > Streptophyta > Magnoliopsida > Poales > Poaceae > Aegilops > Aegilops tauschii. Next base: position 251,838,996 of record NC_053039.3, read on the forward strand.
TCAAATGATTTTCCTCAAGGGCTTCAACCAACTTTGGTGTGAAGATCAAGCACATCAGAAGTGACAATGGAACTGAGTTCAAGAATTCTGGTCTTGATGACTATCTTGATGAACTTGGTATTACTCATGAGTTATCTGCTCCTTATACTCCTCAGCAAATTGGCGTCGTGGAGCGCAAGAACAGGACTCTTGCTGAGATGGCTCGCACTATGCTTGATGAATACGAAACGCCTCGTCGTTTCTGGATTGATGCAATTGATACTGCGTGCCACATCATCAACAGAGTATATCTTCACAAATTCTTCAAGAAGACTGCCTATGAACTCCTCACTGACAAGAAACCCAATGTGAGTTATTTCATAGTCTTTGGTGCTAAATGCTGGATTAGAGATCCTCATCACAACTCTAAATTTGCACCGAAAGCACATGAAGGTTTCATGCTTGGTTACGGAAAGGACTCGCACACCTACAGAGTCTTCAACAACGTTCTTCACAAGGTTGTTGAAACTGTAAATGTGCAGTTCGATGAAACTAATGGCTCGCAAAGAGAGCACCTACCTTCTATGATAGATGAACCGGCACCTGAGGAATCTATCAAGTTCAAGGCTACTGCGGATGTCATTCCCACCGAAGAATCTGCTGAAGAATTCATTCCAGAACGTGAAGAACGTCGAGCTAATGCACCTGAAGAAAATGCTGAAGAAACTGGTGTTGAAGAAAATGCTGATCAAATTCCTCGACGACAACCAGCTCATCCTCGCGTTGTAAGAGAAGTGCGAATTGAGAAGATCATCGATGACATTGAAGCACCAGGTCCTCTCACACGCTCAAGAGCTTCACATTTATCTAACTTTTGTGGGCACTTTGCTTTTGTCTCTATCACAGAGCCCGCTAAGGTAGATGAAGCATTTCTGGAGCCTGAGTGGATTCAGGCCATGCAAGAAGAATTACATCAGTTCAAGCTCAACAACGTCTGGGAAATGGTCAAACGTCCAGATCCTCGCAAGCACAATATCATTGGCACAAAGTGGATCTACCGCAACAAGCAAGATGAAAATGGCCATGTGGTGAGGAATAAGGCACGACTTGTAGCTCAAGGCTACACACAGGTTGAAGGAATTGATTTCGATGAAACTTCTGCACCTGTTGCTAGACTTGAGGCTATTCGCATATTACTTGCTTATGCTAACCATCATGATATCACTCTATATCAAATAGATGTGAAAAGTGCATTCCTCAATGGTAAGCTTGAGGAAGAAGTATATGTTGCTCAACCCCCAGGTTTTGAAGATCCAAACAATCCTGACAAAGTCTTCAGACTCAATAAGGCCCTCTATGGCCTCAAGCAGGCCCCTCGAGCATGGTATGATACTTTGAAGGAATTCCTCATGAAGAAAGGCTTCAAACCCGGTTCACTCGACCCTACCCTTTTCACTAAATCTTATGATGGTGAACTGTTTGTGTGCCAAATATATGTTGATGATATTATCTTTGGCTGTACTGACCAATGTTATAGTGATGAATTTGCCTATATGATGAGTGAAGAATATCAAATGTCTAAGATGGGAGAATTGAAATTCTTCTTAGGTCTTCAAATTCGTCAACAGCGCAATGGCATATTCATATCTCAGGAGAAATACCTCAAGGATGTACTGAGGAAATTCGGCATGCAAGATTGCAAAGGGGTCAAAATTCCTATGCCCACAAATGGCCATCTACGCACTGATGAAAATGGTATTGACTTCGATCAAAAGGTATACCGCTCCATGATTGGTTCTTTATTGTACTTATGTGCATCTAGGCCAGATATTATGCTTAGTGTTTGCATGTGTGCCCGATTTCAAGCTACACTGAAGGAATCACACCATAAGATTGTGAAGCATATTCTTCGATATCTAGCTCACACACCAACACTTGGATTATGGTACCCCAAGGGCTCGGCTTTTGATCTCATTGGATATTCTGATTCTGACTATGCTGGTGATCGTGTGGACCGCAAGTCAACATCTGGCACATGTCATTTCCTCGGAAGATCTTTGGTCTGTTGGTCCTCAAAGAAACAGAACTGCGTATCACTATCTACTTCTGAAGCTGAGTACATTGCTGCTGGTTCTTGCTGTGCTCAATTGCTATGGAGGAAGCAAACTCTCAAGGACTACGGCGTCAACGTGAAGAATGTGCCTCTCTATTGTGACAATGAGAGTGCCATCAAGATTGCTCACAACCCAGTTCAGCAATCGAAGACAAAGCACATTCAGATTCGTCATCATTTTCTTCATGATCATGTGTTGAAGAGCGACATTTCTAATGAGCATGTGAAGACTGAAGAACATCTAGCCGATATCTTCACAAAGCCCTTGGATGAGAAGAGATTTAGCAAGTTGCGGTGTGAGCTAAATATCTTAGAATCTTTGAATGTTCTTTGAAAAGGACACTCATCCTAACACTTATGCAAAAATTGATGACTTAGATGTGCAACACATGAAGAAACGTTTTTCTTCAATCAATGAAGAATAACACTCTAAGTGTGAAGAAATTAATGAAGAATTTGATTCTCAGAACCCTACGACAATTGTACGCGGTGTCTGAAATTATCATTCTTATACGGTGGGTCACGCCACCACCAAAGTTGAAAATCTTCAATTTGAGTTTTTCCTCAGTTTTGAAATTCCTCAGTTGTTCATTTTCTTCAACTTTGCATTGCCTTCACCTTGTCCGTCGTTTTCTTCATTGGCTATATATATATATATATATATATATATACATATATATATATATATATATATGAGTTTATGTCCTCTACAGCATTCACTTATTGCTATTTCTTCAAGTTGCTATTTCTGCTAAGTGAATGTGATCGGACCCTTCCCCCTCTATGCTAAACTCAACCCAATCTATTCACAAATTCTTTTTGTGCGTTCTATTTGAAACTCGTTCAAAATCTTCACTGTGTCCTTGTCAGCTGAAGAATTTGCGAACACAATGTTAAAACTTATCTTATCCAAAATTTTCGGTTTTGCCGCTCAATCTGTTCCGCATCCCACGAAAACACTTATCTATTCACCCACGATCTCCACTTCTCAGTACGTGGGTGACACATGTCAAGCGAATGAGAAGGATCAGGGGCACGTTCGTCCAAATTCTTCGGGCGAACAATTTTTCACCGTGGCTATAAATACCCCCTTCCCTTCCTCACTTCTCCTTTACTCCGCTTGACCTCTCGCCAGCTCCAGCTTCTCAAACCCTAGCGCCGCCGCTACTTCATCGTCGCCGGTGAGGAAGAGCTTCACTGCCTCAACCTTGTCGCCCTCATACTCACGCCGGCCGCGTATTTCTTCTCTCCGCCGCCGCTGTAGCTGTCTTCCTCAGCCAAGTTAGGGCGTGGAAGATCTGCACTGACGAACTTCATATCTCCACTTCCCAGTTCGTCATGTTCTTCGTCCAGGGTAATTAAAATTTACTTTTACTGCCCTCTTTGATTCAAATGATTACTACAAAATCCTCAAAGGTGTTTATTCTTCAAATTCTTCACACACTAAACACCTCACAAGTCATTTGTTCTTGATTCATTTCTCTAAGCTATGTTTTTCTTCAAGATTCCTCAGTTGTGTGGATTCTCAATCTATACAACTCTGGAACCTAAGACAAAGAACGCTTAGTGAAATTCTTCAAGACACATCTGGTCAAATTCCTCAAACTTGTTCATTTTACAAAACCTTCTGAGAACGCATATGACCTCTCCAAATTCCTCGCAACTATACTCTGTTCACAGGTACACATGTCTGCTGCTGAATCACTAGGTTCTCATCAACTTAACTCATTTGCAGCATTCCTCGAAGAAAAGTTGCATACATCTTCAGAGAATTCCATTGTTCAAATTCCTCATCTGAAGAAAATGGCTGATGGAAAGAAGCCACAGAAAGGAGGAAAGAGGCCTGAGGTTAATACTGCATTTGAGATCCCCGATGACATATACAAAGATTATTGCACTCCTGATGAGGCCAAGTTCGGAAAAGAGGACAAAAATCAGCGCAAGGTGCGCATACAGAGGATAGAAAGGAGATGGGCAAGAGAGTGGAGGGAGTACAGATATGTAACTCCCAAGTACATGAAGAAATTCACACTCAATCCTCCATGCCCAAGACCTCCGTTGGCACCTGGCCAAGAAGCAGATCCCACTATCCTCAAGCACGGTGAGGATTTATCCTGATGAATGGGCAAACCGCCAAGCCAAACTGGCCGGACAAGCAGAGAAGCAGTGAGGAAATTCAACGAGGACTCTGCTGCTGCTGTTGCCTCTGCTCAGGCCTCTGCTGTCAAGCCGAAGAAGGCCATGGCAAAGAATCCTGCGCATAAGCCAAGTGCTTCACCTTCAATGCCCTCAAGGCTAAGTTCCTCAGAAATGCCCTCATGGCCAGATTCCTCAAAGCCCTCACGGCCAACTTCTCAAACTGCTCCTGCTCCTCCAAAGTCCTCAGCTCCTCCGCCAAAGTCTTCGGCTGCTCCGACTAAATCCTCAGCACCTGTGCATCTCGCCACGTGCCAAAGGACCACAGGCATATCTATTGCCTCAGGAGCCTCTGCTAGTTCCTCAGCTGCTCCGAGTTCCTCAGCTGGACCCTCTCTGCTAAAGAAAAAGTCTGCTGCTGGACGAGGTCCTCGACCAAGTCCTCACAAGAAGCAGGTGTCAGGACCCCGATTCCAAGTCACATCGATCTAGTCGGTAACACCTCATATCACTTTGCGGCCTCATGCACGGTATTCCCGCGGGTGTCGCCTTACCATGGCCCGGGACCGTTTGCGCCTTTTGGCTCACGTATATGATAGTGTCACTAGCATCCATATGACAGAGAACCCGGGCCGACATGACTAGTCGTGAACCCAAAGTGGCACTAACTTACGGGGACAGGCATACATGAATCAACATCGAGCATGTCGGTCAGCAGCATGCGAATCCGGGCTGTAGCACTGGGCTAACAGGACTCCGGTGAACCGGGCTGTAGCAGGCTAGGCAGGACTCCGGATGTCACCGCGTGACATTTCCCCGAAGGGACAGACACAGGAACGAAGTGAATCACATGCCGGCCAGTCAAGTGTTCCGGAGCAGTTGTGCTGGGCTAGCAGGACTCCGGTGAACCGGGCTGTAGCGGACTACTATGGCTCATGGAAGCACAAGACTACATTTCCCCATAAGAGAGGCTACCAAGGATAAACAACTAGGTTCTCAGATCCCACACATACCAAGCATTTCAGTCATACACACAATATGCTCGATATGTGTAAATACAACATGGCATCACAGCAAAACTCTACGACTCAAAGTATTTATTCATTAGGCTCCGAGGAGCGAGATATTACAAACATGGGTCTCATGACCCAACATTCAGAGCATACAAGTCAAAGCACATGCGGAAGCTTAACATGTCTGAGTACAGACATCTACAAATGAAAAAGGCTGAGAAGCCTGACTATCTACCAGATCCTGCCGAGGGCACAAGATCGTAGCTGAGGTATCAAGCTAAACGTCGAAGTCCACACGGAACTACTAGCGAGACTGACGTCTCTCTGCAAAACATAAAATAGGCAAACGTGAGTACAAATGTACCCAACAAGACTTACATCAGAACTAGCTACATATGCATCAGTATCAACAAAGGGGGTTGTGGAGGTTAACTGCAGCAAGCCAGCTTTGACTCGGTGGCTATCCTGAACTACGACCGCAAGTAACTCTTTTGAGGTGGCGCACACGAGTCCACATATTCACCAATCAGTACACCACTATGGATCCACTCCCGTCTCCCTACGAGAATGCCATCCATAGCACTCACGCTTATCTTGCGCATTTTAGAGTATCCACTTTCACTTGTCTATGAACTGTTATAGGCAACCCAGAAGTCCTTTACCACGGACACGGCTATTCAAATAGATCATTTATAACCTTGCAGGGGTGTACTTCTTCACACATGTTTCCACCACTTAGCGTCTGCACACGACATGTGCTTGGCAGACTTCAAGCGAAAGCCGACGTGGGTGTAGACAACAACCTGACTAACCACACAAGTCTCTAGTCCAGGTTTATCGCCTATTCGGGTTCCATCCGCGAGGAGATCCGGCTGGGGTTTCACTCACAGCCCCAAACGATGTGTGAAGGGTTCCCGAGACACCAAACGGGCGCCCGGTACACCGGGCCACGGTGTATCTACCACATCATAGCCCACCCCTAGGGTCAGCGCTACGCACGACCTCCAACACATATCCTACAAACACCAGAAACTAGTTGCAACTCCTGGACAGAGGACAATGGCGGTTAATAAGTCAAGCGGGGTCATATTTCAGGGCCCAACGTGTGGTAGTAGCTGTTCATGGATCACAAACACAGAACTCAGTTCCTGAGGACGGCTTCAATGATACAACCCACCATGTACTCCTACATGGCCTCTCACCTCTACCTTTACCAAATCGTGTTCACACACTTAGCTCTCAACAGTAGAACATGTTCACACACCTCCAATTCATCCCCGATGAATCAGACCTGACTCAACTGTAAGCAGTAGCAGGCATGACAACAAGCAAGAATGAGTAGGCATATCATGGCTCAAACAACTCCTACTCATGCTAGTGGGTTTCATCTATTTACTGTGGCAATGACAGGTCATGCGGAGGAAAGGGGTTCAACTACCGCAGCATGTAACAATTGAATCATTGTTGTCCTAATGCAGTAAAAGAGAGCAGGAGCGAGAGAGTGGGATTGTATCGGAATGAACAACGGGGTTTTTCTTGCCTGCACTTCTGAATATAGTATAGTTCTTCATCGGTGTCATCGAACTCATCGTCGAAACATCGTCTACTGAGAGGGAACAAACACCGGCAAACTGAGAAGAAACACAATCAATGCAATGCAACAATATAATGCATGATCATGACATAGCAATATGCTGTTGATTGAGCTAATGCAACTAGCAACAAGTTAAATGAAGTTGGTTTGAACCCTAGTTTCAAATTCAAACTCCATAGGTGAAGGTTTAAATGCCCTTTTTATATGATTTGTCCTAAACAGCAGCCATAAGTTGTTCTAACATGCATCAAAATGGTACAGATGGATAGATTGGATTTTTTTGATAATTTTTCATATATAATTTGTTTGATTTGGAGTTACGGTTGAATTACTATGAATTTTTGAAGTTTTGGATATTTTTTGAATTATTTTAAATCCAGAAAATCAATACTGCGTCAGCATTACGTCATGCCGACCTCAACAGGTCAACAGGCGCCGTCCAGGTCAAACCTGACTAGTGGGGCCCACTCCCGGTGTCATTTGTGTCGCTGACAGGTGGGCCCAGTCAACGACCACGTCAGCACGGTCAAAACTGGCGCGTGGGGCCACTGTGGTTAGTTAATCCTAAGCAGGAACTAAACCAAGTTTAATTAGGCAGCGAGGCCCGACTGTCAGAGTCACTAGGTGTTAACTAACTGCGTCATTAGCCCTAACTAATCTACCACGTCATCGGATTAACTCTGGCGATAACCGGAGCGTGGCGGCGATGCCCGTCCGGCCAACTCCGGCGTCGGCTGGACGCGCGGCTAGGCGCGTTTGAAAGCGTGCGATGTAGCGCATCTAATGGCGGCCGCGGTGTGTGCTGGGACAACGTGCAACGGCGTCGACGACGAGCTGGGTGGCGGCCAGAGCTCGGGTGTCGACGGAATCGACGACACGGCATGCGGGAGGATCAGCGGTTTGCACCTGCGAGATCTACGAGGGCTCACTGTAACGACCAAACCTCGAAGGATTTGAGTCTCTGTGCTTACCGTGCTAGTCCCTGGATCGAACTCGCTAGCACACACAGTATAGATGAATACCTGAATAGCAAGTGCATCATTTATTACAACGTATGATCCAGAATGTATAAAATAAAACAATCTGCATAGCACTTGGCTAGCTTTATTCAATCATACAACGGAAAGTAGCAGAAAATAACGATGAGTCCCATCATAGCCCATTGGCGATGCTGAGTGCAGACTCGCGACCCTAACGGTACCTTACTCTTCATCTGAATATCCTGCAACATGAGACGTTGCAGCCATATAGGTCAATACTTTGAATGTATTGGCAAGTTACACAAGAGTAATAATATAGCAGACCTACATGTATATGCATAGTATAACAAAAGGAAGGCTTGAGGGTTTATTTTTGCAGAAAGCTGATTTTGTCCTCATAACTACCTAATAGTCAAATTTTTATTTAGTTATTTTATTACTACAATTATATACACAAGGTTGAGTTGGCAAAATCAACTCCAACCTACCCTTTATTAAGTTGCCCACCAAATTTATTAAGTGTCACATCTGTCAAGATCATCCAACAACTGTAATGGCATAGTCGCTCAAATTTACCCATAACCGGGGGCACGGCTAATCATGATTAGTTTTAATACTCTGCAGAGTTTAGTACGCTTTACCCACTGGACCCAATCCAAAGATTGAGACAAAGTCTTTCAGAAGAGGTTCCCTTAACCACCTGACGGCCACATCCCACCTACATATGCTACATCTGTCGACACAGTCTGGGCAAGGGTTCCAACACCAGATCAACTAAGCCAGAGCCCATATAGCCAGTGGCCGCACATGGAAGCTACTAGTCACTAAGTCTGTCTGATCTTTTTGAACCTGGGCGGCATTCCACTTAGGGTGCACTCTCATGAGCGCATGGCCTTAGAAAAGGTGCAAGACCCCATGATGCCTTCCCTCAACACCAAGCAATACCACTTCCGCCCAGAGGTGAGTTAAATCCTGAGTTACTACTCAATTGATATATATATATAATCCTCACATAAACTCAATGAATACACGAACCACCCCCGTCTACAAAGCATAGCAAACTACACCTACCACGATTTGCAAAAGATGGGAAGATAGCTCAACAGCATAGCCAAGATATATAATACTCCTATACATGCATATATTCATAGTGTGATATAACTACATGCATAGAAAACAATAGGTAAAGGATGATCAACATGTAACTTGCCTTGGTTCTGGTTCAGAAAGTCACACTCCTGACAATAGCTCGCGTCGCACTCCGGACAATCTACACGTTTCACACAATTCAACAAATCAATCACCGAAACACGAATAGAACCAAAACAAAACCAACAGCAAGAAAACCATTTTTAAAACTCAACAACAGAAGCTTAACAGCACCTAAATTGCACTACGGTCACAACGCAAAAAGAAACACCTAAAACCGACAAACGGTTTGAAAGTTACGGCCTCTGGAAGATTTAATTCAAATTCAAACGAATTCAAATTTGAACAGTGCAAGCATGTGAGATTTTGGTACTGTGATAAACTACTGGTATTTGTGAGTGCATAGGAAAAAGAATTACCCAAATTGAGTATATAGACTAAAAGATATAGCTAAAAGAAATTAGAGAACAAATCTGGAAAGAAAAACAAAAACAACAGCAAACTCCTGCACTGTTCGTGCGTGTACTGTAGCTGGTTGCCACATGGCAGCACGTGATTGGTTGGAGGACCTCCTGTGCGTGCGTGCTCACCAAAAGCAGAGGACGGCGGCGGCTGGCTGGCTGGCTGGCTAGCTAGCTGGGTCGCTGGCTGGTCGGCTAGTGTTTTTTAAACACAACTACAGAAACAAAATAAATAAAATAAAATACACAATATAAATTCTAAATAAAAATACCTAGACACACAGTAAAAATAGCTCTATAGCTATAAACTACAGGAACACTAGTTCCAACACTAATGCAATTTTGTAAAATAATTTTTATGCAATAGGCCACTCAAACAGCAATAAAACAATCAAATAAAATATTGTGAAGATTGCAAAAATTACCAGAACATATCATATGAACTGGAAATAATATTTTGCACAATATGAACATTTTTAAAATAGGGGAGAAGTCATGTTATCTCCACTCCAAATAAATTGCGTTTTGTTGCATAATGATTTGAATATTCTGAAAAAGCAAATAATGCAATAAAAATATGATATGCATATGAATGATCTATTAATATCCTAATTTAGGAAAATTGGGATGTTACACTCACGAACCCAACGGAGGCACGCACGGGACCATTTGGTCACCGGAGCCTCGTCGGCGACGAGCTCGTGAGGCGGCGGCAAGTGCTCGGCCATGGCGAGGCTGCGGTTAGAGGACGGGAACAGAGGGGGCGAGCATGGGAGGAGGTGTAGGAGCTCACAGGGATGCGGTAGAGAAGGTCAGCGGGCTCGGGGACGCGTCGGAGACGGCGAATCGACGGAGAAGGGCGCCGGAGCCGAAGCTTGAGGACGAAGATGATGGCGGTTGCTCGGGGCCTCCGTGCTTCGTTCCTTCGGTGCAGAGGTGAAGCGAGAGGTGGCGGAGGCTCTGGATAGCTCGGGGAGGCAAGGCGATGACGGTGGGCGAGGCGGACGGTGTAGGTGGCGACGGCAGCGCTCGACTGGGGAGGAGAGCGAGACAGAGGAGGGAATGAGGACGAGCGGCGGGCGAGAGGGACCGGGGTGGCGCGTGGCGGCTTTTGGAGCCTCTCCTGCGTCGGCAGAAGCAGGATGTGGCCTCGCGCGTGGACGCGCGCGGCGAGCACGCGTCCCTCGTCCTTCTGGCGGGAGCTTGGGGGTGACTGGCTGTTGCGGGTGGGCTGGGCCGCCAGGTGGCTGGACTGCCAGGTGGGCTGCACAGGAGGTAAGCGCCAGGTAAGGTTTTCTCCTCTCTCTAACATTTCTTTTATGTTTTCTATTTTCTGTAGTTTGTTAGATTTGATTTGAAGCATCAAATCATTTAGAACTTTCTGTTAAAAAATTATGTGAGCTCAGGAAACTAGTCCAAGGCCACATGCAACTTACAAAAATTATTTGAACTTTATCTCTTATATAACAGAAATAAGTCCAACTCAAATATGTTATTGATTTAATTCAAAGGCCCAAAATAAATATTTTAAAGCCTCCAAAAATATTGGTTTGAATTTTATCCTTGCCAATATTTCTCAAGGTTTAACAAGAACATTTTCTTGGGCTTCTTTGAGAAGATTTTAATGTTGATCATTTTTTAAAAGGTTTCTGAGGCTTTGAAAATTCCTCAATTCAAATTTCATTTGAATTTAGACATGATGACATGATGATCAAGCAAAGACAAACAAAGACTAATCTAGGGCTGTGACAGCAGGTTGCTTTCCAAGTGCCCTCTGATGATGATGAGGCTGATGATGAAGAACTAGCCGAAATCATCAGGGACAGACAAGCCAAGGCCACTAGAGCCAAAGGAAGCAATGTGCCACTGCTTTTGGATCCGAAGTTGATCCTTGACTACATCGATCTCTGGCACAAAGATCCCAACACTCCTTTGCCGGAGATGAACCTCACTCCTAGTCAAAGTCATGTTTTGACTGCCTTCATTGAAGAAGAGAAATGGAAGTTTGAGAAGGCCAGGCAACTGAAGAAAGCTCAGTACAGGAAGGAGCGCTTCCTGAAGAAAAACGTTGTCTCTATGACAACTGAAGAACTAGTGAAGATGCAGGCTGAAATCAAAGGCCTCCTTGATGACTTCAATGCTTACTATGCTGATTGGCAAGGAGCCAAGGTCAGGTTTGTAAAATGACAGAGAAATTCACTTCAAAGGTTGCAGCTCCATCCCAATAAGAAAATCCTCAGGCTGAAGCATCTGCTCAGCCTACTGAAGAAAACGCCAGCACCGCTGATGACAATCAGGCTGCTGAAGAAAATGTGAGTTCCAGGGCTGATGACTGCATTCCAGCCGCTGAATAAATTGCCAGGGCATCCACTAGTGGTGCGCCTGAAGAAAATGAAGAAGTCAAGGCAACTGCATCAGTTGTGCCTGAAGAAATTGCACCAAATTCCTCTGCTCCTCCTGCGCCTACCCCAACTCCGATCCTTCGATCTGCATCAGATGTAAAGAAGACCAAGGCTGCAGAGCGTGCAACAGTGAAGAAGAGGAAAGCATCAGCTTCATCAGATTCTTCAGCTCCGAAGAAGATGAAGCCTTTGACTAGCTCATTTGCAAATCCCATTGATGTTGTTCCTATCTCAACCATGCCATCAAAGGACCTTGTTCCTTTTGATGAAGACTATGTGATTCCAAGTGAATCCGATGAAGACATTCCCTCTGCCGCTTCCTCGGAGCAGATGGATGAAGAAATTGGAGCGGACGCAATCCCTTCAACTCCAATTGTCTCCTCGCCCATGCCTTAGTTCACTGCTGAAGAGGCCGGCATTGAGGAATTGGATGAACAAAATTCTGACGTGGACATTGGGAGTACTACTCCATTGATGAATGATGATTTTTGGGATAGTCAGCATCCCAACTCCCCTCTGTTCACGCCATTGCAACAAATCCCTCAGTCCCCAGCACAAACTGCTCAAATGGGCACCGAAGAAAATCAACCCACTGCATCTGTTCATGAAGAAATTCCAGCCACTAGCGCTGAAGAAACTGCTGCTGCTGAATCACTGAAGACACACACTGCCACTGAAGAGGAACCAGAAATTCCTCAGCCTGAAGAACCTGAGATTGCAATTCCTGAGGTTGTGATGCAACTAACTGACACCCCTCTGCCCAAGCCAAAGGATCCATTCTCAAGGAAGCAAAAATTCAAGGCTGATGATTTCTTCGGTGAGCATGTATTCATCACTGATTACAACCCCTATGACTCTGCTCACATTAGGAAGAGGCGTTTCTGGACTGCCAGCCAGGCGAAATTTTATTCCTCAGTGCTGTTCAACAAAGACAAAGTCTTCGATCATGAGCACATTCCTCACGTGGATATGGAATCTCTGTCGTGCTTCGTGCCAGTCCTTAGTGTTCTTCACGACGCTGGACTATTAAATTTCTGCACTGATATTTGTGATTGGAATGAAGAACTCATTCTTCAATTTTATGCAGCGCTACACATCACCGGAGACTCTGAAGATGTGAATTCATGGGTGCTGGACTGGATGACTGAAAACACTCACTACAAGGCACCAGCTACTGAATTGCTTCGTGCGTTACCTCTCAGTCCTCCCCTTGAAGCTGCTCATTGCATGTACCAAGAGCCTGAGCTTACACATCACTATATGCAAGTGCTGATGAAGCCGTTGAAGCCAGGTCAGGCCCCAAGAACAAAATTCCTCGTGAAGGAATTACTATATGTGCCTCGGATTGTCTATCGCATTCTGACGAAGACATTGAGTCCCGTCAAGGGCCACGGCACGAATGAAGAAGTCGTTGGCATCATGAAGAACTTGCTTTTCAATATCATGCACAACGTTCCAGTCAACTTCCATGATTTCTTCATGAGGACTCTGGCCAATGTCGCAATGTTGCCATTTGAGTTGAAGCCTTATGCTCCGTGGATTATGAGATTCCTCAGAACAAGGTCTTCACTCAACTACAAAGCTGATACACTGAATCATTGCAGCTACTTGCCCCCGATTGAAGTCCTCAAACGGACATTTTCCTCAGCTGATGACAAGGGCAAGGCTTCTGCTGTTATTGATGAAGGCATTCGTCCATTGGATGGTCAATTTCGCAAGGCTGCATCCTACTCCACCAATGACGACTCTGCCACTCATGACTCTGCCGCCAACGCACCCAAGCAAAATCCTCAAGGCACAGCTCTCAGGGTGATGACTGATCATGAGCTTCTCCGCAGTCTTCACCAGAAGGTTGATCGCAATCACAAATGGGTCAAGCATCAGTTTGGTTCAATTCTTCGCAACATGACTGCTACCCACAATGCAGTGAAGAAAAACCATGGATTTACAATCATTGCTACTATAAGACTTGATGAACGTGGTGACTCCTATTTTAGCACTGGCCTTTGGAAATAAATTTCTAAGTCTTATGTACTGAAAGCTGGCACTATAATTGCACTGCACATAAAAGAGCCTGATCATGAGATATATGCTAACTTCCCTGACGATATCATCCGTCCGGACATTGTTCGAAGTAAGTTTTCTTTTCAAGTATCTGCTTGTTGACTTACCCAGCAATATCAAATGAATTTTGTAGTATTTAAGCAACCAATTGTTATTCCATTTTCTTACTATATTCCTACCTAATAACTTCTAGTTACCAATACACTTTTCTATTGCCCTGTTTTAACTAAATATTCCCGGTACTCCCACTTCTATCGGAAAACACCGTTGACAAGGAGACTCAGGAGGTGGAGAACGGGGCCGCCAACAAGCGGAGTGAAAGTGCATTATATCGACTAGAGGGGGGGTGAATAGGCGATTTTAATGAATTCTTCACTGAGGAGTTTGCGGGTGAGGAAATTCCTTAGCGAAGAACTACTAGCAGCGGAATAAGTACTCAAAAGTAAACATAACAGAACACACGCATAGTCATCATGATGAAATGAAGACAAGCACAGAGTATAGAAAGCGTAATCACAGGATAACACAGGATGAAGACAAACAGACTGAAGAAATTGAACTGAGGATATTGAGAAAGTCTTTAGTCAAAGTCTTCAAACACAGATATGAGGAAATGAAAGAGTTGAGGAAATAGAACTAGTAAGCTCGGTGAAGACAATGATTTGGTAGACCAGTTCCAACTGCTGTCTCAGTTGTACATCTGGTTGAAGCGGCTAGGTATTTAAACCTGAGGACACATAGTCCCAGACACACAGTGCTCACCGTATTCTCCTTGAGCTAAGGTCACTCAGACCTCGCCCAATCACTCATGGTAAGTCTTCAGGCGACTTCCGAAACCTTCACAAACTCGGTCACTCGGCGATCCACAATTCCTCTTGGATGCTCTAGACCATGATGCCTAACCGTCTGGAAGAAGCACAGTCTTCAAAGGTAACAAGCGTCGGATCCACACAGGATCAATCTCTTCAGTGATGCTCAATCACTTTGGGTTTGTAGGTGTTTGGGTTTGGGTTTTCCTCAGTCGATGATTTTTGCTCAAAGTCCTCGGAGGATGGGATGCTCTCAAATGACATGTCGGGTGGTTGGTGCGACATATGCCAAGGGATGGCTTATCATTGTGGGAGCCAATAAAACGTCGCCGGTGCCTGGAAACGGGATGAGGCGAAGACATGCACGCCGGCGAATCTTACCCTGGTTCGGGGCTCTCCGAGGAGATAACACCCCTAGTCCTGCTCTACGGGGTCTCCGCATGATCACTATATCGATAAAGGGTAGCTACAATCGCTCCTAGAGCTGTTGGGATCAAGGGAGAAGAAGAACAAGGCTAGCTCTTGCTTCTCTCTATCTATGTGTGTGTGTGTGCTATGCTTGGAAGCCAAACATGCAGAGATGCCAACCCTTTGCATGGGTGCTCCGGGGGGTTTATATAGGCCTACCCCCCTGGGTGTACAATGGTAATCCGACTGGGAACTGGTCCCAGCCGTCAGTGTCTACGCCTGCCGGCTTCTCCGCCGGCTGCTGGGTCCCGCCGGCTGCCGGCTACTTGGTCGACAGGCCGGCCCCACCGCCTAGGGTCTTGTCGGCGGCTGCTTACTGTAGCCACGCCTTTGATGATGAGGGCTTTTTTGAGGTAAACGTGGCTACAGTGATCCGCATCGGGGGCCATCACTGTAGCCTCACCTCGTCTTGTCTCCTTAATGGGGCTCCTGCCTCGAGGAAGGGAGTCGCCGGCTTCTGGAGGCCGGCTATGCTCCTGGCCGACTAGGAAAAGCCGGGCCGCCTTCACGCCTCTCTCTGGCTGAAGGGGCCCGCAGTCCTTGGGTCGTACGGGAGTGGGTCGTGGATGACGTCGGGGCTAGCGTGGCTACAGTTCCGAGCCGCACGGGAGACGTCCCTCCCGTACGGCCTCCTGTAGCCATGCCCGCCTCGGGCTTCGGGGGTCGTGGGCCGCACTGTGGCCACACCCCGTCACATCGCCGTTATGTTGGAGTGGTTGTGATCTTGGCCGGCTTCTAGGAGTCGGCGTCCTTCTCGGCCGGCTTCTTGGAGTCAGTAAGGCTGGGTCGCCTTCCGGGAGTCGGCTTTAGTGGTAGCCGGCCGGGGAAGGCGGCCCAAAATGCTTGGAGTGCTTGAAGGCCTAAAGGCCTGATAAATTTTCTGAAGAGCCAGGGGTAGTCGGTTAGGCTACCCGTGGCCATTTACCCCGACAGTAGTCCCCGAAGCTGGTTGAGCTTCGAGGTGGAGTGGGATTCGAGAAGCTCGATCAGCTTCCTATCTTGACGAGTCGGCAGCTGGGAGCCGGCCTCGATCAGGCGCGCCGCCTTAGTCGAATTCTTCTGGAGTCGGGGGGCGGGAACCCGCAGGGTCGTGCACCGGGCCACGGGCCGGCCTCGGGCCATTGGCGTGCCACGTGGCCGGGAAGCCTGCCAGCCCACGCGCGTGACGGGACGTCGCCGCAGGGAGGGGGCCCGCCACGCCCGCGCCCCGACCCAGGCGCGGATCCTTTGTATCCCGAAACCGCCCGCACGTTCCGTGCGGCTGTTTCAGCTCGCACTTATGCGTAATAAACGCGAGACATGGGGGGAGTGGGCGCGGTTAATCCCACGTCTCCCCCACGTCCGGCCTCTTCGGCCGCGTGAGGCTATAAGTAGGGGGAGGCGGAGGGCGGCAGACCCTCGCACGCTCCTCCTACTCCCTTTGTCTTCTCGCCTTGCCGCCGCGCTCTTCCTTCGCACGCTCCTCCGCCGTCGTGCTAGCTTCCGCTATGCCTCCCCACGTAGAGCAGCTTGGCGGGGATTGGGATGGCTCCATCGTCCACAACGACCACATCGACTTCCTCCGCGACACCCGGCGTCTGCCCAGCGCGGACAAAGTGGAGGTCCGCCTCGCGCCGGAGAAGGAAATCAGGCCGGCGCCGCGGGATGGCGAGCGGGTAGTCTTCCACTCGCACTTCCTGCGCGGCTTCGGCCTGCCAGTGAGCGCCTTCTTCCGCTCCTGGCTGGACTTCTATCAGCTCCAGCCGCACCACCTCACCCCCAATGCGGTGGTGCTGCTGTCGGCCTTCGTCACCCTGTGCGAGGGCTATCTCGGCGTCCTCCCCACCCTCGAGCTCTGGGGGGAGTTCTTCCAGTCGAAGCTGGGTACACACAGCAAGGGCGTGCCGGCCCACACTGGCGCCTTCATCGCGTCGCGGAGATCGGGCGCCGACAATCCCTTCCCCGTCATCACGCTGATCCAATCGGTGAAGAAGTGGCAGAAGTCATACTTCTACGTGCGGAACATCGCTCCACGGGGTGACTACATCAACCTGCCGGCTTACGTAGCCGGCCCACCGGCGGGGAGGCTGCCCCAGTGGTCCTTCCGGGCGGTGACGCTGTCGCAGGGAGGAAACGCCGCCATCGCCCGCCTGCGGGTGATGGTCCAGTCGGAGGGCCTGACGGGGCCCGACCTCCTGGCTGCGTTCGTCACGCGCCAGGTCCTCCCGCTCCAGAGCCGGCCTCATCTGATCTGCCAGATGAGCGGCCAGCTCGATCCGAGCCGGATGTGCACCAAGGAGATGCCGTAGCCCGACGCCGCCGACATGGTGAACTACCTCGCCAACTGTCAGCTTTCCGACGACTGGCAATTCGGCAAGGAGCCATACAGCCGCGCCAATCCTCCGCCTATGGTACGCTCCCCTTCTCTTTTTCTCTTTCTCTCTCTCAGCTTTGTCGCCGAGTTCCTCTGGGCCGACTCTAACTCAGTCGGCTCGCTCTTTTTGACAGAATCCTCCGCTTCGGCCGGCCGGCGGAGCGGACGTGGAGCGCCGCTTCGTCCCCGACCGGACCGAGCACGACCAGGAGGACCCCGACCTGGGGGCGGTCCATATGGAGGACGCCGCCGAGCCGGCTGGCGGCCAAGCCGGTGGCGAAGCAGGCGGCTCCGGGTTCACCGCTACCTTCGAGGACTGGCCGGACGAGGACGAAGCCGAAGCCGTCCCGCATCGCCAGCCGGCGTCTGGACGCGGCGCGGGCTCCTCCGGCGCGCAGCCTGTTCGGGGTAGAGGCCAGAAACGTCGCGCCACCCAGGGCATGTTCGGTAGCCGGACAAAGAAGCCCAGGGGTGGGGCGGCGGCCACCAGGCGGGAAGAGGCGGCCGTGAAGGCGGCTCGTTTCCGCAAAGTGGTGAAGCAGCCGCAGACTGTGTCGGCGTAAGTTCTCTCTTTCTTCGTACTGTCCTTCTTTCTTTCCTTTGATGGTTCTTGAGTCTTCGTCTTCTTTTTCAATGGTCAGAGCTCCGCTATCACTTGAGCGGGCGGACGCCGGCTCCGTCATCGAGTCGCCAGGGGGATCTGGGAGCACCACCCGCCGCGTAGATCCCCGCGCCGCCCTCCTGGAGGCGACGGAAAGGAACGCGCGGGAGGCGCGGGAGGAGCAGGAAGCGCGGGAGGCGGAGGCACGGAGGGCAGCCGCCGCCCAGGCAGCTCGGGAGGAGGAGGCGGCGAAGGCGCTCGCCGAGGCAGCTGCCAAGGCCCAGGCAGAGGCCGAGGCTGAAGCGGCGGCAGGGGAGGCTTTGATGGTCACCCCCCTGCGCACCATGGCGCCCAGGGACGTGGATCCCTCGCCAGGGGGAGCCAGCGGTTCCCAGCTGGGGCTGGGAGGAAGCGGTGACGACGTCGTCATTTTGGGGGAGGCGCCGGGGCCGACTTCTCCGACTAGGACGACCCAAGGCCGCCAGCCTGAGCCTGCGCCCGCACAGTCGGCGGGGGGCGAGCCGGCCGCGGGGGCTGAGGTGGCGGTCCGGGTTCCGCCAACCCGGCGTGCGGGGAAGGCCGCGGCTGAACCGCAGAAGGCTGCGTCGGAGCCTCAGCCGTCCGTGGGCTCCAGCTCGTCGGCCCGAGACGCGGAGGCTGCCAGCGCTACCTCGGGGTGGACGCCGGGCGGAGGGACAGCGGTGGTGAACGTCGTTGCTCAAGACGTCCGGACCCGGCTGCAAAGCCAAGCCGCAGCGCTGAGGCAGTTCACCGACGAATTCCTCGCCACGCGGGCAGCCATTCGGGTTAGTATTCTCATTTCGTTCTTTCTTGATCTTGATTTTTCTCGTGGGGGCGCGTCAGCGCACCCACTGGGTGTAGTCCCTGAGTTCCGAGTCGGCTGCTGAGCAGGCGGCTTGGAACTTCTTGGAGATTTTTGTTTTTGCTTCTTTTGTTCTCACGTCGGTCTTCTGTCCGTCTTGCAGGACTACCACAACCTCCGAGCGGCCGCCTTCAAGTCCCAGGCTCGGGAGCTGACGCAGAAGACCGCCGATCTTACTGAAAGCCGAGGTATGTGACTTGATCTTTATCTCATGTGGGGGCGCGTCAGCGCACCCACTGGGTGTAGTCCCCGAGATTCGGGCCGACTGCTGAGCAGTCGGCTCGGATCTTCCTTGATGATTTCTCATTGTTCTTCTTCTTCTATCTCTGCAGCGGCCAACGCCAGTCTGAGGGCACAGCTGGGGGAGTCCCAGACTGCTCTTCGTGCCAAGGACGCGGAGCTCGCCGCCTTGGTGCAGGAGCGCGACCGCCTGGTCAAGAAGCTGGCCGACCAGGAGGAAGGCCACAAGGCTGCGCTGAAGGCTGCGCAGGATCGCGAGGCCGCCCTCCAGGCCGAGTTCGAGACGGAGGCGGCCGGCTGGGCGGAGGTCAAGCAGACTCTGGTCTCTGGCTATGGCCAGATTGAGGACCTGGTTGACGGTAAGTCATCTACCCCTTCGTCCTTTCTTGCCATCTGCCATTTGACTTGTTTTTCTGATTTTGGTGTTTTTCTTTCCTTTTCTTCTTCGCGCAGAGTACTTCCCCGGCTATTCCACTGCCGCCAACCAGGCCGTCGAAGCCCGTCGCCAGGCGAAGAGGCAAGCCGGCTTCGAGATCTCGCCAATCGCCGGCCGCTCGCTGGAGGAACAGCTCCTGGCGATCCAGGCTCGCATCCAGCCGGCTCACAGGCTGCTCCGACGGCTTCAGCACGCGGGATCGCAGGTCTTGGGCGCCCTCTGGCCCGGCCAAGTGGTCCCTCGTACTCCCAGTCGGACCGCCGACTGGCTGGAGGTGGCAGTGGGCCGCTTCGAGGCTTGGAAGGCGTCAGCGGCTCGCTCCGGCGCCAGGCGGGCGCTGGAGTTCGTCAAGGCCTGGTATCCCGGCCTGAACCTGGACCAGCTGGCGACCTGGCGGCAGCAAGCCGACACGGAGCTGGAGCCGGCGCGGCCGGCCATCATTCGGCGGGCTTCAGCGATCGCCGATTACACCGACACCAACGTATTCGCCCCTGAGGTGGACGATAATGGAGTCGCCCAGCCAGAAGATTGGTTCGGGCTGGACCCGGCGCATGGTGAGGACTTGGCGGAGGAGATCGACTCCAGCGACGAGGGCGAGGAGGAGGAGGAGGAGGAGGGTGAAGACGCCGAGCCGGCTGGTGGAGAAGCCGGCCAGCCTGACCGCGCCTCCAGCACTACGTCGCGTGCGAGTGCGTCTCCTGCCGCGGGAGGTGGTCAAGCCGGGACCAACTAGGCGGCCACTCCTTCAGCCGGCGAGCTGCCTTCACCGACCAGCTCAGCCTCCAAGTCGCGCCTTAGTCTTCTTTCTTTTGTTTTCCTGTCTTGTTACTTTTGAACAATGTTTGGTTAAGTCTGCACAATTCCACCCACTGGGTGTATTCAAACTTAAGTCTGTTGCCGACCTGTGGGCGGCTTTGTATATAAGTTATGCAATCGGTCTTTCCTTGTACTTTCGCTTTTTGTCCTTCTGCTTTTTTCCTTTGCCGCCCTCCCTTGGTTGCCGCCTCACCTCGTCTTGTCTCCTTAATGGGGCTCCTGCCTCGAGGAAGGGAGTCGCCGGCTTCTGGAGGCCGGCTATGCTCCTGGCCGACTAGGAAAAGCCGGGCCGCCTTCACGCCTCTCTCTGGCTGAAGGGGCCCACAGTCCTTGGGCCGTACGGGAGTGGGTCGTGGATGACGTCGGGGCTAGCGTGGCTACAGTTCCGAGCCGCACGGGAGACGTCCCTCCCGTACGGCCTCCTGTAGCCATGCCCGCCTCGGGCTTCGGGGGTCGTGGGCCGCACTGTGGCCACACCCCGTCACATCGCCGTTATGTTGGAGTGGTTGTGATCTTGGCCGGCTTCTAGGAGTCGGCGTCCTTCTCGGCCGGCTTCTTGGAGTCGGTGAGGCTGGGTCACCTTCCGGGAGTCGGCTTTAGTGGTAGCCGGCCGGGGAAGGCGGCCCAAAATGCTTGGAGTGCTTGAAGGCCTAAAGGCCTGATAAATTTTCTGAAGAGCCAGGGGTAGTCGGTTAGGCTACCCGTGGCCATTTACCCCGACATGACAAGTGTCAGTTTCTCTCGGAGCAGCCAACCAGCTAGTGGTTGTAGGGGGCGGCTATTTATAGCCTAGGGAGCAGCCCGACATGATAAGACATAAATGCCCTTCAATGATATGACCGTTAGGTGGGTAGATATTTTGGGACAGCTGGCGCATAGCACAGCAACGGTCGGAAATTTGAGGCTCAAATTCCTCAGGGCTATCATGTTCCTCACTGTGTAGGCAATCCGTACGGGCGAATTCCTAACTCCTCAGTCAGAACAAATTCCTTAGAGACCAGAAGAACTTCGTCTCTGTCACTGAAGAATATGACTGAACTGTATGAGATTTCCAATGGCTTCACCCGAAGGGGTTGGTAGGTGTAGGATTTTGAGTTGAGCGTCACATGGAAATTTTTCCTTAGTATTTCCTCGACCCCCTTTAACAGTACGGTGTTTCCTATGACTCAAGAAAGAGAAAATGAAACTACGAAACCAAAAGTCTTCACGCTTCATGTTCCTCGAATGAATACCAAGTCTTCAAGGTCACACCAATTTCTTCACTTTCAATGTCTTCAGAAAGTCTTCAGAAATCCAAAGTCTTCAGTCGAAGAACTTCATTTTTAGGGGTCGACTTTCTCTGTAAATATCAAACTCCTCATAGACTTATAGTCCTGTGTACACTCATAAATGTATTAGACCCTTAACCTATAAGTCTTCAATACACCAAAATCACTAAGGGGCACTAGATGCACTTACACGGAGGCGGGGCGAGCAAGAACCGCAAGCGACTCCAGCAGGCCTAGACCTCATCAACAGCCTCCCCGATGACATCATCTCCCTCCTCCCAATCAAATATGGGGCGCGGACAACCGTCCTTTCCCGGCGGTGGCGCCCCCTATGGAACTCTACCCCTCTCAACCTCATCGACACCCATGAGCTCTGCCATGGCTATCACAAAAGCTTGGATGCGGTCTCCAAGATCCTCAGCAGTCACCTGGGCCCAACCAGAGGCCTTAGAATGGCCAAGTTCTGTTCCAATAGCAAGGACCGAGCCAAGCTTGACGACTGGTTCCAATCCCCCGCCCTAGACCAGCTCGAGGAGCTCACTTTTGATGATGAGCATATGCGCTCGCTGCCACCGTCCGCACTCTGCCTCGCGCCCACGCTGCATGTCGCCAAGTTCAGGAACTGCCATCCCCCTTAATGGCGCGCCTGCTCTTATTCTACCATGACTGAAGCACCTCGAGCTCGTCGTCGTATGCCTCCCAAATGGTGACATGGAGCGCCTACTCCATGGTTGTACTGCACTCGAATACCTTCGTCTTCAGGCGATCAATGGGTTGAGTAGCTTCCACATCACCTCCATGACTCTCCGGACTATTTATGTGTGTTGCTGTTGCGGCAAGAAGACATCACAAGATGTGTACCATGGTATGGTCACTGAGGATACACGTGCACTTGAGAGATTGCTTGTAGTTGATCAAGAAGGTCCAACAAGAATCAATGTCATTTCTGCGCCAAAATTGACAATGGTGGGCTACTCGTCTGACAAATACTCCGAACTTGTTATTGGATTCACGCCCGTTCCGGTACAACAGCCACCTTCTACCTCTTATTCTACAAATTAACATTATTTCTAATTTTGAAGATGTATGTTCATCTGTCATCCAGAAAATGATTCCGACAAGCTTGACCCCAAAACTGCGCATAGTGAAGGTCTTGGCACTAGAATCTATCGACCCCAACCTGGAGCAAGTTGTCAGTTTCCTGAGATGCTTTCCGTGCCTGGAGAAGCTATATATCGAGGTGATGTTCCTTTCCTGTTAAATTTTAACCATAAGGGAGTTCAATTTGTGAAACCTTTTCCAAGTTTACAATGACAATGTACTACGATTTCTAAAGGATTCTTTTGGAGGATTTTAGTAAATACATGTCTCCCCCCATATTGGTTGCTTGATCCATATGGTTACAATCCATAAGCATTTCTCCTTTGGATTCATCTGTACTAGTTTTCTTAGGGAACTTTTCATCCACTCCAACCTCTAGTGAAGAAGGCTACATTTTTCTAGATTGTAATCAAATGCCCATGTTAATCATGTCAGACCGAAGATGGCATGTTAGTGCATTTTACAAATCCTACAACCAAATAGGCTTGTAGTGGTGTCCAAAACTGCATGTAGGCACTAACACATTTTCTTCTTTTGTAGATAAGATTAGGCCCAGTGGTGGATAATGTGATACAATATAACAATCACGTCGAATTCCTAGATCTGCATCTCTCAGAAATTACTTTGAACTCCTACTGAGCGACCTTACCATAGATTATATTCGCTAGGTTCTTTGTTGTCAGAGCAAGGGTGCTGAAGGAAATGAGGTTTGCCCTACATTTATTTCACAAAAATTAATGGTTTGTTGATCAGCGCCGGCGGCTGCGGCAGAATGGAATAGGCTCCGAAAATGTTGAATTTCATTTTGGAACTTCAGATGACAGAGTAATCGGAAGTCATCGTGCCAACCCCATACATGACTTCTCAGTGGCTGACCCCTTTGTAAAAATTATGAGGTTTAGAAACCAGACTTAGAAGTGGTAATATTAGTTTGAACCTCTCTGATATCCATGTTCAGCGAATCATCGCGAGCGTTTGCAGCTCATGAGCTGAATTTCATTTCTAATATCAGTTTGAACCTTGTAATCTTCGAATTTGAACCATATAACTCTGGAATTTGAACCTTGTAATATTTTGAGCTTTTGTGGTACAATCGTTGAAATGGCATCGTATAAGACTCGTATATTGCACTGGTGCGCGTCGGTCCTAAACAAACGGTTTTTACCCCTTTCCACGACGGCCTTCGGAACCGTCGCCAAGTGAGTGTGTGCGATAGGGGGTCCTTCCCACACGACCCAGAAACCGTCGGGGATATGGAACAGTTATCCAGAGGCCTTCCAAAATGTAATCGTGTGCGATGCAGCACACACTAAATTCTTTCTCACGTGTAGTATCGGTGATTAAGTGTTTCTAATGACGCAGTGAAACCATACGGTCTGTTGTAACGAACAGTTTGGGAAATAGTATGTAAGGCACACGGGCCAACAAATGAACTGTGTGCGATTTGTGCCCTATCGCACACGAGTTTTCTGCGTAACCCGTCTGCCATGCTAGACTCCATCGCACACGTTTTCCAACAATTACCGTCTGCGATAATGTTCTATCACAAACGGTTCAGGAGCCCCTTCGCACACATACAAGTGCTGCAGACCGTTTGTGATTTGTTAGGTATCATCGATGGTTGCCGCAAGAGTGACGTGTGCTTTTCGTTTGGGATCCCACACGTTTCCTGAAAAAATACGACTGGGATTGTATTTTGCATTGGGCACAGTTTACTCCCAATTCTCGTGTGCGATAACGCGATATCACAAATGGTTCCGGAGAACCAACGCACACGTAGTAGCACTGCGAATCGTTTGCGATCTGCTGTGTATCACCGACGGTTCCAATACGATTGACGTATGCTTTCCGATGTGGATCGCACACACTCATTTAGTTGAACCGTGTGCGGAGCAATTGCCAGGTTAAATCAAAAATATCCCATTTTGAATCGGCACGCAAAAAGCAAATTCGCCACAATATTCAATTGAACAAATAAACAAAAATATCCCATTTTGAATCGGCACGCAAAAGCAAATTCGCCACAATATTCAATTGAACAAATAGTGTCCACAGGAAGAACATTCATCAGATTTCGCAACAATTGCAATTGAACATATGGTAGCTAAATTCCAATGATTTGTCCACACATATAAGCATTACATAATTAATCATAATGTATGAAATACGAAGACCTCATCAGATGGAAAATAATGGATCAATGCGTTATATGTTTAGCGGCTAACTCTTACTCAATGTTCCAGGAGAAAGCATGCTGAAATATTCATCATCAGCAGTGGGATTCATTTAGTGATCCAGGAAGAAGTCGTTGACAAATCTCCGAACCATCAGCTATTCACCAGCCGGGAGCGGTTCAGGGGTCCTCGGTTTTAAGATGAGCTACAGTATTTTTAAGATCAGAATGTGCCATATGAGTGGAGTAGAAGATATTAATTAAGATAGACTTACTGGTACTAATTCGCGAGGATCGTCACAACTATGAGCAGATTTGCAGATGGAGATCATGTGTCTGCAAACATAGTATCCACAAAGGTTGGTCCCTGCTTCTTGCTGAGGACACTGAAATTTTTTGTACAAAATTAGTCATGTATTTGTCCTGTTAGGAACAACCTAACCGATGTTAGATGTATTATTTTTTCTTTGGACAAAAAAGAAAGAGGTTTATTTAGAAGCTTGAACATTTGACTAGCGTAAGGAAAGGTATTTGCAGAATGTTGGATAAATTTTCCAAAAATAATGGATTTCGGTGTGTTACCGGAGAAACGATCTCGTGCTGCAGAGGTAGTTTCCTCTTGAACGGGTTCCCTATTTTAGTTTCCCACAATGCGAGCACACTACAAATGATGATGAATTTTGACAAAATCAATTATTGAAAAAGATATGAATGCAAATTAATTTCAACATCATAGAATTCAATACCTATCCAAGAATTGCTGAAGATGCGTCAGATCCTGAGCGTTTGTTGACTCTCTGACAGAATCGATGTAGTAAACTGTGTTCTTGTTTGGAACAATGAATACCAATATCCAGTGATTGCTACATATTAAGAAAGCCATGAACTTATGAATGATGTCGAAATCTGAAACACAATCAGTGTCTGCGTGGTTGTTTACTTGACTTACCCTTCATGATATGGCCAGAGAAATGATTCTGCATGGGACGTGTTTTCGAAGATACGGACGACCGTGTTAACGGCCCAGTCCCGTCGGTCCTTTTCATGTAATGTTGTGCCATTTGCTAATGCAGGATCTATGAAATACACACTCTCTCTTTGTCTTCTCTGCGCGTTCAATCCCCTAAGAGGAATAAAATGTAGTTAGTTGTTTATCATTTACAGCCTTGTATGGAGAAGTTGATCAGAGTTTGTTAAGTACTTACAAAATCACGCATCTAACAAGAGTGGCATCGAGCAGATTGAAGTTGAAGAAGAGATGTAAGTCCTCGAAACTCACAATGATGGAACCAGCATCGTGTCGGAAATAACCTCTGTTGTAGTGGACTAGCAAATGGTGATGACCTTCTGACATTTGATCCATGCAATATTCATGTAACTCGCGGCAACTGGCGCTACACTCATCAAAGTATTCGCCAACAAGAAATGGCTGACCATGGACGTGATTGCGTGCTTTAGGTACTTTGCTTTTCTTCTAGCAAGCAACAATTCTACTTCATCATCCATGGCATCAGAAATAATATTACTCCCCGATTCGAACAAGTTGCTGTTAATTTGGTTCTGCGCGACGAGTGCTTTAAGTAAGAGGCAATCGTTCTCTTTCCTCTTCACTTTCCCGCTGCGCTTCCTCATGGTCGTGGGTGTAGCCTTTTTGGCCACTTCCTTCTTGGTACTTGAAGCATTTCTGGCAGAACGTCTGGTTGCCTGCACGGTAGACTGCCGAGCAGACGGTGAAGCTTGGACGGACTTCTTAGCAGACTATTTATCTATGCCGGACCGCTGAGCCGGCGGTGCTGCAGTGACGGACCGCTGGGCTGTAGGAGCAGAGGCATCGGACTGCTGACCATGCATTGAAGCTATGTCGGGTTTCTATGCAGGTGGTGCCAACTTGTCGGTGTGCTGACGAGGCTGTGCCAACGCGTTGGTTTGCTGAGCAGGAAGTGCTGACGCATTGGTATGCTGATCACGCACCTGCGGACCGACGGACTGATGAGCAGTCGGTTCTGGACCTACAGACTGCTTAGCAGGCAGTTCCGAAGCATCAGACTGCTTAGCAGTCTGTTCCACCAGGTTGGTCTACTGAGCATGTGCTGCACCTGGGTCTCCCCCCGCTGCTTCAGCGGCCGGCAACTGAACCGGTGGTGCATCATTAGCAGTTGTAGGCCTTGCCACTGGCTGCTTTGGGGCGGAGGATGACATGGCCTGTACGCCACAAAGTCGGTCCGGCTGATCACAGGTTGATCCATCAGCCCGCGAGAGCTGCTCTGGCAAGGAGAGCGTCACCGGTTAAGGGGCGACAGTGGTTGCTCTTGGCGGGGCTTCAGGAATCTCATCGATGAACTCTATTTCCTTTCGTGGCCACTGGATGTGATGTAACAGTGTTTCTCCCAAGGTCCTTTGCTCATCAAAGTCTCCTAGGACATTCTTCAGGGCAAATTCATTGAATCCAAGCTTTACTTCAGTCACGTAGCACTTCACACGGCCCGGCTTCAGTGGCACATTGTCCAAGAAGAGGCCATCTTCCAAGAAGGGTGGGCAAACCTAGGCCGTTGCACATTTTAATGTACCTTCATAATGTGTAAGCACGCCCTTCAGTCTGTCTTTCATTCCACATAGATCAGATATAGCATCATCACGAGCAGCTGCAGTCTCAGTGTCGCTCGGGTCAGCTGATGCACAACTACTCTTGTGTAGTGTTGTCGCACAATAAGCAGCATCATCCATGCCCGCCTCCCCTCCCATCTACTGGCTATCTGTCAATGTTAGAGTCTTCTGCATCATCATCATTGACTTCTCAACATCCTTTCGAACAGCCGGATAAATCTCCTTCTTCAACTTTTCAAACAATGCATTCTGCTTCATTTCACTCCTCGCTTTTTTCATGCTGAGCCTCTCTTCTTTGCTGAGTGTGAAAGCCCTCTTGTGCGGGACATTAACGCCTATACCCCTTACACGGCCAGGGGGCTCTTTTGTGTCCAGAGCAATGGACAGAATGTCACATGGCCCTGAGTTCCTGTAGAACCTTCCAGGGATCTTGGAAGCCTCTACCATCACTTCATACAGTTTGGCGTCACGTGCGTTTTCAAAGTAATAAGTTCCGTCATCACGCCTCTTTGCACGTGCCCGCTAGTAGTCTCTAGCGTGTTCACTCTTGATTTCACTAAAGACCGGACTCCCACCCGCCACTACTACTTCTTTGTCTTCCTGTTCCCATATCAGTTTCATGCGGTAGTATCCTGCCACACCCATACGGTGGGGGTGTATGTTCTTCTTTTGAAGTTCTGATTGCTTGAAACTCTTCGTAGCAAACTCTGGAGTTGCCCTGACCCTTTTGAATTCTTCCCAGTCTGCCTTTGTAATTTGGGGGTATCCGGGGATTGGGCCCTTGCCTTCACTCAAGTACTTCTTATACAACACGTGCTTCCAGTTTCTCCAAGAATCCCTAGCCTTCTTCAGTGCAGCATGTTCCACCTGCATTCTCCACTGCTCTGAAATGTTGAAGTGATCCATGATCTCCCGGACTATCCTTCGCCGTGTTTCTGTGTGAGCCTTCCGAAACCCCGGCAGATTAATGTTGAGCCTTGCCCTGCCAACAAATCCACACACACTCATGAACCTCATGCATGCTTTATCTGGTTTAGTTGGAGCCCAGGACTTTAAATCAATCTCGGTTACTTCATATACACCTTTAGGCTGGTGTGTGGGCTTCCTTGGAGCGTTCCTCCGTGTCCTGACCGGAAGGGTAATTGCTGCATCTCTATCCCGTTCAAGACTACTTGATCCCTCACAATCTGCTGAAGACCTAGGGTTGTCCGAATCAGATGAAGATACATGGCTTGAATGAGTACTGTCGCTGCTACTCGGCATCTATAGAGAACACATGCGAAACTCAGGAAAGGAGGATAAGCATAAAACTAACAACTTGGTATCAAGCTTTCTAAACATGCCATTCAATAATTTAGAAAATGTACGGCTAATTTGTTAAGTTTGTGTGACTTGCGCGCCCGTGATCTGTAAATAGGCAGTAACTTATTGGAACAAATACAACTTATATGTAGTAAGGAAGGTAGATAATGAACATATATACGCTCTCCGTTATTTTATAGCCAATTTGGGAACATACGGAACGAAATTGGAAGAGGGATTACGAGGAAATATGCCTCACCGCGATGGAGAGCAGTAACTAACAGGCTTCTTAATGCAAACCCGGCCGGACCACAGGAGAGGCGAGGGTTACTGCATCAATATGCTCGAGGGTGGCTGGCGAGCAAACGAAGACGGCGAGGCACGGGCCGCCGCGTGTTGGGAATGGCAGTGGAGGTAGGCTTGACGCCGAAGAGAAGCACACGGCCGGGGTGAGCACGGCGGCGCCGGAGAGGGTTCTGCTGTGGATCTGGGGGAGGGGGAGCTGGCGAAGGAGATTGGGTGGACTTGTTGAGTGAAATGCGGGCGGACGGTGGGGGGTGTTGGCGGCCTAGGTGAAAAGGGTGAAAAATATCCCCGGTCGCCGCGCGCGCGGAAAGGCCAATGCAAACGGTCGCCTCTAAGCGCTCGTGTGCACAAACAGAATAATTTCGTTTGAAATGAAGACGTACTAATTTTGAAATGAAGACGTGAGTCCATCGTTTCTCATCTAATTTTTTCACACGTAAAGCAATCATAATTTTACCACGGGTTTGATTTTCTGGCGCATTTCAGGTCTCGTGTGTTATATGTAAGACATTTTTTGGCATTTATCGTGCATGTTTGCATATAAATAAATTCCTAGCCAGACTGCATTTCCTGTCAAAAGGGATGCTGATTGCCGTTCGATCTGGGAGCATCCAATGGTGCAGACGTATGATCCGTGGGGTTTGGGTTCTGGCCAATCAGAACGCACGACTCAGATCGCACGCGTGGCGAGGGGGGGGCATCGGCCACGGTTTGGTAGGCACACGGCTTTCATGTGTGAACCGTGTGCTATTTGAAAACATTTTTTGGGAGGGGCTATTTGAAAACATGTACATGTGTTGTAGAAAGGGATGAGGATCGTTGTTCGATCAAGGAGAATCCAACGGTGCAGACGTACGATCCGTGGGGTTTGGTTCTGGCCAATCAGAACGCACGACTCAGATCGCGCGCGTGGCAGAGGGGTGGGGGTGCATCGACCACGGTTTAGTGGACACACGGCTTTCGTGAGTGAACTGTGTGCTCTTTGAAAACATTTACATTACCTAACATCATATTTTGGTTTGAATGAAAACATGAGTTCATCGTTTCGCCTCCAATTTTTTTCCACGGTACGAAATCATGAGTATAGTGGAGAGTGTCATATACTAGTATCATGAATATACAGTACATATGATACTACCTTTAATTAATTATAGCGCATAGTATAATACATAGAGTATAGTATATCATATATATATATATCATATTTATTGCCATGCATGACACAAATTAGCATCGCATTTAACATGATACGGTATCTACCTACAATATGTTACTCTAACCCTCTTTATATATGTATTTAATTCTTTGCCACGTCAGCATATATACTTGCTATTTCCGAGTGCATGACATCGTCGGCTATGATACCACCACTATGGCCAGCCTTATATAGGGAGTATCATATAGTACTATATATATATATATAGTATCATGCATATGATACTAGTGTATGATACTACGTACTTACCTTCATAGTGCATATATAGTATCATAGAGTAATACTAGCTCCCTCTGTAAACTAATATAAGAGCATTTAGATTACTAAATAGTGACCTAAATGCTCTTATATTAGTTTACGGAGGGAGTATATATCATAGATGACCGTATTTATGGCCATGCATGACACAAAGTAGTATATCATTTATTATATATATATATGTTACGGTATCTACCTATGTTACTGCTTCTTTGCCACATCATCATATTTTCTATTCCCGGGTGCATGATACCGACTATGATAACCCCACTATGGCCACCCTAATAAGGCTGGTCGTAATATGGGAGTATCAAGCGGTATGATGCATGCCAACTAGACTTTTTGGATGATGTGGCACACAGTTAAATGATGAAAGAGAGGGTGTGTGGTATCATATCATGATACCGTATCATATTAAATGTTGTACTACTTTGTGTCATGCATGGTAATTAATAAGGAACCTAAGATACTAACTCGTGATACTATGCATGCGCGCATTATATTACGGAGGTATTGCCAATCATATACTAGTATCATGCATATATACTCCCTTCTTTCCGGTTTATAGGCTTATCTCAAAATTTTAGTTTTTCCATTTTATAAGGCTCAATTTGGTTGTTCCCAATCACATGTCCAGATTCCAAGGTGCATTAAAGTATTGCATGCAAGTATTAAGAGAAAGTTGACCGATGCATTTACTTTATATATGCATGCATGTATTGCAATTAATACATTGGAAAACATAAATTTTTGAGGAAAACAAAAGCATTAATTGGGTGTTCTTGCAAACTACGTACAAAAGGTATTCCACCACTCACCATCTACCTTGGTTGGTGATATTTTTGAATTGAGCCCTATAAGGCTGGTTGTAATGGGGAGTATCATATATATATACTAGTAGTATCATGCATATATATGATAGTGTAGCTAGGATACTAGCTACTTCCGTAATGCATAGTATCATAAGTTAACATCTTAGGTTGCCTTACTAATCACACAAAGTAGTAGTACAACCTTTAATATGACACGGTATCATGATATGATACCACATCCTCTCTTGTGTGCCACATCATCCAGAAAGTCTAGTTGGCATGCATGATATCGCTTATGGTAAGACCATTAGAACCAGCCTAGCTAAACCGGAAAGGAGGGAGTATGAGACTAGCTAGCCACAATGGAGAGTAACATACACATATCCCTAGACTATATATGTTACTACCTTCATAGTGGGTAGTAACATAAGTGTAGTGTCATGCAAAGCTTCATTTCTTAGGTTACAGACTCATATTGCATTGGGACATGTGATGCTACAATAACTATCTAAGTTACTGAAACTATCTCTCTCCTCATTAACATATTGCCACATAAGCAAGTTTGCTGAGTTGGAGTCGGTGTTACTGCTGAAGTTACTCCCACTTTGGCTAGTCCGATACTAGCTAGTCGTCTATGATATACTAGCTACCTCACTAAGAGCATGGTTAATAATACAGCCAAGGGTTGGCTATAAGAAGTTGACATGTCATATACAGCCAACCTCTTAGCGGGTATGTACAACAATAAGCTTCATATACGTACTAGTTTATCAATAGTTGGCCCACCTTAGATCCTCACAAAGTGTCTTGGGTCTCCTGTTGCAGCTGGCTCTACTAACCAAGAGCCCGCTTCTCTTCTCTTTCCTCGAACTAATAAGCACATATATATTATTCTATTCCTTATATATAGCCAGACTACCCACAGTGGGAGTAACATAGGTAGTAACATCACACATATCTAGATAAAATAGATGATGTGGCAAGCAATAAATGAAGAAATGGAGGAAAGTGGATATGTGTGATGTTACTACCTATGTTACTCCCACTGTGGGTATAGTCTTACTATAGTATGAGACTACCCACAATGGGAGTAACATAGGTAGTAACATCACACGTATCTAGATAAAGTAGATGATGTGGCAAGCAATAAATGAAGAAAGAGAGGAAAGTAGTAACATAGCTAGTTACTAGTAGTATGAGGAACATCACATGGACATATCAAGGCAAGATGTGTCTATAGCCTAATAAATGAAGTGTTGCATGTTACCACACATATATGTTACTCCCCACTATAGAGGTAGTAACATAGACTAGTGTAACACATGGGCATGTTACTAGTCTATGTTACTACCCATTGTGGCTAGTCTGAGTAACATCACACATCTCAAGGCAAGATGAGTCTATAGCCTAATAAATGAAGTGCTGCATGTTGCTACACATATGTTACTCCCCAACTATAGAGGTAGTAACATAGACTAGTAACATTCTATATTAGTACCCATTGTGGCTAGTCTTATGACACTCTATTGTGTACTTAGTTGCTCTAATAATGCATAGTATCATAGAGTAGCTCGTATCATATGTAGTACTTTATTTATATTGTCATGCATGACACATAGTAGCATAACATTTATTATGATACGGTTTCATGATATGATACTTAACCCTCTCTTTCTTCATTTAATTAATTCTATGACAGCTCATCAAAATTGCCTAGTTGGCATGCATGATACTAGCTATGATACCCCCTTACTAACAGCCTAGCAAAGGTGTACAGATCATTTGTGCATCACTTTGTGAGTTTTCATCCGTTTGTTCGAGAAGCGGGGAGAAGTTTGAAACATTTCGGCCGCGAGGTGCGGCCACTGGCGTAGGCCTAGTTGGTATTTTAATTATAGAAAATTCAGATGGAGTTCGGACATCATCAAAATCGATGTGTGCCTGTGGCGTGCTCTCACGACCCCGTGGAAAAAAATTCGTAAAGTTTGGCACAAGTTTTGATGACCGCTCGTTCCAAACCAGAGCATCTCACATGAAGGATCATGGTTTTCCAAAAGGAGACGTGTCAATTCAAACTCCTGTGGCCGGTGACTTCATCGTTTGGCCTCATAAAAATTTCCAGGGTACGCAATCACCATTATACCACGGGTTTGATTTTCTGGCGCATTTCAGGTATCGTTAGCTATATTTAAGACATTTTTTGATATTAACGTGCATTTTTTGCATAAAAATAAAATTACAACCGGAACTGCATGACCCCCCCCAGGAAAGCGATCTGCCGCCGGATCCGGAGCTTGACTCCAGACTCTCGCAACACGAGTTTGACTCCGAGTTTTGAGCCACCGAGAAGTACCAAAAGCTGAGTTGTGTGCACGCGCACACTCCCGCTCGACATTGGCAGGCGGTTTCTCAGTTGCCCCTTAGAGGTTAGTGCTAATTAAGTTCATCATTTTACTTCAGTTAATGCCACCGCTCATCCAGAATACTATTTAACATTGGCAGGGATATGAGGCTTGTGACTTTGTTAACTGGCTGGATGAAGAATGGCATGGCAGGGCTCGAAGTGTTATCACCAAGCTCGCAGAAGATAACGTAAAGCTGAAGAAGAAACTGGTTGATCTGGAATGTACAATTAGTACGATGAAGCAAGAAAGAATCAATCACAGGCAACAGATGAAAGCAAGAGACAAGAAGGAACTAGCATGTGTAGTTGTGGTTGTCGCATTAGCCATGTTCTATGCGCTGTTTGCAATGATGATTAGGGGTTTTGTTAGACAGTATTGCTAAAGCACATCTAGATGTGCTCTAAGTAATGCACATCTAGGTCCTATATATGCCATTGATGTTACACGAAGATTCGTGCAGATATTTTTTCTTTGTCTTTTTTCTTTTCCTTTCTAGTTTGATTATTACTGACTTTATCAATAAGAAGAGCTCAATGTATTGCTTGCCAACTGTCCTACTCCGTTCGTACCGGTACCGGTGCACAATCCCAAAACTCGTTCCTTGTTTTTGTCCTGAAAAAGGAAACCAGCCAAATAGCCAATAGGAGTCCCGCGCAACCCCGGGAATTTGGAGCGACTGGGTACAAATAATTACGGTTGATTATATCAGCGGTTAGATAATATGTCTCTTCAATCCTCACTTCAATTGGCAGTTCCTCTTCTCTGGATACCCCGCTTAAGTGTCCACCATCTTCATCATCCCCGGTAGGCCGCGCTACACACTGGCACACACTCTGCAGCCTTGTCGAGCGATAGCGAGGACGACAGTTCGGCCAGCAGTCTGGTGCCCGATGATACGTCAACATCAGAATCATCCCGCTCGTCTTCCATTAGTCCGGTGTCGAGCCCAGACCTCGATTATATCCGGTTCATGGAAGGGACGCCGCCTCCAGAGTCGTCAGACGACAACCAGACAGACGAGGAGCCGTCGGAGGACGAAGAAGAGGACGATGATGATGATGAGGAGGAATGGTCGAACGAGGAGGAGGGGGACGATGACAGCAACGACGATGATGACGGCGGCGGCGATGAAAAGCCAACGGTCAACGGCAAGAAGCGTCCTCGCCAAGATGATTTCGCGGGGCCATCCAACAAGAACAACAAGAAGAAGAAGGACTAAATTAAGCAGACTGTATATATCTCTGTTTATCCTGTCAATCTCATCGCAGACGGTTAGTAATATGTATTCGACAGAGATCTTCTACATTATCGCCAACAGGTTGGCTTGTTGAACTGTGTGCCCTAACGAGCACACAATTCACAAAAAAAGACCGTATGGGCTGTCTATAATGATCGCACACAATTCTGATTACCGACCTGTTTGCCGGGTATCACACACATCTTGCTACGCCGAATCATTTGTGTTCACCTCACTCATCACAAATGGTTCATCGGAGTGAACTGTATGCCGTATATCGCACACACCTTGATCTGGCTGCCCGTTTCTGTTGTTCTGTCTCATCGCAAACAGTTCGTACAAATCAACCGTATGCCCCTCATCGCACACGCAACTATAATCTGAACCGTGTTTGATGTATCATTCATCGCAAACGTTTTGCATCATTTCCGACGGTTTTCATACACCACCGTTTGCGATTATTGCATCGCATACAGTTTCTCGAAGGGTCTCTGATCGTAGTGTCGCGTTAGCAGCATCCTGCACTAGTGTTGGTAGCACTATTTTGACCTTAATATGCAATGGTCTTAGATTTTATTAACCATTCTCGAATCTATTTACCTTGTCGATCTCATAGCACACGATCTGTATAGCTAACTCGACTACAATCTTCGACATTATTGCACATAGTTGGTTTCTTCAACCGTATGCCCTGTAGAGCGCAGAATTAATTATCGAACTCGAGTCTCTATCATCACCCTTCTGTGTAACTTTGACCTCATCACCCACGGGTAAACTTATGACCGAAGTCATTCCACACACTTCATTTTTACAAAGCTTTTTGCCAATAAACACCCATGATTTGTCCCTCTTCTAGCTGATGCATGGCCAAACTAGCCGGGCGGGAAGTTTGCGCGGTAAACTGCGCGGTAGCGCGGGAACAGGCTCAACAACGATACATTTGGCGCCTCTTCGAGCCCACACGTGGTCAAACGAAACACGTGCGGTGCGGTGTTGTCAAGCATGCACTGGAATCCTCCGCTAAGAACGTTGTGACAAGACATGATGATTACAGGCCGGCCGGCCCGCATTTATTGTAGCGGCCATTTAACCCTTGTGTATCTTCAACCTTTTGATCGCGCCCCACCATTGCAAGAAGCACACCCACCACGACAAATTCTTAGAGGATATCCTGCGCGGCTCCAATGGCGCTCCGAGTGGCTGCCGATGATAAGTAGCAGTTCACCATGCATGCCATGGTGGACACCTACAGAAGGTTCATGGAGCTCTCGGTGGTGTACACCAACAACCCGGTCTGGGTGGAGCACTCCATCTACATCATGGAGTTGTTGCTTGCCGAGGAGAAGTACAAGGTGGTCGGGTTTGACATCGAGTACACCCGCACCCGGGTCTCGTCCCAAGGTTGCCGTCGCCCAGATGTGCATGCGCAACCACGTCCTCGTCTACCACTACTGCCTGGCCACAAGGCCTTGCGAGCATTTCGCCAGGTTTGTCAACAGCCCCCACTACATATTCGCTACGGTGGACATCACCAACGATGTAAAGGTGCTCAGGAATTCGGGCATCGCCTGCCAGAATCTTGTCGACATCCAGGGCCAATACAAGATCTGGGGCAGCAAGGAGCATGAGAAGGACTCACTGGTTCACCTCGCTGAGGCCATCATCGACCCCTACTACAGAGACATGAAGGATTCCTGTAACAAGGACAAGCGTGCCTGGCACTCGGCCTGGATGGAGAAACTCGACAAAGCTCACGTCGTGTACGCGACCAAGGAGGCATACACGAGCTACGACATGTATAGGAGGATCGTTGACATGAGGAAGTGCCTCCTTCCCCAAAACGACAAGGGATCCAGCAATGGCAAGCGTCATCGCAACAATAAGTAGATGATTAGGTCCTCGCTTCTCCTAGTTTAGTATGCATGTAATTGCTTACTTTGGTGTGTCGAAATGTTATGTGTGTAGTCACTTGCGTAATTGTATGCTTAATTTGGTTTTGCAATGCTGTCTTTTTAAGTATATATGTTGATGCTTTGTAGACAGACCAAATCACATCGCACAGGGACTAAACAATGGAACCCGTCGGTGATGATTTCATCAATCACTGATAATTGTATACCAGCAATCGTTTTCTCACAACACACACGGCTTGTTAACAGGAATCGTTTGTGTTGTTATCGGTCTTCCCACACATCTCTGATTACAGACCTGTTTGCCGTGTATCACACATATCTTGTTAAGTTGCACTCTTTTTGTTCTCTTGGCTCAACGCAAACAGTTCATCCGGGTGAACTGTGTGTCGTATATCACACACACCTTCATCTGGCTGCACGTTTCTGATGTTCCGCCTCATCACAAACAGTTCATCCGAGTGAACTGTATGCCGTATATCGCACACGCCTGCATCTGGCTGCCCGTTTCTATTCTTCTTGCTCATCGCAAACAATTAATTGAACTGAACCGTATGCCCTGCATCGCACACGCAACTAAATTGAGAATCGTGTTTGATGGCTCCACCATCGCAAATGTTTTGTATCTTTTTGGATGGTTATTTTACATCACCGTTTGTGATTAATGCATCGCACACAGTTTTGTCAAAGGGTCTCTGATCGTAGTGTCGCGTTAGCAGCATCCTGCAGTAGTGAATGGTCGACATTGCTTGTGCAAGTACTCCAACTACAAACTTCTTCGAAAATCACTCGAGCGACACTGAGTCGCCAGCTAAGGGAAATACTTATCTCTATTGTACTTCATCTCCTCTCCTCTTCGTGAAAAATCCCAACGCAGCTCACAAGTAGCAATGAACGTGTCAGTGTGGATTGTACTTGGAGTCCATCGAACCATCGATGAACGATCCCGTGAACCGCTCGTGAATAGTCCCTCGAACTGAAGACCGAAAGCATGACCTCTCTACTTGGTTGCAAGCATGTAGCCTTCACCATCCGGCAGCGCTTCGCCATCCAGAGCTAATCATTGCCGGATAATCAGAGGGAGGAGATTAGGACCACACAAGGCTTCTAATTATGAGGACAAGAGGATTATCCTAGATCTAATGAGTCAACTAGGACCAACTAAAACTAGAATTAGAAAAACTAGAGGAGGCTCCCAAACTTGTGCATTCATTTATGGCTAATACCTCAAGTATATATAGGTTAGAGGGGAGGGGAGAGGCAGCCACCAACGAGGAAAATCCTCCTTGGGGCGCCAACCAAAGGGGGGAGGAGTTGGACTCCTCCCCTAGTAGGATTCGCCCCTTCCTTTGGGAAAGGAGGCACCTCCCCCACTTGAGCCCTTGTGGCCCAAGTTGCCATCCACCTCTTGGCCTTTTTAGGCCCATTGATATTAAATTAAATATAAAATTGTTCTAAATACTTTCAGACCATTATATATATATATATATATAACATCCCCAGAAACATTTTCCACCTATATATTATTTATCGATAATACCCGGTATTACCTGATACTCTCCAAAACCCTTCTGGTGACCCGGAAACACTTCCGGACCTCTTGGAACTATTCTGAATATTAATGAAACAATTCCACAAATATATTCTCATCACTTCTATCCTACTAATACTCAGAAGATCGTGATTTCCTTAAGCTTTTGACCCCATAGGTTTGTTAACTCACAGACATGAACGAAACCGTTCGTTCAACGACCGATAGCGAAACCGTGGACATCCATATCTTCCCTGTGAGCACATGCATAATATTTGAGTGAACCTTTGGTTATCATGTGATTGTCACTTTGCTTCGCGATAGTTTACAAAACCTGGGATGCATCCTTATCCTCCCGAGTCATCACATGCTCACTATACCAAAATCCTCGTAACCAGTTTTGTTTTTCTTTCTCGTTATCGTGTTCCCGCATCCCCGTGTCATAGTCACCTGTGTCTGGCTAGACGATGATGGATGCCGTCCCACCGAGAGGGCCCTAAGAATATATCTCCATCACTGGAGAATCAAATCCCACTCTTGAGATATCTAGTCCCTTGTCAAACTTTCCAATGAACCTGTAAGTTTTCGTTATGATCACCGTGTCAGAGGTGACGTTTGAACAACACCAAAGCCCATCGTAAGGGATGAAGTGACTACAATACTCTCATTATCTAGGGAGAAAAATTACATGTTAACACTTCGGGTTATTACAATGATTAAAGATGATATTACTCAATTCATAATAAACAAGTTTGGGTCGATTCAATATGATCGTTCTTCCCACGTCATAATCTCAATGTTGTTTTAGGATTAACGTTACACTTAACGATATCCTAAGATCCGAAAAACGTCATCACCAACAAGACTTGAGCTAGTCTTAGAGGCGATACTAGGAACCTTTACATTATCTATTTATTATTTCACAGGTGCATATGAGTTTTCCACTGAATCACATATTCCACGATCATAATTATAGCATGAAATATAAACACTTAA
Source organism: Aegilops tauschii subsp. strangulata (assembly GCF_002575655.3). Lineage (NCBI taxonomy): Eukaryota > Viridiplantae > Streptophyta > Magnoliopsida > Poales > Poaceae > Aegilops > Aegilops tauschii. The sequence continues at coordinate 251,878,612 of NC_053039.3, forward strand.
CTATGAATATGAAAAATATAATAATCCAAATACAATTTCCTCTAAGGCATATTTCCAACACCTTCCACATCGATGGCATGGTTGCCCAATATCACTCTCCGTGAAGCCGAGCTTCTCGCCATCAGAGACATGCACACCCGAGTGAAGTCCGGAGCGAGACATAATTCAAAGTATGCAAATATGAAAGTCTTTCAGACTCCAACTGATTGCTAGCAATCAATCAGAGTCTAGGGGGCTAGACCAGTGGGTGAACTCAGCGTGCACCCAATGGAACCAAATTAGGAAGAAAAGTCTTCTCAGATCAGCCAAGGAGCATCCGAGTACGTGAAAACATAACCTATAGACTCTAACCGACTGTCGGCGGTCGATTACAGTCTCAATGGCTACACCCAGTGGGTGCACTCAATGTGCTCCCACTGGAAGAGGAATGCATCCGAATGAAGGTGTAAAGCAAGACTTACAATAGCACTTACTCGGATGTTCACCTTCAACACTTCACTTGAATCGTAAGCTTCTTTTGGGTGCCTATTCATCAATTCAATCTGAATCAAAGCCTCCTTGCTTGCTCGCACTTGATCCTCTGGGGTCCTCGATAAAGAAAACGAGGTTAGGGAAGCCATTGGGTTCAAAGTAGGTAGAGGCATGATGACAGCCGAAGCACTTAGACCAAGCAGCGTTGTGTCAGTTGTCATCTGAGTACCAAGGCCGGAATGACCCTATGAAAAATTTGGCACAATATCATCAGTGACATTTACCACTACTTAGTCATCCTTGGGACTGGCCAGATTGACATCCATAAGTGCTCCTCCTCAGACCACTTCTTCATCTTCTATTAGAATCACCTACCTCGGCTCTGTCAACCCATACCACAAAAAACTCATTAGTCTTAATTATATGGTTTACTCAGATAGACTATGAGGAGAATAAACAAATAGCTTTTAAGTCGCAACACCAAGTCTGATCTGCTCCTGATCCTTGCTTGCGGCTTGCTTAGAGTCTTGACTTGTCATAGAGGTGGCAATCATGCACTAATGAAAATCACTGCGCTAGCTCAATACCCGAGTATCATGAAATAAGGAGTTTAATATTGTTCTTACACTGAGGTAACTAGCACCGCCATCTTGTTCACTGGAAGATTGATAGCCTTCCTGGGCTTGGTAGCTTCTTTCTTGGACGCTTGTTTTGTTGTTTTGGGAGTCTTTGTTATCGGTTCAGCCGAGCTTGCTAGGCCGCATTTCAGACCCCGAGGGACTGGAGCCTTTTCCCTCAGATCACGACCCTACTTAGTCTGCCCATCGGGTGCAATATAATGAGAAGGAGAAGATTCTACTTCCTCCCCCTCGGACTCTTCATCCCGACATCACTATCGTCGACATCTTCGGATTCATGTTCACTTTGGAATTGCTGACTAGCGATGTTGTTGGACGCCTCATTTGTTGGTCACTATCGACATTTGGGACCAAAGAAAGCAATCCGCGGAGACTCTGAAAAGACAATCGGATAGAAAAGTCAGAATGATTAGTTTTGATTAGACATAATCATCAAAGATTGAAATTTAAAAAGGACAAGTTTACCTCTAGAGGCAGATGTGCGCAGTCATACGGTTTAACTTGCCCACTTGCTCGGGCATGATACATCTTCATCATATCTACTTTTCCTAACGTTTTTGCTCTTGTTTTGTGAAACTGTGTTATAACGACTAGAGGGGGGGTGAATAGGCGATTTTTACAAATTCATCACTGAGGAAATTCAAGGTGAGGAATTTCCTAAGTCACAAACAACAAGCAGCGGAATAAGTACTCAGGTGCAAGTGTAATAGAGTAGAAACACAATCATCATGATGAAATGAAAACAAGCACAGGGTACAAGAAGCATATAAACAGGATAAGCAGGCTGGAGACAAAGTGACTGAAGATTTAGGAATGAGGAAGTTGAGAGAATCCTCAGTCAAAGTCTTCAAACAGTAACGATCAAGTCCATCAACACATGAATGAGTAAATGGAAGGGTTCAGGAAATAGAACCAGTAGCTTGGTGAAGGCGATGATTTTGTAGACTAGTTCCAACTGTTGTGACAGTTGTACGTCCGATTGGAGCAGTTAGGTATTTAAACCTGAGGACACACAGTCCCGGACACACAGTCCTCACCGTATTCTCCTTGAGCTAAGATCACATAGACCTCGCCCAATCACTCGTGGTAAGTCTTCAGGTGACTTCCAAAACATCACAGACTCGGTCACTTGACGATCCAAAATTTCCTCTTGGATGCTCTAGACCATGAGGCCTAACCGTCTAGAGGCTGCACAGTCCTCAAAGGTACCAAGCGTCGGTTCCACACAGGAACAATCTCTTCAGTGATGCTCAATCACTTTGGGTTTGTAGGTGTTTGGGTTTGGGTTTTCCTCACTGATGATTTTCGCTCAAAGTCCTGTGAGGATGGGATGCTCTCAATGACAAGTGTCAGTTTCTCTTGGAGCAGCCAACCAACTAGTGGTTGCAGGGGGTGGCTATTAATAGCCTAGGGAGCAGCCCAACATGATAAGACATACATGTCCTTAATTTATATGACCGTTAGGTGGGTAGATATTTTGGGACAGCTAGCACGTAGCACAGCAACGGTCGGATATTTGAGCTATCAAATTCCTCAGGGCTATCATGTTCCTCCCTTGTAGGCAATCCACACTGGTGAATTCCTAACTCCTCAGTCAAAACAAATTCCTCAAAGAATAGAAGAACTTCATCTATGTCACTGAAGAAAATGACTGAACCGTATGATATTTCCAATGGCTTCACTCGAAAGGATAGGGTAGGTGTAGGATTTTGAGATGAGCATCACTTGTAAACTTTTCCTTAGTTTTACCTCGACCCCCTTTAACAGTACGATGTTTCCTATGACTCAAGAAAGAGAAAAAGAAACTACGAAAATAGAAGTCTTCACACTTCATAATCCTCGCATGAATATCAAGTCTTCATGGTCACACCAATTTCCTCACTTTCAAAGTCTTCAAGAAAACCAAAGTCTTTAGCTGAAGACATTCTTTTTTAGGGGTCGACTTTCATCGTAAATATCAAACTCCTCATAGACTTATAGACCTGTGTACACTCACAAACGCATTAGTCCCTTAACATATAAGTCTTCAATACACCAAAATCACTAAGGGGCACTAGATGCACTTACAATCTCCCCCTTTTTGGTGATTGATGACAATATAGGTTAAGTTTTCAATGGGGATAAACATATGAAGTGTAAATACTGATTTTGAGGAATTTGATTGCAAGATATAGAAGAACTCCCCCTGACGATGTGCATCTCTGGGGAATTTTCCTTCAAAAGAAAATGCGCATTGTTGAGTAGAATCATGGAGATCTCCCCCTATATCTTGTAACTGATACACGCATTTATCATATGATATGAAGAATTTGAAATTCATGATGAAATAAGGTGTCTGATGAAATTCAGCATGCATGCATTAACGAACTTGAGGAAATAGCATGCAGAAAATAGAGCAAAGTATCAGACCACCATAGGACTTTAAGTTTACAACTCGTTCAACAAACACTTCAGAAGAGCGAGAGTTGCAACTTAACAAAAAACGCCCATATATATAAGACCCGCTTGAAGACTAACTCAAATTTCTCCCCCTTTGTCATCGAATGACCAAAAGGGACGAAAAATGAGGACTAACGCCCCTGAAGAATATCATCAAGATGTCGATGGAGGAGCGCCAGCGTTGTTGGGGTCGTCCGTTGGAGTAGGGCCTGCGTCAAATCTTTGGCTTCATGTGTCTCCCATGATGTGGAATAAGAGCATGCAACCAGCTAAGGAACTTGGACCTTCTTGAATTTCTTCGAAGGTGGCTGTGACCAGTCAAAGTCCTGTTTGAAATCCATTTCCTTGAGTTCTTCAGCACTGTAGTGATTAGACAGGATAGCCCAAGTGTGGTCAAAGACTTCATGCAAGTAGTAGTGGTTCTTCTTCACAGTATTTTGAATGACTGTCGTGTTCTGAAGAATAGCACCAAACTGACGCTTGACCACTTGTGATTTCTATCCACTTTCTGATGTAGGCTGGGGAGAAGCTCACAGTCAGTCATCACACGTGGAGCAGTGACTTGAGGATATTGCTTTCAAGCATTTGCGGCAGTATCATGTGTGGCAGAGTGATCATTGGTGGAATATGATGTAGCTTTACGAAATTGTCCATCCAATGGACGAGTGCCTTCATCTATAACAGCAACCTTTCCCTTCTCATCAGTTGAGGAAATGGTCCTTTTGAGGACTTCAATCGGGGGCAAATAGCTGAGATGATTTTGAAAGTCAACCTTGTAATGAATTGAAGACCTTGATCTGATGAATCTCATACTCCAGGGAGCGTAAGGCTTCAACTCAAAAGGTGACAGAGCTACATTGACCAAAGTCCTCATGAAGAAATCGTGGTAGTTGATAGGAATACCATGTATGATTAGCAGATTCTTCATTATGCCAACAACCTCTTCTTCATCAGAGTTGTGGCCCTTGATCGGACTGAGGGTTTTGGTCAATATTCTATATACTCTCCTTGGCACATAAAGCAATTCCTTGACAAGGAATGTGGTCCTTGGAGCTTGGCCAGGCTTTAATGGCTTCATCAGCACTTGCATCAGATGATTTGAGAGTTCAGGTTCAGCATAGATGAGCCTTGCACCTTTAGTGGGAGGACTGACTGCGACGACGTGAAGCAATTCAAAGGTCGGAGCTTTGTGGTGAGTGTTTTCAGTCATCCAGTCAAGCACCCATGAATTCACATCTTCAACATTGCCAGTGATGTGCAGCGTGGCATACAACTGAAGAATGAGTTCTTCATTCCAATCGCAGATGTCGGTGCAGAAGTTGAGCAGCCCGGCGTCATGAAGAACACTGAGGACTGGGGTGAAGCACGGTAGAGACTCCATATCCACATGAGGAATTTGCTCATGGTCAAAAATCTTGTCCTTATCAAACATCAGTGAGGAATAAAATTTCATCTGGCTGGCAGTCCAAAAACGCTTGCGACAAAGTCGAGCAGAGTCATAAGGATTGTAGTCAGAGAAGAAATGATGCTCAGCAAAGAAATCAATAGCTTTGAATTTCTGCTTCTTGGTGTGAGGATTCTGTGGCTTGGGCTGAAGATTTGCAGTGGAAGTCTTCACAGCCTCTTGACGCACAACCTCTGGGGCCACAGGCTGAGGAATTTCAGGAGCAACTTCATCAGCAGCAGCCTTGGCCTCCATTTCTTCAGCACTAGCGGCTGGATCTTCTTCTGGAATAGAAAGAAGTGAAGCTTGATGTCCTTCAGAGCCCGTATGAATTTCTTTAGTTTGGCCTGGGGACTGGGGAATTTGATGCAGAGGGGTTGTCAAAGGTGAATTGTGGTGATGACTTTCCCAATAGTCATCATTCAGAATAGGCGTTGTTGACCCAATGTCCACATCTTCATCTTCTTCATCAATTTCTTCGACGCCTCCCTCTTCAGCTATGAACTGAGGCATGGGCGATAATACCAGAGGAGTTGAAGGGATATTATCCACCTCAATTTCTTCATCCAAGTGCTCTGACGTAGTAGCAGAAGGATTTTCCTCGTCACTGTCATTTGGAATGACATATTCCTCACCAAAGGGAACAATTTCCTTTGATGGCATGCTTGATATTGGAACAGCATTAATTGGGTATGCAAAAGAGCTTGTCAAAGTCTTCACTTCCTTAGGAGCTGAAGACTCTGAGGTTATAGATGCTTTCATCTTTTTCATTCCTGCCCTCTTCGCAACTTTGGTCTTCTTTGCTTCTGATGTAGAAGGAAGGTTGATACTTGTCATATGTGATGACTTGGCAGGAGGAGCAGATGAAATTGGTTCAATTTCTTCAGGCGCAACTGATACAGTTGCCCTGGCATGTTCAGATTCCTCAGGCACAGTAGCAGATGCTTCAACTAGCCTGGTTAGTTCTCCAGGCGCAACATTGGAGGTTGCCCTGGAAATTTCTTCAGAGGCTGGAATTTCTTCGGCAGCCCTGGTGCTCTCATTTTCTTCAACAGCCTGATTGTCATCAGTGGTGCTTGCATGATCTTTAGTAGGCTGAGCAGATGTCTCAGCCTGAGGAATTTCATGTTGCCATGAGGCTGCAACATTTGGAGTAAATTTCTTGGTCAGCTTGACAATTCTGACTTTGGCTCCCAGCCAATCAGCATAGTATCTGTCAAATTCATCACTGAGTCCCCTGATTTCTATTTGCAGAGCTACAAGTTCATCAGGAGATAGCTTTAGAACATTGTTCTTCAGAAAGCGCTCTTTCTTGTACTGAGCTTTCTTGACTTTCCTCCCCTGTTCAAATTTCCGTTTTTCTTCATCAATGAAGGCCGTCAACACATGACTTTGGACAGGAGTGAGGTTCAGCTCAGGCAGAGGAGTATTGGGGTCCTTGTGCCATAGATCGATGAAGTTGAGGATCAACTTTGGATCCAGCATGAGTGGCACATTACTGCCTTTGGCTCTAGTGGCCCTTTGTTGTCTATCTCTCATGATTTCAGCTAGTTCTTCATCATCAGCTTTGTCTTCACTAGACGGTACTTGAAAAGCAACCTGCTTTTTGTGAGGACTTGGTATTGTGCCTTGTCCAGAAGTGGCCTTTTTCTTCAGCAAGGTTGGACCGGTTGAGGACTGAGGAGGAGTTGAAGGACTTGCAGAGGCTCCTGAAGCAATAGATATCCCAGTGGTCCTTTGGCAGGAGGCAAGATGCATAGGTGCTGAGGACTTTGCAGCAGTTGCTCAGGATTTTGTAGTGGGGACTGGAGCTGCTTTTGAGGAAATAGCTTGAGGAACAGGCCGTGAGGGCATTGAAGAGCTTGGCCGTGAGGGCATTGCAGCTGAGGAACCTGGCTTGACAGCAGGTTTCTTTGGCATGGCCTTCTTAGGCTTGCTAGCATTGAATTTATTCACTACTTCTTTGCCCATTTTGGCCAACTTAGCTTGCCGCTTGGCCCATTCTATTGGAAAATCCTCACCACGCTTGATGCTAGTGGGATCAGCTTCTTGGCCTAGTGCCAATGGAGGTCTTGGGCATGGAGGGTGTACGGCGAATTTCTTCATGTACTTTGGAGTCACATATCTGTACTCCCTCCATTCTCTGGCCCATGTACTCTCTATCCTCTGAATGCGCACTTTGCGCTCATTCTTCGTCTCCTTGCCATGAATTGCTTCATCAGGAGTACATTACCCCGCATAGATATCATCAGGGATCTCAAAAGCAGTATTCACTTCTAGTCTCTTTCCTCCCTTCTAAGGTCTTTTACCGGCAGCCATATTCTTCACTTGAGGATTTTGAACAATCGAATTTTCAGAAGAGGTATGCCACTTGTCTTCAAGGAACACTACACATGAGTTAAGTTGATGAGAACCTAGAGATTCAGCAGCGGGCATGTGTACATGTGAACAGAATATAGGTGCGAAGAATTTTGAGAGGTCATATGCGTTCTCAGACGTTTTTCAAAAGAAACAAGTTTGAGGAATTTGACCAGGGGTGTCTTGAGGAATTTCACTAAGCGTTCTTTGACTTAGGTTCTAGATTTGTATAGATTGAAAATCCACACAATTGAGAAATCTTGAAGAAAAAAATTGCTTAGTGAAACAAATCAAGAACAGATGCAAGTGTGGTGTTTAAGAGTGTGGAAGTTGAAGAATAAACACCTTTTGAAGATTTTGTGGAAATCATCAGAATCAACAAGGGCAGTAAAAAACATTTTATTTACCCTTGACAAAGAACACGACAAACTGAGAGAACAAGTGAGAAGCTCGTCCGCTCAGATCTTCCATGCCCTAACATGGTGGCGGAAGACAACTACGGCGGCGGCGGAGTGAAGATTTCCGCGGCCGGCATGAGTACGACGGTGATGAGGTCAAGTCAGTGAAGCTCTTCCTCACCGACGACGATGGAGAGTAGCGGAGGCGCTAGGTCAGAGAGCTCGAGTGAGGGGAGTGAGATCGAGCGGAGTGAATAAGGTCTGAGGAGGGTGAGGGGTATTTATAGCCGAGGTGAAAAACCGCTCGTCTGAGGAAAATGGACGAACGTGCCCCTGACCCTTCTCATCCTAGCGACATGTGTTACCCACGTACTATGAAGTGGTGATCGTGTTAGATCATGGGTGAATAGAATAATCTCATCGTGGGATGCGGAACAGTTTGAGCGGCAAAAGCCAAAAATTCGGATAAGAATATTTTAATGTTTTGTTCACAAAATTCTTCAGCTGACAAGGACACAGTGAAGGTTTTGAACGGGTTTGAAATATAACGCACATGAAGAATTTGTGAACAGACTAGGCTGAGTTTATCATAGAGAGGGACGGGTCCGATCCCATTCACTTAGGTAAAAGTCAACTTCAAGAATTAGCAATAAGCTAGTGAATGCTGCAGCGGACTGAAAAACTCAAATATATAGTCAATGAAGAACACAATCGGAAAGAGTGAAGACTTTGCAAAGTTGAAGAATTTGAACAAATGAGGAATTTCAAAAACTGAAGAAAAACTCAAATTGAAGATCTTCAACTTTTGTTGGTGGCATGACCCATCGTATAAGAATGATGATTTCAGACGCCGCGTACAATTGTAGTAGGGCTCTGAGAATCAAATTCTTCTTCAATTTCTTCACACTTAGAGGGTTAGTCTTCATTGATTAAAGAAAAACATCACTTCATGTGTTGCACATCTAAGTCATCAATTTTGCATAAGTCTTAGGATGTGTGTCCTTTTCAAGGAACCTTCATTGATACTAAGATATTTAGCTCACACTGCAACTTGCTTAATATCTTCTCATCCAAGGGCTTTGTGAAGATATCGGCTAGCTGTTCTTCAGTCTTCACGTGCTCAATAGAGATGTCTTCCTTCAACACATGATCTGGAAGAAAATGATGACGAATCTGGATGTGCTTTGTCTTCGAGTGCTGAACTGGGTTATGAGCAATCTTGATGGCACTCTCATTGTCACAGTAGAGTGGCACATTCTTCACATTGATGCCGTAGTCCTTGAGGGTTTGCTTCATCCATAGCAATTGAGCACAGCACGAACCAGCAGCAATGTACTCAGCTTCAGTAGTAGAGAGTGATACACAGTTCTGCTTCTTCGAGGACCAACATACCAAGGATCGTCCGAGGAAATGGCATGTGCCTGATGTTGACTTGTGATCCACATGATCACCAGCATAGTCAGAGTCATAATATCCAATGAGATCAAAAGCCGAGCCCTTGGGATACCGTAATCCAAGTGTTGGAGTGTGAGCTAGATGTCAAAGAATATGCTTCACAACCTTACGGTGTGATTCCTTCGCTGTAGCTTGAAAACGGGAACACATGCAAACACTAAGTATAATATCTCGCCTAGATGCACATAGATACAATAAAAAGCCAATCATGGAGCGGTATACCTTTTGATCGAAGTCTATACCATTTCCATCAATTCATAGATGGCCATTTGTGGGCATAGGGATTTTGACGCCTTTGCAATCTTGCATGCCGAATTTCCTCAACACATCCTTGAGGTATTTCTCTTGAGATATGAAAATACCGTTGCGCTGTTGACGAATTTGAAGACCTAAGAAGAATTTCAATTCTCCCATCATAGACATTTGATATTCCTCACTCATCATATAGGAAAATTTGTCACTGTAACGTTGGTTAGTACTGCCAAAGATAATATCATCAACATATATTTGGCACACGAATAATTCATCATCGTAGGTTTTGGTGATAATAGTTGGGTCAAGTGAACCGGATTTGAAGCCTTTCTTCATGAGGAATTCCTTGAAAGTATCATACCACGCCCGAGGGGCCTGCTTGAGGCCATAGAGGGCCTTATTGAGTCTGAAGACTTTGTTAGGATGCTTAGGATCTTCAAAACCTGGGGATTGAGCAACATATACTTCTTCCTCAAGCTTACCATTGAGGAATGCACTTTTCACTCCATTTGATATAAGATGATATTATGATGGTTAGCATAAGCAAGCAATATGCGAATAGCCTCAAGTCTAGCAACAGGTGCAAAAGTTTCATCGAAATCAATTCCCTCAACCTGTGTGTAGCCTTGAGCTACAAGACGAGCCTTATTCCTCACCACAAGGCCATTTTAATATTGCTTGTTGCGATAGATCCATTTGGTACCGATGATATTGTGCTTGCGTGGGTCTGGTCGCTTGACAAGTTCCCCGACATTGTTGAGCTCGAATTGATGTAGTTCCTCTTGCATCGCTTGAATCCACTCAGGCTACAGAAATACCTCATCAACTTTGGTGGCCTCTGTGATAGAGACAAAAGCAAAGTTCCCACAAAGTTAGACAAATGAGAAGCCCTTGAGCATGTGAGAGGACCTGGTGCGTTGATGTCGTCGATGATTTTCTCAATCTGCACTTCATTCACGACGTGAGGATGAGCAGGTTGACAACATTGATTGGGCTCTGCATTTTCTTCAGAGCCATTTTCCTCAGGTGCACCAGCATGATGTTCTTCATGTTCTGGAATGACTTCTTCAGCAGATTCTTCGGTAGGAATGACATCCTCAGTAGCCTTGAACTTGATGGATTCCTCAGTAGACATTTCATCTAGCACAGGAGGTAGGTGCTCTCTTTGCGAGCCATTAGTTTCATCGAACCACACATCTACAGTTTCAAGAACCTTGTGGTGAAAGGTGTTGAAGACTCTATAAGTGTGCGAGTCCTTTTCATCACCAAGCGTAAAACATGCATGTGCTTTCGCTACAAATTTAGAATTGTGATGAGGATCTCTAATCCAACATTTAGCACCGAAGACTTTGAAATAACTCACATTGGGTTTCTTGTCAGTGAGGAGTTCATATGAGGTATTTTTGAAGAATTGGTGAAGATATACCCTGTTGATGATGTGGCACGCAGTATCAATTGCCTCAGGCCAGAAGCGAGGAGGCGTCTTGTATTCATCAAGCATAGTGCGAGCCATCTCAACTAGAGTCCTGTTCTTGCGCTCCATGACGCCATTTTGCTCAGGAGTATAAGGGGCAGATAACTCATGAGTAATACCAAGTTCATCGAGATAGTCATCAAGACAAGTATTCTTGAAGTCGGTCCCATTGTCACTCCTGATGTGCTTGATCTTCACAGCGAAGTTGGTTGAAGGCCTCGAGGAAAATCGTTTGAAGACTTCCTGCACTTCAGTTTTGTAAGTGATGATATGCACCCATGTGTAATGAGAATAGTCATCAACAATAACAAATCCATATAAAGATGCAGCATTAGTGAATGTGGCATAGTGAGTAGGGCCGAAGAGATCCATGTGAAGCAATTCAAAGGGACGACTGGTGGTCATGATAGTCTTCGAGGGATGCTTGGACTTGGTCATCTTTCCATCCTCGCAAGCTCCACACAGATGGTCCTTGAGGAATTTGACACCCTCGATGCCAATGACGTGCTTCTTCTTCGCCAGAGTGTGTAAGTTCCTCATGTCCGCATGACCTTGTCGTCGATGCCATAACCAGCCTTCTGAAAGCTTTTGCAAGTAGACATGTGGCAGGTTGTGGCCCTATAGAGAAATCAACAATATACAAGTCTCCTTTCCTAAGGCCTTCAAAGACTTTGGAATGGTCAGCTTCCATGATCACAACACAACGATACTTGCCAAAGACAACAACCATATCAAGTTCACAAAGCATTGAGATAGACATGAGGTTGTATCCTAAGGACTCGACGAGCATGACTTTGTCCATGTGTTGATCCTTTGAGATCACAACCCTACCTAGACCCAATACCTTGCTTTTGCGTTTGTCAGCATAGGTGATATGCTTCAGATGTGATGGAGATAAAGCAGTGTCCATCAATAAGTTCCTGTCACCGGTCATGTGATTTGTACATCCATTGTCGAGGACCCACTCAGTAGCTTTGGGTTGATCATCCTGCAGATGAATTAGTGCAACTTACGAACTCATATACTTCATCAGTGAAGAATATGACATCAAATTCATCAGTTTGAATTTCATCAAGAAGTACAACATATATAGCAATATGAGGACGTGAGAAATGAACATTCATTTCAAGCATACTCAGGTCTCCAGCAAATTCTTCAGATGTTCAAGTTCGTCTGGAGACCTGACCCTGCATAAGAGATTAGTTCTTTTTCTTCACCACCCATATCTGAAGGGGTGGCAAAGAGTTCATCATTCTGCGAGGTCCATATGAGAAAGGTGGCATAGAAGCCAGTCCACTTTGTTTCACAAAAGAGGGGTTAGAGTAAGCATATGAATAAGCAGAGAAATTCTTCGAGGAATTATGAACATACTGATTTGAAGAATAATGCACATATTCATAGCCCTTACGGTTTTCCTGCGAAACAGAAGTGTTAGCACGATGATGATCATATGAGGATTTTGATCCATATGAGGAATTTGATCCATGTGAGGAATTTGGTCCATATGAGGACTTGGATCCATATGAAGAGTTTGGTCCATATGAAGAATTTGATCTGGGGTTCCTATTCTTCATAGGTGGTGTCATGTTGACATTCACCTGAAGACTTTCAAGGCACCTTTTGGGAACCTAGATTTTCTTCATAGGGGGACCATTCCTGCAGTTAGTTCCAACATATCTAGCAAATACTTCACCATTCTGATTTTTGAACATTTTATAGTTGGAGTCAAATGACTCATCAGAAGAATATGAAGATTCACATGTAAAGCCATGTAAACTGGATGGATCTATGGGAGGTCCCTTTGCAGCAACCCATGAGGTTTTGGGATACTGGTCAGGTTTCTAGTAGGTCCCATCAGCATTGAGTTTCCTCTCAAAGGCAATACCCTATTTTCTAGGGTTCATGTTGAGGATCTGCTTTTTAAGCACATCACAAAGAGCCTGATGCCATTTGAGGCTTTTGTACATGCCTGCCACATACAATTCCTTCAACCCTGCATTGTCACTGATACTAGTGGTATCCTCAGATGAGGAATTTGTGTTCACAGAGACAGATGAAGAATTTGCAGCAATAGAAGCATTTGAACTTTTAGGTGAAGAATTAGCAGATTCACGTTCAATGCATTTCAAACATGGTGGAATGAATTCATCCTGAGCGGAACTGATCTGTTGAGCAAGCAATGAATCACGTTCCTTCTGAAGATCTTCATAGCTCACCCTTAGCTTCTCAAGATCTTGCTTTCTCTGAAGAAATTCATAAGAAAGCTTCTCTGATCACCTAAGAGAGTGTTATGATGACTCTGAAGGTTGTCAAACTTAGACTAAAGTCTCTGAAGATTATCAGTCAGAGTTTGAGTTTGATCCATTTCTTTACCCAACATATCATCGCTTTCATCTAGCATGTTTTGAACCTTTTCCAAAGCTTTTTATTGTTTAATGGCAATAGAAGCAAGCTTGGTATAGCTGGGTCCAAATTCATCACCAGATTCATCATCACTAGACTCAGATGAGAAACATTTAGTTACCTTGGCACCTTTTGCCATGAGGCATGATGTAGAGGATGATGGTTCAGGATCGAAAGTCATGGTTTGAGTGATTCCTTGAAATCCTCAAACCAGGGATCATGACGAGTTCGATGACCTTCATAGATGTTAGAGAGTCGGTCCCAGATAAGCTTCACATTGCAGGGATGCATAATGTTCCTGAACTGATTTTGGGATAAGCAGGAGCAGATGATATCCTTCGCCATGATGTCAAGTTGAGTGTACTTGCGAATATCATCTACCTCCGCCATCTTGTAAAGATAGGTAACACCAATCTCAGTGACAGTCCACAGCTTTCTGTTCGTCGCCATGAGGCGCTTCCTCATCATGGCCTTCCACTTGGGATAATCATGACCATCAAAGATGGGGCATGGCACTTTCTTCATTCCTGCGGTCGACATAACTAAAACTCCAGGTGGTTAAACCAAAATCACACAGAACAAGTGAGTACCTTGCTCTGATACCAATTGAAAATGCGTTATATCGACTAGAGGGGGTGAATAGTCGATTTTTACAAATTCATCACTGAGTAAATTCAAGGTGAGGAATTTCCTAAGTCACAAACAACAAGCAGGGGAATAAGTGCCCAGGTGCAAGTGTAACAGAGTAGAAACACAGTCATCATGATGAAATGAAAACAGGCACATGGTACAGGAAGCGTATAAACATGATAAGCAAGGTGAAGACAAAGTGACTGAAGAATTAGGAATGATGAAGTTGAGAGAGTCTTCAGTCAAAGTCTTCAAACAGTAACGATCAAGTTCATCAACACATGAATGAGTAAATGGAAGGGTTCAGGAAATAGAACCAATAGCTTGGTGAAGGCGATGATTTGGTAGACCAGTTCCAACTATTGTGACAGTTGTACGTCTGGTTGGAGCGGCTAGGTCTTTAAACCTGAGGACACACGGTCCTCACTGTACTCTCCATGAGCTAAGATCACACACACCTCGGCCAATCACTCGTGGTCAGTCTTCAGGTGACTTCCAAACCTTCAAAGACTCTGTCACTTGATGATCCACAATTTCCTCTTGGATGCTCTAGACCATGACGCCTAACCGTCTAGAGGATGCACAGTCCTCAAAGGTAACAAGCGTCAGTTCCACACAGGAACAATCTCTTCAGTGATGCTCAATCACTTTGGGTTTGTAGGTGTTTGGGTTTGGGTTTTCCTCACTGATGATTTTCGCTCAAAGTCGTCGGAGGACGGGATGCGCTCAAAGTCAGTTTCTCTCGGAGCAGCCAACCAACTAGTGGTTGTAGGGGGCGGCTATTTATAGCCTAGGGAGCAGCCCAACATGATAAGACATAAATGCCCTTCAATGATAAGACCACTAGGTGGGTAGATATTTTGGGACAGCTGGTGCGTAGCACAACAACGGTCGGATATTTGAGCTATCAAATTCCTCAGGGCTATCATGTTCCTCACTTGTAGGCAATCTGCACTGGCAAATTCCTAACTCCTTAGTGAGAACAAATTCCTCAGGGAACATAAGAACTTCGTCTCTGTCACTGAAGAAATTGACTGAACTGTATGAGATTTCTAATGGCTTCACTCGAAAGGATAGGGTAGTTGTAGGATTTTGAGATGAGCATCACTTGGAAACATTTCCTTAGTTTTACCTCGACCCCCTTTAACAGTACGGTGTTTCCTATGAATCAAGAAAGAGAAAACGAAACTACGAAAACAGAAGTCTTCACGCTTCATAATCCTCGCATGAATATGAAGTCTTCGTGGTCACACCAATTTCCTCACTTTCAAAGTCTTCAACAAAACCAAAGTCTTCAGCTGAAGACATTCATTTTTAGGGGTCGACTTTCATCGTAAATATCAAAATCCTCATAGACTTATAGACATGTGTATACTCACAAACGCATTAGTCCCTTAACCTATAAGTCTTCAATACATTTTATTTATAAAAATTGCAGTGGGGTTTTACCGTACTGTTTATAGTCAAAAAAAAGTCTTCAATACACCAAAATCACTAAGGGGCACTAGATGCACTTACATCTTGGACTCTAGTTTGCATGAATTGAATGAAACTAACCCGGACTGACGATGTTTTCAGCAGAACTACCATGATGTTATTTTTGTGCAGAAATAAAAGTTTTTGGAATGGAATGAAACTGTTTGGAAATTTTTATACAATAAAATAAAAATAGTGGAGCCAAGAACCACCGGAGGGGGCCCTTGGGTGAGCACGACCCACCTAGATGCGCCCGCGCCCAGGTAGGTTGTGCCCACCTTGTGGCCCCGTAGACCCTGACTCCAACGCTATAAAATCCTATTTTGGGAGAAAAAACCAGGGAGAAAGAATTATCGCATTTTACGTTACGGAGCCGCTGTCGCCTTCTGTTCTTCATCGGGAGCCCGGATCTGGAGCCCGTTTGTGTCCCAGGAGAGGCGTATCTTCGGTCTTCGTCATCACCAACCCTTCTCCATCGCCAATTCCATGACGCTCCCCACCGGGAGTGAGTAATTCCTTCGTAGGCTCACTGGTCAGTGAGGAGTCGTGTTGTGGACTTAACACGGCAGATGCCCTAGTGAAAGGACTTAGGTGTGGAGCCATTGCAGCTAGGTTAGCTTGAAGGGGTTGAACGGGACAAACGACACAAGGAGTTTACCCAGGTTTGGCCCCTCTCAACGAGGTAAAACCCTACTTCCTGCTTCTAGTTGTATTGCTTGAGTTTCGAGTACAAGGGAGCGAATACGCTTGACCTAGCTTTCGGTTCGTTGTTTCTTGAGTCAACCACCGTCGGGTCACCCCTTTATATACAGGTTGATACCCGGCAGCTTACAAATTCCCGGCCGGCTCACACAAACGTCACTGGCTAGATTTCTACTAGACCTGCCTTACAGAACAAGTCATCATATGGCGGTTCACACCTTCGCGCCTTGAGTCACCTCCGGGTCATGGGCCTTCATACTTCTTGGGCCTTCTCACCTTAATCCGCCAATGGTGTGACCCAGCCCCTCCTGGGCGGGTCATACCTCGGAGTATATCCTCAACATTAGGCCCCAGGTTGATTTGAACTTTGTTCACATCAATCTCCACTACTTAACTTAGCAGAATTTTCCATTATCAATTCCTTACCAACCCGCTGTAACCCGCCATGACGTCACATAACAGAACCATTGTAACCCGCCATGACATCATGCGCATTAATTCTGCACAAGGCCCAAGATGTCTCAACGGATCTTTATCTTAATGGACCTCCCAAAAATCGAGGCGCCCGCATTGCTAGCATAATCATTTTGCCCCCTCGATTTTCGCACATGCCATCTTATCATTCCCTTATAAATAGGGACATGGGCCCGTCTTCACGTTTTACCCCTGCCTCTTGCTCTTCATCTCCTTCCTCGTGACGCTATCGTGACCCGAGCCCCGCTGCCGCCGTCGATCCTTCTTGAACAGCTCCGACCAGGCCGCTGCATCAACTTGAACGAACCAGAGAATAGTGGCACACATCCGTAGTCCATCAGCATCCCCGGGTACCCATCTTCTTCTGCTTCAGATTTGCATAAGCGTGATGAACTACTGATAAGCGTCGATTTTGGTTCTCCAGTTCTTTAGTGTTCGTCGGAGTTCATCACGCTTATCAGTAGTTCGTCCGCTACATCGCCTTATTGAACAAGAAAGGGATGCTAAAATCATGCTTTAGTCATCTTAGTACCTTTTCTTTGACCATAAATCCACTCCCTTCGGTGGAGACCCAATTCCCAATATAGTAGTTCTTCCACCGTATTTTAGGGCTAGTAATTTTCTTCTTTTCTTGAACTGCCATAGATCCATCATTATAGAACAGATCCGTGGAACCTGTTTGTGTAATACTTAGAGGAATTTTCCTTAAACTCAGATCCATCAAATCCTGCATAACCACCATTATGTAGCGGCTCAAAATATTACTTAATGACCCGCCAAATACCAGCCGGCTTATTCATGCAATATTCAAGTCAACTGCTCTGTCCGATGTTAATATCACCCAACTGTGATGTGTTGATTTGTCCATACTATTTACTTTCTCATAGTAACTTGTCTGCATATGAACCAAATTTGCATAATATATTTATCTTCCTGCAACCATCGGGCTGTTTATCATCTCAAATATGACCCGCCTTTATTCCGCTTTTTAGGCCTTTTTGCGATAAAATGACTAAGACAACCACCTCATGCGATTGGGTCACTTCCACTGTCACGGAACAAGCTCTGAATGAGTATGTTCAAGTGGGGGTCTTGTCAGCCAAGGAAGTGGCGTGCACTAGGGACAGAAATAAGACCTGATCCAAAGGACGGTGAAGTCATAGTCTTGCTGATCACATGATCCGGGGTTTCTCTCCACCTGGCTCAAAAGTTTTTCCATGATGTTCTGCATTTTTATCAACTTCATCCACAAGATATCAGGCCTAATTCAGTCTCCAACATCTGCAATTTCCAAGTCTTTTGCAAAGTATACCTTCAGGAGGAGCCTACTGTTGACCTTTTTAGAGAGTTTTACTACTTGAACCGCGAAACAGAAATGACCGATGGACCTAGTCTTGAGCATGGCGCGATTTCTATCCAAAGATGCAAAGATGCTGTCTTTCCCGCAGCCACACTTCCCAGTCACCCCAAAGACTAGAATCAAACTTGGTTCTACTGCCAAGACACCTCTCCGGCGGGTGAGAACCCTCTGTCGGGTTTCTGTGATCATCGGCTTAATCCAAGACTATCGGATTCAGGGTTCCACAGACCCTTGAGAGGTTCGAACTCTGGGGTGCGTGCGAAGAACTCATCCTCCCCAGTCTGCCTGCTCACCGAATCCACTGCCTAGCTAGATGAACCCAACGAACAAGAGACACAGCAGTTTATCCTAGTTCGGGCCACCTTGCAGTGTAATACCCTACTCCAGCTTTGTGGTGGATTGCCTCGAGGGGCTGATGATGAACTAGTACAGTGGATGAACAACCTCAGGAGGTGATATGTTCTTAAGCTCGATGAGCGGGTGGGTGAGAGGCTGATCTGAATGATCCGTCTGGTCTCGTTCCGTCCGTCTCTCTATGGTGGTGGCTAGGTCCTATTTATAGTGGCCTTGGTCCTCTTCCCAAATGTAGGCGGGAAGGGATCCCACAACGGCCAAATTCAAAGGGAGACAACTAGTACAAGTTATCCGGACAAAAGTGGTCTTCGTGAGAAAAAGCCTCTGGTGGTGACAGTGTGGTGGGCTCCGCGATGACCTCCGTCCTGCCGTCCTGGCGGTCTTGGTCTTGTTGCATCGATATGGAAACCTTTGCTTGATTCCTCGGGACCCCGCGCCTGCGCTTGCCTCCTTAGCACCAAAGAGGAAACTAGTACACTACGCTCGCTGGCGCCCGCCTGGCCTTGGTCGTCATGGCTTACGTCATATGAACCTCGCGAGGTGCACCTTGCATAGATATCTCCGCTCCTCGGGAGCCAGCCTGGTGAGGCCGCCCCCTAGGGAGGTCTTGGTGTCGTCCGCCTCGCGAGGGTCTTGGGTTGTTGTTGATGAAGCTGGGCCATACCGGGTCATTGACTGAGCCATGCCGTGGGCTGTAGGCAGGCAAGTCTGGGTACCCCTGTTCCCAGGAAGTCGACAGTAGCCCCCAGGCCCAAGGCATGCTCGAACTTGGCTTCGGGGCGAAGCCAAAGGGCAAGTGCGGAGCGCCGTGGGCCCCAACCACCTGCGGCCTTGGGCGACACGTGGTGATTGATAGGACGTGGGCGTCTCCACTTCCCCACGCTCTGCCTCGGCAACCGTTTGACTTGACGAGACCCTGCTGCACGCAGAGAAAACCATCATTACATGCGATCGTGGAGGCCGGCTGTTGGCCTCCTTCTGGCTATAAATGAGGAGAGGGGCGAAGCCCCCTTGCTCATCTCCTTCCCGTCACCCGCTCCTTCTTCTTCCTCTTTCTCATCTCGCTGCCTTGCCGTAGCACCCATGGCACCGACAAGAAAGTTCTCCGCTGCCGAGATGGGGAAGGCTCCTAAGGAGGGACCGGCTCGCCGCCGCCCAAGAGACGGCGGGGCCGCCCCCGTAAGCACGCCGCGACCCCTGTTGTGGCTCCTCGGGGGCGCGGGCGCACTCCTTCGGGGGCCGACGTCACCCCGGGCGTCTGTGGCGGTGCTTCTTCACGTGGCGGGAGCCGCCAAGGGCGAGGCAGCCCCTGCGACGATGGGAGGCGCGCCATGGTAGCCCAACCTCCTCAGCTGCGCTTCCACTCGGCGGAGGTGCTCCCGGAGTTCGTCGTGTGGTCGGAGAGGACGGCCGGCACCTAGCTCCAGCTTCTGCGCTTCTTTGCCGGCGAGCTGCCGGCCACGGGGCCCGATGGCCTCTGCTGCGGGCAACATGGCCCTGACCCGCAGCAGGCAGGCGTTCATCCACGCGCGTGGCCCGAGCAGGAGTTGCACCCTCCACTTCAAGTACGACGGCATCACGGCCCTCTACGTGAGGGTGTTTTGGGAAGGCGGTCGCCGCGCAGGGTGTTGTCCCGAAGACGGCAGCGGCGACGATGAGCTTGGCCTTGACGACAGCCGCGACGATGCCGAGGGTGAGCTTGCCCTTGGCGACGGTCGTGGCTCGTCCAGCAGCGGCGGCTCCTCCTTCGGCGAGAGCTCAAGCAGCAGCGGCTACGACCAGCCGCCATGTTGCCGGGCCCGCTTTGAAGGAGACGGCGGGTCATCTCGTCGCCACGCTCTGGTGAAGCGGGAGGAAGGCTCGGGCTTAGCCCGGGAGGCCTCCGGAGCCAGGCCTCGTGAGTTGCTGCGATTGCGGGGGCCGCTTTTGTTTAACCTTTCCTTTCTCCTACAATAGAAGAGTAGAGGGCCCTGCTGGGGCGTGTAATGAACTATGGTACTTATGCTACTAAGCTATGTTTATTATTCTGATGTTATGTTGTGGTGTTCATGCTCCGAGTAGGCAGGGTAGGGCACTTAGCTTGATATGCTCGTGGTAGTTTCCCACCTCGCGAGGGCGCGCCCTTCAGCATTTGGTGAGGCCCTGATTTGCTGCCGACTCTAAGGCCGTTTGCCTCAGGAGACATCATGAAGCTGCAAAATTGTTAGAAAACCTGTCGGGTTTCTCGTTCTTCCTTGCGCGAGCCCTCGGACATGGCATAGCCGTGGCTTAGTGCACCGCGTCACAGTACCCGGGGGGCATGGACTTTAAGAGGGTGCGTAAATCACGAGCTCGTTCGAGGGTGTCTCGCGAGGATAGAAAAAGCCGTGGCTTTGGGGAACATGGCTATGGCGAAGTATGTTTGTGGCGCGGGGCGGGCCCGACGCACGCACACACCTGCCCAGCCCCCATGCGTGAGACACGCGAGGAAGAGCGACGAGCAACTGCCGCTCCTCCTGAGCCAAGACCAACATCCAAGAGAGAAAACGAGGGGGAAATCCGGCTTGGCAACTGAAAACGCGAGTACTCCAAATTCCATTTAAAAGGTTGCAAACCAACTACAGAAAGCAAGCAAATGAACAGCCGCGTCCGGCACCTAGTCTAGTCTTCTCACCAGCGCGGAGCTAAGTGCTGCCACTAGGACGTGGGAGCGAGCCCCCGAGGCCTGAGGGCGGCACTCCGGAGACTCCGGGGCATGTGCAGCCCCACTCATTATTACATGACAATGTCATGAGCGGAGACCTTCACAGGCACTGGGCCTTGCTTCATGGGTAGAACTTCCGGAGGTGCTGGATGTTCCAGGCGTTCTGGATGGGGATCCCCTCCTATGTCTCCAGGCGCACGGCGCAAGGCCTGGAGACGCGGGCGACCCTAAACGGGCCCTCCCACATGAGTAAGAGCTTATGAAGCCCTTCCCTGGAAAGCACCCGCTGTAGGATGAGATCACCCACCTCGAGCGTCCTGGAGCGAACACTGCGGCAGTGGTACCGCCGTAGTACCTGCTAGTACCTTGCCGCTCGGATCGAGGCTTGGTGGCGGCATTCCTCCCCCAGCACGAGATCCATCCCCCGCGTGGCGTCCTGGCGTGCCTCGTCAAATGCCAATACCCGCGCAGAGTGATGCTTGAACTCGTGTGGGAGAACCGCTCCGGCTCCATAGATGAGGAAGAATGGAGTTTCGCCGGTCGGCTTGGTCGCGGTGGTGCGGATGGACCACAACACGGACTGGGGCTCATCCAACCAGCCCCTGCCGCAGGCCTCGAGCTTCTTCTTGAAGGATCTAGCCTTGAGGCCCCTCATGACCTCCCCGTTTGCGTGCTCGGCTTGGCCGTTGCTCCTAGGGTGTGCCACTGAGGCGTAGCATATCTGCGTTCCAAGGTTAGCGCAACATGTTTTGAAGAGATTGCTAGTGAACTGCGAGCCGTTGTCGGTGATGATGCGATTAGGGACTCTGAACCGACTTACGAGGCCCTTGATGAACTTGACTGCCGAGCCGGCTGTGATGTTGCGAACTGCTTCCACCTCTGCCCACTTGCTGAACTTGTCGATGGCGATGTAGAGATAGCGGTAGCCCCCGGGCGCTCGAGGGAACGAACCCAAGATTTCTAGCCCCCAGACCGCGAACGGCCACGAGAGCGGGATGGTCTGGAGACCCTGAGCAGGCTGGTGGATCTTCTTGGCATTAAACTGGCAGGCTTCACAGGATCTGACAAGCTCGGTGGCGTCGTTGAGCGCCGTGGGCCAGTAGAATCCTCTGCAAAACGCCTTGCCCACCAAGGTGTGCGAAGACGAGTGATGCCCGCAATATCCGCCATGTATGTCGGCTAACTGCTTGCACCCCTGCTCCTTGGAGATGCATCGCAAGGAAACATTGTTTGGTCATTTTCGGTAGAGCTCACCGTCCTGAATGCAGTAGGCAGTGGCCTGCCGAGCGACGCGCTCCGCGTCTTCCTCCTTTTCCGGCAAGGTTCCCTGAAGCAGGTATGCCTTCAACTCTTCAGTCCAGCACCCCTCTTGAGGCTCGAGCGTGAGGAGCAGGCGAGCCCTTAGGTCGGGCCACAGGCGGGGGCTCCCGAGGTTGGTGCTGGGGGGAGTTCCTCCCAAGGCAGTGTCGCCTCTACAGCAGGAGGGGCCGCCGAAGGCTTGAAGAGCCGCTCCTCGAAGACGCCGGGCTCTTGAGGCTGGCGCTTAGACGCTCTCTTGGCGATGACGTCCGCTTCCTTGTTCGTGTCGCGAGGCACGTGCTACAGTTCCAGACCCAAGAATTGTTTGTTGATTTTGCGAACCTCCGCCAGGTATGCGTCCATGTGTTTGTCCTTCAGCTCGTATACCTTGTTGGAGAAGTTGATGAGGAGCTGGGAGGCGCCCTTGATGGTGAGACGCTTTACTCCCAAGGCTGTCGCAGCCTTGAGACGAGCGATCAGGCCTTCATACTCCGAGATGTTGTTGGAGAGCTTTTCGCCGTGTTGGAAGCAGAGCTGCATGGCGTAGTAGAGCTTGTCCTGAGTGGGCGAAATGAGCACGGCTCCAGCCCCTGCGCCCTGTCGTGTGAAGGCGCCGTTGAAGTACATGACCTAGCCATCTGGTGCCTCGCTCCCCAGCGAGAGGGATCGGTCCTCGCCCGCTTCGGACCCTGGAGCATCGGTCCATTCCGCCACAAAGTCGGGGAGTGCAGCGCCCTTGATGACCCTGGTGGTGCCGAACTCCAGCTGAAATGCCTGCAATTCGATGTTCCACTCGGGGACCCTCCCTGCAGCATTGGGGCTCCGGAGCACCCTCTCTAGTAGGTAAGCCAAGATGACCTTTATGGGGTGGCCTTGGAAGTAGTGACGCAGCTTGCGTGAGGGGACAAGGAGCGCGAGCAAGAGCTTCTGCGGCATGGGGTAGCGTGCCCACGCGTCCCGCAGTACCGTGCTGATGAAGTACACTGGGTGCTCGATGAGGGAGGAAGTGTTGGTGGAGTCTGAAACCTCCTGAGGCTGGGGGACCTCAGGAGCTTGGTCGTCTGTTGGGGTAGCCGTGGCTTCAGGAGCGCCGTCTTGAGGCTGCAGCATCTCGACAGATGACGCGGCGTCGTGCGGCAGGCCCTTGGCCTGGCGCTCCACCCGAACGGCCACCAGCTCTGTGCTGGCCGTGTGAGGCGTGGCGGCCAGGTAAAGCACCGGGGGCTCGAGAGGACGCGGTGCCACCATCATCGGTGGGCTGCGGAGGTATTTTGAGGTCTTGGAATGCTGCGTCAGCCTCCGGAGTCCACTCGAACGGGCCCTTTTTTTCACCAGCTTGAAGAGCGGGAGGGCGCGCTCCCCCAGCTTGGAGATGAAGTGTCCCAGCAAGGTCACGCAGCCCGCCAGCTTTTGCATCTCCTTGAGAATCTTTGGTGGGCTCATCTCTTATATTGCCTTGACCTTCTCCGGGTTCGCCTTGATTCCCCTGTGCGATGCAAGAAAACCCAGCAACTTACCGGAGGGGACGCGAAACACACATTTCTCGAGGTTGAGCCGCATTTCCACCTTGCACAAGCTGGAAAATGTTTCCTCCAGATCCTGGATGAGGGTCCTAGCCTCCCGAGACTTCACCACTATGTCGTCGACGTAGGCCTCAACGTTCCTCCCGAGCTGCCGGCCCAGTGCGATGTGCATCAGCCGCTGGAAGGTTGCTCCAGCGTTACCCAGCCCGAACGGCATGCAGGTGGAGCAGTACACCCCGCAGGGGGTCAATAAGGCGGTCTTCTCAACATCCAGCACCGCCATCTTGATCTGGTGGTAGCCTGAGAAGCATCTAGAAAACACAGCAGGTCGCACTCGGCGGTGGAGTCGACGATCTGATCGATGCGCGGGAGCGGGAACGGATCTTGAGGGCAAGCCTTGTTAAGGTTGGTGAAGTCGACATACATGTGTTCCTTCCCGCCTTTCTTGGGAACAATATCTGGGTTCGCCAGCCACTCCGGGTACCGCACCTCGCGAATGACACCAGCTTCTTGTAGTTTGCAAGTTTCCTGGATGATGAAGGACTGCTTCTCTGTTGACTGCTGCCGCGCCTTCTGCTTCACCGGGCGCATGTTATGGCACACCCTCAGATGGTGCTCAATTATCCCCCTCGGGACCCCAACCAAATGCCTGGGCTCCCAGGCGAACACCTCCTTGTTCTTGCGCGGGAAGTTTACCAATGCTTCTTCTTTGGTCTGGTGCGAGGTTGGCACCTATGGTGAAAGTGGCTCCTGATGCCCCATTCTCGTCAACCGCCACCTGCTTCGTCTCTGCCCGATCTTGAGAGAACATCTGCTTCTTTTTGCCTGCGCAGCCCCCGGGACCTCAAGGGCCCCTTCCTCCTCCGGTCGCGCTGCAGTCGCAGCCCTGAAGGCGAGCTTGAGAGCCACCAGTGCCTCCTTGGTGTCTCTGGCCATGATGAGGACGCCGCTGCTTCCTGGTATCTTCATGAGGTTGAAGGTAGGGTGAGTTGCCGCCATGAACTTGGCCAAGGCTGGGTACCCGAGGTTGGCGTTGTACGGGAGACCGAAGCGGGCGATGTCGAATTCAATGAGCTCGGTGCGGTAGTTGTGGCAGGTGCCGAAGGTGACGGGGAGGCGGATTTGCCCTAGGGGGCAAGTGGAGCCGTCGACGACTCCGGAGAAGGGCTTGTTGGGGCGGAGCCGGCCGTGCGGTACGTGAAGCAAGACAAAAGCTTCCATGGAGAGCACGTTGAGGCCGGCCCCGCCGTTGATAAGTGTCTTGGTTACCGCCACGTGGTAGATGGTCGGGGTGCAGAGCATCGGGAGCGCGCCTGCGGTGGTCGTGGGGTGGTCCCTCGAGTCGAAGGTGAGGTCGGCCATGGCGTCGCCCATCCCGGCGGGGATCCTTGTTGCGCGTGGGCAGCGCCCACCTGGCGAAAGAACTGCTTAACATGGTGAACCGAGGGGGCGCCTGCGAACCACCCAGGAGGGCTGCGATGGCATGAGGCGCTGGTGCCGCGAAGCGCGCGATGAGGAGGCCGCGCAGCTCCTCCCAGAAGGCCACCGAAGATCCTGGCAGGTTGAGAAGCCAAGTGCACGGCGCGCTCGCGAGGGCCATAGGGAGCCAGTACGCCATGACCTTGTCGTCGCCGCCGGCCGCCCAAATAGCCTCCTCGTACGCCTGGAGGAAGCCTGCCGAGTCCGCCGCGCCGTCGTATTGGGGTGGCAGCTCCGGCCTGAACATGGGTGGCCACTGCACTTATCGTAAGGCAGGGGTGAAGGCCCGGAGGCCCATGGCGCCTCCTTGCACGCCCGTCGATCCAGCAGGAGGGGCGGCGGCCGCCATGAGAGCGGAGCGAAGAGCGGACGGAAAGACGGAGCGGACCGAGAGGCGGAGCAGAGTCAGGAAGCAAAGCTTCGACGCACCCCTACTTGGCGCGCCAAATGTCGGATTCAGGGTTCTGCAGACCCTTGAGAGGTTCGAACACTGGGGTGTGTGCGACGAAATCGTCCTCCCCAATCTGCCTGGTCACCGAATCCACAGTCTAGCTAGATGAACCCAACGAACAAGAGACATAGCACTTTATCCTGGTTTGGGCCACCTTGCGACGTAATACCCTACTCCAGCTTTTTGGTGGATTGCCTCGAGGGGTTGATGATGAACTAGTACAGTGGATGAACAACCTCGGGAGGTGAGGAGTTCTTGAGCTCGATGAGCTGGTGGGTGATAGGCCGATCTAAATGATCCGTCTGGTCTCATCCTGTCCATCTCTCTATGGTGGTGGCTAGGTCCTATTTATAGTGGCCTTGGTCCTCTTCCCAAATGTAGGTGGGAAGGGATCCCACAATGCCAAATTCAAAGGGAGACAACTAGTACAAGTTATCCTGACAAAAGTGGTCTTCGCCTGCAAAAGCCTCTTGTGGTGACGCCGCGGTGGGCTCCGCGATGACCTCCGTCCTGCCGTCCTAGCGGTCTTGGTCTTGTTGCACCGATACGGAAACCTTTGCTTGATTCCTCGGGACCCCGCGTCTGCGCTTGCCTCCTTAGCACCAAAGAGGAAACTAGTACACTGCACCCGCTGGCGCCCGCCTGGCCTTGGTCGTCATGGCTAACGTCATATAAACCTCGCGAGGTGCACCTTGCATAGATATCTCCGCTCCTTGGGAGCCAGCCTGGTGAGACCGTCCCCCAGGGAGGTCTTGGTGTCGTCTGCCTTGCGAGGCTTGGCCCCTCGCGAGGGTCTTGGGTTGTTGTTGATGAAGCTGGGCCGTACCGGGCCGTTGACGGAGCCACGCCGTGGGCCGCAGGCAGGCAAGTCTTGGTACACCCGTTCCCAGGATGCCGACAAAGACATCCACTTCCAGACCGGATCAGTGCTGTTGAGCGGGCCAAGTATGCACCCATTTTTAGCAAAGTAAGAGCCTTATTAGCCAACGGCTTAACCGGTGTTGATTTGGTCCGATGCTGGGTGGCCTGGAGGATCATTCCTTTGAACCGCCGCCCCAGCTTAATGTGTGAGTACACTGGAGACTCCAAATATCCATAATGTCACTGCGAAATACGTCTCACTGATAAAGAGATCAATGATATGACCAAAACTCTGCTCAATGAGAGCTTAGAGAACTATAGCAAGACGGGGTTGAACCCCGTTTGCACCCTTAACCCGGCTCCAGCTATAAGTATTTCAAACTCATTGTTACCTTATTCTTCCTTCTCATATATTGCTTTCTTCTTACTATTACTTGCCTTCCTCAGGCCAATGACCCTTTCTGGAACAAGAAACTTCAGGATAAGCCGGCCAAAAAGGTCAGGGCAAAGAGCAAGGCTCCGAAGAAGCCTGTCAAGAAGATAGATGCAATTGACCCATTTACTCTGGATGATGAGTCAGAGGTAGAACTTGACTCCCTTGGCTCCTTTTTTGTACATCCTATTGACACTGATTGCTATCAGGATGACGCGAAGGCCAGCCATGCAGATGGTGAAGAGGTAACTATCCTTTCCTCCGACTCAGAACCTGTGCCAAGACAGAGGGTTTGTCAAGCGAGCCGGAAAGTAAGGTTTTCTCACCCTTTAGCTTAGTTGTATCCCAACTTTATTTTGAAAAAACAACAGCATGAAGTTCGCCGCACAACCCGGAACAGCGGCTGTGGGAATCTTTCCTCTGGCTTACCCAACACACCGGTTCCTCGAAAGCGCCAAAATGAGGTGCCACGGAATTCAACCTTATCTTTTCCAAAGACGGGTCTTATCCATCAACCACTTAACCCTTCCGACTCAAATTACCAGGGAACCTCTCACTCCTCTTCCAACGACTCAACTAGGACTCAGATTCCCCTCTTCAAAGTCGCTCCTGGGTGAGAACATTAGATTTGTTTGCTTTAACACTTTACCAATTGATATATTAACCTTCTTCTTATGTCTTATTTTCAGTGGCATAGCCAAGCCCAAGAAAAAGCTAAAGGTAAACAAACCGGCTGAAGACCCCAAGGTTGCTGAGCCGGAGAAACTGACCACCTTTGACACCTCTCAACAAACTCCGGTGGCTGCTGCTGATGACTGCTACCTCTTGAGCATTGCGTTAGTTTTCCCTTGAAGAGGAAAGGGTGATGTAGTAAAGCAGCGTAAGTATTTCCCTCAGTTTTTTAGAACCAAGGTATCAATCCAGTAGGAGACCACACTCGAGTCCCACGCACCTACACAAACAAATAAGAACCTCGCAACCAACGCGATAAAGGGGTTGTCAATCCCTTCACGGTCACTTACGAGAGTGAGATCTGATAGAGATGATAAGATAATATTTTTTGGTATTTTTATGATAAAGAGTAAAAGTAAAGATTGCAAAATAAACAAAGATAAAAATAGCTTGTTCACGGAAGATTAATATGATGGAAAATAGACCCGGGGGCCATAGGTTTCACTAGTGGCTTCTCAAGATAACATAAGTATTACGGTGGGTAAACGAATTACTGTCGAGCAATTGATAGAATTGAGCATAGTTATGAGAATATCTAGGTATGATCATGTATAAAGACATCACGTCCGTGACAAGTAGACCGACTCCTGCCTACATCTACTACTATTACTCCACACATCGACTGCTATCCAGCATGCATCTAGAATATTAAGTTCATAAGAACAGAGTAACGCTTTAAGCAAGATGACATGATGTAGAGGGATAAACTCATGCAATATGATATAAACCCCATCTTTTTATCCTCGATGGAAACAATACAATACGTGTCGTTTCCCCTACTGTCACTGGGATCGACCACCGCAAGATTGAAGCCAAAGCTAAGCACTTCTCCCATTGCAAGAAAGATCAATCTAGTAGGCCAAACCAAACTGATAATTCGAAGAGACTTGCAAAGATAACCAATCATACATAAAAGAATTCAGAGAAGATTCAAATATTGTTCATAGATAATCTTGATCATAAACCGACAATTCATCGGATCTCAACAAACACACCGCAGAAGAAGAGTTACATCAAATAGATCTCCAAGAGAATAGAGGAGAACTTTGTATGGAGATCCAAAGAGAGAGAAGAAGCCATCTAGCTAATAACTATGGACCCGAAGGTTTGTGGTAAACTACTCACACATCACTGGAGAGGCTATGGTGTTGATGTAGAAGCCCTCCATGATCAATGCCCCCTCCGGTGGAGCACCGGAAAAGGCCCCAAGATGGGATCTCACGGGTTCAGAAGGTTGCGGCGGTGGAAATAGGGTTTTTGGCTCCTTTCTGATGGTTTGGGGGTACGTAGGTATATATAGGAGGAAGAAGTAGGTCGGTGGAGCCACGAGGGGCCCATGAGGGTGGAGGGCGCGCCCGGGGGGGAGGGGGGTAGGCGCGCCCCCTGCCTCGTGGCTCCCTCATCGGTTGCTTGACGTCCACTCCAAGTCCTCTGGATCATGTTTGTTCCGAAAATCACGTTCCCGAAGGTTTCATTCCGTTTGGACTCCGTTTGATATCCCTTTCCTTCGAAACACCGAAATAGGCAAAAAAACAGCAATTTGGGCCGGGCCTCCGGTTAATAGGTTAGTCCCAAAAATAATATAAAAGTGTATAATAAAGCCCATTAAACATCCAAAACAGAATATATATTAGCATGGAACAATAAAAAATTGTAGATACGTTGGAGACGTATCAAGCATCGCCAAGCTTAATTCCTGCTCGTCCTCGAGTAGGTAAATGATAAAAACAGAATTTTTGATGTGGAATGCTACTTGGCATAATTTTCAATGTAACTCTCTTATTTGTGGCATGAATATTCAGATCCGAAAGATTCAAGATAAAAGTTTAATATTGACATAAAATTAATAATACTTCAAGCATACTAACTAAGCAATTATGTCTTCTCAAAATAACATGGCCAAAGAAAGTTCATCCCTACAAAATCATATAGTTTGGTCATGCTCCATTTTCGTCACACAAGAATGCTCTCATCATGCACAACCCAGATAACAAGCCAAGCAATTGTTTCATACTTTAGTAATCTCAAACTTTTTTCAACTTTCACGCAATATATGAGCGTGAGCCATGGATATAGCACTATGGGTGGAATAGAATATGATGATGGGGGTTATATGGAGGAGACAAAAAAGGAGAAAGTCTCACATTGACGTGGCTAATCAACGAGCTAGGGAGATGCCCATCGATTGATGTCAATGCAAGGAGTAGGGATTGCCATGCAACGGATGCACAAGAGCTATAAATGCATGAAAGCTCAACAAAAGAAACTAAGTGGGTGTGCATCCAACTTGCTTGCTCACGAAGACCTAGGGCATTTGAGGAAGCCCGTTTTTGGAATATACAAGCCAAGTTCTATAATGAAAAATTCCCACTAGTATATGAAAGTGACAAAACAAGAGACTCTCTATCATAAAGATCATGGTGCTAATTTGAAGCACAAGTGTGGAAAAAAGGACAGTAGCATTGTCCCCACTTTTTTCGGGCCTTTTTTTTATTTGGCCTTTCTCCCCTTTTTTTATTTGGGACAATGCTCTATGAATGATGATCATCACACATTTATTTACAACTCAATGATTACAAGTCCATACTAGAACAAAGTATGACTCTATATGAACGCCTCTGGCGGTGTACCGGGATGGGCAATGAATCAAGAGTGACATGTATGAAATAATATGCATGCTGGCTTTGCCACAAATACGATGTCAACTACATGATCATGCAAGGCAATATGATAATGATGAAACGTGTCATGATAAACGGAACGGTGGAAAGTTGCATGGCAATATATCTCGGAATGGCTATGGAAATGCCATAATAGGTAGGTATGGTGGCTGTTTTGAGGAAGATATAAGGAGGTTTATGTGTGATAGAGCGTATCATATCACGAGGTTTGGATGCACCGGCGAAGTTTGCACCAACTCTCAAGGTGAGAAAGGGCAATGCACGGTACCGAAGAGGCTAGCAATGATGGAAAGGTGAGAGTGCGTATAATCCATGGACTCAACATTAGTCATAAAGAACTCACATACTTATTGCAAAAATCTACAAGTCATCAAAAACCAAGCATTACCCGCATGCTCCTAGGGGGATAGATTGGTAGGAAAAGACCATCGCTCGTCCCCGACCGCCACTCATAAGGAGGATAATCAAAGAACACCTCATGTTTCAAATTTGTTACACAACGTTTACCATACGTGCATGCTACGGGACTTGCAAACTTCAACACAAGTATCTCTCAAATTCACAATTACTCAACTAGCACAACTTTAATGTTACTACCTCCATATCTCAAAACAATCATCAAGCATCAAACTTTTCTTAGTATTCAACGCACTTATAAGAAAGTTTTTATTAATCTTGTATCCCTATCATATTAGGACTAATTTCACAATTTAAGCAAATTACCATGCTGTTTTGTAGGACTCGCAAAATAATATAAGTGAAGCATGAGAGAACAATAGTTTCTATAAAACAAACCACCGCCGTGCTCTAGAAGATATAAGTGAAGCACATAGAGCAAGAATTATATAACTCAAACGATATAAGTGAAGCACAAAGAGTATTCTAATAAATTCCGAATCATGTGTGTCTCTCTCAAAAGTGTATTCATCAAGGATGATTGTGGTAAACTAAAAACAAAGACTCAAATTATAGAAGACGCTCCAAGCAAAACACATATCATGTGGTGAATAAAAATAGAGCTCCAAGTAAAGTTACCGATGGACGAAGACGAAAGAGGGGATGCCTTCTGGGGCATCCCCAAGCTTTGGCTTTTTGGTTTCCTTGGATTTACCTTGGGGTGCCATGGGCATCCCCAAGCTTAGGCTCTTGCCACTCTTTGTTCCATAATCCATCAAATCTTCACCCAAAGCTTGAAAACTTCACAACACAAAACTTAACAGAAAATCTCGTGAGCTCCGTTAGCGAAAGAAAACAAAACACCACTTCAAGGTACTGTAATGAACTCATTATTTATTTATATTGGTGTTAAACCTACTGTATTCCAACTTCTCTATGGTTTATAAACTATTTTACTAGCCATAGACTCATCGAAATAAGCAAACAACACGCGAAAAACAGAATCTGTCAAAAACAGAACAGTCTGTAGTAATCTGTAACTAACGGAAACTTCTGGAACTCTAAAAATTCTACCAAAATAGGAAGGCCTAAATAATTTGTTTATTGATCTGCTGCAATTGGAATCAGTATTATATCACGTTCTGGTGATTTTTAACAATTGTTTTTGTGAACAGAAAGTTTCTGGAATTTTCAGCAAGATCAAATAACTATTATCCAAGAAGATCCTATAGGTTTCACTTGGCACAAACACTAATTAAAACACAAAAACAAATCTAACCAGAGGCTAGATCAAATATTTATTCCTAAACAGGAGCAAAAGGCAAAAAAATAAAATAAAATTGGATTGCCTCCCAACAAGCGCTATCGTTTAACGCCCCTAGCTAGGCATTGAGATTTCAATGATGCTCACAAGAAAGACAAGAATTGAAGCACAAAGAGAGCATCATAAAACAAGTGACAAACACATCTAAGTCTAACATACTTCCTATGCATAGGCATCTTATAGGCAAACAAATTATCAAGGCAAGCAAAAACTAGCATATGCAAGGAAGCAGAAAGAAACAATAGCAATCTCAACATAACGAGAGGTAATTTAGCAACATGAAAATTTCTACAACCATATTTTCCTCTCTCATAATAATTACATGTAGGATCATAAGAAAATTCAACAATATAGCTATCACAAAACATATGCTTAACACGATCCACATGTATGCAAAGTTGACACTCATCCAAAATAGTGGGATTATCATTAACTAAAGTCATGACCTCTCCAAACCCACTTTTATCAAAAAATACCATAAGATTGAACATTCTCCAAATATGTGGGATCTAAAGTTGACCTTCCAAACCCACTTTCAATATTATTGCAAAGATCATTATCAATCTCATATTCATCATGGGGCTTAAATAAATTTTTAAGATCAAAAGAAGAATCACCCCAATCATGATCATTGCAACAAATAGTAGTCATAGCAAAACTAGCATCCCCAAGCTTAGGGTTTTGCATATTATTAGCACAATTGACAACAAGAGAGCTTATAGTAAAATCATTGCAATCATGCTTTTCATCGAAGGAATTATCAAGTATGGGTGCAATAGCAACGATCTCATGTT
Source organism: Aegilops tauschii subsp. strangulata (assembly GCF_002575655.3). Classification (NCBI taxonomy): domain Eukaryota; kingdom Viridiplantae; phylum Streptophyta; class Magnoliopsida; order Poales; family Poaceae; genus Aegilops; species Aegilops tauschii. The sequence goes on from NC_053039.3 coordinate 251,911,596, forward strand.
TAACATAAGGAACTATAGCAAATTCATCTTTATAAATATTGGCATCAGGGCCACAAGAATAGCAAGCATCATGTTCATCAAGGGATATTTCAATCAAATCATAGGAATCATAATTATCTATAGATTCATGCATATCATTATTTTCTTCCTCCATAGACTCCTACAAAATATCAGCCTCTTCTTGGACAGCGGAGGAGTCCTCAATATATGGTTTAACATAGGCATTGGAAGCATGATTATCATAACAATATTTAAGTATGGCAAAATTTTCAGATTTGTAAAGAGTAGCATCATATGTTTCAATCAAAGAAGCAATTTCATAAGCACACTTAAAAGCAACAAATTCTTCAGTTTGTTGAACATCATAGTAATTATAAACACCCTTAGCATATGAAGATACGATTCCATTATCACTAAACTCACATTGGTAGGGAAGTAGTTTCTTAATGTTTTCAGAGCAACAAGTAAAATCATAAATTTCACAAAAATTCCAAGCATAACACATCAATCTGTTTATTTGATCCCAGAAGAGTCTCCCCTTTTCAGACAAACGATGACGCACAAATGAGCATGCTCACCGAAAGATTTCCCATCAACTAAGCTAGTTGGGGTTTCAGCATGAGCGCATAAGGATCGAAGATGATCCAAGTAGAACACTTTAAGAGGATCCATATCAATAGATTTTCAGCAAGCAAAGATGCAAGCAAATAGAAGGCACATGGTAACACAAGCAAACAATAGATTTGGCGAGAAAAAAGGCAAACGAAAAAGAAGGCGAATAAAATGGTAAAGGTGAAGTGGGGGAGAGGAAAATGAGAGGCAAATGGCAAATAATGTAATGCGAGGGATAAGAGTTTGTGATGGGTACTTGGTATGTCTTGACTTGTGCGTAGACTCCCCAGCAACGGCGCCAGAAATGGCTCGTTGTCGGGAAATCAAATCTTGACTTGACTTGGTGTGAGCCTCCCCGGCAACGGCGCTAGAAATCCTTCTTGCTACCTGTTGAGCACTGCGTTGGTTTTCCCTTGAAGAGGAAAGGGTGATGCAGTAAAGTGGCGCAAGTATTTCCCTCAGTTTTTGAAAACCAAGGTATCAACCCAGTAGGAGACCACGCTCGAGTCCCACGCACCTACACAAAGAAATAAGAACCTTGCAACCAACGCGATAAAGGGGTTGTCAATCCCTTCACGGTCACTTACGAGAGTGAGATCTGATAGAAATGATAAAATAATATTTTTTGGTATTTTTATGATAAAGAGTAAAAGTAAAGATTGTAAAAATAAACAAAGATAAAAATAGCTTGTTGACGGAAGATTAATATGATGGAAAATAGACCCGGGGGCCATAGGTTTCACTAGTGGCTTATCTCAAGATAGCATAAGTATTACGGTGGGTAAACGAATTACTGTCGAGCAATTGATAGAATTGAGCATAGTTATGAGAATATCTAGGTATGATCATGTATATAGGCATCACGTCCGTGACAAGTAGACCGACTCCTGCCTGCATCTACTACTATTACTCCACACATCGACCGCTATCCAGCATGCATCTAGAGTATTAAGTTCATAAGAACAGAGTAACGCTTTAAGCAAGATGACATGATGTAGAGGGATAAACTCATGCAATATGACATAAACCCCATCTTTTTATCCTCGATGGCAACAATACAATACGTGCTGGGATCGAGCTCCGCAAGATTGAACCCAAAGCTAAGCACTTCTCCCATTGCAAGAAAGATCAATCTAGTAGGCCAAACCAAACTGATAATTCGAAGAGACTTGCAAAGATAACCAATCATACATAAAAGAATTCAAAGAAGATTCAAATATTGTTCATAGATAATTTTGATCATAAACCCACAATTCATCGGATCTCGACAAACACACCGCAAAAGAAGAGTTACATCAAATAGATCTCCAGGAGAATCGACGAGAACTTTGTATTGAGATCCAAAGAGAGAGAAGAAGCCATCTAGCTAATAACTATGGACCCGAAGGTCTGTGGTAAACTACTCACACATCATCGGAGAGGCTATGGTGTTGATGTAGAAGCCTTCCGGGATCAATGCCCCCTCCGGCGGAGTGCCGGAAAAGGCCCCAAGATGGGATCTCACGGGTACAGAAGGTTGCGGCGGTGGAAATAGGGTTTTTGGCTCCTTTCTGATGGTTTGGGGGTACGTAGGTATATGTAGGAGGAAGAAGTAGGTCGGTGGAGCAACAAGGGGCCCACGAGGGCGGAGGGCGCGCCCGGGGGGGGGGGGGGGTAGGCGCGCCCCCTGCCTCGTGGCTTCCTCGTCGGTTGCTTCACGTCCACTCCAAGTCCTCTGGATCACGTTTGTTTCGAAAATCACGTTCCTGAAGGTTTCATTTCATTTGGACTCCGTTTGATATCATTTTCCTTCGAAACACTGAAATAGGAAAAAAACAGCAATTTGGGCTGGGCCTCCGGTTATCCCAAAAATAATATAAAAGTGTATAATAAAGCCCATTAAACATCCAAAACAGAATATATACTAGCATGGAAAAATAAAAAATTATAGATACGTTGGAGACGTATCAATGACCGGCCACCAGAAACTCACAATGTGATGGTGGATCCAATGGGCGTTAACCCGCCCCGTACTAAACCGTCAAGTACCATCAGGCCTGCTGAAGAGGCTGAAGATGTTTTAGTCACCGGGACTGGTTATACAGAGCTAGGCAACCCCACTGTTTTATCAAAACATAGTGCCAAGGAAGAATTTTCAGCTACTGACAAAGGCAAATGGAAATTGGACTTAGAAAGCTACGCTAGCTTCAGCACTAGTGAGATTCATTCGGGCTACTTAAGCCGCCTTCATTCCAGTCGAGACATGGAGGCCGGCTTAGTCAATTTGATGAAAGAGCGCTTTGAGGTAAACACCGAAACCCTTCTCATATGAATATATGTCAGCTGCCAAGTCTATAGGATACGATAAAATTGAGAATGTTGTAGACTTTAAATGATAACCTTCTTGCGATCCTTTAAAATGACCGTATCTCCATTAGACCCAAACGAATAGCCCCCAAGGGCCGGATTAAAATGAAGGAGTTTAAATCTGAATATGTAGCCCCCATGAGCCGGCTTAATTTGAAAAATCGATCCGGGTCATTAAGGATTTGTCTTAAAAAGAACGACCTAGATTAGCCCCCAAGTGCCAAGTAGATTTCTTGTAATGTGCTTGGGACTTCAATAGAATAATTATCACGACTCCTAAGTGTTGCTTGCTTTATCCGTGTAGGCTGTATTAAGTATGAAGGAATCTCAGGTGGTCGATCTGCGGAAGAACATCACCTTACAACAATCAGAGACATCAAAGGCCAAATCAGAACTCAAAGTCGCCTTAGAGGTATCTGAAAATTTGAAGACGAACTTCAACACACAAAGAGCCAGATGGGAAACCGAGAAGGCAACTCTTTTGAAGAGAGTTGAAGATGCTGAAGCTGCTCTTAAGCCGGTGACAGAGGAATTATCCGGGTTAAAACGGCATGTAAATCAGATGATAGCCGCCATTTTTGGTAAGTGACATTGTATTGCAATTTTGCCTCAGTAAATTACTTTAAGATGCCTCGCGACTTATCATTTAGTTTGTGTAATCAGGCCCCAGGAGCTCCAACCTTTGACAAGATATGTTGGTAAATTTGAAGGCGACCTACACCTTGGTTGAACAGCTATATACCGGTGCTCAGCGAACTATAGCAGCCATCTCCCACACTAAACAGCCACCCCGCTCTTGTCAAAGAAGTACTGGACAAACTGTCAGTCATACCCCAAAGGGTGGAGGAGATAAAGCGGTCGTCTGCCAGAGCTGGTGCCATCACCGCCCTGAGCCGGGCCAAAGCATGGCAAGCGGAGCTAGACACGGAGGAGATGGCTACTGGTTGTCCGAGCTTCAAAGAAGACGGGTCTCCCTTTGATGCAGATGACTTTGCCAAATGTGTAAGGGAGATGCGTCCCTTGGCGAGCAAACTGGCAGAAGAAACTAATCTATCCAAGTATCAGGCGGCTTATAGCGTTGAAAATGCAAGAGTGAAGGCGTCGGCTTATGAAGTTATAGATCTTATTCCGCCAACACGTAAGCACACTTTTGCTCCTGATATTGATCCATCCCCGCTCATAGATGATGAAGCCGTAATCAAGTCTGTAACTAGCATCAATTGGACATCACCTGATTTCCAGCCAATGGATGATGAAGAAGAAGAAGAACCGGTGCAGGATAACCCAGAGCCTTCAACATGCCAAGCCCAGAACAAATTACCCAAGGGGCGGCTCCTAAATTGCAGCATTGCGTTTCTCTTCTGAAAAAACATCTTAATCATTTGGGCTTTGAAAAGCTTTGTAATAGGCTTAGTTAAAATAATTATCTGTCATGCCATCTGGCATGTTTAGCCTTAAAACTGCTGAAATATGTTTATGTGCCACCGATGAGCTTTGACGGGAATATCATATCTTTTTCCAATGTTCCTGCACACAGAGTAAACAACAGATACCCTAGCGGTTTAAGCCAGGGCGGGTCATAATGTCCAACATAATTTGTTCTGATGACTTTAAAGTCTATAATCAGGGCGGGTTAGAAAAACCCAAAACATTTATTCAAATATGAAAAGTCATACATGTAGGCTGATATCACAATGATGCTGTGATAATTGTAATCCATCATGGGTATTAACCCATAAATATGATAAAATCATGGCTTGCTTTCTTTCAAAATGAATTACCCTGTCAATGTAAAATCTGTAAACCAGAAACTGAACAGGACCGGAAGAGACTAGCTCTATTTTGTTTTTTGAAAAAATTGCAGTTATGCTTCAAAGAAGCTTTGGCATGAAAGCCTTTTACCCCGTAAGCCGGCTCTCACGTGACATAAATCCGTCGTTTTAACCTTAACTAGTTCAGGTTCTTATTAAAAAGATTGATCGTTGAGAGTACGAGCCACATAGCGGAGAGACTACGACAGCAGGTGAGTTTATCTTAGCTCTTTGTAAGCCGGCTCTCACGTGACAAAGGCCGCCGTTTTAACCTTGACAAGTTCAGGGTCTTATTGAAAAGAGTAACTGTCAAGAGTTCGGCGGGTCACCTGGCAGAGTAGCAAGTTGCAAACAGGCAGGTTTAACTCAGATTTGGCATGGAAGCCGGCCAAGTGGGTATGAAAGCTATAGTTAGTGAGTAGGAAGCCCCCAAGCGACCTGTGGCATTGGAAGCCGGATCAAGTGGGTATGAATAGCTATGCTCATTGAGCAGGAAGCCCCGAAGTGACCAATAAGACGGCTTGTGAACCGGATCAAGAGTGTATGAATAGTTAGCTCTCTGAGCAGGAAGCCCCCAGGTGACCTTATGAACAGACAATAACGACTCATATACTTTAAAATGAAACGACAGAGGCCCCGAATTATTAGGGATGTCGGCTTTATTATATTGTTCACAATATATACATTGACGAACGTGTGTACAACACAAGAGCCGGTGGCTCAAGTGTAATAGGGCCGAAGATGAGCAATGTTCCAAGGCCGGCGGGTCTCTTCCTCTGACGTGCGTGAATCTTTGTGGCCTAGAATATCCATGAGGTAGTATGACCCGTTGTTCAGGTTCTTGCTGACCACAAAAGGTACTTCCCAAGGCAGGGATAACTTGTGCATATCTGTCTGGTCTTGAATGAGCCGGAGCACCAAGTCACCTTCTTGAAAGGTCTGGGTTTTAACCCGGTGGCTAGGATAAGGACGCATATCTTGTTGGTATATCGCCGAACGAGCCGCCGGAAGGTCACGCTCCTCATCCAACACATCAAGAGTATCCTGACGCGCCGTTTCATTGCCAACCTCAACGTAAGCCGCCACCCGGGGTGAGTCATGTCGGATATCGATTGGAAGAACCGCCTATGCCCCGTAAACCATGAAAAAAGGCATGTAACCTGTTGATCTATTGGGGGTGGTATTTATACTCCAAAGCACTCAGGGTAATTCCTCAACCCAACAACCCGGTGTCCTCTGCAAAGGGACCATAAGCCAAGGTTTTATGCCTTTCAAGATTTCTTGATTGGCCCTTTCAGCTTGACCATTGGACCGGGGGTGAGCCACTGATGAAACATCAAGACGAATATGCTCTCATTGACAGAATTCTTTCATAGCACCTTTAGACAGATTAGTGCCATTATCATTTATGATACTATGCGGGTAACCAAAGCGGAAGATCACCTTCTTAATGAATTGAACCGCCGTTGCCGCGTCACACTTGCTGACCGGCTCTACCTCAACCCACTTTGTAAACTTATCAACCGCCACCAAAAGGTGGGTCTTTTTGTCCTTGGATATCTTGAAAGGTCCAACCATATCCAGCCCCCAAACTGCAAATGGCCAAGTAATTGGAATCATCCTCAATTCTTGAGCCGGCACATTAGCTCGTCTGGAAAATTTCTGACAGCCATCGCACTTGCTAACCAAATCTTCTGCATCAGCATGAGCCGTCAACCAATAAAACCCATGACTGAAAGCCTTAGCCACGAGAGACTTAGAGCCGGCGTGATGGCCACAATCTCCTTCATGAATCTCTCTTAGAATCTCACATCCTTCTTCAGGGGAAACAAAGCGCTGGAACACACCTGCGACACTGCATCGGTGCAACTCGCCATTGACAATAGTCATCGACTTCTCTGGGTTATTTGCCTAGCCAAAGTTTCATCCTCAGGCAACTCTCCCTAGGTCATATAAGCCAGATAAGGAACAGTGCAATCATGGATAGCATGAAGAGCCTCCACCAACTATGCCTCCGGGTCAGGGATTGCAAGATCCTCTTCTATTGGTAGCTTAGCTGAAGGGTTATGCAATATGTCAAGAAAAATATTGGGTGGCACCGGCTTACGCTGAGACCCCAGCCGGCTTAAAGCATCAGCCGCCTCATTCGATCAACATGTTCCACTTGGTAACCTTTGAAATGGGCAGCAATACTGTCAACCGCCCGGCGGTAAGCGGCCATGAGCGGCACCTTAGAATCCCAAGTTCATGAGACTTGCTGGGCCACCAAATCTGAGTCGCTGAAGCACCTCACCCGGCTTAAATTCATCTCTTTAGCCATCCAAAGACCATGGGGCAGGGCCTCATACTCAGCTGCATTATTAGTACAAGGAAACAGCAGCCTTAAGATATAACAAAATTTCTCACCTTGTGGGGAAGTCAAAATAACTCCAGCCCCAGAGCCTTCCAATTGTCTGGACACATCAAAATAAATAGTCCAATATGTGTTATCAGGCTTCTCCTCAGGCATCTGCAACTCTGTCCAGTCATTGATGAAATCCACGAGAGCTTGAGACTTGATAGCCGTCCTAGGAATATACTTCAAACCACGGGGTCCAAGCTCAATGCCCACTTGGCCACCCGGCCTGTGGCTTCTCTGTTTTGAATAATATCCCCTAAAGGAGCAAAACTGACCACCATAATAGGATGACCAAGGAAATAATGCTTCAACTTGCGACTGGCCACGAATACCCCATAGACTAGCTTCTGCCAATGTGGGTACCTCTGTTTAGACTCAATTAACACCTCACTGACATAGTAAGCCGGCCTTTGAACCGGATATTATGTGCCTGTTTCCTTCCTCTCCACTACAATCGCTACGCTGACGACTCTGCTGTTAGCAGCCACATATAAGATCAAGGCTCCTTCTCGACAGGAGCTGCAAGAATCGGCGGCTCAGCAACTATTTTTTGAGTGCCTCGAACGCCTCATTGGCAGCATCACTCCAGACAAAGAGAATTGTTTTCTTCATCACCTGGTATAGAGGAATAGCCTTCTCTCCCAGGCGGCTTATAATCTGGCTCAAAGCCGCAATACGACCCCCAGACGCTGGGCGTCATTAATACACACCGGCTTACCCAAGGAAGTGATAGCCTTGATTTTCTCCGGGTTAGCTTCAATACCTCTCTCAGAGACCAGAAAACCCAAGAGCTTGCCTACTGGCACACCAAAAACACATTTGGCTGAGTTAAGTATCATCTTGTAGACCCGGAGGTTGTCAAAGGTCTCTTTTAAATCATCTAGCAAGGTCTCCTTCTTCCTGGACTTCACAACAATATCATCCACATAAGCATGAACATTGCATCCTATCTGGCTGTGAAGGCAATTCTGAACACAACGTTTACAAGTCGCCTGGGCACTCTTGAGCCCAAAAGGCATAGACACATAGCAGAAGGCTCCAAAGGGAGTGATGAAAGATGTCTTCTCTTGGTCCTTAACTGCCATTTTGATCTGATGACAACCAGAATAAGCATCTAAGAAGCTCAAATGCTCACAACCCGCCATAGCATCAATGATCTGATCAATACGGGGAAGAGCAAAAGGATCAGTCGAACAAGCCTTGTTAAGGCCTGTGTAATCCACACACATACGCCAAGTGTCGTTTTTCTTAAGTACCAGCACTAGATTAGCCAACCACTCAGGATGAAAAAAATTCAACAATAAACCCGGGTGCCAAGAGCAGGGCCCGGTCTTCTCCAATGGCCTTGCGCCTCTCTTTATTGAAACAACGAAGGAATTGCTTGACCGGTTTAAATTTTGGATCAATATTGAGAGTGTGCTCAATGAGTTCCCTCTGTAGACCCGGCATGTCAGAAGGCTTCCATGCAAAGATGTCCTGATTCTCACGGATGAACTCGATGAGCGCACTTTCCTATATCAGATCCATGTTGGCACTGATAATGAACTGCCGAGATGAGTCGCCAGGGACAAAATCAACCTGCTTGGTATCATTCGCCGATTTAAATTTCAACAAAGGGTCATGCTGTGTAGTTGGCTTCTTCAATGGAGTCATATCAGCTGGGTCAACGTTGTCTTTGTAAAACTTAAGCTCTTCCATGGCACAAGCAAACTTAACATAAGCAGCACCACCTTCTTCACATCCAAGGTTATCTTCCTGTCACCATGCACTCTAATGGTTCCTTTGCGACCCGGCATCTTAAGCTGCAAATACACATAACAAGGTCGTGCCATAAACTTGGCATAAGCCAGCCGTCCAAACAGAGCATGATAGGGGCTCTTGATTTTAACCACTTCAAAATTCAATGTCTCAGCCATGTAATCATGTTCATTGCCAAAAGCCACTTCCAAGGCTATCTTACCCACTGGATAAGCCGACTTACCAGGCACCACCCCATGAAAGACTGTAGAGGACGGCTTAAGATCCTTTTCAGTTAAATTCATTCGGCTAAAAGTATCATAATAAAGGATATTAATATTGTTGCCTCCGTCCATAAGCACCTTAGTGAACTTGTAACCTCCAACTTGAGGAGCTACCACCAAAGCCAACTGACCCGGGTTGTCAATCCGGGGGAGGGGGGGTGATCCTCACGGCTCCATACAATCGGCTGCTCTTACTATCGTAAGTATCGAGGGATCGCCGACTCAACCACGCTCACCGGCTTATGAACCTTCTGATCTTGCTTGCACAGGTTTGTGGTGAAAACATGATATTGGCCACTATTTAACTGCTTTGGATTACTTTGATACCCAGACTACTGTTGCTGATTACCTTGACTGTGCTACTGATTAAAACCGCCTTGATTGCCTTGGCCTTGAAAATCAGGGTTTGAGCCGCCACCCCAAAGCCAGGCCCGTGAGAGCCGGATCCTGACCCGCCATGCGGGCCGTTATTGTCATTGTGGTCCTAGTGAAAGCCTGAATTCCTATACTCACTCATGATATAACAATCTTTCCATAGGTGAGTCGACGCCTTATCGTGACGACTATGCTTTGGGCATGGTTGGTTCAACATCGCCTCCAAGTTAATTTTTGGCCCTCCAAACCGGGGTTGTGGTCTTCCCTTACAACGACGATCATTATTCCGTGCATTAGTATTATCCACAAAGTCTGACCCGCCGTCGTGCTATTTGCGCTTACCATTATTACCTTGGTTATGACCCGACATGCTTGATTGCTGCCCTTTTCCATTGCCATTCTTTTTCCCCTTGTTGGACTTCTCTTCATCGAACCCCGGATCCTTAGTACTGTCAGAGTCAGCATATTTGATGAGAGCCGTCATGAGCTCCCCCATGTCATTACAATGACGTTTGAGCCGCCCGAGCTTCTGTTTGAGGGGAATAAACCGGCATTTTTTCTCCAAAATTAGGACAGCTGATCCCGCGTTGATGCTTTCCGATGAGTGGATAATGGCCGAGACCCGGCGAACACAATGCGCGGTTGACTCATCCTCACGCTGGATACAAGTGTCTAGGTCGATAATCGACAGAGGCTGCTTACATGTGCCTTTGAAATTCTGAATGAAACGCGTTTTCAATTCAGTCCATGAGCTGATGGCATTATGGGGCAATCCCTTTAGCCAGGTGCGAGCCGGCTCATCCAACATCATGGTGAAATATTTGGCGTACACAACATCATTGACATCTAGCATCTCCATAGACAACTAGTAACTCTCAATCCAAGCCTCTAGAGGCTGATCAACAGTGTAATTGGGGACCTTCGGAGGACCATTGAAATCCTTAGGCAGCCGCTCATGGCGAAGAGCCGGCGCTAGGCAAGGCACCCCTACCATCCTAGAAGTCATCCCGGCTTCTATAGACACTAAGGGATTACACCGAAGCAGTTGATGAGCCGCCAACTGAGCCGCCAGCTCCGCCTCAGGACGTGCCCTAGCCTGATCCATTAAAGTTTGAACATTGTTATCATCCCGCGGCGGGTCATGCCCATCGGTTGGTTTCAGTGCCGCTCGCTACTGGAAACCGCCGGCGACTCAATGCGCCTGCTATAACTTCGACTCTGGCGAGGAGTTGAATGAATTCGATCATGACTGTATGAGTAAGCCGCCTGCTGAGCCACCGCTGTTTGAAGAAACCCCACAGCCTTCCGGGCTTCGATCTACTGGAAGAACCGCCAACGTGAAGCCGTGCCAATCATATTATCCAGAGGATGGGAAAAATGACTCGGCGGTGTTAATACCTGCTGAGGCGGGGTTCAGTTTAAGCGAGGCGGGTCTGTCACACGCGGTTGAGCCGTCGCCCTGCCGTGAGCGCCTCGGCGACCCGGGTTACACCGGGCAGGTTACTCGTTCCTGCTCCAGGCATACTGAAAATATTCCTTGCTTCAAACTCTAGGGGCAGACGGGTCTGGTGCCTTCTTCGCATAACGACGTTTGAAGCGTTTTGATCCAGATTAAGCCAGAAAGATTCTGCTTGGATCCGTTGCGACTCAGCTTCCAACGCAGCTCGCTCTGTTACCATCCTAGCATTCTTAGCGTTAAGTGCCTCCTTAGCCTGAGCTATTTCATCTCGTAGTTTTGCAACCTCCACTTTATGTTGTGCTTGATTTGCCGGGGTTACCTCCGCAGCTATGAGAGTTGCTAGAGCATCCAGGAGTTCAGACAAAACCTGAGCCGGTGGGCGCACGGGGTCACTCGCCCTTGCTGTTGCAGCAGCCGTTGAACCAGAGGTCATAGCCGCAGCGGTCGATGAATTCACCATCTGCTGTGTACCAGCCATGAAAATAGCTGCCCTGCTCGGTGGCTCATAGGAGTCCGGAATACTGTCGCCATCGGAACAGCCCCCAAGCCACCATCTTGCAATTGATAGATCGATTCAGTTTCGCCAATTGAGGACTCATCACCTGAGTAGATGGTTGTCTCTCCACCTAAAATAGAACCTTCTTCGAGATCCGCCCCATGAACAAAGCCGATGAAAGCAGGCTTCCTGGCGGGTTGGATCTTGGCGGGTCGTGCGCGCTGAGCCGTCTCGATCGTGTTGGTGCATATATCCGGCTCAGGCTCCGACTCTCCGATCATGCCGACAAAGACATGAATTCCGCCGAAGGGGCCTGATACCCGTGCTCGATTGAATCGGCCTCAGCACCCCAGCCAGCATCGTCAATGTAGAGCTTGCCGCGGCGACTCTTGGTCATCCGGCCCATGGGGTATCCCTTGATCCCTGCAAAGTTGCCCTTCAAGAACTCAAAACCATTGTGCTCTCGCCCCACGGTGGGCGCCAACTGTCGTGGATTTAAAACGGCAGATTCCCTAGTGAAAGGACTTAGGTGTGGAGCCATCGCAACTAGGTTAGCTTGAAGGGGTTGACCGGGACAAAGGACACAAGGAGTTTACCCATGTTCGGCCCCTCTCGGTGAGGTAAAACCTACTTCCTACTTCTAGTTGTATTTCTTGAGTTTCGAGTACAAGGGAGCGAATACGCTTGACCTAGCTCTCGATTCATTGTTTCTTGAGTCAACCCGCCGCCGGGTCACCCCTTTATATACTGGTTGATACCCGGCGGCTTACAAATTCCCAGCCAGCTCACAAAAATGTGACCGTCTAGGTTTCTACTAAACCCGCCTTACAGAACAAGTCATCATATGGTGGTTCACACCTTCGGGCCTTGAGTCACCTCCGGGTCTTGGGCCTTCAGACTTCCTGGGCCTTCTCACCTTAAGCCGCCAATGGTGTGACCCGGCCCCTCCTGGGCGGGTCATACCTCGGAGTTATATCCTCAACAAGTTGGATGAGATTCATCATGTAATCGAGTTAGTTTTGTTAGGGCTTATCCCTAGTATCCATTATGTTCTGAGATTGATGTTGTTATGACTTTGCTATGCTTAATGCTTGTCAGTTTGGGCCCGAGTGCCATCACCTTTTATGTTATCACCCTTATATCTATGTTCTAGATCCGATATTGCAAGACATATTCACCTATCACTACTGCAGGATGCTGCTAACGCGACACTACGATCAGAGACCCTTTGACGAAACTGGGTGTGATGTATTAATCACAAACGGTGATGTAAAAAACCGTCAAAAAAGATGCAAAACGTTTGTGATGGCAGGGACATCAAACACGGTTCAGGTTTTAGTTGGTGTGCGATGCAGGGCACATGGATGATCCATACGAACTGTTTGCGATGAGATAGAACAACAGAATCGGACAGCCATATCAAGGTGTGTGCGATAAACGACATGCATTTCGCTCAGATGAACTGTTAGGTTGGCCAGATCAAGGTGTGTGTGATATACAGCATACGGTTCACTCAGACGAACTGTTTTCGATTAGGGAACATAACAGAAATGGTTCAATTAACAAGATGTATGTGATATGCGGCATACAGTTCACATAGATGAACTGTTTGCGATGAGCCAAAAGAACACAAATGAGTCTTGTAAACAAGATGTGGGTGATACGCGGCAAACAACCCACTCGGGTGAACTGTTTGCGATGAGAAATTACAACACAGACGGTTACTACAGTTAATTCATGTGTGATTCTGTGTGTACAAAAAACTTTGAAAATTGCAAACTAGTTGCTTGCGGTGGCTAGGAGTATCGCACACGATGCGTCTACGAGTACTCGTGTGCGATGATTAGCAAGTTACACATACGTTTCCTTATGTTAAAACGTGTGTGAATTTGCAATATGGACAATTAATATGCAAATGCCTTCTGGACATTGGTGTTGCTCGCCACATCCAAAACATGGACGTCCTCTACTCTAGCGGTGTACCGGGCACACGCTTAAACTCAATGAACTGTGTAAGATACTAATACATTTCATGAAAATTTAAGAACTTGGCTAACAACATTTGAGTAACATATATATAGTGGTTACACTATTCGGCAAAAGGAGGATCTTCGTAACATGGTTTTGACAACCATATGGTCCATATCTACAAACTTAACATAGTAACAACTATCACATTTTAAGAGGCTGAGGGCCAACAACCATATGGTCCATATCTACATACTTAACATAGTAACAACTAGCACATTTTAAGAGGCTGAGGGCCAACAACCACAACTATCCGCTGGAAGCAGCTTGATCACGGCGACTCGGCATCTCGTCAATGAAAAGGAACAACCCTCATGTGCCTTGGTAGAGCATGAGTAGAACAGTGTCTCCAATTTTCCAATATGGATGCATTGCCACGACAAGCGAGAACTTGTTAATTTGAATGGTTCCATTTTTACGGGAAACACGGTATCTTTCAATTACTTTGGCGATATTAGCAGGCACAAGTGTAATTCGACAACGCCGGGAAATCGAACCAGGAGCTACAACGGGCAATCTGTGATGAAATGTAGAATAAAAACCAATTGTAACATATTAATGAAGATATATATATATATAGTCTATGTGAACGAAATATGCCCTAGAGGCAATAATAAAGTTATTATTTATTTCCTTATATCATGATAAATGTTTATTATTCATGCTAGAATTGTATTAACCGAAAACATCATACTTGTGTGAATACATAGACAAACAGAGTGTCACTAGTATGCCTCTACTTGACTAGCTCGTTGATCAAAGATGGTTATGTTTCCTAGCCATAGACATGAGTTGTCATTTGATTAATGGGATCACATCATTAGGAGAATGATGTGATTGACTTGACCCATTCCGTTAGCTTAGCACTCGATCGTTTAGTATGTTGCTATTGCTTTCTTCATGACTTATACATGTTCCTATGACTATGAGATTATGCAACTCCCGTTTACCGGAGGAACACTTTGTGTGCTACCAAACGTCACAACGTAACTGGGTGATTATAAAGGTCCTCTACAGGTGTATCCAAAGGTACTTGTTGGGTTGGCGTATTTTGAGAGTAGGATTTGTGACTCCGATTGTCGGAGAGGTATCTCTGGGCCCACTCAGTAATACACATCACTATAAGCCTTGCAAGCATTGTAACTAATGAGTTAGTTGCGGGATGATGTATTACGGAACGAGTAAAGAGACTTGTCGGTAACGAGATTGAACAAGGTATCGAGGTACCGACGATCGAATCTCGGGCAAGTAACATACCGATGACAAAGGGAACAACGTATGTTGTTATGCGGTCTGACCGATAAAGATCTTCGTAGAATATGTGGGAACCAATATGAGCATCCAGGTTCCGCTATTGGTTATTGACCGGAGAGGTGTCTCGGTCATGTCTACATAGTTCTCGAACCGGTAGGGTCCGCACGCTTAACGTTACGATGACAATTATATTATGAGTTTATATGTTTTGATGT
Source organism: Aegilops tauschii subsp. strangulata (assembly GCF_002575655.3). Classification (NCBI taxonomy): domain Eukaryota; kingdom Viridiplantae; phylum Streptophyta; class Magnoliopsida; order Poales; family Poaceae; genus Aegilops; species Aegilops tauschii. The sequence continues at coordinate 251,926,611 of NC_053039.3, forward strand.
ACCAAAGGTTGTTCGGAGTCCCGGATGTGATCACGAACATGACGAGGAGTCTCGAAATGGTCGAGACATAAATATTGATATATTGGAAGCCTATGTTGGGATATCGGAAGTGTTCCGGGTGAAATCGGGATTTTTCCGGAGTACCGGGAGGTTACTGGAACCCCCCGGTAACTTAATGGGCCTTAGTGGGCCTAGGTGGAAGAGAGAAGAGGAGGCCAAGGCAGGGCTGCACGCCCCTCCCCCCCAGTCCGAATAGGACAAGGAGAGGGGGCGGCGCCCCCTTTCCTTCCTCCCCTCCACCTCTTCCCCCTCTCTCTCCTAGTCCAACATGGAAAAGGGGGGAGTCCTACTCCCGGTAGGAGTAGGACTCCTCCTGGCGCGCCTCTCCCCTTGGCCAGCCGAACCCCCCCCTTGCTCCTTTATATACGGGGGCTGGGGGGCACCTTTAGACACACAATTGATCATTGATCTCTTAGCCGTGTGCGGTGCCCCCCTCCACCATATTACACCTCGATAATATCATAGCGGTGCTTAGGCGAAGCCCTGCGTCGATAGAACATCAACATTGTCACCACGCCGTCGTGCTGACGAAACTCTCCCTCAACACTCGGCTGGATCGGAGTTCGAGGGACGTCATCGAGCTGAACGTGTGCTGAACTCGGAGGTGCCGTGCGTTCAGTACTTGATCGGTCGGATCGTGAAGACGTACGACTACATCAACCGCGTTGTGTTAACGCTTCCGCTTTCGGTCTACGAGGGTACGTGAACAACACTCTCCCCTCTCGTTGCTATGCATCACCATGATCTTGCGTGTGCGTAGGAATTTTTTTGAAATTACTACGTTCCCCAACAGTGGTATCAGAGCCTGGTGTTTTATGCGTTGATGTTATATGCACGAGTAGAACACAAGTAAGTTGTGGGCGATATAAGTCATACTGCTTACCAGCATGTCATATTTTGGTTCAGCGGTATTGTGAGATGAAGCGGCCCGGACCAACATTACGCGTACGCTTACACGAGACTGGTTTCACCGTTGCGAGCACTCATTGCTTAAAGGTGACTGGCGGGTGTCTGTCTCTCTCACTTTAGTTGAACCGAGTGTGGCTATGCCCGGTCCTTGCGAAGGTTAAAACAGCACCAACTTTACAAACTATCGTTGTGGTTTTGATGCGTAGGTAAGAACGGTTCTTGCTAAGCCCGTAGCAGCCACGTAAAACTTGCAACAACAAAGTAGAGGACGTCTAACTTGTTTTTGCAGGGCATGTTGTGATATGATATGGTCAAGACATGATGCTATATTTTATTGTATGAGATGATCATGTTTTGTAACCGAGTTACCGGCAACTGGCAGGAGCCATATGGTTGTCGCTTTATTGTATGCAATGTAATCGCCATGTAATTGTTTTACTTTATCACTAAGCGGTAGTGATAGTCGTAAAAGCAATAGTTGGCGAGACGACAACGATGCTACGATGGAGATCAAGGTGTCGCGCCGGTGACGATGGTGATCATGACGGTGCTTCGGAGATGGAGATCACAAGCACAAGATGATGATGGCCATATCATATCACTTATATTGATTGCATGTGATGTTTATATTTTATGCATCTTATCTTGCTTTGATTGACGGCAGCATTATAAGATGATCTCTCACTAAAATTTCAAGATAAAAGTGTTCTCCCTGAGTATGCACCGTTGCCAAAGTTCGTCGTGCCCAGACACCACGTGATGATCGGGTGTGATAAGCTCTACGTCCATCTACAACGGGTGCAAGGCAGTTTTGCACACGCAGAATACTCAGGTTAAACTTGACGAGCCTAGCATATGCAGATATGGCCTCGGAACACTGAGACCGAAAGGTCGAGCGTGAATCATATAGTAGATATGATCAACATAGTGATGTTCACCATTGAAAACTACTCCATTTCACGTGATGATTGGTTATGGTTTAGTTGATTTGGATCACGTAATCACTTAGATGATTAGAGGGATGTCTATCTAAGTGGAAGTTCTTAAGTAATATGATTAATAGAACTTAAATTTATCATGAACTTAGTACCTGATAGTATCTTGCTTGTCTATGTTAATTGTAGATAGATGGCCCGTGCTGTTGTTCCGTTGAATTTTAATGCGTTCCTTGAGAAAGCAAAGTTGAAAGATGATGGTAGCAATTACACGGACTGGGTCCGTAACTTGAGGATTATCCTCATTGCTGCACAGAAGAATTACGTCCTGGAAGCACCGCTGGGTGCCAGGCCTGCTGCAAGAGCAACACCAGAAGTTATGAACGTCTGGCAGAGCAAAGCTGATGACTACTCGATAGTTCAGTGTGCCATGCTTTACGGCTTAGAACCGGGTCTTCAACGACGTTTTGAACGTCATGGAGCATATGAGATGTTCCAGGAGTTGAAGTTAATATTTCAAGCAAAATGCCCGGATTGAGAGATATGAAGTCTCCAATAAGTTCTACAGCTGCAAGATGGAAGAGAATAGTTCTGTCAGTGAGCATATACTCAAAATGTCTGGGTATAACAATCACTTGATTCAACTGGGAGTTAATCTTCCGGATGATAGCGTCATTGACAGAATTCTTCAATCACTGCCACCAAGCTACAAGAGCTTCGTGATGAACTATAACATGAAAGGGATGAATAAGACAATTCCCGAGCTCTTCGCAATGCTAAAGGCAGCGGAGGTAGAAATCAAAAAGGAGCATCAAGTGTTGATGGTCAATAAGACCACTAGTTTCAAGAAAAAGGGCAAAGGAAAGAAGAAGGGGAACTTCAAGAAGAACAACAAGCAAGTTGCTGTTCAGGAGAAGAAACACAAATCTGGACCTAAGCCTGAGACTGAGTGCTTCTACTGCAAACAGACTGGTCACTGGAAGCGGAACTGCCCCAAGTATTTGGCGGATAAGAAGGATGGCAAGGTGAACAAAGGTATATGTGATATACATGTTATTGATGTGTACCTTACCAGAGCTCACAGTAGCACCTGGGTATTTGATACTGGTTCTGTTGCTAATATTTGCAACTCGAAACAGGGACTACGAATTAAGCGAATACTGGCCAAGGACGAGGTGACGATGCGCGTGGGAAACGGTTCCGAAGTCGATGTGATCGCCGTCGGCACGCTACCTCTACATCTACCATCGGGATTAATATTAGACCTAAATAATTGTTATTTGGTGCCAGCGTTGAGCATGAACATTATATCTGGATCTTGTTTGATGCGAGACGGTTATTCATTTAAATCAGAGAATAATGGTTGTTCTATTTATATGAGTAATATCTTTTATGGTCATGCACCCTTGAAGAGTGGTCTATTTTTAATGCATCTCGGTAGTAGTGACACACATATTCATAATGTCGAAGCCAAAAGATGCAGAGTTGATAATGATAGTGCAACTTATTTGTGGCACTGCCGTTTAGGTCATATCGGTGTAAAGCGCATGAAGAAACTCCATAACGATGGACTTTTGGAATCACTTGGTACTTGCGAACCGTGTCTCATGGGCAAGATGACTAAAACACCGTTCTCCGGAACTATGGAGAGAGCAACTAATTTGTTGGAAATCATACATACAGATGTATGTGGTCCGATGAATATTGAGGCTCGTGGCGGATATCGTTATTTTCTCACCTTCACAGATGATTTGAGCAGATATGGGTAAATCTACTTAATGAAACATAAGTCTGAAACATTTGAAAAGTTCAAAGAATTTCAGAGCAAAGTTGAAAATCATCGTAGCAAGAAAATAAAGTTTCTACGATCAGATCGTGGAGGAGAATATTTGAGTTACGAGTTTGGCCTACATTTGAAACAATGCGGAATAGTTTCGCAACTCACGCCACCCGGAACACCACAACGTAATGGTGTGTCCGAACGTCGTAATCGTACTTTACTAGATATGGTGCGATCTATGATGTCTCTTACTGATTTACCACTATCGTTTTGGGGTTATGCTTTAGAGACGGCTGCATTCACTCTAAATAGAGCACCATCGAAATCCGTTGAGACGACGCCTTATGAACTATGGTTTGGCAAGAAACCAAAGTTGTCGTTTCTTAAAGTTTGGGGTTGCGATGCTTATGTAAAGAAACTTCAACCTGATAAGCTCGAACCTAAATCGGAGAAATGTGTCTTCATAGGATACACAAAGGAGACTGTTGGGTACACCTTCTATCACAGATCCGAAGGCAAGACATTCGTTGCTAAGAATGGATCCTTTCTAGAGAAGGAGTTTCTCTCGAAAGAAGTGAGTGGGAGGAAAGTAGAACTTGATGAGGTAACTGTACCTGCTCCCTTATTGGAAAGTAGATCATCGCAGAAACCAGTTTCTGCGACACCTACACCAATTAGTGAGGAAGTTAATGATAATGATCATGAAACTTCAGATCAAGTTATTACTGAACCTCGTAGGTCAAGCAGATTAAGATCCGCACCAGAGTGGTATGGTAATCCTGTTCTGGAGGTTATGTTACTAGACCATGACGAACCTACGAACTATGAAGAAGCGATGGTGAGCCCAGATTCCGCAAAATGGCTTGAGGCCATGAAATCCGAGATGGGATCCATGTATGAGAACAAAGTATAGACTTTGGTTGACTTGCCCGATGATCGGCAAGCCATTGAAAATAAATGGATCTTCAAGAAAAAGACTGACGCTGACGGTAATGTTACTGTCTATAAAGCTTGACTTGTTGCGAAAGGTTTTCGACAAGTTCAAGGGATTGACTACGATGAGACCTTCTCACCTGTAGCGATGCTCAAGTCTACCCGAATCATGTTAGCAATTGCCGCATTTTATGATTATGAAATTTGGCAAATGGATGTCAAAACTGCATTCCTGAATGGATTTCTGGAAGAAGAGTTGTATATGATGCAACCGGAAGGTTTTGTCGATCCAAACGGAGCTAACAAAGTGTGCAAGCTCCAATGATCCATTTATGTACTGGTGCAAGCCTCTCGGAGTTGGAATAAACGCTTTGATAGTGTGATCAAAGCATTTGGTTTTATACAGACTTTTGGAGAAGCCTGTATTTACAAGAAAGTGAGTGGGAGCTCAGTAGCATTTCTGATATTATATGTGGATGACATATTGCTGATTGGAAATGATATAGAATTTCTGGATAGCATAAAGGGATACTTGAATAAGAGTTTTTCAATGAAAGACCTCGGTGAAGCTGCATATGTATTGGGCATCAAGATCTATAGATCAAGACGCTTAATTGGACTTTCACAAAGCACATACCTTGACAAAGTTTTGAAGAAGTTCAAAATGGATCAAGCAAAGAAAGGGTTCTTGCCTGTACTACAAGGTGTGAGATTGAGTGAGACTCAATGCCCGACCACTGCAGAAGATAGAGAGAAGATGCAAGATGTTCCCTATGCTTCGGCCATAGGCTCTATCATGGATGCAATGCTGTGTACCTGACCTGATGTGTGCCTTGCTATAAGTTTAGCAGGGAGGTAACAAAGTAATCCAGGAGTGGATCACTGGACAGCGGTCAAGAACATCCTGAAATACCTGAAAAGGACTAAGGATATGTTTCTCGTTTATGGAGGTGACAAAGAGCTCATCGTAAATGGTTACGTTGATGCAAGCTTTGACACTGATCCGGACGATTCTAAATCGCAAACCGGATACGTATTTACATTGAACGGTGGAGCTGTCAGTTGGTGCAGTTCTAAGCAAAGTGTCGTGGCGGGATCTACGTGTGCAGCGGAGTACATAGCTGCTTCGGAAGCAGCAAATGAAGGAGTTCATATCCGATCTAGGTGTCATACCTAGTGCATCGGGTCCAATGAAAATCTTTTGTGACAATACTGGTGCAATTGCCTTAGCAAAGGAATCCAGATTTCACAAAAGAACCAAGCACATCAAAAGACGCTTCAATTCCATCCGGGATTTAGTCCAGGTGGGAGACATAGAAATTTGCAAGATACATACGGATCTAAATGTTGCAGACCCATTGACTAAGCCTCTTCCACGAGCAAAACATGATCAGCACCAAGACTCCATGGGTGTAAGAATCATTACTGTGTAATCTAGATTATTGACTCTAGTGCAAGTGGGAGACTGAAGGAAATATGCCCTAGAGGCAATAATAAAGTTATTATTTATTTCCTTATATCATGATAAATGTTTATTATTCATGCTAGAATTGTATTAACCGGAAACATAATACTTGTGTGAATACATAGACAAACAGAGTGTCACTAGTATGCCTCTACTTGACTAGCTCGTTGATCAAAGATGGTTATGTTTCCTAGCCATAGACATGAGTTGTCTTGATTAATGGGATCACATCATTAGGAGAATGATGTGATTGACTTGACCCATTCCGTTAGCTTAGCACTCGATCGTTTAGTATGTTGCTATTGCTTTCTTCATGACTTATACATGTTCCTATGACTATGAGATTATGCAACTCCCGTTTACCGGAGGAACACTTTGTGTGCTACCAAATGTCACAACGTAACTGGGTGATTATAAAGGTCCTCTACAGGTGTCTCCAAAGGTACTTGTTGGGTTGGCGTATTTCGAGATTAGGATTTGTCACTCCGATTGTCGGAGAGGTATCTCTGGGCCCACTCAGTAATACACATCACTATAAGCCTTGCAAGCATTGTAACTAATGAGTTAGTTGCGGGATGATGTATAACAGAACAAGTAAAGAGACTTGTCGGTAACGAGATTGAACTAGGTATCGAGATACCGACGATCGAATCTCGGGCAAGTAACATACCGATGACAAAGGGAACAACGTATGTTGTTATGCGGTCTGACCGATAAAGATCTTCGTAGAATATGTGGGAACCAATATGAGCATCCAGGTTCCGCTATTGGTTATTGACCGGAGAGGTGTCTCGGTCATGTCTACATAGTTCTCGAACCCGTAGGGTCCGCACGCTTAACGGTACGATGACAGTTATATTATGAATTTATATGTTTTGATGTACCGAAGGTTGTTCGTAGTCCCGGATGTGATCATGAACATGACGAGGAGTCTCGAAATGGTCGAGACATAAATATTGATATATTGGAAGCCTATGATGGGATATCGGAAGTGTTCCGGGTGAAATCGGGATTTTTCCGGAGTACCGGGAGGTTACTGGAACCCCCCGGTAACTTAATGGGCCTTAGTGGGCCTAGGTGGTAGAGAGGAGAGGAGGCCAGGGCAGGGCCGCACGACCCTCCCCCCAGTCCGAATAGTACAAGGAGAGGGGGGCAGCGCGCCCCCTTCCTTCCTCCCCTCCACCTCTTCCCCCTCTCTCTCCTAGTCCAACATGGAAAAGGGGGGAGTCCTACTTCCGGTAGGAGTAGGACTCCTCCTGGCGCGCCTCTCCCCTTGGCCGGCCGAACCCCCCTTGCTCCTTTATATACGGGGGCAGGGGGGGTATCTTTAGACACACAATTGATCATTGATCTCTTAGCCGTGTGCGGTGCCCCCCTGCGTCGATAGAACATCAACATTGTCACCACGCCGTCGTGCTGACGAAACTCTCCCTCAACACTCAGCTGGATCGGAGTTCGAGGGACGTCATCGAGCTGAACGTGTGCTGAACTCGGAGGTGCCGTGCGTTCGGTACTTGATCGGTCGGATCGTGAAGACGTACGACTACATCAACCGCGTTGTGTTAACACTTCCGCTTTCGGTCTACGAGGGTACCTGGACAACACTCTCCCCTCTTGTTGCTATGTATCACCATGATCTTGCGTGTGCATAGGAATTTTTTTGAAATTACTACGTTCCCCAACACTATGAGCATGAACACAAAAATAAGACTTTGTACCAGCGTTTTGTGCACACAATTGGTCTTGTTCAATGTGTGCACCATAGGTATAATTAATCCATTCCAAAATCCAGCGTTCATACGCTGTGCTATCTCTGTCAGATTATCAACAAATTTTATGACATGCTTCAAGTCCTTCCAGTGAAATTTGGTAAGCTTAGTGAAACGTCTCCAACGTATCTATAATTTTTTATTGTTCCATGCTATTATATTATTTGTTTTGGATGTTTTATATGCATTATTATGCTATATTATATTATTTTTGGGACTAACCTATTAACCTAGAGTCTAGTGCCAGTTCTTGTTTTTTCCTTGTTTTACAGTTTCACTGAAAAGGAATACCAAACGGAGTCCAAACAGAATAAAACTCTCGCGATGATTTTTCTTCGGCCAAAAGACATCCAGAGGACTTGGAGTGCAAGTCAGAGAAGACACGAGGCGGCCACAAGGACAGAGGGTGCGCCCCCACCCTTGTAGGCCCCTCGTGACTCCACCGACCTAGTTTCTTCACCTATATATTCTCATATATCCCAAAACCAACAAAGAGGGCCACGAAAACACTTTTCCACCGCCGCAACCTTCTGTACCCGTGAGATCCCATCTAGGGGCCTTTTCCGGCGTCCTTCGGGAGGGGGATTCGATCATTGAGGGCTTCTACATCAACACCATTGCCCTTCCGATGAAGCGTGAGTAGTTTACCACAGACCTACGGGTCCATAGCTAGTAGCTAGATGGCTTCTTCTCTCTCTTTGATTCTCAATACCATGTTCTCCTCGATGTTCTTCGAGATCTATTTGATGTAATACTTTTTTGTGGTGTGTTTGCCGAGATCCGATGAATTGTGGATTTATGATCAGCTTATCTATGAATATTATTTGAATCTTCTCTGAATTCTTATATGCATGATTTGATATTTTCGCAAGTCTCTTCGAACTATCGATTTGGTTTGGCCAACTAGATTGGTTTTTCTTGCAATGGGAGAAGTGCTTAGTTTTGGGTTCAATCTTGAGGTGTCCTTTCCCAGTGACAGTAGGGGCAGCAAGGCACATATTGTATTGTTGCCATCGAGGATAAAAAGATGGGGTTTTCATCATATTTCTTGAGTTAATTCCTCTACATCATGTCATCTTGCTTAAAGCATTACTCCGTTCTTTATGAACTTAATACTCTAGCTGCATGCTAGATAGTGGTCGATGTGTGGAGTAATAGTAGTAGATGCAGGCAGGAGTCGGTCTAATTGACACGGACGTGATGCCTATATTCATGATCATTGCCTTAGACATCGCATAAGTTTGCGATTTTCTATCAATTCCTCGGCAGTAATTTGTTCACCCACCATAATACATTTTTTCTTGAGAGAAGCCTCTTGTGAAACCTATGGCCCCCAGGTCCATTTTCCATCATATAAGTTTCCGATCTACAATTTTAGTTTCCAATCTACTCTGTTTGCAATCCTTCCATTTCCGATCTATAAACCAAAAATACCAAAAATATTTACTTTAGCGTTTATCTATCTCTATCAGATCTCACTATTGCAAGTAATCGTGAAGGGATTGACAACCCCTTTATCGTGTTGGGTGCAAGTTGTTGATTGTTTGTCCAGGTATTCAGTGACTTGTTCGTTGTCTCCTACTGGATTGATACCTTGGTTCTCAAACTGAGGGAAATACTTACTCTACTTTGCTGCATCACCCTTTCCACTTCAATGGAAAAACCAACGCAAGCTCAAGAGGTAGCAGGAAGAATTTATGGCGCCGTTGCCGGGGAGATCTATGCCAAGTCCTGACATACCAAGTACCCATCATAAACTCTCATCTCTTGCATTACATTATTCGCCACTCGCCTATCATTTTCCTCTCCCCCACTTGTAAAATGATTTTCGAAAATATTTGCCTTTTCTTTGCCCCTCTTCCGTTTGTCTTCTTCGTTCGCTTTTAGTTTGCTCGATTTGTTTGATGTCACCATGTCTGAAATTGGGGAGGTTATAGCTAAAAACAATAGTAGTAGCGATGAGGGAAATTTTTATGCTTTTGCCAATACTAATCCTAATAAAGAATCTACTATTGTACATACTCTAAAGCTTTGCATAGGTAGTGGCAATATTATTGGAAAATGGGTTATTCAAGATTTCTTTACTTGTGCCGGTGCGCTCTCCACTTTGGGTGGATCTATTCTCCATAAAACTAGTAGCCTTGCGGATGCTATATCTTTGGTCATATTTGAATTTGAAAGACAATATGTTCATATGCATCCTTCCATAAAAAGATCTTTTTAGAATTTTCAAATATTGAGCATTCTTCTGTTAAGCGTGCCGCCACTATATTTCTAGCTCATGAGTTTAGGTTTATTATGAATGAAGCAAGTGAAATTTTTGCGCATTATAAAGTAGATGGTGGTCGTACTCCCATAGAGGGAATTCTTTTTAATCAAGAAGACATAATGCATTTACGATCTCTAGATTATGTTGCTTATAATGAACATTTAAGAAAGAGAGTCCCTACCGATATTTTAGTAGATAAGATTTCTAAGCTTAATGATAATTTTGCTATACAAAACAACAGATTGGGTTTCTCTCATGGACACAAGCTCATGAATTTTTGCCAAAAGAATGCTTATAATGATGAGTTGGTCATGCAATATGAAGGGCCAAAGGAGGGACCAATTCCTCTCGAGATCGATCTTGGGGATTCTTATCCTATTAAGTTTAGCCCTTTTGATTACTTTTGCTTACCACAAAGAAAACTTGCTGCTGAATGAAGGGAGTATGAGAAGAGTTTTCGAGATTTGCCCTATCATTATTATGTTTATACCTAGATCTATTCGTGTTTTATGCATAGCTAAGGGCGTTGAACAATAGCGCTTGTTGGGAGGCAACCCAATTTTATTTTTTGTTTTTGCTTTTAGGTTCTGTTTTGCATTAAATAATTCATCTAGCCTCTGCTTAGATGTGGTTTTGTGTTTTCATTAGTTATTGTGCCAAGTAAGACCTTTGGGATAGCTTACGGTGATAGTTGATTTGATCTTGCTGAAAAACAGAAATTTTGCGCCCAGGAAAATAATTCTCATTTTTTACAGAAGCGCGCTTTTGAGTTGATTCTTTTTTCAGAAGATTAATAAACAAATTGCTTATGTTTCCTAATTTTTCAGAATTTTTGGGTTAAAAAAGTATTCGAAATATCCAGATTGCTATAGACTGTTTTGTTTTTGGAAATTCTATTTTCTTTGTGTTGTTTGCTTATTTTGAAGAATCTATGGCTAGTATCGAGGGGTATGAACCTAGGAAAAGCTGGAATACAGTAGATATTACACCAGCATAAATAAAGAATGAGTTCACAATAGTACCAAAAGTGGTGATTTATTTTCTTATACTAACGGAGCTTATTAGATTTTCTGTCGAGTTTTGTGTTGTGAAGTTTTCAAGTTTTGGGTAAGGATTTGATGGACTATGGAATAAGGAGTGGCAAGAGCCTAAGCTTGGGGATGCCCGAGGCACCCCAAGGTAATGTTCAAGGACAACCAAGAGCTTAAGCTTGGGGATGCCCCAGAAGGCATCCCCTCTTTCATCTCTGTCTATCGGTAACTTCACTTGAGGCTATACTTTTATTCACCACATGATATGTGTTTTGCTTGGAGCGTCTTGTATGATTTGAGTCTTTGCTTTTTAGTTTGCCACAATCATCCTTGCTGTACACACCTTTTGACAAAGACACGCATGAATCGTGATTTATTAGAATACTCTATGTGATTCACTTATATATTTTGAGCTAGGCAATATTGCTCTAGTGCTTCACTTATATCTTTTTAGAGCACGGCGGTGGTTTTATTTTATAGAAAGTGTTGAACTCTCATGCTTCACTTATATTATTTTGAGAGTCTCTAAACAACATGTTATTTTGCTTTGGTTATAAATTTAGTCCTAATATGATAGGCATCCAAGAGGGATATAATAAAAGCTTTCATATAAAGTGCATTGAATATTATGAGAAGTTTGATTCCTTATGATTGTTTTGAGATATGAAGATGGTGATATTAAAGTCATGCTAGTAAGTAATTGTGAATTTGAGAAATACTTATGTTAAAGTTTGTGATCCCCGTAGCATGCACGTATGGTGAACCGTTATGTCATGAAGTCTGAGCATGATTTATTTATTGATTGTCTTCCTTATGAGTGGCGGTCGGGGACGGGCAATGGTCTTTTCCTACCAATCTATCCCCCTAGGAGCACGCACGTAGTACTTCGTTTCGATAACTAATAGATTTTTGCAATAAGTATATGAGTTCTTTGTGACTAATGTTGAGTCCATAGACTATACGCACTCTCACCCTTCCACCATTGCTAGCCTCTCTAGTACCGCGCAACTTTCGCCGTTACCCTAAACCCACCATATACCTTCCTCAAAACAGCCACCATACCTACCTATTGTGGCATTTCCATAGCCATTCCGAGATATATTGCCATGCAACTTTCCACCGTTCCGTTTATTATGACACACTCCATCATTGTCATATTGCTTTGCATGATCATGTAGTTGACATCGTATTTGTGGCAAAGCCACCGTTCATAATTCTTTCATGCATGTCACTCTTGATTCATTGCACATCCTGGTACACCGCCAAAGGCATTCATATAGAGTCATATTTTGTTCTAAGTATCGTGTTGTAATTCTTGAGTTGTAAGTAAATAAAAGTGTGATGATCTTCATTATTAGAGCATTGTCCCATGTGAGGAAAGGATGATGGAGACTATGATTCCCCCACAAGTTGAGATGAGACTCCGGACAAAAAAAATAGGCCAAAAAAATGAGAGAAGACCCAAATAAAAAAATGAGAGAAAAGAGAGAAGGGGCAATGCTACTATCCTTTTACCACACTTGTGCTTCAAAGTAGCACCATGATCTTCATGATAGAGAGTCTCCTATATTGTCACTTTCATATACTAGTGGGAACTTTTCATTATAGAACTTGGCTTGTATATTCCAACGATGGGTTTCCTCAAATTGCCCAAGCTCTTCATGAGCAAGCAAGTTGGATGCACACCCACTTAATTTCTTTTTAAGCCTTCATAAACTTATAGCTCTAGTGCATACGTTGCATGGCAATCCCTACTCACTCACATTGATATCTATTGATGGGCATCTCCATAGCCTGTTGATATGCCTAGTTGATGTGAGAATATCTCCTTCTTTTTGTCTTCTCCACGACCACAGTCTATTCCACCTATAGTGCTATGTCCATGGCTCACGCTCATGTATTGCGTGAAAGTTGAATAAGTTTGAGAACATCAAAAGTATGAAACAGATGCTTGGCTTGTCATCGGGGTTGTGCATGATTTAAATATTTTGTGTGATGAAGATGGAGTATAGCCAGACTATAAGATTTCGTAGGGATAAACTTTCTTTGGCCATGTTCTTTTGAAGTATTATTGTGGCACCCCAGCTCAGAGAAACCGGAACGCCCCATATTCCAGCCCAGAGATCGAGGAGAAGTCTCTGGAATACGGCACTGCTTGACATAGAACAAATCAGATCTTATTACAAGAATAATAATTACAAGGGTCTGATGTTACAAAGAAGCACATCAGCACTGCGACACCACGCCTGTGACACTATACTTGCTCTATGCTAGCAGCGGAACAACTCGTAGCAGCGGAATACTTCTAGCAGCGGAACAACGACGAAGGTGGTGAACTCCACTCCGCAGGGACTCTGGCTGGGACACGATCTAGCTTGCACGCACGGCAACCTCGACAAGCAATCAAGCAATCATGGCATCACCTGCAATCTGGCATGACACGCCAGGTCAGTACATTGAATGTACTTGCAAGCTCACAACAACCATAAACATCAAGGCAAGACAATAACATAGTATTAACAGGTTAATTAATTAACAACTACCATGATGAAGCAACTACTAAGCATGAGATGAAACTAATACAGTGCTGATAAATCACCATCTCAGATCTCCATAACCATATCTCTCTTGGCTAACCGGCCAAGCAATATACCATCCCGATCAACTCATGATCAAAACCACACGGTGATCTTTCCGGCGATCACTACCATGACCAACACTTGGTCTCAAACTGTGATCTTTCCGGCGATCACAACCATGACCAACACTTGGTCTCCAACATCATCATCAACATCCTGCCAAACTGTTACTGCTCACAATATATCATCATATAAATCACCTATAAGTCATTCCGTCATGTGAGTGTTGATCAAACGGTGGGACCTAGTACGAACCCATGCCCATGACCGAGGGCACGACTATCGATAGATTAATACACTCTGCAGAGGTAGCACATTGTACCCACACCACAGAACCCATGGCCACGTACTCCCATTCGGGTGGACCAACGGCGTTCCGACAAAACCGATCTACTGCCATGACACTCTCCCGGCCACTCCGACCAACATCCCTTCTGGGTTTAGTCCTGGGTGGCCCCGTGTCTACCAAAGACACACCGACCACCGTCGTGGCCAAAACGTCCCTCACGGGGACAGGATCCATAACAACAACAACGGGCACACAAGGTTATGTCTGCTTACCGGGCCAGGGTACGCACGCCCATAACCTTCCCTCGTTGGAGGCACCGGCGAGAGACATGACAATAGACCGCATTAGGGCCTTCCCATAAAGGCAAATGTGGTTGCACTGGAAAAGCCCGGTTCGGTGGCACCTGACCAACTTAATGACGGAATTTATCCCCAAAAATATAACTGTGGTAACTGATACTCCAATATCATCTATCAACCTATAATCCGAGTCATAGCAATATCCAACGAATAATCCAAGCATAATCTCCTCATCTCAAAATACTCCAAGGGTAGCACAACACTACTGTCATGATGGATCCGAAAATCAATAATCCTACTACTCCAATAACAAGAATAAAGCTATTCGGCTAAGATCCACATGTAAACATCATCTCCGAAAATAATACTCCAAGCAACAGAATGTCAACTAGCATCATGAAAAATAATCATACTAACCACTAATAATCCAAAGGCAGCATGATATCCAAAGTAATACTCCAAAATATCACCAGATACCATCATGAAAAATAATCATAATAACCACTAAGAATCCGAAGGCACATGTCATCCACATAATCATCAAAATATTAATCCTAGAACTCCAAGCAATATCATGGCAATATCAAGATCAAACAATACTCCGAGAAATGCCATGAACAAATCATACCTAGCTAACACAATATTTTAAACAAGTTTAAATAAAGAAACCATGTCACTGCATTGCAATCATGCAAATGGAGGGTGTGGCTTGCCTGGGGTGGAAGAAATCACCGAAAAGAAGTGCGAGAAGCTCGCGGAAAGGATTGTCGGAAAACGTTCTCTCTCGGAGGGGCCTGAATAAGGCAGGGGCAAAATGGTCATTTTCAGAATGTCAAAACATGGTGAAAATGGTTCCATCAGAATGAGCTCGACAAAACGAAGAAGTGGTCTTTGGATTCACCTGATTCGGAGCTAGGAGTAAAAAGATACACTTGTTTCTCTGCCAGGGGCCTATCTATAAGAAAAATCTTAACAAATTGGGCCTGGGCAAAAAAACGGAAAGCGTACTTTAAAGAATACGCCTTCGCTTCAGGGAAAACGTATTCCTTGCTGAAACAGATACATAATACGCTTTCAGATAAGGGAAGCGTACTTTGGCTGAAATAGAGGTGAAATACGCTTTTGGAAGAAGAAAACGGAAAGCTGGAAGTTCGTCTCCACTTATTTGACGTGGCTGGCGGGGTCAACGGCTGAGGGGCTGACGCGCGGGGCCCGCGGCCAGTTGGCAGGGGGGTCGTCGTCTTCATCTACCTCGCTCGCGCCCGCGGAGCAGAGGGAGGTCGCCGGCGTGGGGGCTCGTCCAGCCTGCTCCGGCCATCCCTCGCCTCGCTCGACCTATGGGCGAGCTCAGCAGGAGGAGCCACACCCGAAGGTGGAGGTCACAGGCTCCAGAATGGACCGAGGTGACAACGACATGAACTTCGGCGGATGGCGGTTCGGGCAGATGCGGGAATGGCAATGTGGCTGCTCCGCCGGCAAGGCGTGGGGTTGAGGAGACTCGCAGGAGCACGGGGAAGACGAGGGTAAGATCAGGGAGTGGAGGGGTGGCTCGGGTCGGCCGGATTTAGGTGGAGCACCGTGGCGAAGCTTCGGCCATGGGAGGGCAACGAGAGCTCCTCGAGCTCGTTTGGGTGGTCGGGGAGGCCTAGAGGGGAGAGGTGAGGAGGCTGGTGCGGTCTAGGCAGCTCGGGGTGGCTTATATAGCCGACGGGAGGGGGAGCCGTGCTGGCATCGCCGTGGACGCGTGGCCGGCGCCGCGGACGCGTGCCCACGCGCATGAGCTCGGAGACAGGCGATGAGGGAGGCACAGTAGAGTCTCTCACGGGGTAGAGGCGGCCAAGGGAGCACAGGGAGGATGACGACGGCGACGAGCAGAGCCAAACGGAGAACTGTGCTCTCGTGGGCGTTCGGCGGCGAGCGTCGGTGAGCGGTTTTACTAAGAGGGAGAGAGGTCCAGGAGGACGGCGACGACGCGGTAAAACTCTTGGACATGCTCACGCGCGCGAAGACGACGAGAGGAGGAGGGGCCGAAGCACAAACAGCCACTGGGCGCGGCCACTGCACACAGAGCGCGTGCATAGTGATGCCATTAACGCGGTCACCGCGTGCACTGGCATGTAGCGGGGGAGAGAGGCTTGAAAATATTGTCTAGTGGTAAGTTCATCCAGTGTAGGTTTCAACTCCGGTGGTAGCTTGGTTAAAAGTGCTATGGTTAACTGGTAAGAACCCTCTGAAGTTTACTGCAGTAAACTTGGGTGAGCACTAGTGATCAACAGGAAGGGTTTTGGATCCAATGGAGTTGTCTGAGAGGTTGAGGTAAAGAAGGACTTACATCCTGGTAACTATGGGGGGGTTTGGATCAAGATGTAACAGAGTTGCTTTGCAACTGCCAAATATGGTCCAGAATCAAGATTTGGATGATGCACTCTGATGAAGCATCAACTTGAGCTCAAATTGGGCAAGGCAGAGTCATTTGGTCCTATGAAGATGCTCAAAAAGTCTCATACCAATTGGCCAAGCCAAACTGGTACTTGCTTCACAGACATCTCCTCTGGACAGAAACTTGCAAAAATTATAGAGGAATAATGGCTTGATTAACCATGCCCAAAATGGGTGGAGGTAGGTTATATGGATAATAGAAGGCCTAGAAAAATTGGCAGCCATAATGGAGCAAGATAAAATATACTTTCTTCACAAACTGAAATTTTGGGCAGAATCAAAGACTTGAAGATGAGCTCACATGGAGGCATGATATGAGCTCTACTTTTGTGGAGGGCTATGATATGATCATATGAGAGATCATGCAAAATGGCAACTCATTTGGGTATGCCTAGCTTGCACCTCCTTCACAAAGCTTCTTTCTGGATAGAAACTTTGGAAAATCATAATTAAATAATTACTAGGCAAATGAGGTTGCATTTTGGCATGTGGCAATGATATGGACAAGAAAAGGTGTAAAAGGAGTTTGAGGTCAATTGGGAAAAGGAAAATAGCACTTGCTTCACAATGTGCCATTTAGGGGGCAGAATAGGAAATGAATTATTTGAGCAAGATGATAAACATGACAAATGAAATATTTTGCCATATTTGAGAAAGATATGACCCAACAATTTATGAGAATTATTTGGGAATTTTAGGAGTGATGGAAATAAAGGTTGCTTCACAACCTAGGGAAGACAGGGTTATTCCTTTAATAGAAAAAGGAATATTCCCTAGAAAAACATTTTAGGGTTTGGTCAAGCAGTGATGTGACAAGATCTTGGCGGGGTTTTGAGAATGATGAGCCACTTGGGAAGGAAAAAGAGGATGATTTCCCAGGTGACAAGGCCACAGAACCACTCCAAAAAGAAAAACAGAGCAAAAACCAATGAATCAAAAAGAAAAAGAAAAGGGCCAAAATTCAAGCTGTTACAACTCTTACCCCCTTAAAGAAATCTCGTCCTCGAGATTTAGTTGCTCTGGGAACAAGTATGACTTGAGGATACTGTTTCCAACTTGGGCATCCTCTTTCCTTTATTTATTGTTCCCCCAAGAATTTCAGATGATCAACTTACCTTGCTCTGGGGTGGCTTTTCCCAAATTTTGATGGGTCTTTGCTCATATACCAAATCCTTTTGCTGACGTTGATTTTCTCATATCTGCGGTGATGTCCGATGGATCTGATCATAAATTTCCTTTTGGTCATGAAAACCTTTTTATTTCTGTCATGGGGTTGCTGCAAGCCTTCTGGGTTCAATAAATGCTTAGAATTAATCATGGCCATCTTCTGACGGGATCTGACAGCCCATAGGTGCACTGATTTATCTTGATTTATTTCCTTTGGCTCGAGCATGTGGCATACACCAGAGATTTGACTGCCTTCTTTCGTGAGGAATATAATGGTGCATGGAGTTATAGCTATGTCATACCTCAAATATTTATATCTTGAGACTTTGCCCGACAGGGGCTGACGGACAAATGCTTTTCCAGACAGACTGACCGTGTACTTGATTCCGTCGGCGAGTATACCGGGTCTGAGCTGATTATTCGTCTTTTGACTTTCTCATTTTGTCGGTATACCCATTTTTGGTAATACGCTGTGATATGTTTTAACTTGCCGCTGAGGTCAAACTGTTGAGGTTGCAAAGGAATCTTGGATCTGACATAACAAACTTGGATATTCCGCACTAACCATATCAAGCGGGTTAGCGGGATATGAAAATCCTTGTAAATAGAGTAGGCCGCTGTAAGTGTATGTCTTTGTGGATCCATATGGAATTATGGCCTCCAACTGACTTGGGGTATCCGGACCCTGATGGTCGTGCAAAATCATCATACCTTCGTTGTCAGTCTCACCCTTTAACGGTCATGATTTTCTTTGTCAGGATACCTTCTGAAATACTTGACCACACATGTCCTTGATTCTTCGTATGATCATGACTGTGGCTAGTGCAATATTGTTGGAATTATTCCTTCTGCTTATTTTCTGACCTGTGTTCGCACATATATGACATATACTCAGGGTTTGTAGCTGTACGGTGCTCATTGCTGAGGCCAATCATACAAGAAGGTGACAAGAGTTCATGAGATCCCCTTGTAGGTGCGGAATATTGGCCTTGGTGGCCATTGTCAAGACTGTTACTTCTGCGATGTCATATTCAGATCTTGTCGATCCTTGCATTACATAAGGTGTGTATCTCTGCTTATCTTCATTTGCATGACTTATGAGGTTGTTGGTTCCGTACTTGAGAAGCTTCTCCTCGGGTTTGCTTGTTGAGAAAAATTTATTTCCGTCTGTCAGAAGCTTTTACCGAGGTATCTTGTTGAGAAAGACCGGGTACCGTGGACCGGAAATTGTTCACATATCAGGCTGAGCAAAAATTTGAGGAGCCTTGCCTCATAAATTTCTTCCTATAGCGTGTAGAATAATGCTGGGTTTCTTACATCCAAAACTTCTACTGATATGCAAACCGAGATCCATGCACACGTCCATAATATTTTGCGGCTGATTATTGGTATGAGAAAATTTGTTCGACTGTCTTCCTTGAGCATATCACATCCTGACTTTCTCTTGGAGTATAACATATTTCAAGTATCATTTATTGCTGAGCCAAAACTTTGCCTATGATCCATACCTTTGACTGAAAAATATAGCGTTGGTCTTGCATCTGACTTGTCTTTCTGCTGGCTGGATCATTACTGCTGTAGAATTGATGCGGATAATCAACCCAAGACACAATTGGTATTCTGAGCAGATATTCCTTATATCATGCGGTTGACTGAGAAGGCCATAATGTTTAGTTGAGCTTCTTCCAAATATTTGAAATACTTATTACTTCTTCGAGTCTGGTGTCAGTTGATGAGCAACTCTTTATATGGGAAAAATAATGTAACACCGGGGCCCAAAAAGAAAGAAGCAAAAGAAAACTCAACTAAACAAAAGCACACAACAACAATCAATTCACACACAATCAATGTCGCATTTTACTGCTGGTCACACAATATGCATGCCTACTTAAGCACACAAATCTCGCGGGATCTCCAGCTCTACGATCTAGCATGTTGTGACGTTGTGCACGAGGACGAATAAATGTGTGGAAGAATTGGTGTAAACAGCGCTACACCAAGTGCTAGCTTAGCCAGGTAGCAGCCTGGACTAGCTCGGAGGTGAGGACGCACTCGGTAATCATGTAGAGGGACACGAAGGTCGCAACCACATTATTATCAAGCGGACGAAAAAAGATCCGTACTCGTCCAAGAAATAGGATAGCAGGGAAAAACTGAGGCTGCTGACATTGCCCTTTCTTGATAACTACGATCATTAAGGGTTGCCAAAATGACAAGAAAAAGGACGATCCGTGATAGAAGCATGTCTACCACCGAAACAAAAGGTGGGGCTGAAGGAAATACTTCGGCGCGATACCTGAGCACCATCTTTGCAAACAGTGTCAGGGTCACATGGCATCACTCTGTTGGGACAGAAATGACGCCAAACACCAAAGAATGAGCAAGAAAAGAAAACTGGAGAAATGCAAAGGTTGAGCTGTAGTGGATCCGAACCGATGCCATCTACACTCACTAGATTAAACCGTTAGTAAAAAAAAGGCTACATGCATGCTATGCAACAAACAAATGCAGCAACCGAATGCGACAAACAAGACCACCTCTAAACTACCGATTTCTATCGGTTTCTACCGCTCGCGCTGACTAGGGCGTCCTACAGCCAGACCTGCTCTGATACCAAGCCTGTGGCACCCGGGCTCAGAGAAACCGGAACGCCCCGTATTCCAGCCCAGAGATCGAGGAGAAGTCTCTGGAATACGACACTGCTTGACATAGAACAAATCAGCTCTTATTACAAGAATAATAATTACAAGGGTCTGATGTTACAAAGAAGCACATCAGCACTGCGACACCACGCCTACGATACTATACTTGCTCTATGCTAGCAGCGGAACAACGACGAAGGTGGTGAACTCCACTCCGCAGGGACTATGGCTGGGACACGATCTAGCTCGCATGCACGGCAACCTCGACAAGCAATCAAGCAATCATGGCATCACCTGCAATCTGGCATGACACGCCAGGTCAGTACATTGAATGTACTTGCAAGCTCACAACAACCATAAACATCAAGGCAAGACAATAACATAGCATTAACAGGTTAATTAATTAACAACTACCATGATGAAGCAACTACTAAGCATGAGATGAAACTAATACAGTGCTGATAAATCACCATCTCAGATCTCCATAACCATATCTCTCTTGGCTAACCGGCCAAGCAATATACCATCTCGATCAACTCATGATCAAAACCACACGGTGATCTTTCCAGCGATCACTACCATGACCAACACTTGGTCTCAAACTGTGATCTTTCCGGCGATCACAACCATGACCAACACTTGGTCTCCAACATCATCATCAACATCCTGCCAAACTGTTACTGCTCACAATATATCATCATATAAATCACCTATAAGTCATTCCGTCATGTGAGTGTTGATCAAACGGTGGGACCTAGTACGAACCCATGCCCATGACCGAGGACACGACTATCGATAGATTAATACACTCTGCAGAGGTAGCACATTGTACCCACACCACAGAACCCATGGCCTCGTACTCCCATTCGGGTGGACCAACGGCGTTCCGACAAAACCGATCTACTTCCATGACACTCTCCCGGCCACTCCGGCCAACATCCCTTCTGGGTTTAGTCCTGGGTGGCCCCGTGTCTACCAAAGACACACCGACCACCGTCGTGGCCAAAACGTCCCTCACGGGGACCGGATCCATAACAACAACAACAGGCACACAAGGTTATGTCTGCTTACCGGGCCAGGGTACGCACGCCCATAACCTTCCCTCGTTGGAGGCACCGGTGAGAGACATGACAATAGACCGCATTAGGGCCTTCCCATAAAGGCAAATGTGGTTGCATTGGAAAAGCCCGGTTCGGTGGCACCTGACCAACTTAATGACGGAATTTATCCCCAAAAATATAACTGTCGTAACTGATACTCCAATATCATCTATCAACCTATAATCCAAGTCATAGCAATATCCAACGAATAATCCAAGCATAATCTCCTCATCTCAAAATACTCCAAGGGTAGCACAACACTACTGTCATGATGAATCCAAAAATCAATAATCCTACTACTCCAATAACAAGAATAAAGCTATTCGGCTAAGATCCACATGTAAACATCATCTCCAAAAATAATACTCCAAGCAACAGAACGTCAACTAGCATCATGAAAAATAATCATACTAATCACTAATAATCCAAAGGCAGCATGATATCCAAAGTAATACTCCAAAATATCACCAGATACCATCATGAAAAATAATCATAATAACCACTAAGAATCCG
This sequence comes from Aegilops tauschii subsp. strangulata, assembly GCF_002575655.3. Taxonomy (NCBI): domain Eukaryota; kingdom Viridiplantae; phylum Streptophyta; class Magnoliopsida; order Poales; family Poaceae; genus Aegilops; species Aegilops tauschii. The sequence goes on from NC_053039.3 coordinate 251,948,850, forward strand.
AAGGCACATGTCATCCACATAATCATCAAAATATTAATCCTCGAACTCCAAGCAATATCATGGCAATATCAAGATCAAACAATACTCCGAGAAATGCCATGAACAAATCATACCTAGCTAACACAATATTTTAAACAAGTTTAAATAAAGAAACCACGTCACTGCATTGCAATCATGCAAATGGAGGGTGTGGCTTGCCTGGGGTGGAAGAAATCACCGAAAAGAAGTGCGAGAAGCTCGCGGAAAGGATCGTCGGAAAACGTTCTCTCTCGGAGGGGGCTGAATAAGGCAGGGGCAAAATGGTCATTTTCAGAATGTCAAAACATGGTGAAAATGGTTCCATTAGAACGGGCTCGATGAAACGAAGAAGTGGGCTTTGGATTCACCTGATTCGGAGCTAGGAGTAAAAAGATACACTTGTTTCTCTGCCAGGGGCCTATCTGTCAGAAAAATCTTAACAAATTGGGCCTGGGCAGAAAAACGGAAAGCGTACTTTAAAGAAAACGCCTTCGCTTTAGGGAAAACGTATTCCTTGCTGAAACAGATACATAATACGCTTTCAGATAAGGGAAGCGTACTTTGGCTGAAATAGAGGTGAAATACGCTTTTGGAAGAAGAAAACGGAAAGCTGGAAGTTCGTCTCCACTTATTTGACGTGGCTGGCGGGGTCAACGGCTGAGGGGCTGACGCGCGGGGCCCGCGGCCAGTTGGCAGGGGGGTCGTCGTTTTCATCTACCTCGCTCGCGCCCGCGGAGCAGAGGGAGGTCGCCGGCGCGGGGGCTCGTCCGGCCGGCTCCGGCCATCCCTCGCCTCGCTCGACCTATGGGCGAGCTCAGCAGGAGGAGCCGCACCTGAAGGTGGAGGTCACGGGCTCCAGAATGGACCGAGGCGACGACGACATGAACTCCGGCGGACGGCGGTTCGGGCAGATGCGGGAATGGCGATGTGGCTGCTCCGGCGGCAAGGCGTGGGGTTGAGGAGACTCGCAGGAGCACGGGGAAGATGAGGGTATGATCAGGGAGTGGAGGGGTGGCTCGGGTCGGCCGGATTTGAGCGGAGCACCGCGGCGAAGCTTCGGCCATGGGAGGGCAACGAGAGCTCCTCGAGCTCGTTTGGGTGGTCGGGGAGGCCTAGAGGGGAGAGGTGAGGAGGCTGGTGCGGTCTAGGCAGCTCGGGGTGGCTTATATAGCCGACGGGAGGGGGAGCGTCGGTGAGCGGTTTTACTGAGAGGGAGAGAGGTCCAGGAGGACGGCGACGACGCGGTAAAACTCTAGGACATGCTCACGCGCGCGAAGACGACGAGAGGAGGAGGGGCCGAAGCACAAACAGCCACTGGGCGCGGCCACTTCACACAGAGCGCGTGCATAGTGATGCCATTAACGCGGTCACCGCGTGCACTGGCATGTAGCGGGGGAGAGAGGCTTGTAAATGTTGTCTAGTGGTAAGTTCATCCAGTGTAGGTTTCAACTCCGGTGGTAGCTCGGTTGAAAGTGCTATGGTTAACTGGTAAGAACCCTCTGAAGTTTACTGCAGTAAACTTGGGTGAGCACTAGTGATCAACAGGAAGGGTTTTGGATCCAATGGAGTTGTCTGAGAGGTTGAGGTAAAGAAGGACTTACATCCTGGTAACTATGGGGGGGTTTGGATCAAGATGTAACAGAGTTGCTTCGCAACTGCCAAATATGGTCCAGAATCAAGATTTGGATGATGCACTCTGATGAAGCATCAACTTGAGCTCAAATTGGGCAAGGTAGAGTCATTTGGTCCTATGAAGATGCTCAAAAAGTCTCATACCAATTGGCCAAGCCAAACTGGTACTTGCTTCACAGACATCTCCTCTGGACAGAAACTTGCAAAAATTATAGAGGAATAATGGCTTGATTAACCACACCCAAAATGGGTGGAGGTAGGTTATATGGATAATATAAGGCCTAGAAAAATTGGCAGCCATAATGGAGCAAGATAAAATATACTTGCTTCACAAACTGAAATTTTGGGCAGAATCAAAGAATTGAAGATGAGCTCACATGGAGGCATGATATGAGCTCTACTTTTGTGGAGGGCTATGATATGATCATATGAGGGATCATGCAAAATGGCAACTCATTTGGATATGCCTAGCTTGCACCTCCTTCACAAAGCTTCTTTCTGGATAGAAACTTTCGAAAATCATAATTAAATAATTACTAGTCAAATGAGGTTGCATTTTGGCATGTGGCAATTATATGGACAAGAAAAGGTGTAAAAGGAGTTTGAGGTCAATTGGGAAAAGGAAAATAGCACTTGCTTCACAATGTGCCATTTAGGGGGCAGAATAGGAAATGAATTATTTGAGCAAGATGATAAACATGACAAATGAAATATTTTGCCATATTTGAGAAAGATATGACCCAAAAAATTTATTAGAATTATTTGGGAATTTTAGGAGTGATGGAAATAAAGGTTGCTTCACAACCTAGGGCAGACAGGGTTATTCCTTTAATAGAAAAAGGAATATTCCCTAGCAAAACATTTTAGGGTTTGGTCAAGCAGTGAAGTGACAAGATCTTGGCGGGGTTTTGAGAATGATGAGCCACTTGGGAAGGAAAAAGAGGATGATTTCCCAGGTGACAAGGCCACAGAACCACTCTGGAAAGAAAAACAGAGCAAAAACAAATGAATCAAAAAGAAAAAGAAAAAGAAAAGGGCCAAAATTCAGGCTGTTACAACTATTGTTTTTTATGTCAATATTAAGCTTTTGTTTTGAATCATACGGATCTGAACATTCACGCCACAATAAAAGAAATTACATGGATAAATATGTTAGGTAGCATTGCACATCAAAAATCTGTTTATATCATTTACCTACTCGAGGACGAGCGGGAATTAAGCTTGGGGATGCTTGATACGTCTCAAACGTATCTATAATTTTTGATTGTTCCATGCTATTATATTATCTGTTTTGGATGTTTTATATGCATTATTATGCTATTTTATATTATTTTTGGGACTAACCTATTAACCTAGAGCCTAGTGCCAGTTCCTATTTTTTCCTTGTTTTAGAGTTTCGCAGAAAAGGAATACCAAACGGAGTCCAAACGGAATAAAACTTTCGCGATGATTTTTCTTGGACCAGAAGACATCAAGAGGACTTGGAGTGCAAGTCTGAGAAGCCACGAGGCGGCCACAAGGACGGAGGGAGCGCCCAGGGGGGTAAGACGTGCCCCCACCCTTGTGCGCCCCTTGTGACTCCACCGACCTAGTTCCTTCACCTATATATTGTCATATATCCCAAAACCAACAGAGAGGGCCACGAAAACACTTCTCCACCGCCGCAACCTTTTGTACCCATGAGATCCCATCTAGGGGCCTTTTTCGGTGTCCCGCCGGAGGGGGATTCGATCACGAAGGGCTTCTACATCAACACCATTGCCCTTCCAATGAAGCGTGAGTAGTTTACCACAGACCTACGGGTCCATAGCTAGTAGCTAGATGGCTTCTTCTCTCTCTTTGATTCTCAATACCATGTTCTCCTCGATGTTCTTGGAGATTTATTCGATGTAATACTTTTTTGCGGTGTGTTTGCCCAGATCCGATGAATTGTGGATTTATGATCAACTTAGCTATGAATATTATTTGAATCTTCTCTGAATTCTTATATGCATGATTTGATATTTTCGCAAGTCTCTTCGAACTATCGATTTGGTTTGGCCAACTAGATTAGTTTTTCTTGGAATGGGAGAAGTGCTTAGCTTTGGGTTCAATCTTGCGGTGTCCTTTCCCAGTGACAGTAGGGGCAGCAAGGCACGTATTATATTGTTGCCATCGAGGATAAAAAGATGGGGTTTTCATCATATTGCTTGAGTTAACTCCTCTACATCATGTCATCTTGCTTAAAGCGTTACTGCATTCTTTATGAACTTAATACTCTAGATGCTTGCGAGATAGCAGTCGATGTGTGGAGTAATAGTAGTAGATGCAGGCAGGAGTCGTCTACTTGACACGGACGTGATGCCTATATTCATGATCATTGCCTTAGATATCGTCATAACTTTGCGCTTTTCTATCAATTGCTCGGCAGTAATTTGTTCACCCACCGTAATAGTTTCTTTCTTGAGAGAAGCATCTAGTGAAACCTATGGCCCCCGGATCTATTTTCCGTCATATAAGTTTTCAATCTACATTTTTAGTTTCCAATCTACTCTTTTTGCAATCTTTTACTTTCCGATCTATAAACCAAAAATACCAAAAATATTTACTTTACCGTTTATCTATCTCTATCAGATCTCACTTTCGCAAGTAACCGTGAACGGATTGACAACCCATTTATCGGGTTGGGTGCAAGTTGTTGATTGTTTGTGCATCTATTCAGTGACTTCTTCATTGTCTCCTACTGGATTGATACCTTGGTTCTCAAACTGAGGGAAATACTTACTCTACTTCGCTGCATCATCCTTTCCTCTTCAAGGGAAAAACCAACGCAAGCTCAAGACGTAGCAGGAAGAATTTTTGGCGCCGTTGCCGGGGAGATCGACGCCAAGTCAAGACATACCAAGTACCCATCATAAACTCTCATCTCTTGCATTACATTATTCGCCATTCGCCTCTTGTTTTCCTCTTCCCCACTTCTAAAACGATTTTTGAAAAGATTTGCCTTTTCTTTGCCCCTCTTCCATTCGTCTTCTTCGTTCACTTTAAGTTTGCTCGATTTGTTTGCTGTCACCATGTCTAAAATTGGGGAGGTTATTGTCGGTGTCAAAACCGGCCGATCTCGGGTAGGGGGTCTCGAACTGTAACAGGAGGAAGGGGACACGATTTTACCCAGGTTCGGGCCCTCTTAACGGAGGTAATACCCTACTTCCTGCTTGATTGACTATGATGAATATAGGGGTTACAAGAGTTGATCTACCTCAAGATCGTAATGGCTAAAACCTAGATGTCTAGCCTGTATGATTGTGATCGCCTCAACGGACTAAACCCTCTAGTTTATATAGACACCGGAGAGGGCCAGGGTTGTACAAAGTCAGTTTATAGAGAAAGGAAACTATACGACTAGCCGCCAAGCTTGCTATCACGCCAAGGAGACCCCCATCCGGACGCGAGGAAAGGCCTTCTATCTTGTACTTTCATGGCCCATTAGTTCGACCCATGTCACATGGCCCGACCATCCAAGGACCCCTTAATCTAGGACTCCCTCAGTTATCAATAAAAAAGATAGTAGTAACGATGAGGGAAATTTTGATGCTTTTGCCAACACTAATCCTAATGAAGAATTGATACGTCTCCAACGTATCTATAATTTTTGATTGCTCCATGCTATATTATCTACTGTTTTGGACATTATTGGGCTTTATTATTCACTTTTATATTATTTTTGGGACTAACCTATTAACCGGAGGCCCAGCCCAGAATTGCTGTTTTTTTGCCAATTTCAGAGTTTCGCAGAAAAGGAATATCAAGCGGAGTCCAAACGGAATGAAACCTTCGGGAACGTGATTTTTAGAACGAATACGATCTAGGAGACTTGGATCCTACGTCAAGAAACAAAGGAGGAGGCCACCAGGTAGGGGGCGCGCCTACCCCCCCCCCCCAGGGCGCGCCCTCCACCCTCGTGGGCCCCCTGTTGCTCCACCGACGTACTCCTTCCTCCTATATATACCTACCTACCACCAAACGATCAGATACGGAGCCAAAAACCTAATTCCACCACCGCAACCTTCTGTACCCACGAGATCCCATCTTGGGGCCTGTTCTGGAGCTCCGCCGGAGGGGGCATCGATCACGGAGGGCTTCTACATCAACACCATAGCCCCTCCGATGAAGTGTGAGTAGTTTACCTCAGACCTTCGGGTCCATAGTTAGTAGCTAGATGGCTTCTTCTCTCTTTTTGGATCTCCATACAATGTTCTCCCCCTCTCTCGTGGAGATCTATTCGATGTAATCTTCTTTTTGCGGTGTGTTTGTTGAGACCGATGAATTGTGGGTTTATGATCAAGTTTATCTATGAACAATATTTGAATCTTCTGAATTCTTTTATGTATGATTGGTTATCTTTGCAAGTCTCTTCGAATTATCAGTTTGGTTTGGCCTACTAGATTGATCTTTCTTGCAATGGGAGAAGTGCTTAGCTTTGGGTTCAATCTTGCGGTGTCCTTTCCTAGTGACAGTAGGGGCAGCAAGGCACGTATTGTATTGTTGCCATCGAGGATAACAAGATGGTTTTTTTATCATATTGCATGAATTTATCCGTCTCCATCATGTCATCTTGCTTAAGGCGTTACTCTGTTTTTATGAACTTAATACTCTAGATGCATGCTGGATAGCGGTCGATGTGTGGAGTAATAGTAGTAGATGTAGGCAGGAGTCGGTCTACTTGTCTCGGACGTGATGCCTATATACATGATCATACCTAGATATTCTCATAACTATGCTCAATTCTGTCAATTGCTCAACAGTAATTTGTTCACCCACCGTAAAATACTTATGCTCTTGAGAGAAGCCACTAGTGAAACCTATGCCCCCGGGTCTATCTTCCATCATATTAATCTTCCAACACTTAGTTATTTCCTTTGCTTTTTACTTTGCTTTTATTTTACTTTGCATCTTTATCACAAAAATACCAAAAATATTATCCTATCATATCTCTCAGATCTCACTCTCGTAAGTGACCGTGAAGGGATTGACAACCCCTTATTGTGTTGGTTGCGAGGATTTATTTGTTTTGTGTAGGTGCGAGGGACTCGCGCGTAGCCTCCTACTGGATTGATACCTTGGTTCTCAAAAACTGAGGGAAATACTTACACTACTTTGCTGCATCACCCTTTCCTCTTCAAGGGAAAACCAACGCAGTGCTCAAGAGGTAGCAAGAAGGATTTCTGGCGCCGTTGCCGGGGAGGTCTACGCAAAAGTCAACATACCAAGTACCCATCACAATCCCTTATCTCCCACATTACATTATTTGCCATTTGCCTCTCGTTTTCCTCTCCCCCACTTCACCCTTGCCGTTTTATTCGCCCTCTCTTTTCCGTTCGCCTTCTTCTTTTTGCCCCTCGCTCTTTCTGTCGTTATGTCTGAAATTGGGGAAATTATTGCCGATATGGACAATAATATTATCATGGGAAATTCTGATGCTCCTGCTGAAGAACCCCCTACCTTGTATACAAAAAGATTTCAAATTGGTAGTGGTAATATTATTGGAAAAGGAGTTATTCAAGATTTCTTTACTTGTGCCGGTGTTTTGCCTTCTATGAGCGGTTCTATTCTTCATAGAACTAGTAGTCTTGCGGATGCTATTGCCATGCTTATAGTTGAACTTGAAAGGCAATCTATGCACATGCATCCTTGCATACAAAGAATTTTCCTAGAATTCTCTAATATTGAGCATTCTTCTGTTAAGCATGCCGCCACTATCTTTTTGGCTCATGAGTTTAGATTCATAATGAAAGAGGCTAAAGAAATCTTTGCGCATTATAGGGTATATGCTAGCCATCCTCCCATAGAAGCTATCCTTTTTAATCAAGAAGACATGATGCGTTTACAGTCTATGGATCATGTTGCTTATAATGAAAATCTTAGGAAAAAGGTTCCAGCTGATGTTCTAGTTGATAGAATTTCCAAGCTTAATGATGATTTTGCTATTCAGAATAATGGATTAGGTTTTCCTCTTGAACAAAGGCTTGTGACTTTTTGCCAAAAGAATGCTTGTAATGATGAATTGGTTGTGCAATACAAAGGGCCAAGGGAGGAACCCATACCTCCCGAGATTGATCTTGGGGACTTTTGTCCCATTAAATTTAGCCCTTTTGATTATTTTTGCTTGCCTCAAAGAAAACTTGCAGCTGAACGTAGAGAATATGAGAAAAGTTTTCATGACTTGCCGTACCATTATTATGGCAACACCTAGATCTATCCTTGCTTTTATGCCTAGCTAGGGGCGTTAAACGATAGCGCTTGTTGGGAGGCAACCCAATTTTATTTTTAGTTTTTTGCTTTTTGTTTATTTTTAGGAATAAATATTTGTTCTAGCCTCTGGTTAGATGTGTTTTTATGTTTTAATTAGTGTTTGTGCCAAGTTAAACCTATAGGATATTCTTGGATGATAGTTATTTGATCTTGCAGAAATTTCCGAAAACTTTCTGTTCACGAAAATAATTGTTAAAAATCACCAGAACGTGATAAAATAGTGATTCCAATTGCTTCTGATCAATAAACAAATTGTCTAGGTCGTCCTATTTTGGATGATTTTTTGGAGTCCCAGAAGTTTGCGTTAGTTACAGATTACTACAGACTGTTATGTTTTTGACAGATTCTGTTTTTCGTGTGTTGTTTGCTTATTTTGATGAATCTATGGCTAGTAAAAGAGTTTATAAACCGTAGACAAGTTCGAATACAGTAGGTTTAACACCAATATAAATAAATAATGAGTTCATTACAGTAACTTGAAGTGGTCTTTTGTTTTCTTTTGCTAACGGAGCTCACGAGATTTTCTGTTGAGTTTTGTGTTGTGAAGTTTTCAAGTTTTGGGTGAAAGATTTGATGGATTATGGAACAAGGAGTGGCAAGAGCCTAAGCTTGGGGATGCCCATGGCACCCCCAAGATAATCTAAGGACACCATAAAGCCAAAGCTTGGGGATGCCCCGGAAGGCATCCCCTCTTTCGTCTACTTCCATCGGTAACTTTACTTGGAGCTATATTTTTATTCACCACATGATATGTGTTTTGCTTGGAGCCTCTTGTATGATATGAGTCTTTGCTTTTTAGTTTACCACAATCATCCTTGCTGTACACACCTTTTGAGAGAGCAACACATGATTCGGAAATTATTAGAATACTCTATGTGCTTCACTTATATCTTTTGAGTTATATAGTTTTGCTCTAGTACTTCACTTATATCTTTTAGAGCACGGTGGTGGATTTGTTTTATAGAAACTTTTGATCTCTCATGCTTCACTTAGATTATTTTGAGAGTCTTATATAGCATGGTAAATTTCTTAAATAATCCTAATATGCTTGGTATTCAAGATTAGTAAAAACTTTCTTATGAGTGTGTTGAATACTAAGAAAAGTTTGATGCTTGATAATTGTTTTGAGATATAAAGATGGTGATATTAGAGTCATGCTAGTTGAGTAGTTGTGAATTTGAGAAATACTTGTGTTAAAGTTTTTGATTCCCGTAGCATGCACGTATGGTGAACCGTTATGTGATGAAGTCAGAGCATAATTTATTTATTGATTGTCTTCCTTATGAGTGGCGGTCGGGGACGAGCGATGGTCTTTTCCTTCCAATCTATCCCCCTAGGAGCATTCCCGTAATACTTTGCTTTGATAACTTGTAGATTTTTGCAATAAGTATATGAGTTCTTTATGACTAATGTTGAGTCCATGGATCATACGCACTTTTCTTCCTTCCACCATTCTTAGCCTCTCTAATACCACGCACTTTTCGCCGGTATCATACACCCACCATAAACCTTCCTCAAACCAGCCACCATACCTACCTATCACGGCATTTCCATAGCCATTCCGAGATATATTGCCATGCAAATTTCCACCATTCCGTTTATTATGACACGCTCCATCATTGTCATATTGCTTTGCATGATCATGTAGTTGACATCGTATTTGTGGCAAAGCCACCGTTCATAATTCTTTCATACTTGTAACTCTTGATTCATTGCATATCCCGGTACACCGCCGGAGGCATTCATATAGAGTCATATTTTGTTCTAAGTATCGAGTTGTAATTGTTGAGTTGTAAGAAAATAAAAGTGTGATTATCTTCATTTTTAGAGCATTGTCCCAAGTGAGGAAAAGGATGATGGAGACTATGATTCCCCCACAAGTCGGGATGAGACTCCGGACGAAAAAAAAGAGGCCATAAAAAAAGAGAAAGGCCCAAATAAAAAATGAGAGAAAAAGAGAGAAGGGACAATGTTACTATCCTTTTACCACATTTGTGCTTCAAAGTAGCACCATGATCTTCATGATAGAGAGTCTCTCATTTTGTCACTTTCATATACTAGTGGGAATTTTTCATTATAGAACTTGGCTTGTATATTCCAATGATGGGCTTCCTCAAAATGCCCTAGGTCTTCGTGAGCAAGCGAGTTGGATGCACACCCACTTAGTTTCTTTTGTTGAGCTTTCATATACTTATAGCTCTAGTGCATCCGTTGCATGGCAATCCCTACTCACTCACATTGATATCTATTGATGGGCATCTCCATAGCCCGTTGATACGCCTAGTTGGTGTGAGACTATCTTCTCCCTTTTTGTCTTCTCCACAACCACCATTCTATTCCACTTATAGTGCTATGTCCATGGCTCACGCTCATGTATTGCGTGAAGATTGAAAAAGTTTGAGAACGTCAAAAGTATGAAACAATTGCTTGGCTTGTCATCGGGGTTGTGCATGATTTAAATACTTTGTGTGGTGAAGATAGAGCATAGCCAGACCATATGATTTTGGAGGGATAACTTTCTTTGGCCATGTTATTTTGAGAGGACATGATTGCTTTGTTAGTATGCTTGAAGTATTATTATTTTTATGTCAATATTAAACTTTTGTCTTGAATCTTTCGGATCTGAATATTCATACCACAATTAAGAAGAATTACATTGAAATTATGCCAAGTAGCACTCCGCATCAAAAATTCTGTTTTTGTCATTTACCTACTCGAGGACGAGCAGGAATTAAGCTTGGGGATGCTTGATACGTATCCAACGTATCTATAATTTTTTATTGCTCCATGCTATATTATCTACTATTTTGGACATTATTGGGCTTTATTATGCACTTTTATATTTTTTGGGACTAACCTATTAACCGGAGGCCCAGCCCAGAATTGCTGTTTTTTGCCTATTTCAGAGTTTCGCAGAAAAGGAATATCAAATGGAGTCCAAACGGAATTGAACCTTTGGGAATGTGATTTTCAGAACAAATATGATCCAGGAGACTTGGACCCTACGTCAAGAAACAAAGGAGGAGGCCACGAGGTAGGGGGGCGCGCCTACCCCCCCCCCCCAGGGCGCGCCCTCCACCCTCGTGGGCCCCCTGTTGCTCCACCGACGTACTCCTTCCTCCTATATGTACCTATGTACCCCAAACGATCAGATACAGAGCCAAAAACCTAATTCCACCGCCGCAACCTTCTGTACCCACGAGATCCCATCTTGGGGCCTGTTCCGGAGCTCCGCCAGAGGGGGCATCGATCATGGAGGGCTTCTACATCAACACCATAGCCCCTCCGATGAAGTGTGAGTAGTTTACCTCAGACCTTCGGGACCATAGTTAGTAGCTAGATGGCTTCTTCTCTCTTTTTGGATCTCAATACAATGTTCTCCCCCTCTCTCGTGGAGATCTATTCGATGTAATCTTCTTTTTGCGGTGTGTTTGTTGAGACCGATGAATTGTGGGTTTATGATCAAGTTTATCTATGAACAATATTTGAATCTTCTGAATTCTTTTATGTATGATTGGTTATCTTTGCAAGTCTCTTCGAATTATCAGTTTGGTTTGGCCTACTAGATTGATCTTTCTTGCAATGGGAGAAGTGCTTAGCTTTGGGTTCAATCTTGCGGTGTCCTTTCCCAGTGACAGTAGGGGCAGCAAGGCACGTATTGTATTGTTGCCATCGAGGATAACAAGATGGTTTTTTTTATCATATTGCATGAATTTATCCCTCTACATCATGTCATCTTGCTTAAGGCGTTACTCTGTTTTTATGAACTTAATACTCTAGATGCATGCTGGATAGCGGTCGATGTGTGGAGTAATAGTAGTAGATGCAGGCAGGAGTCGGTCTACTTGTCTCGGACGTGATGCCTATATACATGATCATACCTAGATATTCTCATAACTATGCTCAATTCTGTCAATTGCTCAACAGTAATTTGTTCACCCACCATAAAATACTTATGCCCTTGAGAGAAGCCACTAGTGAAACCTATGCCCCCGGGTCTATCTTCCATCATATTAATCTTCCAACACTTAGTTATTTCCTTTGCTTTTTACTTTGCTTTTATTTTACTTTGCATCTTTATCACAAAAACACCAAAAATATTATCCTATCATATCTATCAGATCTCACTCTCGTAAGTGACCGTGAAGGGATTGACAACCCCTTATCGCCTTGGTTGCGAGGATTTATTTGTTTTGTGTAGGTGTGAGGGACTCGCGCGTAGCCTCCTACTGGATTGATACCTTGGTTCTCAAAAACTGAGGGAAATACTTACGCTACTTTGCTGCATCACCCTTTCCTCTTCAAGGTAAAACCAACGCAGTGCTCAAGAGGTAGCAAGAATCTACTATTCTACATACTAAAAAGCTTTGCATAGGTAGCGGCAATATTATTGGAAAAGGGGTTATTCAAGATTTCTTTACTTGTGCCGGTGCGCTTTCCACTTTGGGTGGATCTATTCTCCATAAAACTAGTAGCCTTGAGGATGCTATATCTTTGGTCATAGTTGAACTTGAAAGACAATTTGTTCATATGCATCCTTCCATACAAAGGATCTTTTTAGAATTTTCAAATATTGAGCATTCTTCTGTTAAGCGTGCCGCCACTATATTTCTAGCTCATGAGTTTAGGTTTATTATGAATGAAGCTAGTGAAATTTTTGCGCATTATAAAGTAGATGGTGGTCGCCCTCCCATTGAGAGAATTCTTTTTAATCAATAGGATATAATGCGTTTACGATCTCTAGATCATGTTGCTTATAATGAACATTTAAGAAAGAGAGTCCCTACCGATATTTTAGTTGATAAGATTTCTGAGCTTAATGATAATTTTTCTATACGAAACAATGGATTGGATTTCTCTCTTGGACACAAGCTCATGACTTTTTGCCAAAAGAATGCTTATAATGATGAGTTGGTCATACAATATGAAGGTCCGAAGGAGGAACCAATTCCTCCCGAGATCGATCTTGAGGATTCTTATCCTATTAGGTTTAGCCCTTTTGATTACTTTTGCTTACCACAAACAAAACTTGATCGTGAACGAAGGGAGTATGAGATGAGTTTTCGAGATTTGCCCTATCATTATTATGATTATACCTTGATCCATCCGTGTTTTATGCCTAGCTAAGGGCGTTAAACAATAACGCTTGTTGGGAGGCAACCCAACTTTATTTTTTTTGCTTTTTAGGTTCTGTTTTGCATTAAATAATTCATCTAGCCTCTGCTTAGGTGTGGTTTTGTGTTTTAATTAGTGTTTGTGCCAAGTAAGACCTCTAGATAGCTTACGATGATAGTTGATCTGATCTTGCTGAAAAACAGAAACTTTTGTGCCCAGGAAAATAATTATCATTTTTTTGCAATAGTGTGCTTTTGAGTTGATTCTTTTTGCAGAAGATTAATAAACGAATTTCTTAGGGTTTCCTAATTTTTCGGAATTTTTAGAGTTACAGAAGTATTCGAAATATCCAGATTGCTACACACTGTTCTATTTTTGCAAATTCTGTTTTCTTTTTGTTGTTTGCTTATTTTGAAGAATCTATTACACCAATATAAATAAAGAATGAGTTCACAACAGTACCAAAAGTGGTGATTTATTTTCTTATACTAACGAAGCTTATGAGAATTTCGGTCGAGTTTTGTGTTGTTAAGTTTTCGGTAAGGATTTGATGGACTATGTAATAGGAGTGGCAAGAGCCTAAGCTTGGGGATGCCCAAGGTAGTATTCAAGGACAACCAAGAGCCTAAGCTTGGGGATGCCCCGGAAGTCATCTCCTCTTTCGTCTTTGTCTATCGGTAACTTCACTTGAGGCTATATTTTATTCACCACATGATATGTGTTTTGCTTGGAGCATCTCGTATGATTTGAGCCTTTGCTTTTTGGTTTGCCACAATCATCCTTGAGGTACACACCTTTTGACAGAGACACGCATGAATCGTGATTTATTAGAATACTCTATGTGCTTCACTTATATCTTTTGAGCTAGGCAATATTGCTCTAGTGCTTCACTTATATCTTTTTAGAGCACGGCGGTGGTTTTATTTTATAGAAATTGTCAAACTCTCATGCTTCACTTATATTATTTTGAGTATCTCTAAACAGCATGTTATTTTGCTTTGGTTATAAATTTAGTCCTAATCTGATAGGCATCCAAGAGGGATATAATAAAAAAATTAACATAAAGTGCATTGAATATTATGAGAAGTTTGATTCCTTATGATTCTTTTGAGATATGAAGATGGTGATATTAAAGTCATGCTAGTAAGTAATTGTGAATTTTATAAATACTTGTGTAAAAGTTTGTGATTCCCGTAGCATGCACGTATGGTGAACCATTATGTGGTGAAGTCGGAGCATGATTTATTTATTGATTGTCTTCCTTATGACTGGCGGTCGGGGACGAGCGATGGTCTTTTCCTACCAATCTATCCCCCTAGGAGCATGCGTGTAGTACTTCGTTTCGATAACTAATAGATTTTTGCAATAAGTATATGAGTTCTTTGTGACTAATGTTGAGTCCATGGACTATACGGACTCTCACCCTTCCACCATTGCTAGCCTCTCTAGTACCGCGCAACTTTCGCCGGTACCATAAACCCACCATATACCTTCCTCAAAACAGCCACCATACCTACCTATTATGGCATTTCCATAGCCATTCCGAGATATATTGCCATGCAACTTTCCACCGTTCCATTTATTATTACAAGCTCCATCATTGTCATATTGCTTTGCATGATCACAATGTTTACATCGTATTTGTGGCAAAGCCACCGTTCATAATTCTTTCATACATGTCACTCTTGATTCTTTGCACATCCTGGTACACCGCCGGAGGCATTCATATAGAGTCATATTTTTTTTCTAAGTATCGAGTTGTAAGCAAATAAAAGTGTGATGATCTTCATTATTAGAGCATTTTCCCATGTGAGGAAAGGATGATGGAGACTATGATTCCCCCACAAGTTGGGATGAGACTCCGGACGAAAAAAAGAGGCCAAAAAAAATGAGAGAAGGCCCAAATGAAAAAATGAGAGAAAAGATAGAAGGGGCAACGCTACTATCCTTTTACCACACTTGTGCTTCAAAGTAGCACCATGATCTTCATGATAGAGAGTCTCCTATATTGTCACTTTCATATACTAGTGGGAATTTTTCATTATAGAACTTGGCTTGTTTATTCCAATGATGGGCTTCCTCAAATTGCCCTAGGTCTTCGTGAGCAAGCAAGTTGGATGCACAACCACTTAGTTTCTTTTCGAGCTTCCATAAACTTATAGCTCTAGTGCATCCGTTGCATGGCAATCCCTACTCACTCACATTGATGTCTATTGATGGGAATCTCCATGGCCCGTTGATACACCGAGTTGATGTGAGACTATCTCCTTCTTTTTGTCTTCTCCACAACCACCGTCTATTATACCTATAGTGCTATGTCCATGCCTCACGCTCATGTATTGCGTGAAAGTTGAAAAAGTTTGAGAACATCAAAAGTATGAAACAATTGCTTGGCTTGTCATCCAGGTTGTGCATGATTTAAATATTTTGTGTGATGAAGATGGAGTATAGCCAGACTATAGGATTTTGTAGGGATAAGCTATCTTTGGCCATTTTCTTTTGAAAAGGCATAATTGCCTTGTTAGTATGCTTGAAGTATTATTGTTTTTATGTCAATATTAAACTTTTTTTTTGAATCATATGGATTTGAACATTCATGTCACAATAAAAGAAATTACATGGATAAATATGTTAGATAGCATTCCACATCAAAAATCTATTTTTATCGTTTAAATACTAGAGGACCAGCAGGAATTAAGCTTGGGCATGCTTGATACGTCTCCAACGTATCTAATTTTTTTTATTGTTCCATGCTATTATATTATCTGTTTTGAATGTTTTATATGCATTATTATGCGATTTTATATTATTTTTGGGACTAACCTATTAACCTAGAGCCTAGTGCCAGTTCTTGTTTTTTCCTTATTTTAGAGTTTCGCACAAAAGGAATACCAAACGGAAACCAAACGGAATAAAACTTTCGCGATGAATTTTCTTGGACCAGAAGACATCCAGAGGACTTGGAGTGCAAGTCGGAGAAGCCACGAGGCGGCCACAAGGACGGAGGGCATGCCCGGGGGTAGAGCGTGCGTCCCACCCTTGTGGGCCCCTCGTGACTCCACCGACCTAGTTTCTTCGCCTATATATTCTCATATATCCCAAAACCAACACAGAGGGCCACCAAAATACTTTTCCACCGCCGCAACCTTCTGTACCCGTGAGATCCCGTCTAGGGGCCTTTTCCGGCATCCTGCCGGAGGGGGATTCGATGACGGAGGGCTTCTACATCAACACCATTGCCCTTCAGATGAAGTGTGAGTTGTTTACCATAGACCTACAGGTCCATAGCTAGTAGCTAGATGGCTTCTTCTCTCTCTTCGATTCTCAATACCATGTTCTCCTCGATGTTCTTGGAGATCTATTCGATGTAATACTTTTTTGCGGTGTGTTTGCCGAGATCAGATGAATTGTGGATTTATGATCAGCTTATCTACGAATATTATTTGAATCTTATCTGAATTCGTATATGCATGATTTGATATTTTCACAAGTCTCTTCGAACTATCAATTTGGTTTGCCCAACTAGATTGTTTTTTCTTGGAATGGGAGAAGTGCTTAGCTTCGGGTTCAATCTTGCGGTGTCCATTCCCAGTGACAGTAGGGGCAGCAAGGCACGTATTGTATTGTTGCCATCGAGGATAAAAAGATGGGGTTTTCATCATATTTCTTGAGTTAATTCCTCTACATCATGTCATATTGCTTAAAGCATTACTCCGTTCTTTATGAACTTAATACTTAGATGCATGCTAGATAGCGGTCGATGTGTGGAGTAATAGTAGTAGATGCAGGCAGGAGTCGGTCTACTTGACACAGACGTGATGCCATATTCATGATCATTGCCTTAGATATCATCATAACTTTGTGCTTTTCTATCAATTGCTCGGCAGTAATTTGTTCGCCCACCGTAATATTTTCTTTCCTGAGAGAAGCCTCTAGTGAAACCTATGGCCCCGGGTCTATTTTCCATCATATAAGTTTTCGACCTACAATTTTTGTTTCCAATCTACTCTTTTTGCAATCTTTTACTTTCCGATCTATAAACCAAAAGTACCAAAAATATTTACTTTACCGTTTATCTATCTCTATCAGATCTCACTTTTGCAAGTAACCGTGAAGGGATTAACAACCCCTTTATCGCGTTGGGTGCAAGTTGTTTATTGTTTGTGCAGGTATTTAGTGACTTGTTCGTTGTCTCCTAATGGATTGATACCTTGCTTCTCAAACTGAGGGAAATACTTACTCTACTTTGCTGCATCACCCTTTCCTCTTCAAGGGAAAAACCAACGCAAGCTCAAGAGGTAGCACTTAGTAACATACAAATCATTAACTATGCATCCAACATATCCTGCTTAAAAGGTGGAAATGTATTATTTATTTAGAACATGGTAGAAGAATATATAGTGCGCATAAATTGGTAAATATAATTTGTTACTACCTAGGAACGGAGTCAGAAAATGAAATCACAATTGGTTGCTTAAATAGTGATCAATTAGTCACAACAAATATCCTGATTTTGCTAAGTAATATGCCAACATGGAGAAAGTTGAAAGGACACTAACCTCGATCAGACTTTGATCGGCTGATGTCTTCGAGGATGTAAACATCCATGTTAATTAGACCAGGTTGTGGTGCACGCACTAGAATTTTATTGCCAACGGTACGCATCAAAATAGGAGTGACCATCTTTATCAATTTTTTCGCTGACTGTCATTGTAAATCCATGTTGTGTTGTCAATATGACATCCATGGAGTCATCAACAAAGTAAAGCCCAAGATTTCCTTCTACTCCCATTCTTGCAAAGCAAGGGATGTACTGCTTGAAATGAAAATTAAGATCGTAAATTAGAGATATTGAAATAACAGAGCAAGATGCAAATATGGGAGTAACTGATATAACAGATCAATATATAGCTGAAAGCAAAGTACAAAAATATATAATTAAATATAGATAAAGTAACAAAAATTTGATGCAAATATGAGAGTAACTGAATGAACAATACATCATAAATTTGCCTAATATAGGGGTAAAAAATCGGCTTCGACGTCTAGGCTGCATGTGGCACCGTACCTTTTATCCAAATGTAGCAATAGAAGGTATATGTTCACAATTTAAGGCCATGCCGACCGTGGTAGGGTGAGATTGAACATACCGAGCACTCCTGAAGTCATCTGGAATGGTGAGATAGAACTTCATTTCCGACTGGCCGCGACCACACTTGCCCGATTTGTGCTCGCATTGTGGACACATGAATGAAAACCCTCGAATCAGCTAGAAGAAAAATGAATCCACGGTGATTTCCGCCAGTTGGTTAACAGCGACGGACGGACCGCGATAAGAGATAAAATGAATATTTCGCTAAATTGACTACCTTCTCCATGAGAAAAATCCCCGGCCCAATCTGCAGAAAACCCCAATCGACCAGAGTCTAGAATGTCGGTGCAAGTCGATGCAGATAGGCGGCGGCAAGCGGTAGTGGCGAAATCCCGCGCCGTTTGGACCGCGACCTCCGCCCGCCGACAAGAGTTGTCGAGCTTAGGGCGGCCGCCGTGATAGAAATTGATGAGGTGCAGAGTTGAAGAGGAGTCTGCGGCGAGTGGGTGGGGACGACGTGGGTGAGGGTTTTCTTTTTCCATTTGCATGTGTGTGTGAACACACACGGTTCGCAGAGGCGACGGAGATGAATCGTGTGCAATAGTAAATCACCGAGATTGAAGGGGAATCCAAATTTCCTTTGTCCTTTGTCCATGAGTTTTTCTACGATGAACATAAACCCTGCAAATCACCGTGTTTAAACTTGGCACTTTTCCAGGTACATTTACAATATTTAGGGGATTATGTGCATTTTCTTGGCATTAATGCACATAATTCAAATTCAAACAATCGGTGCATGAAAAGGTGCACGAGGGCAGTCTGGAAAACCATGCTCGTGCTATTTAGTAAATTCTCATGCCTTTTACAGCGAATGGGCGGAGACTTCATGGAAATGTATGGCAATAGTCAACCACAAACACATCATTTATTGGTTTTTCAACTGTAGAAAAATGAAATACATGCTTGAAAACATGACGGCTGGCATGGTGCCATGGTATGGCCTCACCATGCCCTGGAAAAAAATTGAGAAGTTTTGGCTTATGTCGTCGTGCACGCCATTCATAAATCGAACCATCATCGAGGAATTTTCATGGTTTCGAGGGGGAAATCACCAAGATTGAAGGGGTCGGGAATCTAAATTTTCTTCCTAGTTTGTCATTCAGTTTTTTCCTACAATCAACATACCCCCTCCAATGCAACGTGTTCAAATTTGGCATTTTTTAGGCTCACTTACCATATTTAGGGGATTATGTGCATTTTCTAGGCATTAATGCACATAATTCAAATTCAAACAATCGGTGCATGAAAAGGTGCACGAGAATGGTCTGGAAAACCATGCTCGTGCTATTTACTAAATTCTCATGCCTTTTACAAGGAATCGCCGGATATTTCAAGGTAATGCGTGGCAATAGTCAAGCACAAACGCGCCGTTTACTGGGTTAAGAACTATACAAAAATGAAATACATGCTTGATATACATGACGCCTGGCGTGGTGTGATGGTATATATGGCCTCACCATGTCGTGGTAAAAAGCTGAGAAGGTATGGTTTATTTAGTCATGCACGCCCTTCATAAATCGAACCATCACCGAGGAAATTTCATGGTTTCGAGGGGGAAGTCACCAAGATTGAAGGCGAATCCAAATTTTCGTCCTAGTTTGTCATTCAGTTTTTTCGAACGATCAACATAACCCATCCAATGCAAGGTGTTGAAATTTGGAATTGTTCCGAGCTGCTTTACCATATTTAGGGGATTATGTGCATTTTCTAGGCATTAATGCACATAATTCAAATTCAAACAATCGGTGCATGAAAAGGTGCACAAGAACGGTCTAAAAAGCAATGCCCGTGCTATTTAGTAAATTATCGTGCCTTGTACAAGGAACGGGCAAAGATTTCAACGAAATGTGTGGCAATAGTCAACCACAAACGCGTCGTTTACTGGGTTAACAACTATACAAAAATGAAATACATACTTGCAAAACATGATGCCTAGCGTGGTGCCATGGTAAAAATTTGAGAATGTTTGCCTTATGTCGTCACACACACCTTTCATACATCGAACCATCATGGAGGAAGTTTCATGGTTTCGTGGGGGAAATCACAAAGATTGAAGGGGGATCCAAATTTTCTTTGTCCTTTTTCCATGAGTCCTTTTCTACCATGAACATACACCCGGCAAATCACCGTATCATGGGAAACCACGGCCACCTACGGGACCAAGAGCCCATTGCTGGTTCGGCGCGGGGATGGCACAATGCACAAAGAGCAGAGGAGCGTGGAACAGCATGACAGAGATCACACTGGCAGTCTTTACCCTAGTTCGGGCCGCCGTGAGGGGTAAAACCCTACTTCTGCTTTGGTGGATTGATGGTGGAAAAATGGTGGTGAGCGTAACACGCTTGCTCGACAGGGTTGCCTCGGGGCGAAAGCGGCTACGTGCATATGAATGTGTGAGGGGTGGATTCGCCAACCCGTTCTACAGTTGCCTTGGGCCTCCTTTTTTAGACAAAGGGGTCACCACAGTGGAAATCAGTCATTATGCACTGTTTAGATAGCAAACAATGCTATCATACCTAACTCTGTAGGCTGACAGGGTGCATTAAATGCGCCACTCTATGTCACATCATAGCTCGCCTGGCAGGCCCCGCCGGGCTGTTTTGCCAGCTTCGCGCCTGCTTGCTGGACATGTCGCAGGACGAGTGTCGCTTGGAGGTATTTCCTGTAGGAAGTGGCTTCCATGTGGCGAATAGCAGCCACTTAGTCACTTTGGAGCTTGACACCGCACCGATCAACGACGTGCATCGTGATGAGGTGGTGCGGTGAGGTGGTTCTGCCTTCGTGAGCCCCGGCAGGCCTGCCGGGACGTCCCAAAGGCTTGCTTCTGGGGGCAACCCCCATCCTCGCCAGGCTCGCCTGCCCGGCAAGGGAGGATTTTCTCTTTGCAACATCTTGCTTCTCTGACTTGTCTCGGTCTTCTTGTGCTGCATGCTGGTCCTTTGAGGTACTAATCCCTTGTGCTCCAATATGTCCTTGGTGATGTAGTCTTGTTCTCGTGCCTATGCACAGTCTGGGCAACCGACCCATGGTTTGTTGCACCGACAGAAGCCCCCGGGCCTGGCCCGAACGCGCTGTCGGGCGTTGTCGGGGTAGGCCCTAATAAGTGCACTGGCAGGGGCGTGGAAGTGGCTGGCCCCTTCAGATCTTCTTGCTTCTTCATTACCTTGAGTTCGGGCAAGTTTCCGGTTTTCCCGCGCGTCGTGCGCAACGTTACGGAAAAACTCAGATCGTGGCACACGGATTGCCCACGCCCCATGATCACGGGGCGGAAACTGCCATCCCACTTGCTCCCTGCTTTATGTGCATCTGCCACGTGTACTTCATGCATTGGGTAGGGTAGGTGGTGGATGCGGAGAGCGCGGGGACGGGCGCCATGGCAGAAAACCAGGCATCGCTGGTTGGAGCAGTTGGTCAGCCCTGATTCCCTGAGCAGCTGAAAGCGCGGGGAGGCCGTATTGGGGGAGCAGGGCGGCCGCTCCTTGTGTGAGAGGCCAGCCCCCCCGCCTCGTCCATCTATAAAAGAGGGACGAAGCGATGCATTTGCTCACACACACACTTCCCTTCTCCCTTCCCCCTCAAACTTTCTTTACGCACCATGGTGAGAGGACGAGGCCGTGGTGGTACTCCAATGGCGGCGACGAGGACTGCTCGACAGCGCATCCCCCCTCCTTCGAACCATGCGGTGGTGGAACCCACCATGAGAGGAGGGAGGGGGCGAGGTCGTGGTCATCATGGTGTTCGAGGAGGTAGAGGACGGGGGGGGGGGGGGGTGCTCCGGTTGTGCCTCCATCAGACGTTCCTCCTCCGTTGGAGGGCCATGTTGGGGCCCAACCTCGAGAGTTCTTCATCAGGCTGTATAAGCCTTTGCGTGGTCGCCTCTGTCTTCCTACTCCATTTGCGAGGGAGATGGAGCTTGAACAACCGCGAGCGTTAAGGCTGCACATGAGGGGCTGCGAGAATGGTAGCTTCCGGGTAGACGTAGACTTTCCTGCCCCCCCCCCCATGTTATGTACTTCCGCCGGGGCTGGAAGACCTTTGCTCGCACCCATAGCTTGTCGGTAGGACATGTCCTCCATTTTAAGTTAATGGAGGACAATTTCTTGTCCGTCAAGGTTTTTGGGAGCTCGGGTGTACGCTTAGGGTGCTGTGCGGAGAGCTCGACCGACGATGAAAGTTCCTCCTCAAGCGATAGCGACGAGGAGGTTAGTGACGGTGATGACGACGACACCGACCGGGAGGGCGACACCTCTGACTCTGGCTGAGCATCCGCCGCACCATCTTCATCAGGCGGCGGCAGCACCATCTGGATCTCCTCTCCGACAAGGTGATTTGCCAAGGAGTTGGGAGCAGATGTGAGGGTGGTGCCTCCGGCTCCTCTAGTAGCCTTCCAGCTAGACCCCAGTAGGCTTCCTCGCGGGCTGGAGCTCCGTTAACCCTGTCGTGTCCTGCTGGCCCTGCTGGTGGCGGTTGACGGGTCGCCTCCACCATGCTCTCCATCGACGCCTTCGCTAGTGCCCCCCCCCGCCCCCGCCAGGCTACCTCTCCGGGAGCCCGACGGGGTCAGGCTGGGCTTCTACCCAGGTGCTCCTTTTGCCCTCTTCGCCCTCAACTGCTGTGTGTAGGAGGAGAGGGACAAGAAAAGGCATTACGGGGCACTTATCCTTTATCAATCTTAAATCTGCATGCACTTGCCAAATTTTAGTTCGAATAATGTAATCTCTTGTACCCATGTTTGTGTCCTGTAAGGTCTGTACTTGTTTGATCAGCATATTAATGAAAAAGATGAACCTTGATGGGGAGTCATGCATGTATATGTCCATGCAGAGGTGGAATGCCTCTATATTTTAAACAAACGAGTTTCCCCCGGCAGGCTATCCTGACGGTACCCTCTATTTTGTTGCCGGGGACTAAGCCTACCGGGCACAAATTGTAATGAGGGACCAGTCCCCCGCGAATATCTTTTCATCAAAGGCCATTGCGACCATCCTGACCGAAGCAACGTCCGTGTCAAAGGATGGGAGCACCTAAGTTTCAAAAAGCGGCGAGGTTTTATTATGCACAAGTATTTGCTTATAGAACACGTACGGAAAAGAGATAGAACTTATCTATTTGGCGTGCTGGACATCACAGTGTTGGTCCATCTTTTCCAGCTTCCTTTAGAGGCCAAGTTCTCGGCAGGAACCTGCAGTCTGATGTAGATGGAAATGATGCAAAATGCAACCTTATCTATATGCATATGCAATGTTCATGAAATGCTTATGCATGCATGCAACTTGTCGGCCCCCCCGGCGCTTCATTTATTTTTCTGTTGCTCAAGGTCTGCGCCTGGATTTGTACAAGGGGTTACATGCAATTGAGGCAAGGCCTGTACAAAAGGGTGGGCCCGGCAGCCACGCCTTATGGGTAGAACTTGCGGAGATGCTCAATATTCCATGAGTTTTGCAATTGAATGCCATCTCTGGTCTCCAGACGGTCTGTGCCAGGTATGGTGACTCGAACTACACGGTAAGGGCTTTCCCACTTCGGCGTCAACTTGTTTGTAGCCTTGGCGGGCATGAACCCTGCTCAAAACACCGGGCATGAACCCTGCGGCTGTGATAGCGACGCAGGGCTTGCTGATAGCGTGCAGCATGCATAGCAGCCCGGAGACGGTTCTCCTCGAGAAGCACATCGTCGTCACGCCGGTGCTGTTCCTGCGCTACTTCATCGTAGGCAAGCACTCGAGGTGACCCATAAATGAGTTCCGTGGGGATAACTTCTTCTGCCCCGTAGACTAGGGAGAAGGGAGTCTTCCCGGTAGCCCGATTTGGTGTCGTTCTGAGGGACCAGAGGACTACCGGCAGCTCATCGATCCATCGCCTGCTACACTTCTGCAGGGTATCAAATGTTCTTGTCTTGAGTCCTCGCAACACTTCAGCGTTCGCCCTCTCAGCTTGTCCATTGCGTCTGGGATGAGCAACGGAGGCAAATGAGATCTTGCTTAGGAGGGCATGAACGTATTGCATGAAGGCGTAGCTTGTGAACTGGGTGCCGTTGTCGGTGATGATCCGTGCCGAGACCCCGAAGTGGCACACTAATCCTTTCAAGAACTTGATAGCTGACTGAGCAGTCATTTCTCACGGCATCTACTTCCGTCCACTATGTAAACTTGTCGATGGCAACGAACAAGAATTCAAAGCCCCCGGCAGCTCGGGGGAAAGGGCCGAGGATAACGAGCCCCCAGACCGAAAATGGCCATGACAAAGGGATTGTCTGAAGAGCTTGTGCAGGCAGATGGATGTTCTTGGAATGGAACTGGCAGGCTTCACACTTGGTGACGAGCTCGACCGCATCTTGGAGGGCTGTGGGCCAATAGAATCCTTGTCAGAATGCTTTCCCATCTAATGCCCTTGATCCAATGTGGGAGCCGCACATGCCTTTGTGTATCTCTGCCAGTAGTTCCCTTCCCTCTTCCAGACAGATGCACTTCAATTTCACACCGTTGGGCCTGCTTCTGTAAAGAGTGTCATCAACAAACTGATACATACTGGCCCTCCGGGCTACTCTTTCAGCTTCCTCTTGCTCATCGGGTAGTTCTCCTGTTTGGAGGAAATGGACTGTGTGCCTTGCCCAAGTTGGAGCCTAAGGCTCGGCAACAAGGACTAGAGGCACCTCCTCATCTGCGGGAGCGCGTTTCTTGACCACGAGGACCAATGGCCCGGCAGGAGGGCGCAACTCGGCAATCCATGGGGTGTTGTTTCCGGCAGGATCCCTACCAGGAGCCCGGGGAGGCTCTACTGGGAGAGGCTTACCAGAGTCCAACTTCCTCCTTTCTCTGGCCATTGTTGTTGGGGATACAGAGGGCTGAGTAAGATGGAGAACAAAAGTTCCTGGTTCCACATGAAGTTTTCGGGCAACACACTTTGACAGAAGATCGGCCATGCTGTTTTCCGCACGGGGTACGTGCTCTGTTTGCAATCCGTCAAAGTGCCTCTCCAATCTTCTCTCTTCCTCAACGTATGCCTCTATCAATGGACTTTGGTAATCCTTGTTGACTTGTCTCACCACAAGTTCTGAATCACCTCGAATAATCAGCTTCTTAATTCCCAATTATGTGGCAATCCTGAGCCTGGCAAGGAGCCCTTCATACTCGGTTGTATTGTTGGTCGCCTCTTCCCGCGGAAAATGCATCTGGATGACGTACTTCAAGTGTTCCACTGTGGGAGCAACGAGAAGCGCGCCAGCCCCTGCACCTTGCAGGGAGAAGGCACCATCGAAATACATGATCCATTCTTGGGGTGCTTCCTTGCCGGGGATAACTGTTTCCAGCACTTCTTCATCCGGGGTTGGCGTCCATTCTGCAATAAACTCTGCCAACGCCCTGCTCTGAATCATTGACGTGCTCGCAAACTTCAGGCCAAAGCTGGATAACTCCAAAGCCCACTCCACTCACTACAAAAAAACACTTTCGTGATGATATGTGTTTGTCACAGTAGGTCCCGTTTTTTGTCATGCATGTACATCCATGACAATTTTATGACAGAATCAAGATAGTCATACCTGTGCTGTCGTAGAAGTGTTCCATGACATTACCAAAATTATCATCACGGAAGTGTCCACTTCCCTGACGATAAATCGCGCGTCACAGAAGTGCTTTCGTCAAGGGTGACCGACACGTGGCATCCACCATAACGGAACGCCGTTAAGCTATCGGGTCCGGTTTTGGATCCGATAACCCGTTAACAGCCCCGACCAATGGGGATTTTCCACGTGTAAAATCATCATTGGCTGGAGGAAACACGTGTCGGCTCACCGTTGGGACAGATGTCATCCACTCATTGGACCAAAGTGCCTATGATACGTCGACACATGGCACGGCCCAACAGAGGCCCATTCCTGTGAAAAGGCCGGCCCGTTTGACTTGGTCAAAAGGTGGCGGGCCGGCCCACGGCAAGCTTGTTAACGGCCTGTTCGCATATAGCCCATTTACAGCCCACTAACCCAGGGCCCATTTAGGGCCTATCCGAATTAGGCCCAGTAGCGTCATCTGGGCCATCCAATATAATTTTAGCCCGTTTTAACTTCCGGCCCATGTATGGCCCATGACGTCTTTTGGCCCATATGAGGCCCTTAGTAACCCTCGGCCCATTAACGGCCCGTGGTAAAACTGGCCCGTAATGAACATTGTATCACTTTATACCCATTAACGGCCCATTATTCCGTTGGGCCCTTTCCAGCCCATGTTATCTTTCGGCCTTCTCAGGGCCCATTTATTCTTGGGCTCATTTCCAGCATTCGTTTACTTTCAGCCCGTTACTGTCATTTTCTGCTTGTGGGCCAAATACAGCCCGTGGTTACAGTCGGCGCGTTTGTGGCCCGTTGATATGTTGGTCCATTTTCATAGCGTCATCAAATACGGCCGATTAACGACGGCCCGTTATGGTCGGCCCATGAACGAACGATTTCAACTCTAGCCCATTTACAGCCATAATGTGGTCTGTTATTGGCCCATGTTTGGCCAACCGATCATACGACCCGTAGATCGCCCATTGATGATACGGCCCGTAGAAGGCCCATTGTGTCTACGCCCCATAGAAGGTACATTGTTTGGACGGCCCTTAGAAGGCCCATTGTTTCTACGGCCCGTAGGAGGCCCGTGTTAACTACAGTAAATATGTAGCCCATTGTTAATGTGGCCTAGTTTTAAAAAATAGGTTATTGCGGCCACTAACAAACCGCAGAAAAAGAACTGCACTGACTACAAGAAAACAAATAAACAAGACAATAAGGAAATAAATAAGCAAGCAACATACGCTAGGCTATCACGGCTATTACACATATTACATCCACTGGGCATCAAAGTTCGCCACAAGTGCAAATATAGGGAACAAAGCAGCATATAAACGCCGCAGCAAAACAAGTCCAGAACTGAAACCACTTCAGAAGAGCTCAAGAAACAATATCCTGGGTACCCATAATGCTGACAAGATGCTTAGCAAGCTTATTAACTTTCTCTTGTTTGGTGCTTAAATCCTCCAGCACTTGCTGTTGCACCAGAAAGTATGCATCTGAATTCTGCAGGGACTTCCTCAGTCCTTCGGTTTCCTGTCGCATAACATCTAATCGATGTATTTCAACTTGAAGTTGAGACTCAAGAAGCCGAACTGATTCAGGCAGCGAGTTCGAAGAGCTGGTGCCAGCAGTAGTAGCCAGTAACTCGAACACTACATCAAGACAGGACTTTGGGGCTGTCTCAGTGTCTTCAATATAGTTTTTATCAGCTTTCTTGGAGAACAACATGGATGTCTCACTATCTTAAACCTTATCTGCATTACTTCCTTTACCATTGCATAACGGGGTACTCTTCTCCAATTTTTTATCCGCGTTCTAAAAGAGAAACGAACAAACACATCACAGGTTTACAATGTAGTATATGAAACTCATTTTGGTAAACCAGTTCAGTAGTAAGGTGGACAGGATAACAGCATGAAACAAACATATATCTATGTAGTATGGTCACTGTATGGTCTATATCATTCTAGTTTATGTTGCCAAATCAAGATAGATACAGTTCGAATCATATCTATTGAAGACAAAGCAGCATAGACAGAATATAAGTGTGGGAAACTACACAGCAATAACAACACTTGTAATGTGCATGGCATGAGAACATAACTGTTTATTCAATTGAAACTGAAATCAACATAGAGCAAGTTACAATAGCAAACACGTTAAAGAAACAGGTTTAAAACATACCTGTTGCACCATTGGAGTTTCAATTGCATCCTTCAAATTTGAAATTAGTTGGTATGAGTAAATACAGTGATGCAAGAGCAAAGTAGTATGAACCATAGCTACGGAACCTTCCTGAGAACAATTCTTCTTCTGCTTTAAGCGTTGACTTGGGGTTCGGAGTGGTGGTCCTCGTGCTTTGGGCACTGCAGTTGCCTTACTAACTGATCGTGTTTGGGTGCTCTGTGGTGGAGACGGTGTTGTGTCAATGGGAACTGGGTTACCATCTGCTAGGATTGGGGTTAGAAGGGGTGTAGTTGGTTCTCTGTCCAACTGGGTAGGGGTACAATCTGCGTGAGTCTGGGTTATGTGTGGTGGGGCTGGCTCTTGGGCAAGTACAACCGTGGTTCTATCTCCATCGACAGGTAGCATGATCTTTTCTGAAGACCGTGTTTTTACTCCCACAGATACTGCCATCACCCCCTCCAATTGAAATGGCTGATAAACAAGCAAATTAATTGAACGTACAGACATTGTAAGATAGACAGGTGCAATGGATAGTAGGGAAGAAAACAGGGCATGAAATAATTCACATTTATGTTGTCTAACCAAACAGAATAGCAAGACATAATTTCAAATATATGATGGCTAATTAAACAGGATAGCATGACACAATTTCACATGTATGATGGCTAACTAAACACGATAGAATGACATACTTCAAAATATGATGACTATGTAAACAGGATGACATGATATAACTATACGATGTGTCTATTAAAGTGGTTGGCATGCCATAAATCACAAACATGCCGTCGATGGAAACATGATGGCACGATATAATTCACGGATAGAATGACATAATTGAAAATATGATGACTATGTAAACAGGATGAGATGATATAACTATATTATGTCTTTAGAAAATGGGTTGGCATGCCATAATTCAGATACATGCTGTCTATGTAAACATCATGGCATAGTATAATTCAAATATATGATTTATATGCTAAGGAAGTGAGCAGAGGGCAATCGCATATATGATGTGTCAACTAAGGAGATGGCATTCAATATCGTGTATATGATGTAAAAACTAAGCATTGCAATACAACATGTGCATGATATGAGTAATATAACCCAACCAAGTTTGAGCATACACCTCAGGGGGATAATAGGACTGGTCATCTGCCTCTAAATCCTCCTCTGAAGAGCTATCTGTAACCAGCAAGATATCTTCTTCAGCAGGTAGCATTGTTTGCTCTAAAGACCTTGTTTTCACTCCAGATTTCTCCATCACCAATTCAAATGGCTGATGCACAGGAAGAGCAGTTGAATATACAAACATTGTCGACAAAAGCAATGAGAAATACAAAAAAAAAGGATGGCATGATATAATTCACATATATGACGCTTGGCTAAACAGCATGGCATTGCATAATTCACATATATAATGCCTTGCAACAAGATAGCATTGCATAATTCACATATATAATGTCTTGCAACAAGATGGCATTGCATAATTCACATATATGGTAATTAGACACTAAACAGGTGGCATTCACACAAATCATGTCTAAACTAAGAAAATGACATAGCAATGCAAGATACCATACGCACGATATGAGCAACATAACCCTGCCAAGTTAGAGCATGCACCTCGGGGGGGGGGGGGAATAGGACTGGTCATCTGTCTCTGAATCCTCCTCTGAGGAGCTATCTGTAACCAGCAAGACATGCGCTTCGTCAGATAGCATTGTCTGCTCTGAAGACCTTGTTTCCACTCCAGATTTTTCCATGACCGTACCAAATGGCTGATGCATAGGAAGAGTAATTGAATGTACTAAAAATGTTGACAAATTTGACACGTAAAAAAATGATGTCATTATATAATTCACATATAAGATGACTGGCTAACCAAGGTGGCATTGCAAAATTCACATATATGATGCCTGGCTAAACAAGATGGCATTGCATGATTCACATATACGATAAAGAAACTAAATAGATGGCATTGACACAAAGCATGTCTAATCCAAGCAGATGACATCTTTGATGTATACAGTAAGCAATGCAAGGCACCATATGCATGATATTACCAACATCAGCATGCCAAGTTAGAGCGAAGACCTCATGGGGTATATAGGAGTGGTCTTCTGCTTCTGAATCCCCCTCAGAATAGTTATCTTCCTCTTGATTATGATCCGAAATGGGTGGAGGGGGGGCTGCCTTTGCGCCCACCATGGAGCGACGTCTGCATGAAATCTTATTGCCACGCAAGGCTCGTCTCTTTTGCTCTACATGTTCAGTTCCATTGTGTACAATAACTGACATGCATAGGAATAAAACATAGTGAGTTTATGTAAGGAGTGCATGCACAAATCTAGAGTGATGGTAGCAAACTGTGGATAGACCCAAAACAAATGATAGCAGGCAGATAATAGCTTTAGTTAAAAAAATACAGATAATGGCTCCTTTAATGTTTGTTTGCACCCAACATGAAACTCATAGTAGACGCCCGAGATTAACCAGATAGTAGACAGATAGTACTGATTGCTGCCCCAATATGTACCCCGCAACCATTTAAAAACTCAAGTTTCAGCATAAGTTTGGACCTGAGTCGAAGTCTAATAGGTGAACACGGCGATAAAGTAGCATGTAATCATATTAAGCGATGCATAACGTAAGCAGACACGGAAGAGTGCGACCTCTCTTGCGGACCTGTGTAGTCCTCAAGGTCATCTGCTCAGTTGATGATGGTAATGCAGTTGTCGTGGCGGCCGGCGGCGGGGAAGAAGATCTGAGGCGGCGAAAGACAGTCTGGAGAGTGGATCCCTGCTGTGGTGAACCCTTTCGTCATTGGAGCAGCTGAGTTGGGGTGGAACACAGCACCGCAGGAGCAGGACAAACCACACAGGGTTTTCTTTGACACATATCTGTAACAGAAGTAATTGTGTAAGGGCTTGTTTGAATTTGAGGATTCTAACAATGCAGGGATAGGAAATAGACAGGAATAGGATAGGAATGCACGTGCAAAACAGATAAATTAAAAACACAGGATTTCTGCCAATTTGGGTGTTTGGTTCACAAGAAATGGAAGATCACAGGATGTAAAGAAGCATGGTGAGATTAAGTCAAACCACAAGAAGTGTACAACCTCTTTGGCGAAGCCATGTCGATCTCAGCGTGATTGGGTTGGTCGGTGAGGATGCTCCGGCTGACTTGGCTATCGGAGGAGGGGAAGAAGATCTTAGGCATCTGGAGATGGAGCCCGAGGTACTGCTCCACTATGGTGGAGGGTTTCGTCATTGGAGCAGCTCCGATGAGTTGTACGACGCCGAGGCAGAAGCAGGACAAGAGAGACAATGTTAACCTGAGTGGAATTCTAATAGCATCTCCAATAGATGACGTAAAATACATAACCACAAAGTGCTAGATGTATACATCAGCCGCTCATCTCTGAACTTAACTATCGAAACTGAATTTAACTATCGAAACTGAACTTAACTGTCGAAACTGAATTTTGTTGTCGAAACTGAATTTTACTATCGAAACATAACGCACTAGAGGTGAGGCTACACGTCAGTCGACTGACTTTTTCATCTCTGGTCAGTCGATTTTGCAGCCGTTGGGTACGAAATCAAGGGCCTGCAGTTCATCTTCAACCTCCAACCCCCTGAGCCGCCAGCCACCACCGGCCAAACAGCCGCGCCCCGCCGCCCGCGGCCGGCGGTGCGCCGCCCCGCCCGCCCCGAAAACACTCCCTACCACCGGTCCGCTGCCGCCCCGGCCATCCCTCTAGCCCCCTCCCCCGTGCCGAGCTTTTTCTCCGGCGATCCCCATGCCACCACCCCACCACCGCCGGCGACCACCGCCCCCACCCTGAACCCTAAGATAGATAGTGGGATACCTCTCCGGCGAGCCCCCCTCCGTGCTGCGGCTGGTTCTTCCTTAACTCCGGCGAGCCCCCCCCCCCACCCCCTGAAAATCGACTGACCCAAAAGTCGATTCAGTCAACTGAAGTGTAGCTAAATCGGGGCAGCATCGCAAGCAAGAGCAAGAGTAAGAGCAGAAGCAAGAGCAAGAGCAAGAGCAGACCAGGCAGGGGACCGAGAGTAAGAGCAGAGCAGTAGCGCGAGCGAGAGCTAAAGCAGCAGCAGCTCCTACTGATGTGGACGTCGCCGCCGAGGGAGCGACGCCGTGGAGGAAGTGGCCGGCGACGCCGCCGTGCATGGAGCCCCGCCATGTCGGCTCAGGACCGAGTGCCGGCAGCACCGTGAGATCGAAACAAGAAGAAAATGCGGCGATTAGTGTACAACCTCTTTGGTGGCGCCGATTAGGCCGCAACTTCATCTGAGGAAGCGGTGATGATGATGCTCTTCCGGTGGTGTAGGTGAAGACGGCGGTGTGGGAATGGAGGTGGCGCGAAAGACGAGAGGAACATCAGGGCAGCTCCTTGGAGGTGGAGGACGGGGTGGCTGAACCGGCGGGACGACCAGATCGATGACGGATCCTCATCCGGTACGGTGGATGAGGGACGTCGAGGTGTTGCTGTGGATAATGTCGTCAGGGAAGAGGCTCCGGCTGGGTGGCAGACGGAGGAGGGTGTGGGGCTTCGCGGGTTTTCCCGGCCTCGGTGTACGAATGGGTGGGCGGATGGGATGGGAGTGGGGAACCATGGCTAAGGGACGCGCTTGTCCGAAATGTGGGGTAAGTTACGAAAGTACCCCCACCGATTTGAGGCGGTTCTTTCGGTTAAGGGGTATCACGGGCATTTCGCGTGTCGGGATTTCACAGGAGGTGGGAGTTTTCGCACGCGTTGTAATTTTGGAATAGCAAGGCATGGGTTGAGATGGAGGGAGTTGTCGGAGTACAACAAGACAAAGATATATCTTAAATATTTCAGGCTAACAAGGCGCGGGTTGAAATTTCCGGACAAGCCTAATATGTATTGTACCAAATCAATTCGCACTACAAATGTCATTCAAAACTTTGAATTCATGTTATGTTCAATTAAAATATTTCTCTACGTGTATAATGCATGCAACCTAGTACTCAAATGAACGTTTTAGTGCATTCCAAACGTATATACTACCGCTTCAATATGAACTAAATTTGAATTCGTTTCTCTATTTGAATAAGATCTACAATAATGATTGTTGTGAAGTCAAAGCATTTGAATTCGTTTCTTTGTTTTAATAAGATCTACAATCATCATTATTGTCATGTTAAACCATCGTTTGTGTATTATCTTCACAGCACACCACATGATTAGTCTCGAGTTACATATGAACTATGTGTACTATATGAACTCGAACTCGATTTTTTGAATCCACTTTATGATGATTTCAAATCATAGTACATTTCAAGCTCTAGCTAGATCTTCACAAACTAAACCATGTCTCATATGTATAATGTGTTTATCACATTCTGTATGGTGCCCCGCCCTCTACACCTAGAAGTATGTAGATGTGAGTTGCAAACACCACACATTACCACAAATTCAAATAAAATGTGAGAATGTTCGATATATAGTATTGTTTAGATTGTTCGATATTTAGTTGTAAGCTGCAAACGCCACACATTATCACAAATTCAAATAAAATGTGAGATTGTTAGATGTATAGTATGGTTTAGATTGTTCGACATTTAGCTGTGAGTTGCAAACGCCATGCATTATCACATTATGGTATAACATGTGCAAAACCACAACACGTGTATCACCGCTATATTCATGCATGCATATGTTTAAAACACTATGATCTCCTATTCAAATATATGAATCCACTTTCATATCAAATTATGATCTTTGTTAGTCTCTTAGACCCACACAATCCTCTAACCTTTGTAGCTACCACTAACTTTCTCCCGTGCATGCACACGCCCTCCTTGCCGTCCCCCTCCCTCAGCATTCTATCCATCGCGCACATTCATTTTTTTCTTTAGGTCGTTCTCCCACAGTCTCCACAACTCCTTTCCGACACACGCCGATCGATAAACCTCTGCAGCGATGTCTGCCTACAACATATACACGCACCTTCAATCTCCTCCTTTATGTGTCCTTGCCTCGTGTCTCTCATACGGTCCCACACACGTGTAAACTCTCGCCCCTCTTTTCATCGATCTTACAACCGCACACTCCTCCCCCTATCTAGCTAGTAGCTGGGCCTCTCGCACCACCTCCTAGCTCCATTCTCTCTGTCTATCTGTCTCGCCGGGCCTCATTTGCCCCTAACAAATGGACGTACACCGACCGATCTCCCGCTATACATATAGCTAGCTAGGTCCTTATAACTCGTTTTTTCCCACGCGTCGATCGATCTACCTCATTAGTTATGTCTCTCCCTTCCTCCGACAAAGAACAATTGATCTACCGATCTAGTTAGGTTTTCTTACCAAACACATGGTTCCCCTTCATCATCAATGGATGTGTCCCGACAGATCTATCACGCACAGGCACACACAGAAACACATCCCCACTCTTATTGATAATATTGCAGTTCCACCCTCAGTTTGTCTAGTAGGCCTCTCCCACCATCTTCGTGAAGCAACTCCATCACCCATCCAGCACTCTACCCCTCTCCCTCCCTCTCTCTCTCCTCTCTCTCTCTCTCTGTCCCATCCTATTTCCCGTCCTTCAGTTATGTATGGATATCGACCGATCTCCCTCAAGACATAGTTGGGTCTCTCCTTCTCAACACATATACGAGTCGTTCTACCTCTATAGTTAGGCCCCTGCCTACCCCTCCCCCCACCCCCTCCCACACACACACACTGATACATTGAGCGCTCTAGTCATGTCTCCCTGCCACACACAAACTTGACCTGTGCCCTCTGGCGTTCTGTAGCTAGGTCAGTCGCCCTATATCTTTGACTTGCACACAGACAATTTCGATGGCTCTTTTCATCGATCCCGCACCCACCCACTTGATCCTCTCTTCGACTCTATCGATATGTATGACCCCTCCCTCTCTTCTCGTAGATCGCCCGACCCTCTATATATGATATGGATAGGCCTCCATTTCACACACATTGCATGCAAAATTTTGTTTGAGATGTCATCGACACATATTCCCACAAATACATTCATGAAATCAACCTCCCCCCAAACAAAAAACACTCACGAACGCGCAAGCCATTTGTCTAGGTTTGTATCTCTCACACACACCCACGTAGGTGGGGGACGTCCACGAAGAGAAGAGGTGCACGCACGGCGCACGTACTCCCGTCTCTTTCCCAACCACACCTGCGCGGGTACACGGTGGAGCTCATTTCTGTACGAAAAGGCAGCCCATGTGGTAATTTGACACGTGTACTGGTTGTCCACTAGATGGAGGGAGGATCGTCTACCACGGGTGAACAAACAAATTGCGACTTGACGCGTTATGTTAAAAAAGAGGCAAACCATGTGGGGCCTACCTTAGAGGCAAGGCTCTATACACTGGAGTACTTTTGATGTGTCCCGTCAACTCGCAGAACGAGGAGAAGCTTGCTTAGTACGCCGTCTCCCCTGCCCACGGGCGCGGTGGCTCGCAGGATGAGGTGAAGCTTGCTTACTAGTAGTAGTACTGTACGCCTTACGCCCGCTCCCTCGCCCACGCGCGCGGTGGCTCGCAGGACGAGGAGAAAATTTACTACTCCCTCCGTTTACTCCTCGTCCCTACTACCTTGGTTAGAGAGATTATCATATTGTTCGGAATATATATGTCCTTTAGTAGATTTCAATATGAACTACTAGTACATACTCCAAACACTGATGTATATAGACGTATTTTGAGTGTATAGTCACTCATTTTGCTCCGTATGTAGCATGAAGTTGAGACACTTATTTTGGAACGGAGGGTGTACATATTTGCTATGATCTGTCAATCATTGAGATGCAATAGCATGCATGTTAGTCTCCTTTATATTTGATGAAATTTGCAACGGACAACCTTGGACGCAAGATACATGTAACAGAAGCTGGAAGCTTCATAGCATTGTACTATCTCGCCGATAAATTACAGTACGTACTATACAAGTACTTCCTCCGTTCCTAAATATAAGTCTTTGTAGAGATTTCACCATGAACCACATACGATTGTATATAGATGCATTTTAAGTGCAGATTCATTCATTTTGTTCTGTGTGTAGTCCACCTAGTGGAATCTCTACAAAGACTTATATTTAGGAACGGAGGGAGTACTATGTAAAGAGTTAGGTGTCGCACGGTGTCCAGAAAATATGGTGATAGTGTGAGGTGGGCCATGTAATCACTGAGCCTGCGTGTTTTCACTGCTCTTGCACTCCTCCGTCGTAAGAATGGAGAAAATTGTAATCTAGTAGTACCTCCTTTCGTCGAAAGCATGGGACATCCAGCAGTCCTACCACCTCAGTAATAATGACCAATGAGTCGTCAAATCACATAGACCCAGCAGTAAGTTGGACGGACGAAGCAACCATCACTCTTGAATCCGCTTCTCCCTTCAACGCAGGCGCCAGTGAGAGGTCGCGTCCGCTCTGCCCGGGCATGAATGCGGCAAGGATTCTTTGGAGCGGCGCTGACCATTTCGGGCGGGAAGTGTGCGCGGGCGATGGAGGGGCTTTGGGTGGGCCAGGCTAGTCAGGAGCGGGCGTGGCAGCTGTCCGCCTGTCCCTACCAGACGCCCGGAAACGAGAGGATGCACCGACTCTCGTGGCTAAAATCATACACTACACACCATCTCTCTGTAGGAGTAGGTCGATCTGTCGCTCGCTCTAACACACACATGTTGTTAAACACACACACGCACACGCACACACACACACACAGGTTCATAGAATAGGAAAATCGTGCGAGTGCGAAGCCACAGGAAGTGAGATACAAATGGAGTACGTACAAGAAGAGAAGAGGTGACGAATATTCAATCAAACCTGGACTGAGGAGTAGTACTCCCTCCGTCTAGGTGTTAAGTCATCCTACGTAAATCAGATATTCCCAAAATGTTTAGGCGTCGTCCATTAACTTCGCATCTCAATCCCCTCCTGGCCTCGTTGCTAGCGAGCGTTGTTACTTAGGGAGCGTTTGGATCCTTAGCAAGAACAACTTATAGCATAGCCAGGCAAGGTTAGGCATTTGGAACTGTTAAAATATGTTAGCTTTTGTGGGCCTGCTAGCTTGGGTGGGCTAGAAAAACCTTGCTAGCTCAGGAGAGCCAGATCGGCTCGCTTCCGACGGAAAACTTCGCGTAGTAGTAACATAGACTAGTAACATATGCATGTTACTAGTCGAAGTTACTCACCACTATGACTAGCCTAAGCAATGTAACCAAACGCTCCTTACCCTGCCTTGTTATCTCCCACGGAAACCCAATGCATGGAGCGCAACTACGCGTTGATCAGTCAAGAAATCAAAGTCGGCTTGCATGCGAGTTAATACGTGGCCCTGCATGGTAGCTAAAACGGCATCTCTTAGTTGTTTGGATTAATTGTTGCGTTTAGAGATAGAAATCAGGGCTTTGATTGGAGGAATGACCGGTCAAGTTTCTCCTTCTCCTCCAATCTGCTTGCACCTTGGTCCCGCTGCACCTTGGTCCCGCTTCACCTTCTAACGTGACTTATTACACCTAGACGGAGGGAGTCGTGCGAGATACGGTGGCACACTGACTTAGGTCGAATACAAGTGCCAAAAATTGTGTGCATGTTATAACAAGGATTCACTTAAAATAGTATGTGAGTGAATAGAGGGATCAATTGGACAGTGTTCCCGAGCAGTAGCGAGATGTGTGAGGTAAGATACACCGCTGGCGCTTTTAATTTTTCTTATTAATTTGTTTGTTTCACCTTCTGGCTGGTGGGACCCAACGTACTACATGGAGAGAGGTAAGGTGACTAAGGCTGCATTATTTCTGCACCACTATGGATAGTCTTACCGCCAAAGCCACATGACACGATTATGATTTAAATCCCAATGACTCCCACACACAAAAAAAATACGGCATGCTTGTCACACGAATGCAGGAATGTATAAAAAGTTATTTTCCTCTCGTTGAACATAACGGGAGGGTTGTGTAGCTGGTTAGCCTGTTCGCTCATCAAACTTGAGGTCTCGGGTTCGATAACTACACTTGAGCAAAATTCGTGCCAGGAGGATTCTTTGACTGGTCAAAATGGATGGATACGGAGCTATACGATCTCGTAGTGACCGTATAATCACCTCATCACGTATAAGCTGCAGCCTCGGCGCTTGTTTTCTAGGGTTTGCACTCTTCACACTCTCTCTAGTATATATATACACGCTGGAGCCTCAGCACTTGTAGTTGCTCTCTTCACACTCTCTCTGTCGGAGTAAATGGCCACGGGTAGCCACACCGACTACCCCTGGTTCTTCAGAAAAATTATCAGGCCTTTGGGCCTTCAAACACTCCAGGCATTCGGGCCGCCTTCCCTGGCCGGCTACCTCTGAAGCCGACTCCCGGAAGGCGACCCTGCCTCAGCAACCCCTCCCCAGGACGATTACAGGGTGGCCGACTCCAAGAAGCCGGCCAAGAAGGACGCCGACTCCAAGGAGCCGGCCGAGACCACAACCACTCCAAGCCACTCCCACATAACGGCGACAAGACGGGGTGTGGCCACAGTGCGGCCCACTACCCCCGAAGCCCGAGGCGGGCATGGCTACGGGAGGCCGTACGGGGCGGCCGTCTCCCGTACGGCTCGGCACTGTAGCCATGCCAGCCTCGACGTCATCCACGACCGACTCCTGTACGGCCCAAGGGCGGCGGGCCCCTTCAGCCAGAGAGAGCCGCGAAGACGGCCCGGCCTCTCCCAGTCGGCCAAGGGCATAGCCGGCCCACAGAAGCCGGCTACTCCCTTCCTCGAAGCAGGAGCCCCATTAAGGAGACAAGACGAGGTAAGGCTACAGTGAGAGCCCCCGAGGCGGCCCACTGTAGCCACGCTTACCTCGACAAAGCCCTCGTCATCAGAGGCGCGGCTACAGTAAGCAGTCGCCGACAAGACCCTAGGCGGTGGGGCCGGCCTGTCGACCAAGTAGCCGGCAGCCGGCGGGACCCAGCAGCCGGCGGGACCCAGCAGCCGGCGGAGAAGCCGGCGAGCGTAGACACTGACGGCTGGGACCGGAGCCCAGCCGGATTACCATTGTACCCCCGGGGGGTAGGCCTATATAAACCCCCCGGAGCACCCATGCAAAGGGTGGGCCTCTGAGCATAGTTCGCTTCTAAGCATAGCACGCACACACACCATAGATAGAGAGAAGCAAGAGCTAGCCTTGTTCTTCTTCTCCCTTGATCTCAACAGCTCTAGGAGCGATTGTAGCTACCTTTCATCGATCTAGTGATCATGCGGAGACCCCGCAGAGCAGGACTAGGGGTGTTATCTCCTCGGAGAGCCCCGAACCTGGGTAAGATCCGCCGGCGTGCATGTCTTCGCCTCATCCCGTTTCCAGGCACCGGCGAGGTTTTATTGGCTCCCACAATGATAAGCCATCCCTTGGCATATGTCGCACCAACCACCCGACATTTGGCGCCCACTGTGGGGCCAGGTGCACCATCGTCCGGAGACCTGTTCTGGACGGGAACCCTCTTCCTCCCCCGCGAGCGCAGCCAGCCTGCTGCGCCCGATGGCGTTTGCCTCGACGCGCTGCAAGGCGTCGACGACGCCTGCGCAGCGAGCCGCCCCACCGATCTGCTCGGCGAGACTCGCATCTCCGACGAGCCTGCGTCCGACGCAGGCACCGACTACCCCGAGAGCCGCCTCGTCAGCCTCCTCGACCAACTTCACGTCTCCAGCGAGCCTGCTGCGGACATGGAGTCGGTCGGCTCCACCGACCCGATGCTCATCGACTCCGACACCGCGTCGCTTGACGCCTACCCCTCCGACGTGGTGGTCTTCGACGACCCCCTCCCTCGAGCTGACAGCGGCAGCAGCGCTGTCACCAAAGTGCTGATCATCAGCCACGTCTCCAACTCGGGCGAGAATGCCCGCGACGCTCAGCAAGCGGCGATGCACGACCTCTCCGTCCCCATCCCGGCCGACGCCGACGCCGAGACCCTGGAGGCACGCCGCCTTGCCTTCATCGCGGAGGGCCAGAAGATAGCCTCGATGAGACGCCTCACCGAGGCCCACCAGCGCGAAGTCGACCGCGCCGCCTTCGGCACGCCGCCGCCTAGCGGCCCGAGCCGAGCCGGCTTCGTCCAGAAGCGCGGCGCAGCCGTCGCCAGCATGCTGGGCGCAGATCGCCCCGTCTACGCCACCCCGCTCGAGAATCTGCGAGCCGCTCAGGCGGCTGCAGAAGAGCTCAATGGGCTGGGAGCCAATGAGCTCCCCTACATGACGAGACGGATCCAACAGCTGCTCGACGCGGCTGCAGAACGGCACGAAGCCGGCGCCCGTGCTGATAGTCATCCCCCGCGCCGGGAGCACGCCGCGACGTCCCGCTCGCCGACTGCGAGCGGCGCGCGCCAGAAGAAAGACAAGGAGCCGGCTGCCAGCCGCAGCCGGACTCGCATCACCACCGAGCGCGACGCGGATGGCCGCCCTCGAGCTGTAGAGCACCAAGGAAATCTGCCTCCTCCCCCGCCTCGAAGAGAAAGACGCCTCACTCCGCCGCCTATCACACACCTGACTCTTGGCGACCGACTCGGTAGCCGAGAAGGAGTCGGCGAGAACGGCGCCCGCCACAGGATCGACCGCCTTGCTCGATCCTTGGCGTTAGAAGAAGAAGACGATGTCGGTCCGCCATGCTTTGGCCCCCGCATCCGCGACGAGCCCTTCCCCAAAGGGTTCTCGCTCCCCAGAGACACGCCCAAGTACAACGGCTCGGTGAAGCCGGAAGATTGGCTCATCGACTACTCCACGGCCGTCAGCATAGCCAACGGCAATCGGCGCGTTGCCATGTAGTACGTCCCCCTCATGCTGCAAGGCACGGCGCGCACATGGCTCAACAGCCTCAAGCCCTATAGCATCAACAGTTGGCTGGACTTCACTGAAGTCTTCGTCCGCAACTTCACTAGCACCTACAAGCGGCCTCCCAAGCCTCGCCAGCAATCCCTCTGCGTCCAAGGGCCCAACGAGTCGACCCGCGACTACCTCACGCGATGGGCCGAGCTCCGCAACTCCTGCGAGGGAGTGCACGAGGTCCAGGGCATCGAGTACTTCACCGCCGGGTGCCGAGAGGGCACCCTCCTCAAGCACCGACTCCTCTGCGACGAGCCGGCTACCCTTGATGAGTTGCTGGTCATCGCGGACAAATACGCCACTGCCGACTCCTCAATGAAGACCGAGCTCCGAGTGGACGCCTCGGGGAAAGTAATTGCTCCGGCTCCCAAGACGTCGGCTGGCGACCCTAATCGGCGTCCCTACCAGAACGACCACAAGCGCAAGGGCCCCATGCCGACTTCCTCCAGTCGGCAGGTGGCCACAGTTGAAGACGAGCAGCCTGAAGAACGGCCCGCTCCCAAGAAGAAAGGTGGAAGGCCGGCTTGGCAGCCGTCTTTCTCCTACGAACAAGCACTCGATGCCCCCTGCAAGTTCCACAGCGGCGCGAAGCCGTCCAACCACACAACTCGGAAATGCCACTGGCTCACCCGCATCACCAAGGGCGAGGGAATGCTGCCGCCTCCGCCTCCCGGCCCGCCGCCTCCAGCCCCCCAGCAGCCGGCGGCTCGGCCAGCAGTCGGCGCCATCCAAGACGAATTCCCCGAAGAGCACGCCGCCTACGTCATCTTCACAAGTCAAGCCGACGACAAGCGCAGCCGACGCTGACAGCACCAAGAAGTGAATGCAGTCGCCACCAGCGCCCCCGAGTTCATGCACTGGTCAGAAAAGCCAATCAGCTGGAGCCAGGCCAACCACCCAGAGGTGATGCCTTCGCCTGGCTCCTATGCAATGTTCTTGGATGTCACCCTCGCGACGGAGAGGCGAGCTGCCAGATTTTCCCGCGTCCTGATAGACGGCGGAAGCAGTATCAACATACTGTACCGCGATACCATGGAGAAGCTGAACATCAAAGCGAAGCAGCTCATGCCGAGCCGCACCGTCTTCCATGGTATCGTACCCGGCCTGTCTTGCTCTCCAATCGGCAAGATCTAAATGGATGTTCTCTTCGGAGACAAAGATCATTTTCCCCGGGAAGCAATATGGTTCGAGGTAGTGGATTTGGAGAGCCCCTATCATGCATTGCTTGGCCGACCTGCTTTGGCCAAGTTCATGGCTGTGCCCCACTACGCCTACCTGAAGATGAAGATGCCGAGCTCGAAGGGGATC
The DNA here is from genome assembly GCF_002575655.3 of Aegilops tauschii subsp. strangulata. Classification (NCBI taxonomy): domain Eukaryota; kingdom Viridiplantae; phylum Streptophyta; class Magnoliopsida; order Poales; family Poaceae; genus Aegilops; species Aegilops tauschii. Next base: position 251,991,004 of record NC_053039.3, read on the forward strand.
ATCACGGTAGCCGGCGACTACAAGAAGTCCATCGAATGCGCCATGGCCAGTAGCCGGCTGGCCGAGTCCCTCGTGGTGGAAGAAGAGAAGAAGATGTTGGAGCGGGTTGTGGCCATGGCCGGCAAGCAGCCGGCCTTGTCCCCCAACCCCAAGGATTGTGATGCGCAGGGCTCCTTCCAGCCTGCCAAAGAGACGAAGAAGATACCTCTGGACCCGGAGCACCCGGAGAGGTTCGCTGTCATTGGGGCGAACTTGGACAGTAAATAGGAAGGCGAGCTCGTCGACTTCCTCCGTGAGAATCGAGACATCTTTGCATGGTCCCCAAAGGACATGCCGGGTGTCCCGAAGGATTTCGCCGAGCACAAATTACATGTCCGAGCTGACGCGAAGCCGGTCAAGCAACCCCTCCGCCGACTGTCAGAAGAGAAGCGAAGAATTGTGGGAGAAGAGATAGCCCGGCTCCTTGCAGCCGGCTTTATCATGGAAGTGTTCTTTCCAGAGTGGCTTGCCAACCCAGTTTTGGTTCTGAAGAAGAATAACAAGTGGCGTATGTGTATAGACTACACCAGTCTGAACAAGGCCTGCCCAAAGGATCCGTTCGCTCTGCCACGAATTGACCAAGTGATAGACTCCACAGCCGGATGCGATCTGTTAAGTTTTTTGGATGCGTACTCAGGGTACCACCAGATCAAGTTGGACCCGGCTGACCGCCTGAAGACTGCCTTCATCACACCCTTTGGAGCTTTCTGCTACCTGACAATGACATTCGGCTTGAGAAACGCCGGTGCCACTTTTCAGCGTTGCATGCAGAAATGTCTCTTGAAACAACTCGGCAGAAATGCCCACGTCTATGTAGACGACATTGTGGTGAAGACAGAGAAGCGCGGTACCTTGTTGGAAGACCTGAAAGAAACATTCGCCAACTTGCGCCGATTCCAGATCAAGCTCAATCCCGAGAAGTGCGTGTTCGGAGTGCCAGCCGGCCAGCTGCTAGGCTTCCTGGTCTCCGAACACGGCATTGAGTGCAACCCCGTCAAGATCAAGGCCATCGAGAGGATGGAGATTCCCACCAAGCTGCGAGATGTGCAGAAGTTCACTGGCTGCTTAGCCTCCCTGAATCGTTTTATCAGCCGACTAGGAGAAAAGGCTCTCCCCTTGTACCGACTCATGAAGAAGTCCACTCACTTCGAGTGGAATGATCAAGCCGACCAAGCCTTCCGTGAGTTGAAGAAAATGCTGACCACTCCGCCTATCCTGGCTGCGCCGACTGAGAAGGAGCCCATGCTCCTCTACATCTCCGCGACTAGCCGAGTCGTCAGCACTATTGTTGTGGTCCAGCGCCCGGAGGAAGGCCGAGCCCAGCTAGTCCAGAGGCCGGTCTACTATCTCAGCGAAGTACTATCCAGCTCAAAGGAAAACTACCCGCACTACCAAAAGATGTGCTATGGGGTGTACTTCGCTTCCAAGAAATTGAAGCCCTACTTCCAAGAGCACCCTATCACGGTCGTGTGCACTGCCCCGCTTGCCGAGATCATAGGCAGCCGGGATGCATCCGGCCGGGTGGCCAAATGGGCCATTGCATTGGCGCCCTACACGATCTTCTATCAACCCCGCACCGCCATCAAGTCGCAAGCATTGGCTGACTTCCTCGTCGACTGGGCCGAGACCCAGTACTTACCGCCGGCTCCCGACTCTACCCATTGGCGGATGCACTTTGACGGGTCCAAGATGCGCACCGGCTTGGGAGCCGGCATCGTCCTCACCTCTCCCAAAGGCGACAAGCTCAAGTACACACTGCAGATCCACTTCGCCGCCTCCAACAACGTGGCCGAGTACGAGGCGCTCGTACACGGGCTCCGGCTAGCCAAAGAGCTTGGCATACGCCGGATCCTGTGCTACGGCGACTCAGACTTGGTGGTCCAGCAATCGTCTGGCGATTGGGACGCCAAGGACGCAAACATGGCGAGCTATCATTTCCTCGTCCAGCAGATAAGCGGATACTTCGAAGGGTGCGAGTTCCTTCACGTGCCAAGGGCCGACAACGACCAAGCAGATGCCCTAGCACCGATCGGCTCCACCCGACAAGCCATACCGACTGGCGTCTCCCTCCAGCGCCTCCTCAAGCCGTCCATTAGCCATCTCCAGAGTCGGATTCCATTTTCGTACCGCCTGCGCCAGATACAGCGGATCCGACTGGAGAAAACCCGCAGGCGGCACGGGGACTTCGACAACCGGCCCGGGGACTACCGTAGTCGCCCCCGGCCCGGGGACTTCAGAACCCGGCCCGGGGACTGCAGCAGTCGGCCCGGGGACTGCAGCGGCACAAGAAGCGGTGGCCGACTCCAATGCAACACCCAACCCACCCACCCGAGTCATGGTGGCCACATTAACAGAAGAAGAAGTCACAGCTCCCTCATGGGCCCAGCCCATCCTCAAGTTCCTAGTCAGCACAGAGCTGCCGGCTGACGAGATCTCAGCAAGACTAGTGCAACGACGAGCCGCAGCATATACAATAATCAACAGAGAGCTTGTGAAGCGCAGCGTCACTGGAGTCTTCCAGCGTTGTGTCGAACCAGAAAAAGGAGTGGCAATCCTCAAAGACATCCACCAAGGCGAATGCGGCCATCACGCAGCCTCAAGATCCCTCGTGGCCAAGGCTTTCCGCCACGGTTTCTTCTGGCCGACTGCCTTGGAGGATGCTAAAGAAATAGTCAAGAGCTGCAGAGGATGTCAAGTTTTTAGTTCCAAGCAACACCTGCCGGCTTCTGCCCTCAAAACCATTCCCCTCACTTGGCCTTTTGCCGTCTGGGGACTGGACATGGTGGGCCCTTTCAAGACAGCCCGCGGTGGCCTGACACATCTACTTGTTGCTGTGGACAAGTTCACAAAGTGGATTGAAGCAAAGCTAATCAAGAAGCTCAATGGGCCGACTGCCGTCACATTCATCACCGACATCACTACTCGGTACGGCGTGCCGCACAGCATCATCACCGACAACGGCACAAACTTCGCCAAAGGAGCACTGGTACGTTTCTGCGCGACGCAGGGCATCCGACTGGACTTAGCGTCCGTTGCCCACCCGCAGTCAAACGGCCAGGTCGAGCGAGCAAATGGACTCATCCTCTCCGGCATCAAGCCCCGACTGGTTGTACCACTGGAGTGATCGGCCGGCTGCTGGCTCGAAGAGCTGCCGGCTGTCCTCTGGAGTCTGCGCACTACACCCAACAAGTCAACCGGCTTCACTCCATTCTTCCTCGTGTACAGTGCCGAGGCTGTCATCCCAACAGACATCGAGTTCGACTCGCCTCGGATCACCATGTACACGAAGGAGGAGGCCAAAGAAGCAAGAGAAGACGGCATGGACCTACTGGAAGAAGGCCGGCTGTTAGCACTCAGCCGGTCCGCCATCTACCAGCAAGGGTTGCGCCGCTACTACAACCGCAAGGTCAAGCCAAGATCCTTCCAAGAGGGCGACCTTGTGCTCCGGCTGATCCAGCGAACAGCCGGCCAGCACAAGCTCTCGGCCCCTTGGGAAGGCCCCTTCGTCGTCAGCAAAGCACTCGGCAACGACTCCTACTACCTGATCGACGCGCAAAAACCAAGAGCACCCAAGAGAGACGACTCCGGCAAGGAGTCGGAGCGACCATGGAACGCAAACCTCCTAAGACGATTTGACAGCTGAAAAGCAGTATGTATCACGCTCCCCTTTTGTATTAAGTACAAACCAACAGGCCCCCCGAACAGTACTCGGGGAGTGCCTTTTATTTATCTATGAATGACGAGTGTCATATCCATGAATGTATTATTACATTTTGAATTTTTGTCCGGCACCGGGTTCGACTAGTCGGCCCGGGGACTGGCCGCCTTGAGCTATATCGAAAGTTTTTCCTTAAGTCAGAAAAGTAGTGCGCCGGCTCCCGAGTCCTCTCTTGTTGAAAGTCGCAGCTCAAAGAACTGACTGTCCGACTAGCAAGAGGAAAGACAGAAAGGACGCCCACACGAAAAACGGCTAAGGAACAACGAACCTATATAGCAAAGAGATGGCCTCCAAACATGCCTGCCGGCTACCAGAGCAGCCGGCTGGCCGGCTTCCTAAAAAACTTAGCTTTAGTCCAGCAGAGCTAAAGTACTTCCCCCTCCCCAATCGGCCAGGCACTCCCCCGGCTACAGATTGCAGAGCAACTGTTCGACTGGGGAGGCGGCAACCAAGGGAGGGCGGCAAAGGAAAAAGCAGAAGGACAAAAAGCAAAAAGTACAAGGAAAGGCCAAATGCATAAGTCATATATATACATAAAGCCGCCAACAGGCCGGCAACAGACATAAGTTCAAATACACCCAGTGGGTGGAATTGTGTGAATTTAACCAAACATTGTTCTAAAGAGTAACAAGACAGGAAAAGCAAAAGACGGCAAACTAGGGCGCGACATGGAGGTCGAGCTGGTCGGTGAAGGCGGCCTCGCCGGCTGAAGGAGTGGCCGACTAGCGGACCCCGGCTTGACCACCACCTGCGGCAGGAGGCGTGGAGGCGCGCGACGTAGTGCTGGAGGCGCGGTCAGACTGAGGCTGGCCGGCTACTCCACCAGCCGGCTCGGCGTCTTCACCCTCCTCCTCCTCCTCCTCCTCCTCCTCGCCCTCGTCGCTGGAGTCGATCTCCTCCGCCGAGTCCTCACCGTACGCCGGGTCTAGCCTGAACCACTCTTCCGGCTGGGCGACTCCATTGTCGTCCACCTCGGGGGCGATGACGCTGGTGTCGGTGTAGTCGGCGATCGCCGAAGCCCGCCGAATGATGGCCGGCCGCGCCGGCTCCAGCTCCGTGTCGGCTTACTGCCGCCAGGTAGCCAGCTGGTCCAGGCTCAGGCCGGGATACAGGCCTTCCAAGCCCGCCTGGCACCGGAGCGAGCCACCGACGCCTTCCAAGCCTCGAAGCGGCCGACTGCCACCTCCAGCCAGTCGGCGGTCCGACTGGGGGTGCGAGGGACCACTTGGCCGGGCTAGAGGGCGGCCAAGACCTGCGCCCCGGCACGCTGAAGCCGGCGGAGCAGCCGGTGAGCCGGCTGGATGCGAGCCTGGATCGCCAGGAGCTGTTCCTCCAGCGAGCGGCCGGCGGTTGGCGAGATTTCAAAGCCGGCTTGCCTCCGCGCCTGGCGACGGGCCTCGATGGTCTGGTTGGCGGCAGTAGAATAGCCAGGGAAATACTCTGCGCAAGAAAGAAGAAGAAAGGAAGAAAAGAACACCAAAATCAAAAAAACGAGCCAAAGTGGCAGACGGCAAGAAAGGACGAAGGGGTAGGCGGCTTACCGTCAACCAGATCTTCGATCTGGCCATAGCCAGGGACTAGAGTCTGCCTGGCATCTGCCCAGCCGGCCGCCTCCGTCTCAAACTCGGCCTGGAGAGTGGCTTCGCGGTCTTGCGCCGCCTTCAGTGCCGCCTTATGACTTTCCTCCTGGTCGGCCAGCTTCTTGACCAGGCGGTCGCGCTCCTGCACCAAGGCGGCGAGCTCGGTATCCTTGGCACGAAGAGCAGTCTGGGACTCCCCCAGCTGTGCCCTCAGACTGGCGTTGGCCGCTGCAAAAACGGAAGAAGAAGAAGAAAAGTAAGAAGTCGTCAAGGAAGATCCGACCCGACTGCTCAGCAGTCGGCCCGAATCTCGGGGACTACACCCAGTGGGTGCGCTGACGCGCCCCCACATGAGATAAAGAACAAATCACGTACCTCGGCTCTCGGTAAGGTCGGCGGTCTTCTGAGTCAGCTCCCGAGCCTGGGAGTACAAGGCGGCCGCTCGAAGGTTGTGGTAGTCCTGCAAGATGGACAGAAGACCGAAGTGAGAACAAAAACAGCAAAGACAAAACCTCCAAGAAGTTCCAAGCCGCCTGCTCAGCAGCCGACTCGGAACTCGGGGACTACACCCAGTGGGTGCGCTGACGCGCCCCCACGGAAGAAATCAAGATCAAGAGGAGAAATTGAGATCAAGAAGAAACAAGACGGGAATACTAACCCGGATGGCCGCCCACGTTGCGAGGAACTCGTCGGTGAACTGCCTCAGCGCCGCGGCTTGGCTTTGGAGCCGGGTCCGGACGTCTTGTGCAGCCACGTTCACTACGGCTGTCCCTCCGCCTGGCGTCCACCCTGAGGTAGCGCTAGCCGCCTCTGCGTCTCGGGCCGACGAGCTGGAGCCCACGGCCGGCTGTGGCTCCGACGCGGCCTTCCCCGCGCGCCGGCTCGGCGGCACCCGGACCGCCACCTCAGCCCTCGCGCCGGCTCGCCCTCCGCCGACTGTGCAGGCGGCGGATCAGGCCGGCCACCTTGGGCCGCCCCAGTTGGCGAGGTCGGCTCCGGCGCCTTCTCCAAGATGATGACGTCGTCGCCGCTTCCCCCCAGCCCCGGCTGGTCGCCGCTGGCTCCCCCTGGCAAAGGCTCCATGTCCCCAGGCGCCATGACGCGCAGGGGGGTGACCGTCAAAACCTCCCCCGCCGCCGCCGCGGCCTCAGCCTCTGCCTGGGCCCTGGCTGCGGCCTCGGCGAGTGCCTTCGCCGCCTCCTCCTCCCGTGCCACCTGGGCGGCGGCCGCCTTCCGTGCCTCCTCCCGTGCCTCCTGCTCCTCCCGCGCCTCCCGCGCGTTCCTTTCCGTCGCCTCCTGGAGGTCGGCGCGGGGCTCCACGCGGCGGGTGGTGCTCCCAGAGCCCTTGGCGACTCGACGACGGAGCCGGCAGCCGCCCGCTCAAGTGACAACGGAGCTCTGATCGTTGAAGAAAAAGACAAAGGTTTCAAGAACCACCAAAGAAAAGAAAGAAAGAGAGTACACAAAGAAAGATTCAGACTTACGCCGACACGGTCTGCGGTTGCTTCACCACCTTGCGGAAACGAGCCGCCTTCGCGGCCGCCTCCTCCCGCCTGGTGGCTGCCGCCCCGCCTCTGGGTTTCTTCGTTCGGCTGCCGAACAAGCCCTGGGCGGCGCGACGCTTCTGACCTCCACCCCGAGCAGGCTGCGCGGCGGAGGAGCCCGCGCCGTGTCCAGATGCCGGCTGGCGGCGCGGGACGGCTTCGGCTTCATCGTCGTCCGGCCAGTCGTCAAAGGTGGCAGTGAACCCGGAGCCGCCTGTTTTGCCGCCGGCTTGGCCTCCGCCCGGCTCGACGTCGTTGTCCATATGGACCGCCCCCAGGTCGGGGTCCTCCAGGTCATGTTCGGTCCGGTCGGGGACGAAGCGGCGCTCCGCGTCTGACCCGCCGGCCGGCCGAAGCAGAGGGCTCTGTCGAAGAACAAGCCGACTAAGTCAGAGTCGGCCAAGAGATGCTCGGCAACAAGGCTGAGAGAGAGAAAAAGACACAGGGAGAGCATACCGTAGGCGGCGGATTGGCTCGGCTATACGGCTCCTTGCCGAACTGCCACTCTTCGGTGAGTTTGCAGTTCGCAAGGTAGTTCACCATGTAGGCGACCTCCTCGCGCGGCATCTCCTTGGTGCACATTCGGCTCGGATCGAGCTGGCCGCTCATCTGACAGATCAGATGAGGCCGGCTCAGGAGCAGAAGAACCCGGCGCGTGACGAACGCGGCCAGAAGGTCGGGCCCCGTCAGGCCTTCCGACTGGACCATCACCCGCAGTCGGGCATGGCGGCGTTTCCCGCCGGCGACAGCGTCACAGCCCGGAAGGACCACTGGGGCAGCCTGCCCGCCGGTGGGCCGGCTACGTAAGCCGGCAGGTTGATGTAGTCGCCCCGTGGAGCGATGTTCCGCACGTAGAAGTACGACTTCTGCCACTTCTTCACCGATTGGATCAGCGTGATGACGGGGAAGGGGTTGTCGGCAGCCGATCTCCACGACGCGATGAAGGCGCCAGTATGAGCCGGCACGCCCTTAATGCGCGTGCCCAGCTTCGACTGGAAGAACTCCCCTCAGAGCTCAAGGGTGGGGAGGACGCCGAGATAGCCCTCGCACAGGGTGACGAAGGCGGACAGCAGCACCACCGCGTTGGGGGTGAGATGGTGCGGCTGGAACTGATAGAATTCGAGCCAGGAGTGGAAGAAGGCGCTCACTGGCAGGCCGAAGCCGCGCAAGAAGTGCGAGCGGAAGACCACCCGCTCGCCCTCCTGCGGCCTCGGCGAGATTTCCTTTGCCGGCGCGAGGCGGACCTCCACTTTGTCCGCGCTGGGCAGCCGCCGCGTGTCGTCATGGACGTTGGAGCCGTCCCAATCCCTGCCAAGCTGCTCTACGGTGGGAGGCATGGCGAAAGCTAGCACGGCGGTGGAGGAGCGTGCGGTGGAAGAGCGCGGCGGCGAGGCGCTGTCGCAAGAACTGGCTAGAGGAAGAAGACGGTGGAAGTAGGAGGAGCGTGCGAGGGCCTGCCGCCCTCCACCTCCCCCTACTTATAGCCTCACGAGGCCAAAGAGGCCGGACGTGGGGGGGGGCGTGGGATTAACTACGCCCACTCCCCCCACGTCTCGCGATTATTGCGCATAAATGCGAGCCGAAACTGCCGCACGGAACGTGCGGGCGGTTTCGGGATACAAAGGATCCGCGCCTGGGCCGGGGCGCGGACGTGGCGGGCCCCCTCCCTGCGGTGATGTCCCGTCACGCGCGTGGGCTGGCAGGCTTTCCGGCCACGTGGTTCGCCGACGGCCCGTGGCCGGCCCGCGGCCCGGTGCACGTGCCAGCGGGCTCCCACCCTCCGACTCCAGAAGATTTCGACTCAGGCGGCGCGCCTGACCAAGGCCGGCTCCCAGCTGCCGGCTTGTCACGATAGGAAGCTGATCGAGCTTCTCAACCCCCACTCCACCTCGAAGCCCAATCAGCTTCGGGGACTACTGTCAGAGTACATGGCCACGGGTAGCCACACCGACTACCCCTGGTTCTTCAGAAAAACTATCAGGCCTTTGGGCCTTCAAGCACTCCATGCATTCGGGCCGCCTTCCCTGGCCGGCTACCTCTGAAGCCGACTCCCGGAAGGCGCCCTGCCTCAGCAACCCCTCCCCAGGACGATTACAGGGTGGCCGACTCCAAGAAGCCGGCCAAGAAGGACGCCGACTCCAAGGAGCCGGCCGAGACCACAACCACTCCAAGCCACTCCCACATAACGGCGACAAGACGGGGTGTGGCCACAGTGCGGCCCACTACCCCCGAAGCCCGAGGCGGGCATGGCTACAGGAGGCCGTACGGGGCGGCCGTCTCCCGTACGGCTCGGCACTGTAGCCATGCTAGCCTCGACGTCATCCACGACCGACTCCTGTACGGCCCAAGGGCGGCGGGCCCCTTCAGCCAGAGAGAGGCGCGAAGACGGACCGGCCTCTCCCAGTCGGCCAAGGGCATAGACGGCCCCCAGAAGCCGGCTACTCCCTTCCTCGAAGCAGGAGCCCCATTAAGGAGACAAGACGAGGTAAGGCTACAGTGAGAGCCCCCGAGGCGGCCCACTGTAGCCACGCTTACCTCGACAAAGCCCTCGTCATCAGAGGCGCGGCTACAGTAAGCAGCCGCCGACAAGACCCTAGGCGGTGGGGCCGGCCTTTCGACCAAGTAGCCGGCAACCAGCGGGACCCACCAGCCGGCGGGACCCAGCAGCCGGCGGAGAAGCCGGCGAGCATAGACACTGACGGCTGGGACCGGAGCCCAGCCGGATTACCATTGTACCCCCGGGGGGTAGGCCTATATAAACCCCCCGGAGCACCCATGCAAAGGGTGGGCCTCTGAGCATAGTTCGCTTCTAAGCATAGCACGCACACACACCATAGATAGAAAGAAGCAAGAGCTAGCCTTGTTCTTCTTCTCCCTTGATCTCAACAGCTCTAGGAGCCATTGTAGCTACCTTTCATCGATCTAGTGATCATGCGGAGACCCCGCAGAGCAGGACTAGGGGTGTTATCTCCTCGGAGAGCCCCGAACCTGGGTAAGATCCGCCGGCGTGCATGTCTTCGCCTCATCCCGTTTCCAGGCACCGGCGATGTTTTATTGGCTCCCACAATGATAAGACATCCCTTGGCATATGTCGCACCAACCACCCGACACTCTCGCCCTCCAGATCTAAACAAGACTTCGTTGGCCTCTCTCTCTCCCCTCACTGCTGGGCTGCTTGTAGTTGCTCTTTTCACACTCTCTCACCATCTCCAGATCTAAACAAGACTTCATTGGCCTCTCTCTCTCCCCTCACTGCTGGTCAAAGAGTCGGCAGGATCCGTCCGCCGGGAAGGGAAGGAGGCTTAACGCTGTCACCGTCGGCGAGGGAGGGAATCCACTACCTGCGCAGCTGTTCACTTTCACCCAGCAGCGGCGCAGGAGGGCCTCCGACCCCTTCTTCTTCGCCGCTGTACATAGTGTGGGTCGAACGGCCTCCGGTCGCCCACCGAACCACACTCCAAGAACCTTAAGGTATAATTTACTTATTCCACATGCATTGCTATAGCTGCATGTGGGCTTTTTCCGCTTCTGCACTCGAATCTAGGTGTTGGATTAAATAGGAAAGTAGTGGGGAAAGTTGTATACCATGAATCTAGGACGTGGTTCAAAGAGGAAAGGAATGGGGGAAAGTAGTGGGAAAAGTTGTATAGCATGAATCTAGGACGTGGTTCAAAAAGGTAAGGAAGGGGGAAGTAGTGGGGAAAGTTGTATCGCATGAATCTAAGACGTGGTTCAAAGAGGACAGGAATGGGGGAAAGTAGTGGGGAAAGTTGTATAGCATAATCTAGGACGTGGTTCACAGAGGAAAGGAAGTGGGGAAGTACTAGTATAGACTGGCTATCCAGCACCTACGTTGGTCGAAAAGGGAAAAAATGACAAACGCACTACGCACATCTGTAACGAACTGATCTTTTGTTTTGGGGGACAAGGCTGTAGAGTTTGAGCAGGACTAGATTTGCAGCGCTCACATAGGGAATGGTGTCTAAAGATAACAAAACTGGGACCAACACAAATATGCTCCTTGGTTGTTTGTTCTTTGTTGCAACAGACTGTGCATCACCCCAATACGTCAGTAGATGCACATGGCGCTGGTGCGTCCACTGTCGCGTGCAACTCTTTAGCTGTTGTTAATCTAAGGCCCTGTTTGGTTAAAAACTCCCTAGTCCCTACCTGCTTGGTTCCAGGGACTAAACATGGACTAGAGGTTATTAAATAATATTCTAAAAGACCATGTTACCCCTATTAATGAACTAATAGAGACAAGGTGCGATGCGTGGCAGGGGCAACTGTTGGAAAAAGTCCCAAAAAGACTCTCCCTCGGGGTCTTCTTTCTTTAGTCCCAAATGCCCACTTTTAGTCCCTAAAAGTCCCTCCTGTTTGGTTTAGATGGGAATGACACGGAGTTTTTTTAGTCCCTCCACCAAAATGTCCCTGTAAACAAACACCCTCTAATAATGCCGCTGGAAAATTGATGCAATGCCATATTTAAAAGAAAATTACATGTTTAACGAATTGTATTGTTAATATAATCTCTCTGTTAATATTAATCAATGCCACCGTTTGAGAAATGCTACTGTCTTGCTTTCTTTCCCATTTAGATAAGGTAGATGCTTCTTTTTGTTGGCTTCTGTGTCATCCACCGTTATTGACCACTAGTTGTTTCCTTTGCACCTCTGTGTAAACATGGTTATCTACTTCACCTCGTTGCCATTGTGACCTTTTGTTGCACTGCACAAAACACTTTTGTTTTAAGAGTGTTTTGTGCAGTTCAACCAAAATGTCACACCGACAACGTTGCTTGATTGCTTGATCTTAGTGGAACTGCACAAGAGGAGATCTTACTTCCTATCCGTGTTGGCAAATTTGGTTCAGATCTTCTTCTTGTGAGTTGTTTGAATTCCGTGTCATGAGAGGTCAGTACTAGCCTTCTTTCACATGATTCTACAGTGTGCTTTCATACGTTGTGCTACTTGTACGGTAATGTTGCTTGATTTTAGTGAACTGCACAAATGAAGACAACACTTCCAATCTGTATGTGCACCGCAATATCCCATTTAGGTAAGATAAGGATATTTCACAACTGCTGGCCTGTATTTTGCCACTTTCATCAGAAAATTAATGTCATTGTTTAGTGCTATACTTGTGCAACCTAATTGACATGCCAAATCTTACATTGAAGGCGAAGCTTGTCTGTTATTGAACCAAGTGATGAAGGCGAAGAACAAGCGGAAGAAAAACAAAAATCAACTCCTGGTGCTGTAATGAAGCACTGGAACTGTGATGACACAAGTAATGATATAGTTTTGCATCTTAATTTATTGCTATGGCTAGAACGAGCAATTGTTTTGCCACTGATTTGATGCCACTCTTAATGTAATACGTAATTATCTCTACTTGTGCAAACAGGGATCTTCTTTGAAGATACCATATATTTTAGTGCAACTGCACAAGAAGATGTTGGAAACATTAATCTAATCGAGGAGTATATAGTAAGCATGGCCACCATAGTAGATAGCAACAGATGGTTCCGGAGAAGTGCTTCATCTGTATGCTCTACACAATAAGCCTCCTGACAAAGGTTAGTACTCGCCCACTGATTTCATCCATATGATTGAGCTTTGTCATCTCTATTGGTGTTGTGCTACTGTTTAGATACTGTCATCAAAAAGTGGTATTGTCCTTGAGAAGTGCTTCATCTATGTTGTTTTAAATATTTCCTTTCCTTTTTTTCGAGCAAACAGGGATGCTAGCATTTAGTTATCCTCTTGTCTTTGCACAACAGGATCATCCTCCTGTGAAGAAGAATATGGAGTACGTGAAGTGACTAGTTTCGATTATGCCAGGATGAAGAAGCCATGTCTATCTTCTCATCAGAAGGAGCAGTTGAAGGATGGTTACATTACCCCCCCCCCCCACAAGAGCAAACTAACTTCAACTCAGAAGGACTGACAAATCTCCATTTTCTTGCTGTGATGCGCGAGTACAATGTTGTTCTAGGATTCTTTACGGTGACTTCCATTTTTCTAAAAGTGTGCTCTACATGGACCATGTAGGTGCCTGCTTAAACTGTCAATTCATAGTACAGTTTGCTTTATACTAATCACTTTTTTGTATTTGTGCAAACAGGGGTGCTCAGCTTGATTTCAATGGGAACTGCACAAAATGTTCATGAATACATCGAATCATTCATTTCCACCACAAGAAAGGAGGTGCCGATAAGTTCAAGGTGTTGCAACATATAAGGGCGAAATCATACAAGCTACGCGCGAATTTGGTTGATTTTGGTGGAACTGCACAAAAAAGAACAGCTGGTTTATTTAGCACGAGGTGCCATGTCAATGTCCGAACTGATGGCAAACTCTGCCCATTCCACAATCGTAGGCATTTGATATTTTGGAATGGGAAAACCTTGTCAAATTTTGCTCATTGATTTTAGCAATAAGACATGCGTTTGATATTTTCGAATGGGACGCCCTTTGCTGTCAGCAGCATCGATCCATTTTTTCTTTATTCTTTAGTTGTGAAGTAAATATTGGCTCTGACATGTGAATCGTTGTGATGCATAATCATCGATTGTTTTGAATGTTCTCTATGAATTGCCAGGCCTGTGTGTTTGATTGCAATGTACAGGAACGCTAAAAAGCTGCTCAAAATCTTTGTACTCCTTCTGTTCCTTTTTACTTCGCACATTGTGAAAGTGCATTCTTTTTCTATAAGATTGGTCAAAGTAGAGATACTTTGACTGCAGACAAAACTTGTATGCAGACTAGAAAGGACCAGAGGGAGTACATGTGAAACTGCTGCAAACGAGGTGATCACCCGGGGAATAATGCTAGTACGTATTGTTTTGCATGTTCATCCAATTCCACTGATACAAGAATTCGAACTAATCGAAATAAATTCATTCATACACGGTCGGATTTCATATAAACATGCCGAATTTCATTACATTTCATACATTCTTCAACTAAAAAGGGGTGCGCTGGAGGTATAATTAATTAACCGAAGCTACCCACCTGTGTCCGGCTGAGCCGAACAGAAGCTTCAGTGACTTAACTGGAGGTGCAGTTGCATAACTGACATGTGGCCCAGATGCCTATTGGGCCCATGTGTCAGTCAGCCAACTGCACCAGCAGTTAAGTAGAAGCAGCGTCCTTCTCCAACATAGCTCTTCGACTCCACGTTGCCGCCAAGAAGCTAACCGGCCGTCAGTGGTCAACCCGCCTAGCTTGTCATAGCGATTTGGGCAACTAGGAGCCCAATGATCAGGATCCCCACATGACAAACACCTTTCTTCTTGTCATTCTTCTTCTTGAAGTTCGTGGGTTGCACAGCCTTGTTCTTCCCATCAAACTTTGCTTTACCATCAAACTTGCCCTTGTTGTTGAACTTGTGGGGCTGGAAGTTCTTCTTCTGTACCAGATTGGCACTAGATCCTCCCTCAATTCCTCGAGCACGTGTGACCTTTGCTCTCGCCTTTTCTCCACATCAAGAGTGTCAATGAGATCCACGAAGGAGGAAGCTTAGTGATGACATCTCCGGCAACAAACTTGTCCTGTAGGATACAACTGAAGTGCTCAAGTTCTCTAGCAAATGACTGTATCTCATGAGCTTGCTCAACCACAGAGCGCTCTTCAATCATCATGTAATCATAGAATTGCTCCATGATGTACAGCTCAGTGCCAGTAACCGGAGGGTAGCAGCGGTGGCCTTACTTGGACCCGAGCGGCGGCGACCTACCGTGTTCTACTCTTCCTCATTTTCTGTGTGGCGCGACCTCGTTGGCAGCGGGGCGGGGCCTCGGCGGAGCCGTCGATCCCCTCTATCTTGTTGCCGGCAGGTGGCGCCTCGGTGGAGCGGGGGAAATCCTCCCCCACGTTGCCGGCAGAGTGGGGCTTCGGCGGAGCCGGCGGTGTCCTCTGCCTCGTTGTTGGCGCTGCAGGGCCTCGGCGGAGCAGGGCCTCGTCGACGCCAGCGGAGTGGGGACTCGTCGGAGCCGGCATTGTCCTCTGCCTCGTCCTCGGTCTCGCCAAACAGCGCCTCGCCCGCTTCATCGCCCTCTTTGTAGGCGGCCACAGCCTCCGCCACCCGCATGCGGTACCGCCAGCGCTCGAGGCGGCCCTCGCGGGCGGAGCGGTACGAGTCGAGCAGCGCCTCCTGCTCTGCCCGCTCCGCGACGATCTGCTCCTCCGCCTGCAGGTGCTCCTGGAGGAGATAGTGGTTGTAGGCGGCGTCGGCCAGCGCCTCCCAGAACTGCAACTTACGCTTCTGCCTCACCGTGTCCATATATTGGGCACGGGCCTCGCCGATGGTCATGGTGCAATGCACCAGCGAGGATGGCGCGGAGGAGGGGGTTGGCGCCGGATCGTCGACTACCATGTTCTCCATTGGGACGTTGTCGTCCTCCAGCTGCCTGCCGGCCAGCCAGTCAGCAACAATGGTTGCCATCTCCTTGTGGTCCGTCGTCCGCCCGTCCCGAAGAGCGCTGGAGCACGAGGAAGCCATGGTGGGCAGTAGTGGTGTGGACAGGAGAATAGGAACGGATGTGGATGACTGCGGCTATGGCCGGCGCAGCAGTTTATGTATCAATGGTGGGCGGCGAAGGGACGGGCATGTGGCGCCGGAGTAGCCGCCTCGGCAACCGCGTATCATTAATGTGGGCGACAGAAGGACGGACGGACGACACTTGTGTCGTTTGAAGGCGGACCAATCACATGCACCGGGAAGCGGGGCGGGCAGCGCTGACCGTTTCAGGCAGAAAGCGCGTGCGGGCGAGGGAGGCGGTCTGGGTGGGCCAGGGCAGTCAGACTCGTGCTTGGCAGCGGGTCGGTCCAACAGCCGGACATGCTGGCTCGCCAGCTACCTCGCCGAGCTGAGCAACGACAATCAGACAATGGACGTCGCTTCCGACCAGGAGCCAGCGCCACTGTCCAAGCCAGATCATGCCGTGTTCACCATAGAGCAGGTGCGGCCGCACATCGACGCCCTAATGGCGGAAGAGCTACCAGCGCAGGAGGACCTGTGCTGCAACCCCCGTCTCCTCAACGAGTACCGGTGAACAAGCGAACGACAATGCCGTCGCGGACATGTGGCCCTATGATCCTGGCTTCCCGAATGAGCAGCGGGCGCTGTATCAGACCATTCGTAGGGCCCGCGAGGCCCTCTCCGTCGTCCTTCGAGTTGTTGCGCTCGTCGTGGTGCCGCTGTCTCGCGTTGTCAACATGGTCAACGGACATGAGGATGAGGAGATGACTTTACTTGGAGAGGATGACAGTGGGGACCCACCAAGGCCATAGCCGCATGTACGCAAGTGCCTCCTTATTAGTATATAAAACTATAATTTTTTTTGCTTCCTCCTGGTTTCCTGACATCATGGTCCCACACCATTGTCAACCTATGTAGTCAATAAACGAGAGAATTGCACAAGAAGCGGCCGACAGCTGGGACCAAGCAGCTCGAGCAGTATTTGTGTTTTTGAGGTGTGAGCACTGTAGAGTTTTTCTTGAGCGATGTTTAGCCCAGATATTAATTTTTATCCTCTGAACAACAACGAAAACATCGCTGCAGCTATTAATTTTTAACTGGAAGTGCGTCCGGGCAAAAAAAAAAACGATTCGCCCCCCTGACTGCTAGGACCCACCAGCTACATCTTTGCACGTAAGGAAGTGCCTAACAGTCGGGACCCACCTGGTCAAAGCGTACGTAGCGTTGTCATTCTGGTCGCGAACGTGTACGTACATATTGGTCGATGTAGAGACGCGCACGTGTCCTAGTAGAGGCGCGCACGTAGCATGTACACGTACGTACAGCGGCCAGTGTGCAAGAAAGAAAATACGGCCACGTACGTACATACGGGTAGGGTCTCGAACGCCTACTCGCGCATACGTACGGCCAGGGCTCGTGTACATGGCTGGGTCAGAACAGAGAAACTGCGTAGTCGTCGTGTTCATGGGAGCCAACCGGCTGGGTCGGAACGGAATGCGTCGTCGTGTTCATCGGGAGGGCTTGGACGGAACAGCTGATGCAAATGAGGCCTGGCGTACCGCAGAACGGAGGAAACGGCCTTGTGTTCGACCGGCCACGGTCGAAACGGGATCCTGTTCATCGGGAGGGGTCTGGCGTACCGCAAAACGAAGTAAACAGACCTCCTACGGTCGAAACGGGGGTCATGTTGACCGGGAGGGGTGTGGCGTACCGCAAAACGGAGGAAACGGACTTGTGTTGGAGCGCTACGGTTGAAACGGGGGTCCTGTTCATCGGGAGGGGTGTGGCGTACCGCAAAACGGGACTACACGGGATACTGTTCATCTCCACCGTCGACCCCCTCCAGCCTCCACGGGCTACTGTTCATCCACCGTCGACCTCCTCCAGCCTCCACCTGCGGCTGTTCATCCACGGGCTCCTGTTCATCCAGCCTCCACCACGCGCTACTCCACCGGCTACTGTTCAACCAGCCCTCTCCACGGGCTCCTGTTCAATCACCCCTCCACGGGCTACTATTCATCCAGCCCTCCATCGTCTACTGTTCATCCATCCCTCCACGGGGTGGTCCTGTTCATCCAGCCCTCCATGGGGTCCTGTTCATCCAGCCCCAACCGGCTCGATCAATCGGGGTCCTGTTCATCCAGAGGCAACACGACGGGGTCCTGTTCATCCACCCCACCAGGAACTGTTCATCCAAACCCCCCAGCAACGCTCACTGTTCATCCAGAGGCAGCATCGATCGGCTTCACTTAGCAGCAGTAGCTAAGGAATCACTCGATTGGGTTCAGTTAACAGCCATCGATCGATCGCTCGGGTTCAGTAACGCGTAGCCTGCAGTGCAATCGCTCGGGTTCAGTTAGAGCCCAACGCCTCGCACCCACGCGCGTCCGTGTATAAGAGAAACGCGCATCGCTCGGCCCCGACCACCCACCGTAACGGGGAACACCCCGATATTTTCCTCGCCCTCGCTTCTACCATGGTTTTTTTCGTCATGGACGGCCCAAAGAATGTCATGCAGCTGCGTCTCTGGCTCGCCGAGGACGAAAATCCCATTTTCTGGCATGATTTTTTGTCATAGAAGTAGGACCCCACCACATCTATGATGATACCGGGTTTTGTAACAATTATCGTCATAGAAGTGTCATAAGTATGACAAAAAAAATTCGTTCGGCCCAAAATTTCACGGATGTGTCTTTTTTTGTAGTGACTATTCTACCAGTAGCCTCAGGGTTTCGGAGTATCCTTTCCAACAGAAAGCGGGTGACAACCGTTATCTCATGGGCTTGGAAGTAGTGGCGCAGTTTCCTTGAGGCCATGATGAGGCCAAAAATCAACTTTTGCACACCAGAGTACCTCGATCTAGCCCCTTATAATAGGGAGCTAACGAAGTACACTGGGCGCTGCACCACTTTCTTCCTTGCCACGTCCTTGGGGTTTCCCCTGCTGTCGTGCTCCTATCTGTCCTGATCCTCATCTGATTCTGTCGGGCTTAACTGTTTCTCTGACTCCTCTACTTCCCACTGTGCCACTAGGGCTGCGTTGACCACTTGATTAGTTGCCGCTAAGTACAACAGCAATGGCTCTTGTGGTTTAGGGGCAACCAAAGTGGGCACATAGGACAAGTAGGCCTTCAACTGTTGTAAAGTTGTGTCTGCTTCTGGGGTCCACTTCATGGGCCCTGCATTCTTCAAAATTTTGAAGAACGGCAGGGCGCGCTCGGCAGACTTGGAGATGAATCTGCTAAGTGCGGCAACGCTCCCTGTCAGACGCCTCACAACCTTGACTGTCCTGGGTGCCTGGATCTGCTCGGTAGCCTTGATCTTGTTGGGGTTGGCTTCGATCCCACGATGGGACATGAAGAACCCAAGTAGCTTGCCGGAGGGAACGCCAAACATACACTTCTCCGGATTTAGCTTCAAGCTGATCTTGCACAGATTAGCAAATGTCTCCTCCAAATCCTAGATGAGGGTTGATCTGTCCTTGGTCTTGACCACAATATCATCCATATACGCCTCAATGTTTCTGTGCAACTATGGCTCAAAACCAATCTGGACTGCTCTTGCAAAAGTGGACCCGACACTCTTTAACCTGAAAGGCATACGCACAAAGCAGTACATACCGCATGGGGTGATGAACGAGGTCTTCTCTTCATCTTCCTTGGACATGAAGATCTGATGATACCTAGAGTATGCATAAAGAAAGGAGAGCAAATAACAACCTGAAGTGGAGTCCACAATCTGGTCGATGCGCGGCAAGGGAAATGGGTCCTTCAGGCAAGCCTTGCTGAGATATGTGAAATCTATGCAAAGCCTCCATTCCCCGTTAGCCTTGCGCACGACCACTGGGTTTGCCAACCATGTTGGATGCAGTACTCCTCTGACCAGACCAGCTGCTTCAAGCTTCTTAATTTCCTCTGCAATAAGCTGCTGCCTCTCCAAGGCCTGCTTTCGAACCTTCGGCTTGACAAGTCGGGCATGTGGGCAGACACTAAGGTGGTGCTCGATTACCTCCCTGGGAACACCGGAGATATCAGATGGTTTCCAGGCAAACACATCGATATTCGCCCGCAGGAAGGCAGCAAGCGCACTTTCCTATTTGTCATCAAGGGTGGCGCTGATAGTGAAGGTACCATCAACGCCAGCCAGCCCTACCGGGACCTTCTTCACATGGGGTGCAGCAACCTTGGATCTCTTGCCGTTGGAACTCTCTGGCAAGTCATAAAAAGGCGCAGCACACTCCGAAGAGGTACGCTTCCCGGATTCATTGCTGGTGTCCCTGTTATCCTTCTTCTTTCCTCTGTTCTCCTTGGCGGGAACTGCCGCTGCCATGGCCTCTGCCGCGACTGCATCCTAGTACATCTTATCCACGCAAATGATTGCGTCTTTCTCTTCTGACGGGATGGAAATGAATCCTACCAGCCCTGGCATCCTCAAGGTGTTGTAGGCATAGTGGGATGCCGCCATGAATTTTGCCAGAGCTGGGCGTCCAAGGATCCCATTGTACGGCAGGGGGAGGTCGACCACATCAAACACAACCTTCTCAGTCCGATAGTTCAGTTCTCCCCCAAATGTCACTGGCAACGTTATCTTTTCCTTAGGATGACTCCTGCCGGGATTAATTCCTTGAAACGTGTCTGTGACCTTTAGTTCTTCCTCTGTTATCTGGAGCTTGCCAATGACCTTTGGGCAAATCAGATTCAACCCGGCCCCACCGTCAACCAACATCTTTGTGACCTTGAGGTTGCGAATTGTTGGAGAGACCAGCAATGGCAAACATCCTACCGCGGTAGTGCAATCAGGATGGTCCTCTTCGTCAAAGATGATGGGCGTGCGTGACCATTTGAGCGGCTTCCGAGACTCTGCCGCTGGCTCCACGACATTGACCTCACGCGCCCACCATTTAAGTTGGTGGTGAGAGGAGTTCAAAGATGCACCCCCGTCAATCCACAAGGCATCGGGGGCCTTCTGGAATTCCTGCTCACTAGTTTCCTCTTCATCCCCTCCATCGCTCACATCATTGCAAACTTCCTTGTCTCGTCCCCTGGCGGGTTTTCCTTGGTTCCTAAAAGCCTTGCCGGGACGCTTTGCTTCACCGCCCCGGCCCTTACCGCCAGTACCATTCTGTCCCTTTTCCTTGTCATGCTAATCATATTCAGCTCTCTTCCTCTTGACGAGCAGCTCAACCTGATGACACTCTTGGAGGTCGTGGCCCTTGGTTCGATCGATCTTGCAGTACGACCCATCGCCTTTGCTAGCCATCTCGGCAGCCGCAGTTTCCAGGCAGTCAGCGCATGTCGATGTCAAAACCGGCTGATCTCAAGTAGGGGGTCCCGATCTATGCGTCTAAGGATCGAGGGTAACAAGGGACAAGTGGGACACAATGTTTACCCAGGTTTGGGCCCTCTTAATGGAGGTAAAATCCTATGTCCTGCTTGATTGTATTTGATGAGTATAGGGGTTACAAGAGTTGATCTACCTTGAGATCGTAATGGCTAAACCCTAGCTCTCTAGCCTATGAGAATTCTGATAGCCTCTACGGACTAAACCCTCCGGTTTATATACACACCGGAGGTGCGTAGGGTTGTACATAGTCGGTTTGTGGGGGAAGGAAATAACATGTCGGACACCAATCTTGCCGTCCACGCATACAGGAGTCCTATTGATACGTCTCCAACGTATCTATAATTTTTTATTGTTCCATGCTATTATATTACCTGTTTTGGATGTTCAATGGGCTTTAATATGCTCTTTTATAATATTTTTGGGACTAACCTATTAACCGAAGGCCTAGTGCCGGTTTCTATTTTTTTTGCCTATTTCAGTGTTTTGCAGAAAAGGAATACCAAACGGAATGAAACCTTCGTGATGATCTTTCTTGGAACAAACGCAATCTAGAAGACTTGGAGTTGAAGTCTGGAACTCCGCAAGGCGGCCACGAGGCAGGAGAGCGCGCCCAGGGGGGTAGGCGCGCTCCCCACCCTCGTGGGCCCCATGGAGCTCCGCTGACGTAATTCTTTCGCCTATGTATACTCTTATACCCTAAAAACATCAGGGGGATCCACGAAACCACTTTTCCACCGCCGCAACCTTCTGTACCCATGAGATCCCATCTTGGGGCCTTTTCTGGCGATCCGCCGGAGGGGGAATTGATCACGGAGGACTTCTACATCACCACCATAGCCTCTCCGATGAAGCGTGAGTAGTTTACCACAGACCTTCGGGTCCATAGTTATTAGCTAGATGGCTTCTTCTCTCTCTTTGGTTCTCAATACAAAGTTCTCCTCGATGTTCTTGGAGATCTATTCAATGTAATACTCTTTTGCGGTGTGTTTGCCGAGATCCGATGAATTGTGGATTTATGAACTTGATTATCTATGAATATTATTTGGTTCTTCTCCGAACTCTTATATGCATGATTTGATATCTTTGCATGTCTCTTCGAATTATCGGTTTAGTTTGGCCTACTAGATTGATCTTTCTTGCAATGGGAGAAGTGCTTAGCTTTGGGTTCAATCTTGCGGTGTCCTTTCCTAGTGACAGCAGGGGCAGCAAGGCACGTATTGTATTGTTGCCATCGAGGATAAAAAGATGGTTTTTATATCATATTGCTTAAGTTTATCCCCCTACATCATGTCATCTTGCTTAATGTGTTACTCCGTTCTTATGAACTTAATACTCTAGATGCATGCTGGATAGCGGTCAATGTGTGAAGTAATAGTAGTAGATGCAGAATCGTTTCGGTCTACTTGACACGGACATGATGCGTATATTCATGATCATTGCCTTAGATATCTTCGTAACTATGTGCTTTTCTATCAATTGCTCGGTAGTAATTTGTTCACCCATCGTAGTACATACTATCTTGAGAGAAGCCACTAGTGAAACCTATGCCCCCCGGGTCTCTTCCTGATTATATTGCATCTCTTTTATTAACATCACATCTCGTTTACTATTTTGTAATCTTTACTTTCCAATCTATACAACAAAAGTACCAAAAATATTTATCTTACTATCTTTATCAGATCTCACTTTTGCGAGTGGCCGTGAAGGGATTGACAACCCCCTTTGTCGTGTTGGTTGCAAGGTTCTTGATTGTTTGTGCAGGTACTAGGTGACTTGCGCGTTGTCTCCTACTGAATTGATACCTTGGTTCTCAAAAACCGAGGGAAATACTTACGCTACTTTGCTGCATCACCCTTTCCTCTTCAAGGGAAAACCAACGCATGCTCAAGAGGTAGCACCTATCCGGACAGGGGGGGAGTCTTCTGCTTGTATCTGCACGGCCCATCAGTCCGGCCCATATCTAATAGCTCGGACACCCGAGGACCCCCTAATCCAGGACTCCCTCAGTAGCCCCTGAACGAGTCTTCGATGATGATATGTTCGGCATGCGGATTGTCTTCGGCATTGCAAGGAGGGTTCCTTCTCCTGAACACTTTAAAACAATTCCCTGAACAAAAGAACTGTATCCAGCTCTGTATAATTGACACAACCCTTAGCCATGAAGGCAAGAAATCCAAATAAAACAATGTCTTTTTACCGACAACTTTTTTGGCGAAGCGTCACATCTGGCCCTTTAACATTTCGAACCGTTTTCACGCCTCTCGCTTTGCGTTTCGAGGCATAGCCTCCATTGGCACATCTTGTCAAAATAGAGATCGTGCCCACCCATTGCGGGATCCACATCAATACGGTTTTGGATAGTCCAACTATGTCATTCGCACGATCTCCTTGGGAACTGGCGAGTTTTAAGGCTTGAGAGGGGGGGGGCGTTTGGTATTTCACCGCCTATAAGAGGGTAAACATTCCTCCTTTTTCCCCCATGCCTTCTCCTACCTCCTGCCTTCCCTTCCTCTGAGCTCCAGCCCCCAAAATCTCAATCTTTCCCACCGCCACCAACCTCCCCAGCCATGTCTGGGTCTGGTTCCAAGGGCAAGTGGGAGGCCTCCTCCGTCACTGAGGAGGACGTCAAGGAGCTCCGGGGCACGGGTATCTGCCCACGGATACCGCGCACAGGCTCCCCAACAAGGGTTAGGTAACGCCTACCCCGGAGCCCAGCAAGAGAGTAGTGTTCATACCCCACTTCCTCCGCGGGCTAGGTGAAAGAACATGGGGTGCCCCCATGTTTGGTTTTGGTAATTGATGACAATATCTATGGACTAATGGTTGCCTTGAGTTATATTTGAAGGGTTTGTCCATAGGCTTTTCTTGGAGTCCATTTGTTGGTTTCAAGGAGAGTTTGTGATGACCAAGG